>NC_083107.1:31475048-32075048 GCF_949774975.1 Lagenorhynchus albirostris | reverse complement strand
AGTGACCCTAAGTGACCAATTTTCGAAGAATTTCACTGCAGCCATCTACACTCAGATTATTCTAAGGACAATTTGATATTTGAGGATTGGGAAGGGACTCAACTGAATGCTGGGCTTCAGTTTCATCAATAATTATTACAAGAAAACACTGCTATTCTTTCAGCTTTCTTGTTTGGAATCAGGTCCTTAAAGTCTATGGTTGATGGAGATGAGTAAAAGGCAAGGCACATACGTGAAGAAGAGTTTTTATTTCCCTTACCCTTCTTCTTTCCCTCTAGCTTAACTGCACACATAAATTATGACTTGAGGAATCTGCCAGCATTGGACTGGGGACAGCAATGAAACATCAGGCTGCTCTCCTGAGAAATGTGTCTTAGGACCCCTCCCATCAGCCCCTGTGAGAAAAGAACTGAGACAGTCCTATTGGTGAGGACCACAGCCAAATCCCACCTGTGTACTCAGCTTTTTTTTTTTTAATGTTGAGCCTTCTTTTAATTTATTTATTTTTATTTTTGGCTGTGTTGCATCTTCGTTTCTGTACGAGGGCTTTCTCTAGTTGTGGTAAGCGGGGGGCCACTCTTCTCTCGTTGCGGAGCACAGGCTCCAGAGGTGCAGGCTCAGTAGTTGTGGCTCACGGGCCTAGTTGCTCCGTGGCATGTGGGATTCTCCCAGACCAGGGCTCAAACCTGTGTTCCCTGCATTAGCAGGCAGATTCTCAACCACTGTGCCACCAGGGAAGCCCTGTGCACTCAGTTTTTAAAGTCATTGTCTGATTGAAGAAAGGGACCTTGGTTCGTAGGTGACCTGAAGATAAGTGAGATAATATAACTCTTATATTTAAAGACCATTTAATACCACCTTGGTTAATTTCAGGTGTACAGCAAAGCAATTCATTTATATATATATATATTTATATATGTTCTTTTTCAGAGTCTTTTCCATTATATGTTATTATAAGATATTGAATATAGTTCCCTGTGCTATACAGTAGGTTTTTGTTGGTTATCTGTTTTATATATAGTAGTGTGTATCTATTAATCCCAAACTCTTAATTTATCCCTCCCCCACCCCTTTCCCCGTTGGTAACCATAAATTTGTTTTCTTTGTCTGTGAGTCTGTTTCTGTTTTGTAAATAAGTTCATTTGTATCATTTTTAAAGATTCCACATATAGGTGATGTCATATGATATTTGTCATCCTCTGTCTGACTTACTTCACTTAGTATGATAATCTTTTAGGTCCATCCATGTTTCAGCAAAAAGTTTTGAGTACCTACTATGTTCCAGGTGCTTTTCTAGGAGCTGGGAACATAGCAGGAATCAAAAAAGACAGAAATTTTTGACCTGATATTCTAATGAGAGATACGAACCAAAAAACGAGTAAGTACTTAATTTAGAATAAAAGTGAAAAATACTATGGAGACAAATTATTAACAATAGCCAAAGGATAGAAGCAACCTAAGTATCCACTGATGGATGAATGGATGAACAAAATGTGGTATATACGTGAAGTGGAATATTATTCAGCCTCACAAAGGAAGGAAATCCTGGCACATGGTACAACATGGATGAACCTTGAGGCCATTACATTAAGTGAAATAAACCAGTCACAAAAAGACAAATACTGTATGATTCCACACATATGAGGTACCTAGAGTAATCAAATTCATAGAGACAGAAAATAGAAGGGTAGCTGCCAGGGGCTGCTGGGAAGGGGAGAGGGGAGTTATTGTTAAATGGGTATAGAGTTTCAGTTTTGCAAGACAAAGAAGTTGTGGATATTGGCTGCACAACGATATGAATATACTTAACACTACTGAACGGTACACTTAGAAGTTCAGTTAAGTGGCTAAGTGATAAATTCTTTGTTACATGTGTTTTATGTTATGTCTATTTTTTTAATGCTATGGAGAACAATTAAACAGAGAGGTGGGTTAGTTAGGCCCAGGGTGGTTTTAAATAGGGTGGTTAAGAAAGGTCTCATTTAAGGCGATCTTGGTGCAAAGACCTGAAGGAGGTAAGAGATTCGATTCCGTGAGAGAAGAGCCTTCTGGCAGAGAGATGGCAGGAATGACAAGGAGCCCAGGGCTCCCACCCTTTTGTCCCATCACCTTCACCAACTAGATGACTGACTTAGAGCCGCAATCTGCTCCCATCTAGATTGCAGGGCCACTCACTGGTCCTGCTGGGAGACCTGCCAGCGAAGACCTCTCAGGAGCAAGCAAGGATGCCATGAGGAACACCTACACTTTTCTGTTGCTCAGGTAACTCATCATTCCTCTTCAAGCTGTTTAATATTTAAGAGCTGAAGAGGGAGGGCCAGCAGAGTGCTATGCACTCTGTGTACCTAAGTCAGACTTTGATTAACTGGTGGACCAGAGACAAGGAGAGGACAACGGAAGAGACTGAGATCTGCACACAGCTTGGGCCCTGGGCAGAGAGAAGGTTCTAAGAAAAATCTGTTAGTCTAAGACTTAGGGAGTACCTGGGAGACAGGAGGGTCTCGGGGAGAAGGACTGTCCCATTCTGGATGGATCACAGCCCTGCTCCAGCACAGTACAGCCAACAGGGTACAGGGTGACAGGCCTGGCACTGGAGCTTCTAGACGTTCTCAGCAAGGAAAGGTACTCATACATAAGGCAAGGGTGAGGCGCATGGCTTCAGACATCTAAAGGGAAGCGGAGAATCAGAAAGCCATTTGTGACTATACCTGATACATGCCTAGGGACTATTAGAAAGACTACAAGGAGGGCTAAAATCCCATAAAAGGTGGGAGCTACTTATGCTGGGACCTCTTTTATTGGTAAAGGCTGGGAAATTCGGTTTCTTGAAGGAATTCATTTCAGGGTGTTTTGTGTGTGTGCTCAAAGACTAAGATTCCATGATCTGTCTTCAAGTTCTTATCTTCACATACGGCTCAGCCTTATTTTCAGTCCATTTCCTTATCTTGTGTGTGCTTCAATTTCTTCATAAGTAAAATGGGGGCAATGATACCTGTTCTCTTGGCATAGCTACAAGTGTCAAATAAAATAACAGAGAGGGGGACTTCCCTGGTGGCACAGTGGTTAAGAATCTGCCTGCCAATGCAGGGGACACGGGTTCAAGCCCTGGTCCGGGAAGATCTCACATGCCGCGGAGCAACTAAGCCCATGCGCCACAACTACTGAGCCTGCTCTCTAGAGCCTGTGAGCCACAGCTACTGAAGCCCAGGTGCCTAGAGTCCGTGCTCTGCAACAAGAGAAGCCACTGCAATGCAAAGCCCACACACTGCAACAAAGACGTTCGCGGCAACTAGGGAAAGCTCGCGCACAGCAATGAAGACCCAACGCAGCCCAAAATAAGTAAATTTATTTTAAAAAACTAATAATAACAGAGGGAAAACTACTTGGGGTAACTAAACGTCCTAGCTCGATAAACAGTCATGATTATTATTATATTCTTTTCATTGTCATTTTGTTACAGAATTCTTCTTCCCCCTCTCCACCCTGGTGGGGGGGAAAATCTGCCAAGAGTCTGAGCAAAGGAAGGCTGTAAAGTTATGTGTGCAGTTTACTTGTCAGGGACCCGCATGAGGAATTTAAAGCCTTTTGAAACATCTGTTGCATTTCAACACAGTAAGTGCAAATAACAGAGAAATAGTAGCATCTGGGTTAGAAATGAAAGATATCTGCTCCTATTTTAGAAGAGAGAGAGGGAGAAGAGAGAGAGAGGAGAGAAGAAGTAAGATTGTTCTATTTCTTAAGCTACAGACTGAGCACGGGATCCCTAGGAATCTCGCTCACCTGCCGCTCAGGAAGCTGCATGATGAATGGGCCCTGCACATCGCCAGCTGCTCCGGAGTCAGCTCTGGTCCCAGTGCCCCTCGCTGGCTGGGTCAGCACTTTGCTCTGTGGGTGCTGAGAAGTTGACTTTCTCCGTTTTCCGCTCCCTCCCTTGTGCCAGCCTTTGCTCTGGGAAAGAAGGAAGAAATGCTCCATGAAGTTTCATTTGCCTTGAAACAAACAGAAACATCTTGGGAGATACTACAGGCCGTGGTGCCCGCAGAGGGTAAGGGCCTGTGGCCCGCAGAGGGAAAGGGCCTGTGGCCAGGCCAACCCACTGCCTTGAAGAAGCAGAGAAGGCTGATGGGCACACAGAGGAACTGGACCATTCGTGGGGAAGCAAATGCCTTAAAGAAAGAGGATATCTCCTAAGTTTCATAGGTTTTGTGTTCTTCCCCGCTTGAGAATGAGTTTCCTGGAGTTGTTTGGGGCCTGGCCTACAGGAGGTGGGCCCACAAGCAGAGGGCAGGTGGCCAACTCCCCACTTCTGTCCCTAGCCAGCCGTCAGCCCCAAGAACAAGACGTCAGGACAGGCAGCCGTCGTCGCAGGCAGAACTGAGCCTACGGCAGCGAGGCCAGAGACAGATGCTGGTGTTGGTCTGGGAGCTCAACAGCAGGCACTGAGGTCTATCCTGGCCAGTCACAAACTCAGCTCACCCCAGAGTCCTTTTATCAGGCCCCTGTGAGACCTGACGCATCCCTTCCCAACAGGCACAAGGACACCTTAATCATGGTTTTTGCTTCACAAGTTCTGCTTTGAAGCCATGCACTGTGCTGAACTTTTATGGTGGCTCTGGGAGTGGTTTCTGGTTATACTGGGGATGGTTTCTTTATTTTCTAAAGTTATCACTGAATTTCCTTTCGTTTCCTCAAAATAATTATTGACAAATGTGTATAAATGTAAAACTGGGCAAGTGACGGCACTGCCCCTTGAGTCTTCTCTCTCAAATGAAGTCCTCTGCTTTCCTATTCTCTTATTTATGAAATAAGAGAGAAAGAAAGAAAGAGGAAGGAATGAAGGAAGGGAGGAAGGAAGGGAGGAAGGGAAGAAAGGAAGAGAGAAAGAAGGGAGGGAGGGAGGAAAGAAGGAAGGAAGGCAGAGGGAGAGAAAGAGAGAGGAAAAGTGAAGGGGCAGTGAGAATACCTTTTTAAAAAGTCAGTCAACTAAATTCTTCCAATATTTAATGATGCTTTTTCTTCTGTGTAGGGATTGAAGGCTGAATTATGCCAAGGTGTGACAATTAGAAAAATTCTGAGTCAGGGAAAGTTTACCTTAGCCTGATTTTATGCCTCTAATACATGCTTATTCTAAGATCTAAATTTAGAAAGGGGTTGTGAGATATTAGAGAAGAAGTTAGGGAAGCCACAAGACACATTTTTCTTTAAATCATATAAATGGCACTTTTTTTTTTTTTTTTTTTTTGCGGTACGTGGGCCTCTCACTGTTGTGGCCTCTCCCGTTGCAGAGCACAGGCTCCGGACGCGCAGGCTCAGCGGCCATGGCTCACGGGCCCAGCTGCTCCGCGGCATGTGGGATCTTCCCAGACCGGGGCACGAACCCGTGTCCCCTGCATCGGCAGGTGGACTCTCAACCACTGTGCCACCAGGGAAGCCCAACGGCACTTCTTTAACTCACGAAGATGTCCATGTGAAATTCATGGAGGACTTACTAAGTACTACAGCATGGCAGCCACAGGGGTAGGTTTCATGGACTAGAAGAGAGAAGGGTCCACCTGAAAGACTTTGCAGGCCCCCAATCCACCTTCACCATCTTCCTCCTCACCTTCATCCCTCCCCTGGACAAAGGGCAGGAGCCTCCCCCAACCACCCATGTCTCTGTTTCCTCACTTGCTTCCCTACAATCCACTCCCCCTCAAAAGTCAGTGATCTTTGAAACTACGCATCAGAGGACATAACTCTCTTGCTCAAAACCCTCTGATACTGCTGCTGCTCAAGCTAGAAATAAAACCTGCACTCCTGGCCCAGGACCTGGCCAGCTCCCACCTGAGTTCCCACCTCAGCTGCTCCCAGGCTCTCTCCCCTCTCCCCAGGAAGAAAGGTGACCATGGTGCTTTTGGTTTCCTGTTCCCTCAGCAAACCTACCTTCTTCTGTCTTAGAGCAGTACCCTTCAAATGCCTTGGAGATTCTTCTTGTAACTAAAAGTGGGAAAATGATGCTGCTAGCTCCAGGTTTTGTCCACAGGATGAGGATGAATAGTGCAAGAGTCAGTTTCCAAGGAACAATGGTAAGAAAAACTACGAAGTCATATTCTGTTTGCCACCTTCTGAGTTCAGCTCATTGAAAGCACTAAGCATGCACTTGCTGCTTGTGTCTCCCCTTTGCCAGAAAGAAAGCCCCAGGGAGCAGCAAGCTCACCTGTCTCGTATTCTCCCCACCTAGAACCATACCGGGGACATAGTGGATACACCATAAATAGTTGAGTGAGTAAGTGATAGAAAAAAGAAGGACACTCGCCCATTACAACTTTACATACTTATTCACAGCTATTCCACAATTAGGTACAAGAATGAAGGATATAAATTCTAAGTTGGAAACACATTTTCTCTCGCTTAAAAGATGCAGAAACAAAAATGGTGACCTTGTCAAGCCCTCATGAATCTACCAAGACAAGCCCAGCTTCTGGAACATCCTCTGGCTGAGGCATTTGGCGCACCCTAACTGACTACTCAAGGAAATCCTCACTTCAAAAGAAAATGCTTGGGCTTCCCTGGTGGCACAGTGGTTGAGAATCTGCCTGCTAATGCAGGGGACATGGGTTCGAGCCCTGGTCTGGAAGGATCCCACATGCTGTGGAGCAACTAGGCCGGTGAGCCACAACTACTGAGCCTGCGCATCTGGAGCCTGTGCTCCGCAACAAGAGAGGCCGCGATAGTAAGAGGCCGGCGCACCGCGATGAAGAGTGGCCTCCGCTTGCCACAACTAGAGAAAGCCCACGCACAGAAACGAAGACCCAACACAGCAAAAATAAATTAATTAATAAACTGCTGTTGTCATAAATACACAATCCGCCTATGTCATGAGACTCAAAATATTTAGAAAAAAAAAAAAAGAAAATGCTTGACCAATGGCCTTGTCCTCGTTCGAGGTAGTGATTTAGCTTTCTGAGAGGCATCCATTTGCAGGAAGGCCATGTGGCCGAGTGGAAAGAGTTTTTCAGCAGTATCTGCAGTGGTGACTGTTGCTTGGTGACTCAGGAAAAAGCCTTTGGGTCTCAGGATCCATATCTGTCAAACACAGTATGATCTGCCTCAACTTCCCTCTCTAGCATTTCTGGAGACGTTAGATGCCTATCAAACTCTGTGAGCTTGCCTGGGAGAAAAAGAAATGTAGCATAGGTACAAAATGTACATAGCTTTTTTCATGTTCTTATCTGTGTGATTCAGTGAATAGGTGATAGACTCTTATTGCAGCAAGATGTCATCTTCCTCTAGGAACATGATTTGATTATTATTCCCAGCCCACAGAAATCTGAGGTCTGAAAGTCAGTAAATCTGGGAGAGAGACAGAGAGGAGCTTAGTTGAGACTCTGGCCTTGTAGAAACCTAGGAGATAATTCTAGCCAAGAACCAGGTTGAAAATGTGGATTCAGTTTCCTGTCCTTGCTGAGTCAGCTCTCCCTGGTATAGCCTTGTGGTTTTGCTTGATTTGATACAAATTCCCGAAACATCTAATTCATTCCTATTAAAAAGACCATGTAAAGAGAGACTAGAGTGGTGTCCCCGTGGCCCCCACTGGTGACATCATTTGAACCACCTATTCCCTGTGATTATGTGAGATAGCACAGTTGTCTAACACTTAGTCTCCTTCCACAATAAATCTTAAGTAGATGGTTGTGGCATCCCCTGCTCATTGCCCAACTGATAAGTATTCTTTTTTCCTTCATTGTTCACAAAACTCTGATTGTTTTTGAGCAGCAATACGCCCAGCCGCTAGTGAGATGCTCACTTGTGCAGCTTCTTGGAAGTTCAAGATATTGATGCGACGCCGTTCTGGCTAATGGGATGAAAGTCAAAGTCTATTGGGAGCCTCTGGAGCAGGTTTGCTTCTCCTGATGCGAAGGGGCAAATGCTGATGACTCAGTCCTTTTCTTCCCGTCTTGCACAGGAGGATATAGATGTGGTGGCCACCTGGTGACCACCAGAAACAAGCATCAAGACAAGAACCCTGGTATGGAGGGCATAGCACAAAGGTAGAAAGAGTTTGAGTCCCTGATGACGTCCCCGGGCAGCCAGGTCCACACCAGAAAGTACCTGCATCTGATCTTCTTGATATGTGAGAACAAGGAACATCTATTTGTTTATCATTAAAATTAATTCACTCAACAATCATCATCAAAATCACTACTAAGTGATACTATGACCATATTATTTGAGAGTAGAGAAATTGTTCTGTAAATAGAAATAGCATCTTGGATCAGTACAAAGGAAGAGCCCTGAAACATCCCCTGCTTCCAGGGAAAAACATCCCTAAATCATCTCCACCATTTAGTCTCTAGTCTTCTTGGTCTAAATACAGAGATCAGAATTATTCCTTAGAGCCTGAATCCTTGACCCCTACGGCCTCACTTTTTCCCACCAGCCAATTCCCTCAGCTGTCCCACATCCACCCTTTATTATCTTTCCAACCATAAATCACTTTCCAACCATAAATCACAGGTTTACAATTTTCCAAACTCTGCCCATTTCAATTAGTTGCCAGGGTCGCAGACATAACCCGGCAGCCGCGCCCTGTGGGCCGCTAACATCAGAGGCAGCTGGATTCCTGCAGGCTCTATTCCCATGTATGCCATCTTGAGTCCAGGACTAGATAATTTCACTCATCTAGAAAATTAAGGTGAATAAGAGAATAGAAAACTGGAATGGCATATGGTCTAGCTTCCTGAATTTGTGTGATTATCCATTATCAAATAGCAGGCACTGAGTTATTAAGTCTATTGACAGATGCAATGTAATTTTCTTCAAACAGATAACTGATCCTGGAGCTGATAAGGTCTGAATGTGCAGTGCACGCTCCCTCATATCTGGATCATTCCTCACTTTCTTCATTCAGTGCCCTATGTTATCAAATTACCAGTACCAATATATACACAGAAGTAAAGCAACATAGAATGCCTTAAATTTACACTCAGGGCTCTCATTTTCTTACTTAAAATTTTCTGACTCTGAACAGCATTGCTTTCTAGTCTTAGGAGCAACAAAGATAAAAATAAGTAGGAAAATACAACACGAAACATTCAAAATTCTGGGTCTGGGAAAGGTTTGAAATAAATTGCACAGAAATGGGAGAGAAAGGGCTCTGAGCTTAGACCATTTTGAAGATTTCAAAGTTTAGAGTCAACACTGTTGTGATACTGCTAAACGTGCGAAGGGTTTGCCTTTTCCTTTTATAACCACTGGCAAGGATTTTCATGTTCCAGTAATAAATCAGCACTGAAATGTAGCTCAAATTACAAGAGCAAAATAAAATCATTGGGACAATACCTGATACAAACCGACTGGAGAAGATATTTTGGAAACATCTGAAAAACACTGCTCTGCGTACACACAGTAGGCACTTGGAGGACCTGCCGTTTTCAGCATTTGGGAAAAACTTTCTAAGCTTGTGAAACAAATAAACAAAATCCTTCTTGTCTCACAATTTAGCCTCAGGCTGTAATTCAAAACTGTTCTATTTCTGGGCTTCTCTGGTGGCGCAGTGGTTGAGAGTCCGCCTGCCGATGCAGGGGACACAGGTTCGTGCCCTGGTCCGGAAAGATCCCACATGCCGCGGAGTGGCTGGGCCACTGAGCCATGGCCGCTGAGCCTGCACGTCCGGAGCCTGTGCTCCGCAACGGGAGAGGCCACAACAGGGAGAGGCCCGCGTACCGCAAAAAAAACCCCCAAAAAAACCCCCCAAAAAACTGTTCTATTCTTTTTCTGATAGTTCTTCCTGACTAACATGACTTTGTCAATGCTCTGGGTTCCAGAGAGTTAACAACAACAAAAAGAGAGTATCTAGGTGTTTGCTTAACAGATACACACTACTGTGTATAAAATAGATAAACAAGGATGTACTGTATAGCACAGGGAACTATGTTCAATATCTTGTAATAACCTATAATGTAAAAGAATATGAAAAATAATATATATATATATAACTGAATCACTTTGCTGTACACCTGAAACTAATACAACACTGTAAATTAACTGTACTTCAATTTTTAAAAAATGGGTGTATATAGTATACACATTATGATTAAGAACAAATACCGGAGATTACGTGACCCCTTTGTGAGGAAATACGTGTTTTGGGGAGAGGGGGAGTCTAGTTCTTCTTCGTTTGTGAAGATGTAGGTGAGACCCCATGCCTTCACTGTAGACACTGTAGATTGGGGTTCAGTTCTTACTGGAAACCAAAATATTTTAGCAATTCAAACATGTTCCCATTTGTTTGACAATAATTCACTGTGTTCTGAACTCCAAAATAAATCATCAGTTATATCTGACTGTAAGAATATACTCAGATATAAGATCAGATTAGAACCTTATTTAATAAACATAGTGATCGTGATCTTGGGATTTCAGATGTTCAGATTTCATTGCACCTTCAGAAGACACTCCCCAGGTATCCTCTTTGTTTTCCTAGCTACAAGCCTTTGATATTTGTTTGAGGATTTAGTTGAGTTAAGATTTCCCCTTTTCTAAACCTACTAGGGAAACATTCTATTTCTTCCTGGCTGGTCATTTTCAAAGATGAAAGCAGTTAGGCTATTCGTTTTCCCCAATGAGTTGAGTCTTTATTCTGTAGGAGTGGCGTTCCAGAGCACACTTCAGTTCTCAGACTTCTTCGTGAAGTGTTGTTAGTGTAAAATAGCTTTTGAAATGACTTTGCTTGTTTCAGAATTCCTCTTCCCTCTTGAAGGGCCACATTCAGATGTGAGTTCAATGGAAGGAGAAAATAAAAATATTAATTACCCCGAGCTGCCTGAATCCTAACAGCCATGCTGAATGTGTGGGACACTGGTGGAGGCTTCCAAGGAACATCAATATTTATTATGAAGATGTGTGTATTGATTGAGCTGTAAAATGATTCAAAGTAATATATGCCATCCCAATAATTGAACTCCATTCAAAAGAACACCAATGTAGCCACTATGAAAATTGAAAGAGATGATTTTGATTTATTAAATTACTCTATGCAGCCAGAAGATATTGAACAAAGAGGGGAAAAGTTAATATAAAACTATGGTCCTGCTGCCTTGCTGTTAGAAAGAAGGACCAGAGGCATATTGGGCATCATGAGTAAGAGGACTGAAACTGAACAGGGGGACTTCCCTGGTGGCGCAGTGGATAAGAATCTGCCTGCCAATGCAGAGGACATGGGTTCCAGCCCTGGTCCCAGAAGATCCCACATGCAGTGGAGCAACTAAGCCCACGCGCCACAACTACTGAGCCTGCACTCTAGAGCCCGTGAGCCACAACTACTGAGCCCATGTGCTGCAACTACTGAAGCCTGCGCACCTAGAGCCCGTGCTCCGCAACAAGATAAGCCACCGCAATGAGAAGCCCCCCGCTCGCTGCAAGTAGAGAAAGCCCACGTGCAGCCATGAAGACCCAATGCAGCCAAAAATAAAAATTAAATTGAAAGAAAGAAACTGAGCAAGACCCTGTGGGGGTCCAGGGCATGGAAGCCCTTCTGTCCCCCTCCAGCCTCCAGGACCTTCCCTGAGCTCCAAAGGGCAGATTTGAACAGCTGCTAAACAGGGAAGGGAGGGGATACAGAGACAAGAGAGGAGCAGTCAAGAAACAATAGTGCAGCCTTGGGGCAGGTTGTATATGTATCCAGCTCAAGGGATACACATAACAATGCCTTGAAGCCCTTTATAGAATTAAAGCCCAACAAATGGAGGATGCCACCATTCTTCACACCAGGGAAGACCACCTGAGGCCAGACTAAAGGAACCAGAGGAGCTCATCAAGAAGATTACCTGAGACCAGATTAGAGGAGTGCAGGCCCTGCACACACCCTAATCTCACCAGCGAGCCCACCCTTGAACTGTTGCCATAAAACTCCTCAACAAACTCCCCTGGGTTGGGACACATAGTTTTCAAAGGCATGAGTCTGCTCTGTCCACTTTTGCCTGGCAAAGCAATAAAGCTATTCTTTTCTATTTCACCCAAAGCTCTGTCTCGGAGATTCAATTTGGCACCGGTGTACAGAGGCTGATGTTTTGGCATCAGGATCTGGCCACACATTTTTAGAGAATGAGTGTTCTTTTGAGTGAGCATTTGGTGGCCCTGAAGCTGACTGCAAGGCCACACCTTCTCTCTTGAATAGCCTGTCCCCTTCTCATGTCACCTCTCTCACAAGGGAGAGGTCACTCCAAATTTGTTTCTCTCCTCTCTGTAGGTGGATATGGGCATAAGGGTAGGTAACAGGGATGAAATTCACATTTAGGGAAACTTTACATACTCAAAATTATCAATTAGCCAGAATCCCTCCATACACTCTGTTTAAACACAGGACAAAGCCCGTGTATCTCACACACATTCAGGGAGGACATGAGGTCAGTTGGCATGTTTTAAAGGACTTTAACAGTCTATATTGTAGTCAATAAACGCATCTCAGCTTTTTCCATTCTATCTTCAGTTAATAGTGCAAATTCATATTCAGATGAGGAAAGCTGCCTGTGATATTACAGAGATAACTATTATTAAGGAAACATATAATCAACTTCATAATACTATCATTACTAAGATGTGAAAGTAAACAGAAAAGGTTTTCAACACAGATCAAAACAAAGAGATTTTATGAAACGGTCAACCCAAAATGTTAACCTCCCTAACATACCCCCATCTTATTATTTTTGTTAATTGGGGTATATGGGTTGAATGGTGGCCCCCCAAAATATAGATCCACCAGGAACCTGTAAATACAACCTTATTTGGAAAAAAGCGTAGTTGCAGATGTAAATAAGTTAAGGATTTTGAGATGAAATCATCCATCTCGAGGTTACCCAAGTGGACTCAAGGATGCTTATGAGAAGGGAAGAAGAATTTGTAGAGACATGGATGGATCTAGAGACTGTCACAGGGAGTGAAGTAAGTCAGAAAGAGAAAAACAAGTATCGATATTAACGTATATGTGTAGAATCTAGAAAAATGGTACAGGTGAACCTGTTTGCAAGGCAGAAATAGAGACACAGATGTAGAGAACAAATGTATAGATGCTAAGAGGGGAAAGCAGGAGGGGGGTGGGAGGGGTGAATTGGGAGATTGGGATTGACAATATATACACTAATATGTATAAAATAGATAACTAATAGGAATCTGCTGTATAAAAAATAAATAAAATATTTTTTTTAATGAAAAAAAAAAAAAGAAGAGAAGAAGACACAGAGACAGAGAAAAAGGCCACGTGAAGACAGAAGTGGAGCTTGGAAGTATGAGGCCACAAGCTAAGGAGCTCTGGAGCCACCAAAAGCTGGAAGAAGCAAAGAAGCACCTGCCCCTAAAGCCTTCAGAGGGAGCTTGGTCTTGCTGACACCTTGATTTCACATTTCAGTCCCCCAGAACTATGAGAGAATAAAGCCACCACGTTTGTAGTAATTTGCTGTGGCAGCGCTAAGAAACTCATACATGGTGCTTTACTCTATCTGATTAATTGCCGCTCAATAAATGCAAATAAAGTATAATTAAAGATAAAGACTCTTCAATAAGTCATTTAACAAACACATATTAAGTGTTACCATGTGCCAGGCACTGTGTGAGACTCTGCAGATACAGTAAACATTTTAAAAGATATTCCACTACAAGACCCTCATGGACCTTAGAGTGAAATCTGAAAAGGTGTTTTTTCCCCAGTCTTTGGAGAACGAGGGAAAGAAATATCAGAGATTTTAAAGAGAATATTAACTGGGGTGGCTGGATGGAGTTCTTTTGATATAAAAGTTCTGAAGGCAATTTTAATGTACAGAAAAGATAGTGTCACTGAAGAACCGTACAAAGACTTAGAGACATTCAGTTCAAACTCGGAGTTTATCAGTCCCCAAAGATGCAATTGTTTTCTACATTCCCTGTTAATTACGAAGGAAAGAGCAGCAAACCCAGACAAGACCTGAATCCTTTCCCAGGTGACTATCCTAATGAAGCAGATCTTTTCCACCATCACATTCAAAGAATTTGAAAGTAAAAGTGGCTTCGAGTCTTCTGTTGTTTTTCTACATTTTCCAGATGATATTTTGCATTATGATGTGTCATCCCATGTTGTATCAATCACATTACAATGTGTCACTTAATGTAACATGAGGCAATATGATTGACACAATCTACTAGGGCTTGTCACAACATTGCACGTCAACCAGGACATTTTTATGGGTTTTGTAAAGAAAAAAAAATTCAACATATTTCACAGAACATTGCATCCAAGGTACAGGGAGGAGGGGAGAAAAGTCTTCTTTGAAGATTTTTGCAACATTCCCATGGCGGGAACTGATAAACATCTGCTAAGTAAATGGAGTCAAATGTCGTCCTTATACCCATATCAAATGGGTGCGATAAACTATTGCCAGCCTGTCTCAGGTTCATGGTCAGCTCTTACTGCTCCCTGTTCCTGCTTGCTGCATTCAATCCAAGACACCTTATAAGATCACCTTTAAAAGAGGGAACAGGGGCTTCCCTGATGGCGCAGTGGTTGAGAGTCCGCCTGCCGATGCAGGGGACACGGGTTCGTGCCCCGGTCCGGGAAGATCCCACATGCCGCAGAGCGGCTGGGCCCGTGAGCCATGGCCGCTGAGCCTGCACGTCCGGAGCCTGTGCTCCGCAACGGGAGAGGCCACAACAGTTAGTGGCCCGCGTACCGCAAAAAAAAAATAAAAATAAAAGAGGTAACAGAACTATCAAATGGAAGGCTCACGTCTGAGCCAAAGGTAGGCAGGACTTGGGAATGTTCTAGAAGCCATTACCGGTGCACATGTGGCTGCAGGTAACAACACAAAATGACTTAATCAAAAAGGGGGGCGGTTATTATAAGGACATGGGGAATTCTCAAGGAACAGAGGGTAGGATAGAACTAGACCTTGAAAGCACTAGAAGAAATAAATACAAATTCATCAGTATTCTCTTCTCACTCCTGTTTCTGCTTCTCTGTCCCACCTGCTTTCTTTTTGTCATTCTACTGCTGCTCCACCCGTTTGGTAGAATTCACCCCCCATGACAACCAGTTTTACAAATTAGAGTCCCAACCACAAGGGAGATGTTAGTGCATATTTGTTGATTTCCTCTGTGGGATGTAGCTCCCCGCTCCTGACATTATTCCAATTCCCCAGCAGTGCAGTGGGTGAAGGATGGACCTTACCTCCACTCTAGAGGGAAACTCAAATTGGCTTCAGTCAACCAGTGGCTTCCATTTCCATGGCTAGTGATTGGTTCAGGGAAAGACACAGGCCTAAGTAGCTGCAGTTAGAGTGAATCCAGGGAAGATTTGTCTAGAAAGCTAGGACACAGTGTCACTCTTCTCCGTGTCTGAGTGAGAATGTGAGTTTGGGGCTGCTGTAACCTGCGACCGTGAGGGAAGCCAGCTAGAGGGTTGAGCCAACTCGAAGGAAAGGAAGCCAAGACTTGGATGACATCATTTTTGAGTCCTCCATCAAATCACTCCAAGAGTCCAAGTCTCTCCTCGAACAGTTTGGGCAGGTGAGTCAACAAAATACCTTTATGCCTCAGATGGTGTAAGTCAGGTTTTCTATTCCTCAAAACCAAAGGGATACCAGCTTATGTGAAAGACCAACTTACTATCTTCAGGAAAATCTCTAGCCAACCTAGCTTGAGCCAGCCAGTCTAATCAGCACAGCAGGGGTACAGCCATAGTTGCTAGGTGCCAACGCTCATGGGCCAGGTGGGAGAGCAGTTCTCAGAAAAGGCGGTGGGGTGGCATCTTGAACAAAATCTATTACCAGTGAAGATATCCATTTACTGGGTGAGTGAGTCTGGATACGCAGCCCTCTGTGCTTTGGTTCTTTTCATTTTTTAAGCTGGTTCATCGCATCTCTGCACTTTAAATCCTTCCTGATATGCCGATGAGGGATGAATTGGCTACTCGCTCTGAATAGGTTTCATACCTCGCAGATAGGTTCTCATAAGAACAATACATTCAGATGGCCTTTGCCATTTTTCACAACTCTTTTCCTTCTCTCCCTCTGCTGCCGCTGTTTGTGCATGGAGGAAAACAATTTAGATTCTTCAATTTTATGACTCTACATTCCCTCCCCCACCCTCACCCCAAGTTTCTATGGAAATACTCCTCTAAGAACATCCTTTTTCAGGGCTGGTCATGTGGCTCATCCGTGCTGGTGGGAGTGCAAGTGGCTTAGCTTCTCTGGCCTTTCTGGATGAATCTTTGATATGAGGTAACAAGAGAATTAAAACTGCTCATACCCTTTATTGAAAGAACTCCTCTTGGAAGTTAATAGGAAGCAAAAATCAGAGCCATGCATACAGATTTATGTTCACTGTACATACAGAGTTATGTTCATTCAAATGTTTTGCTTTTCTGTTTTATTTTTTAATTGAAATATAGTTGATGTACAATATTATATAAATTACAGGTGAACAATATAGTGATTCACAATTTTTAAAGATTATACTTCATTTATAGTTATTATAAAGTATTGACAATACTCCCTGAGTGTTTTGCTTTCTTCAAATAATGTTTAAAGCCTGGCTCTGTTGCACATTGGATAGCTCATTGGTTTTCTAAAATAATGATTAAAAATTGGAAACAATTGAATGCTAAAAAACACTGACCTTGTTAAATAAAGTATCATTTATCCACGTGACAGGTTTCTATTAAAATGGAAAAATGCATGTGAAACGTAAGTGAAAGAGGCAGTTACCAGAGTGTATATATAACATGACAACCATCAACCCACACACACACACACACACACACTCTAACTGGAAGAAAACTAGTCTTGACTGTGGTTACCTCAAGATTCTCAAAACAGTAGAATTATGAATGGATTTTTTTTTACACACTTTTCCACATTTTCCAAATGAATCCACAGTGAATAGTATCACTTTTATAATTTGGGGGGGTATTAAGAGCTCATCCTATTTTTGTAGATGTGAAATATAGTTTATTCTCTGAATTTCAGTTTTAGAGACAGTAAAACGTGTCGACATAAAACAGTTTTGAGACAATGTCAAGGCTTTGTACCTCAATCATATTGAAGAAAATGTAAGAAAATAACCTGAAAAAAGACAACAAAAACAGACGTTACCCACATAACTAAGGAAAGGTATTTTGTTGTTGGTTTTGTATTTCCTAGTTGAAGAATTTTATTTCTAGCAGAAGAACAAAGTGTTCACTTTAATTTCTACCTTTCAAACGCCTCCAAATCAAAGGTCAGAACAACTTCCTTTCTGCATCACCGTATTGTGGCAGCTATATGATTTATAACTCTGATTATATTTTTGTCTCCTCCAATATGCTAAAGTGAGTGAGGTCAGAGATTCTGCTTTCACTCAGTTTCCTTGTTTTGGTGGCTTGAAGTCAAATTAGTCATATTACTTTAATGCAGTTTTGTTTAGCTTAATTATATACTGAAAGTCTGGCACGCATAATTAATCAATGTATTGCTAGTGACTGTTGAACAACCCGTATCTGTTGGAAATTTTATTATGAAATACCGGATGTTAGGGGAAGGAAGACAGGAACAGATGAGAGAGAAAAACCATGCCATCTCTTCCTCAGACCAGCGCTATCAAAGTGGTCATGTGTGTTGAGAGAAATCAATTTAGTTTTACAGATTTGTCCTCACTTCTGGAAAATCCAAAATATATCTTCCGTTGTTCGTTTTTTTTACATCTTTATTGGAGTATAATTGCTTTACAATGTTGTTAGTTTCTGCTGTATAACAAAGTGAATAAGCTCTATGTATACATATATCCCCATATCCCATCCTACTTGTGTCTCCCTCCCACCCTCCCTATCCCACCCCTCTAGGTCGTTACAAAGCATCAAGCTGATCTCCCTGTGCTATGCGGCTGCTTCCCGCTAGCTGTCTATTTTACATTTGGTAGTGTGTATATGTCCATGCCACTCTCTCACTTCGTCCCAGCTTACCCTTCCCCCTCCCCGTGTTCTCAAGTCCGGTCTCTACACCTGTGTCTTTATTCCTGCCATGCCACTAGCTTCATCAGTACCGTTTTTTTAGATTCCATATATATTCATTAGCATATGGTATTTGTTTTTCTCTTTCTGACTTACTTCACTCTGTATGACAGACTCTACATCCATCCACCTCATTACAAATAACTCAACTTCGCTCCTTTTTATGGCTGAGTAATATTCCATTGTATATATGTGCCACATCTTCTTTATCCATTCATCTGTCAATGGACACTTAGGTTGCTTCCATGTCCAGGCTATTGTAAACAGTGCTGCAATGAACATTGTGGTACATGTATCTTTGTTCTTTCACCTGCCAGGCAAACACATCAAAAAGACCTGCCTCAAATACTTTTACATCACTTTATACGGCTAAAAAGATGCTTTGTTTTGCAGGTCACACAGGAATACTGGGTATAACTGGTGATTATATAATCCAGGGTCTGCCCAAAGCCTTTATCTTTGCCCCAGTATTCAATCATTACTCTTATACCTTCTCCATCATTTCATATGAGAAAGCAGGGGGGAGAAATGGCACCCCAAATTTTTTTCCCAGTAAAGGTCTTTTATTTTTTGTTTCCTTAGACTTCATGGACTTTTTTTTGGTTTTACTTTATTTATTTATTTATTTTTAACATCTTTATTGGAGTATAATTGCTTTACAATTGTCTGTTAGTTTCTGCTTTATAACAAAGTGAATCAGCTATATGTCTACATATATCTCCATATCTCCTCCCTCTTGCATCTCCCTCCCATCCATGGACTTTTAGGAAACTCTATTTTAAGAATGTGTGAAAATTGATTTAAAATTTGTTTCACCATACATTGCCATGAGGAGCTGATAGACATTAGCTTCTAGTGCCTTTTTGAGCACCGCTTTTAATGATAGAGTTCAATTCATCCATCATTTGACTGCCTTTACTGGGAGCCAGCCACTGCGCTGGGCTCTAAGTTTCATTTGATACAAGATGAGGATCGTTGTTTCTATCCTAAAGGAACTTACAGGCAAGTGGTGGAATAGCCAAATAAACCCAGGGCTACATGTAGTGAGATAAGTGCTCTCACCAAGGAGGGGAGGGGGCCATTCAGCCCCCAAGTGGTCCAGGAAGGCTTCCCTGAGGAGGTGGCACGACAGCATTTCAAAAGATAGATACCAGGCAAACGCGAAGTAAATTGCATTAGTGAAAGTGCAGTCCTTTCATCTCCTGGTTCCTCAGTTATTCTAACAACATTATTAACTCCATTCCAGAAATGAGAATCCTAAGTTGCAGAGAGGTTAAATGATGAACAGTGTCGCACACCCAGAGAGTAAAAAGTCTGGCTGCAAAACAGTGTCCTGCAGACCAACTTTTGCCCTTCCCACAGAGGCAAAACAAAGAACCCATCGTTTTGCTAGGGTGTGCAATGCCCACACAAAGGCACTTCCCAGAAAGTGCATTATTTGTAAATAAAGATCTTTATTACCTCCCAGACACAACAAGTAAACTTAAAGAACTGCTTCCTCCAAGCACTTTCCTCAGCCATAACCAATGCAGCACATGTTAAATACCTGGCCCAAGACGATGATAACAGAGAAATTGGGAATCCCAACGTACATGTTCTTTTCATTCCCCTGAAATGCTCATCATTGTATGATGGGCTCCTGGGCACTGACCTGGTTATTTCTCCATTTTGCATAACCCCAACCTTGCACCTACGACGAAGTCCCTTTTCTCTTCTGTTTTCATTGTTATGATCATGGCCACCGTTGAGTGAAAAATAAAATAGCTCTATGCTTACATGTCACTTTATTTTGTTCTGTTCATTAAACAGGAAAGGGAGAAAGAGAGAGAGCAGAACTGAAGGCAGCAAAAAATAATTCTGTTAGGCAAAAGGCAACAAAATTACAGAAATGGTCAGATTCCACAGAAGCCAACCCCAAAACGAAGAAACTGGGATCCGAATATGCTTCTAATAGAACCATTGGCTTTAAGCATTGGCTGTGGCCAGAATGATTCACTGTCCCAAGTCCCGGACACATTTCAGCAACTTCAAGAAATAGAGACAGGAGCCTTAAGTAGGATGCCTGGATTTGGTCACCAGGGAGGTGGTGATTCCCTGTCATTATTGAGCTGGGTTTTGAAGGTGAAAAACCCATCAAAAATGGAGAGCACACAGCAGAATGGGAGGTCCTGATGCTCTCAGCAGCACATAGAGGATGTCTGGAGTCTACTTCTGGGCTCCCCATAAGTCAGAAATAATCCAGTCTCAACCTCATCTGGTCCCACCTTCAAAAAGACTATAGGAAAAAGTAGCAGCATATTAAAACTTTTTAAAAAAAAAATAAAAATTGTGATAGCTGGCAAAGAAAAAAGAGTTTCCAGAGACCAAGAATAACATCTATATTGAGGCAATCGGCTTCCATTCTCTCCCCAATACAAATTTCATCTCATAGCTGTTGTTTGTATCAACTTTACCGTCAAAAAATTTTAAGCAAATATAATTGAGTCGAACTGCACTTTGAACACAATCAGTTAGAAATGAATATGGACAAGATCTCTCAAATATTTGTCTTATTAAACAATTTGTGTTTGGAAAAAAAAAACAAAACAGGAGAGGATTATTTACCAGAAAAGCATTCCCTGTATGTTGGAGAACCACAACGCTGCCATCCAACACTGTTAAACATGAATACACTGCCATGTAAACCAATGAAGAGACACTCTGCCCTATCTTTGTGGTGTCATTCATAGTTCTTGCCCAGTACCCAGACACTGTTTACTTCACTGGATGATGCTGTGTCTTTAGCCAAGACATTTTTACCCTTAACTGATTGGGCATCATTTATAATATGTTGATGTTTTATAATCCCTCTCGTAAGAGTTGAAATGCAATTGAAGATTAGAAAAATGGAATATCATTCACTAGCTCTATCCATCCCAGAATAAACCCACACCTGAATAAAGAAGGAAGTGATCTTACTTACAAAACAGAAGTAGACTCAGACATAGAGGACAAACTTATGGTTACCAAAGGGGAAACGTGCAGGGGAGGGATAAATTAGGAGTTTGGGATTAACATATACACAGTACTATATTTAAAATAGATAAGCTAAACAACAAGGTCCTACTGCATAGCACAGGGAACTATATTCAATATCCTGTGATAAACTATAATGGAAAATAATATTTTAAAAGTATATATGTATGTAAAACTGAATCACTTTGCTGTATAACAGAAATTAATGCAAACTTTTAAATCAACTATACTTCAATAAAATAAATTTTTTAAAAAACTAGATAACCAACAAGGACCTAATGTATAGCTCAGGAAACTATACTCAATATTTTGTAATAATCCATAATGGAAAAGAATCTGAAAAAGAATAAGTTTTTATATATATATATATATTTATATTTATATTTATATATATATATATCTGATTCACTTTGCTGTACACCTGAAACTAACACAACATTGTAAATCAACTCTATTTCAATTAAGAAAGGAAAGAAGGAAGGAGGGAGGGAGGAAGGGAGGGAAGAAAGGAAGGAAGGAAAGAAGGAAGGAAGGAAGGAAGGAAGGAAGGAAGAAAGAAAGAAAAAGAAAGAAAGAAAGAAAGAAAGAGAAAGAAAGAAAGAGAAAGAAAGAAAGAAAGAGACAGAAAGGACAATAGCAGAAAGATATTTGGGGCCATAATGGGAACGGGGGAGGGGCGTGCACACGCATGCCCACGCGTACAAACGCTCCCTCCTTCGTGCATGTGTTAATCCTGACCCCTGGTCCTGGGGAAAGATAAAACACGATCCTCACTCATTTACAGTTAATCTCAAAGGTTAATTTTGTTGCCTCTATGCTGTAAACAAAGAAGAGATTTCTTTCCTGTCACAGGGCCTTTTGCCATCAGCGAAACAGAGAAGAAAGTCAGTGCGTCCTGAGGATTAAGGAGAGGTCGGAAGATCCGAAGGACCTGGTGCTGACAGATCTGCTTATTAAAAAGAGAGCTCTGGTGGCCGGGCTGCCGCTGACGGCCTGACACGGCCGGACTTCAGAGGACCAGCACACAATCAGCGGACTGTGCTGCTCTGAGGACAGCGGGCACGGGGGAGCCTTTTCTAATTTGTCAAAGTTGTATCTAATTCCATAGAACAAAGTTGGCAAAGAGAGATGAGCAGAATCCACAAATTATTGTTCATTCACGGAGCCCGAGATGGAGAGATAGAAGCCCCGCACAGCTAGGGTTTTGTCAAGTAACTCGACCCCTGCCAGGAGGCTTTGGGTAATTCCGCCTTGTGGGCATAACAGTTTCCCTTGTTTTTTGTTTAATAGGATTATTTCTCAGAATATTAAAAAGATAGCATCAACATCTTTCAGTGGCCCCATAAACTATTTCTGGAAATATAAAAAGAATGATTCAGGTGGTTTCGTTACTCCTGATAGGACTTTTGTTCTCTCATAAACTCAGAGGTGAAGAATGTGGTTTGGGGAGGGGTGTGCCTGGAGCAAACAAAACAAAATGTGAAGTTTTCTAGAAAGGTAACATTGTGCAACTTACGTTGCCCGTTGAAACTCTTGCTTGCAAGTTTGGAAAAGGAGGACCTAGAAGTTCAAACTCTGAAAATTTAGGGGCTGTTCAGGGGGAAAACAGAGACGTCTTAGTGTCCTTCTAAGTTTCCGCCATTTTCTGGAATGGTGACCAAAAGAAAACACAGTCTCCTGAAGAAAATATATTGAACAATCAGGAAGTCTCTAAGAAAATACGGCCTTCTTGCCGTAAGGAGCAGTGCATCTGAATAAGAGCAGACACAGATCTGCCAGGAGCTCTGTTGACCCAAGTCTGCCCAGGAACCAGGGTGGTGAAGGCAAATGGTGGCCAGGTCCACCCAAGTCACTGGCTTTTCCATAGCAATACCTGAAGGGCTCTTATAACTCAGTGTTTTATAAGGATAACAAAAGGAAGGGGTGGGAAGAACTAAACTCACACGATGGAATACACCACATACCACCACTAAACAGTTCACCTACACATAAAATACAATTCACAGATGGGTAGAACCAGAGTCTAAGTCAGGTTTAGATACTCATCCCTCCCCAGCAGGTGTTTGATGAAACTCTGCCTGGAGGCTGTCTTGGTCTCCATGAAGCCCCATCTTCATTTGTTGGGCGAGTCTTCATCCCACACCCAGTCTCACTCACACTGGTCACATTTATTTTTACCCAATAGCCAAGACTCTCAGGTCAGACATTTAAAATTCATGAAAATTCACTGCTTGCCTTTTTTGAACTCACTACTGAGGCTTTATGGCTCTAGATAGGTTCTCGCTGCATAGACCCATGAAAGTACAGCCATGTCAGCAAAGGTGACTCTCTTCCAACACTGTGGGCCCAGCTGACTGCTGTTGCAGAATTTTTTCAGCCAAACCCCTTTCCCAACTACGAAGAGACTGACATTCAGGTTCATCCTAGTTTTAGACAAGAAAAAGACAAACCTCTAGATGAAACATACCTGAAAGACAGCTCTTACTTAGAAACCCTTGGCTTTCTCCTGCCTTCCTCCATCAAGCGATCCTTCGGATGCAGAGCCAGAGGTTAAAGGAGAACCTTGCTTATTGCACTCGAGAGGTTAGGCCTTGGGAAAGCAGCCTGGAATAGTGGACAGAACGTGGGATTTTTAATCAAAATCTATTCTAAATCCTGACTAGGGCATTTTCTTCCTATGAGACCTGGAGCATGACTCCAACCCTACCTGAGCCTGTTTCCTCATATAAAATGGAGCTGAAAATAATGCTTCTTCATTTTCAGGGCTGATGTGGAAAATAAATGAGCTAGGATATATGAGGATACCTTGTAGAATATTCTATACATGTTAGCTGCCGTGTTTGCTTGGTTGTTCGGCTTTGTTCTATCATTATTATTAACTGTTTGGGTTCATTAGCAAGTTATGTCCCTAAGAGGTCAGCTTACATCACAGCAAGACCCCTTCCCCATTGCAATTAAATAGCATGTGAAGGTGGGACTTTCACATCCCATTCTTGGAAAACATAAAATAAATGTTTATATAAAAATCAACTTTGCCATTTTGACTGGACTTTTGGTCAAATAAAAAAATGTTTCAAATCAGGTGTGGTGTAGAACTGGTCGTAAGACTTGTTTATAAGAAAAACCACCTGCGTGGTAGTGTTTTGTGGTATTTACTTAGCTCTCTCTCCTCCAGCTTATAAAAGTGTTTTGAGAAAGCTTAAAATATAAGACAAATATCATAAAACTGAAAAATCATTAAAATGAGTAAAAAGACATAAGGAAAATAAAAAGCCAGTCTATGTTAAAGCAAATTTCTGCAGCTAAGCACAAAACTTAGCAGCGGGGTTACTGACAGTCAAAATAAAATGGGAGTGAAGTGGCTTTCCTTTCCGTTAGAAAGCCTCAGAGGGAGAGAGGCATTTCCTAACTCTAATTCCAGAGGAGATTTTTCACAGGAACCTTCCCATGACTGATTTCAAACAACATAATAGTCTCCATAAAAGGTTTTCCAAACATGGTTATCTGCCCTACTGAGAGGGACCCTGAGTTTGGAAACCCAACTTGGAAAAGGAAGTTTGCTATTTGCAATAAACAAACACTATTAACTCTTGATTCATTATATATCTTACTGTAATTTATATTTTCAATAATGATGAACTTATACAAGTTTTACAATGAATTTATTTTGTTCGTTAAAATTAGCTAAGATACATTGAGTTCTCATTATGAGCCAGGCAAATGCTAAGCCCTTTATCTGCAATGTCTCATTTAATGCTCCCCAAAATCCTATGATACAGGGATTATTATTTCACTGATTTTACACAGGAGAAAACTGATACGTACGGAGGTCAAGAATCTTGCCCAAGGTTACACAACATGCAAGTCATCGTGGAGTCTGAACTTGAAGCCATCTCACGGTAATCTGCCAGACCCCTCACCACTGTGCAAACCTACCTCACACACATTCAGATCGTCCTTATGAGGACTTTAACTAACGATCAAATGAATGCAAAAGTGTATTGGATTTGATCGGAAAAGCGAGTTGCCAGTCAACACAGATTCTATATTGTACATTAAGAATTTATTGGAGGTAAGTTTATGGAGAAAGAAAGGGATGTTATTTCTGGTCTGCCAGTGGCTAAGACTGAACAGCTAATCAGGGCACCTTAGGAGAAATGTAAGCACTTCATCTGAAAGTTGGTTCAGAAGTCCCCTGGAGGTCCACTTTGCTTCCCTAGAAAGTCAAGTAGACCTTCTCCCTCATGCTACAAGGTTTCCTTCCAGAGTTAGAGCCCTGTGTTAAATAAGATGTGTGATCTTTGCTTCCTGGTCCTTGCCCACAGTGGGGTCATAGCAGCAAGCTGGCGGGCGTCATTCTGCCTCTCTCCGTGTACGTTGATCACCTCTAGCAAACAAATATGTGATGATTTTAACTGACTCTTAGTCTCAGTTCCCTCACCTAAAAAAATAAAAAATTATTATGGGGCTTCCCTGGGGGCGCAGTGGTTGAGAGTCCACCTGCTGATGCAGGGGACGCGCGTTCGTGCCCCGGTCCGGGAAGATCCCACATGCCGCGGAGCGGCTGGGCCCCTGAGCCATGGCCGCTGAGCCTGCACGCCCAGAGCCTGTGCTCCGCAACGGGAGAGGCCACAACAGTGAGAGGCCCACATACCGAAAAAAAAAAATTATTATGAATGAGAACTAGATCACGGCTCTTTAAAATTCTAAAATTGTATGATTCTATGACCCAGTCTTTTCTCCCCGGCGAATTTAACACAGTTTTACAAATTCCCTTTCCTCAAATCTAAACAAAATACTATTTTTTACAGGAACACTCTAAGGTGGAATACCTCTTTTCTTTTACCTTCTCTCATCGAGACTGATTTTGGCAAAGAGATTAAGTGCAAAGGCTCTGGGTACCACTCACTTACAACTGTGTGTCTTGGCAAGTTATTTACGTGTAATGCCTCAGTTTATTCATCTGTAAAAGGAATATAATAATAAGATCTACTTAATAAGGTTGTTATTAACTTCAGATGAGTTCGTAGCTATAATGTGCTTACAGCCATGTGGATTTGCAACGTAGTAAATGCTCAGTAAATGACAGTCCTTAGCCATCTGACTGGAATTCAACCCTTCCCCCTCTCCTCCCAAGACGTTATGCTTATTGTACACATTTTCCCATCTCCCATTCTCTCGGAGCTGTGACTTAGCCCAACCTGACGCACAGATCATTCCCACCACATCCGCAGCCCACCAAGCCATCTTGGAAGAAAAAAATGTTCTATGAGATTTTTCCAGATATTAGCATTTCAGATGTTTAACTCCTCCGGATTTTTAATTCACCACGTCTCCTCCACACCCTTCACTCGCTACAAATACATTCACTCTTCATATGTCGCATGCACAGCACTTATTTTAGAAGGCACCTACTTGCGGACAGGGCTTGAGGCCAGTAGATTGTTATCCTTTGGGGTAGCCTTTAGTTTTTCTATTCATTTATGAGGACATTAGATAAATCAATATCCCAAAGTGTGAACAAAACCAGAGTATGTTGTCTAGAATGAGAGGGGAAAAATTATAAATTTTATCTGAACAAGGAGCAAAATGTGTGTCTATTATTCCATCATTCAAAGGTACTGTCTTTAAAATGCAAAAGTCATCTTTGACTTTTCTAACTGTCTAACTCCCTGGATCTAATCATGCTAAGTCCTAAGAAACTCTTCCTTCCTAAATCTCTCTCTCAGATGCACTCAGAGCCTGTGCGTCCTCTGACTCTCCCCAGCATCTCTCGCAGTCTGTTTCATATTAAAGTTACTTATGCACGTGCCTGTCTTCCATACTAGATCTTTGGGGCTGGGACGCCCTGGAGCCTGACTTGTCTTTGTATCTCCAGCAGCATCTAGCACACAGTGTCTATACTACCCTGCACTTCCCCCTCCGCACGCACACACACACACACACACACACACACGTGCAAGTGCACACACAGAGCTGGTTCCCTCATCCAAGCATTTTTATTCCTGTTCCTTTCACCCCCAATGCCCTTACCTCCTACCTCCTCTACATGGTGAAACCCTTCTTATCCTTCCGGCCCACTCCTGCTCACACTTTTCCTGCAGGATTCCATTGTCTGTATGACAGCACAGTGAGTATCTCACGCTACCAGACTTTTTCCAGACCCTACTGTCCTCCCTACCCGATTGTAAAGTCCTTGAGGGAGAGAACCATATCTTCTTTGTCCTTCTAGTCCAAACAGCACCTGCTATAGTGCTGTGGACCCTCCAAACTACTTGTGAAATTGAACTAACTTGAATCGTAAGGACCAACTTCAAGAGTAAATGCTCCCTTTAAGCAATTATCCTGAATTTCTCAGGTCTATTGCCAGAAGAGTAGTTAGGACCGTTTGCCTATTTGTATATGTCACCCAATGGCTTGGACACATGAACGCTGAGCTGAGGACAAAGCACGGGCATGAATCAACAGGAAACTCGTTCCAAGAAATCTGACTCCGGTCTGGGTTGCACAGCCCAGTGGCAACATGAGAGAAGAAGGAAAAAGACCAAGCCTAATGCTCATAGAAATTCAAAATCAGAAACGTAAGAAATACCACAAGATGAGCCACAGGTTGGTTTCCAGTAAATCGTCGGCAACTCTGCTGGGAGGAGCCCAAGATGCTGCTCCACGGCAGGACATCAGAGGGGCTCAGATACCCTAAAGAATATGTTCTGTGTCCTCATTAATGACATGGAACCTCCTGGAACACTGGCTTCTCTGCCCCTCAGGTAGCTTCAACCCTCATTTCTGAAACGCCTTCAGGAAGAAGGGCATGACTCATCCCCCAAGAACAGAAGCTGTTCCCCTGGTCTCCAAAACATGATATTCATCTTCCATTTCTCTGTGCACTACAATTTAAAAAATCTGCCCCAGAGACATCTGACAGCTGGACAGCTGATTCTGTAATTCTTTACTCAGATGAAAAGAAAAGGTTGTGTGAAGTCTTCGGGTGGAATTTCCACCCCTTCCCTTTTTATTTTATCGGATTAAAATGGTTTCAGTGTTTTTAGAGAGGGTTCCTCCTAAGAAGATGCAAATTTATACTATCTTTCTGTATTCTTAGGATCACATGCTCTGCTAAAAATCCACACTCCACTTGAGTTACACACACGTTAATTCTTCTTGACCTAGATGGAGCGGAATACTCGCAGCAAATTGAGAATTCAGATCGGCTTGAAAGCCAAGCAAAGAAAGCTAATGGCCTGCATGTCATTCCCACGTACAGAATTCTTGGGGACTTTTTTTTTTTTAATTGTGCCTTCTTTTCAAAAGAAAATATGCTGCTCTTTCATTTCTTATTAGAGTCTAGGAAAGATCAGCTCCTAAAGGGAGAGACACATGTGGAAATCGCTTCCATGATGGCCATTTCCTGAACTGTTTTCAAAAGCCCTTTTTTGGCTTAAAGGGTCCATGGAGCCCTTTTAAGATTTTATACAAAGAAACTGATCAGTTCCATCATGTCATGATGAAGTTAGAGCCCATATTGCTTAGCGGGACAGACCTTACACACAGTAGCTCTCCTTCTCTTAGAGATGGGGTGTAACTGTCTTGGGGGGAAATCGCCTCCCCAAGAGGATTTAAAACGAGGCAGGAAGGGCATGGAGTGAGGACAGAGACCTGAACCTCCCTTACAGTAATTCAAAGATTCGAACAGAATATTGACTCTCTTACTGTGAGCCCTGCTTTGATTCCCACATTCAGGGAAGTCTTTTCGATGAGGGAATGTCTGGTTTTCTCTCCTCTTGTTTAATAAGAGCGAAATACACTTGTATTCCCTGAGGCTGAGGGGCTGAGGACTCAATGCATGGTGGGTCCTGGATTACCAATGTAACTCTCCATTTGACAAAACCCCTCAGACTTTACCCAATCCCAAGACTTTTTTGACCTGATGGCAAATAAATCCCAGATCACTTCTCTGGTAACAGGATATCAAGGACAAACAGAAGTAGCTAAGAGACTTTCCTGCATTCAGAGGCTGGGTCTCCTTACCTACACCTGCCTCCCTGACATGAAGACATTTTATTTTGGTGACTGTCACCAGGTCCCCTTGCTCAGAAGTCAACAGGTTTCAGCGGTTCTGCTTATCTGTAGGGAATTTCCTTCCTGGTTCATGAAAGAAGATGGGAACTTCTGTTTAAAATGGTGATACGGGGGCTTCCCTGGTGGTCCAGTGGTCAAGACTCCGCATTCCCAATGCAGGGGGCATAGGTTTGATCCCTGGTCGGGGAACTAAGATCCTGCATGTCGCACAGTGCGGCCAATAGATAGATAGTAAGTAAATAAATAAATAAAGTGTAAATGGTGAGATGTGCATTAGCCGCTGAAATTTTCAAGACCACGGTCATGAGGTCATGGCCAATTATAACCTTCATGGGTCATACAAGCACTTTTGTCTTCATGGTCCCTTTCTCCATGGACAAAAATATTAAAAATTATATTTTGTAACTGCATTGTTATAAAAATGCATGTATTGCTATTAGATATTAAAACATTTTCTTCTATCTTCAACTTTTTTCTTCTAATTTAATAAAAAGAAAGTAAGATATTTTCAGGGGCCCTTAAAAATATCGTGAAATCTAGGCCCTGTACCTACTGGGTAAGTCGGCTCTGATAGCAAATACTTTTCACCAATTGGATGCTTCTGATTCTCAGATGCCACACCTGGAGGTGGCTGAGTGGGGCCTCAATTTCTTTCAGTGTCAGATGACAGGACTTGGACCTCCTAACCTATGTTATCTCCTTGACTGTCCCCCTATCCCAGTGGAGTAAGTATTATTATTACTATTTTCCACAGACTCAGAGATTTTTAAGTGATTTTCCCAAGTTGCCTCATCTGGTCATTGACAGTGTTTCTTGGGAAAGTGAAGGGAATGAGCGCCAACGATTCCCTGTTACCCTGTATTAGGTGTTTCACACACAATCCACCATTCGATTCCCAAGAGCCGGGAGGTGATCTCTGAATGGCTCATCCGAGCCGGCCAGCTGATGGAGAGCCTGGCCAGGGGTGAGGACATAGGTGTCACTAGGAAATGTTGGGAAAACCTAAGTCCAAAGGATAGAAGCAGGGCTCCAAGCAAGAGACTGAGTCAAGGGCCTCAAGACAGAAATGGAGGGAAATAGGAGCCTGGGGGAAATGGGAAGACTGGTGACCTATAGCTGCAAACAGGCCAGCATGTCCAAGGACCCACTTGTCAGAAATATATGAAGGGGAGGCAAGATCATATCCCTCCCATTTTGCAGCTGTAAAAACTGAAGCACAAGGGGCTTTAGTTGTCTCAGGTCACACAGCTAAGTGGCAGATCTGCATTTGACTCCTGATGCCACGTTCGCTCACAGAGCAGACATCTATAGGGACTCCAAGTCTCCATTCTGAGCGTTGCCAGTGGCCTCCTAAGAAGATATCCCATCTAGCAATCTCACCCCTGGGCATATATCCAGAAAAGACGAAAACTTAAATTCGAAAAGATAACATGCACCCCAATGTTCATAGCAGCACTATTTACAATAGCCAAGACATGGAAGCAACTTAAATGTCCATGGACAGAGGAACGGATAAAGAAGATCTGGTATATATATACTATGGAATACTACTCAGCCATAAAAAAGAATGAAATAATGCCATTTGCAGCAACATGGATGGACCTGGAGATTATCATACTAAGTGAAGTAAGTCAGAGACAGAAAAACAAATATGATATCACTTGCATGTGGAATCTAAAAAAGTGATACAGGGCTTCCCTGGTGGCGCAGTGGTTGAGAGTCCGCCTGCCGATGCAGGGGACACATGTTCGTGCCCCGGTCTGGGAAGATGCCACATGCCGCGGAGCGGCTGGGCCCGTGAGCCATGGCCGCTGAGCCTGCGCATCCGGAGCCTGTGCTCTGCAATGGGAGAGGCCACAACAGTGAGAGGCCCGCGTACCGCAAAAAAAAAAAAAAAAAAAGTGATACAAATGAACTTATTTACAAACAGACCAACAGACATAGAAAACAGACTTCCGATTACTAACAGGGAAAGGTGTGGGGAAGGATAAATTAGGAGTTTGGGATTAACCGATACACACTACTATATATAAAACAGATAAACAAGGACCTCCTGTATAGCACAGGGAACTGTATTCAATATCTTGTAATAACCTATAATGGAAAAAATCAGAAAAAATACATATATCTGAATCACTTTGCTGTACACCTAAAACTAACACAACATTGTAAATACTTCAATTAAAAAAAAACCAGCTGTCCCATTCTTGGGCATTTCCAGCAGGAGTAAAGCCATTGCCTGAAAATGTGCCAGACTGGTCTCCACTAACTTGAATAATTGCGCATATATTCCCAAGACAATACTTGTGAATCAAACTTGTAAAGAAACCCATAACCCTTGCCAGCATTCTATGCTCAATGGATACACAGAAACAATGGAGAAAGGTGTAATTTCCCCTTTACATCTTTTCAAAGAAACACTTGGGAGAAAGTGGAGAGAAAGAGGCAGAGAAACCTGACCATCCAGTCTGCAGTAAAAAGAGAAAAAGGGGCCCTGGGCCCTTTTAGTTATCTATATTTTAGTTATCTATATATTATGTGTTTGATATTTCCCAATCACTGGAAGCCCTCAGGATCCCTGTTTCTGTGGAAGGAGCTAGCTCTAATACTGTCTGGAGGGAAGCTGTCTGAACGAGAGTCCATTTCACCTGCCTCCCTCCAACCAGCTTTTCCGAATCTGAGTGGCCCGCCGCCTGCCTGCAGCCCAAAGGACAAAGCGCTACAGGAGTCGTCATTAGGATGGGCCAGCCAGACATGATGGCCACACAGAGCTGCACCTCAAAAATTAACCCCATAAGGTCTCTTCCACTCCTGCCAACAACCGATTTTAGAAATGAAATACAGTTCACTAGGTTTGTTTCTGAAAACTCTGAATTTCTGTTATAAAATTTAAAATATGCATTTCCCCAAATGCTCTGTGTGCGTGTGTACTTATTCTTTCATACGGTTTTCCTAAGGGTCACTCACATATCTGGCACGACGTTCATTCTAGTTTCGTAAGCACCCAGAATGCATCACCTGATTAATTCAGTCATTTAACTGCAAACCCAAGCAGGGAGAGGCCTTTCATCAATTGTCTACCCACTCTAACTCAGCTTACATGCTAAGTGATCTAGCTTAATCACTCGAGAGCTATGTCACATCTGGAAATACACAAATGCATTTTTCACAAGTCAGCCAAGTCCCTGGAGCCTGGTAAGAACTTTTTAATAGCCAAGAGGAGACACACAGCCGCATTCTCAACTGCTTTCAGGAGAAGAGGTGGGTTCTAGCCTGTGTCAGAGCACTTTTCCTTGCATGATTGCCTGTTGAATACGGTTCGGTTCCCGGAGAAAGCTAGCAGGAGGACAGTGCATGGCCATTACAATGCTAATTATGAGAGCTTGAGAGCACCCTCCTGGTAGACCCCACAAGACTTTGCAAAGTTAATCCTGGCCCAGTCCCTGTTTCCATGCCAAAGAGAACCTAAGTGGTCCTGCAAACCAGACTTTTCAGCTCCCCTGAAATCTGATGTTCATTTACTTAAGTATTTATTATACATCTGCTAGCATATGTAAATCTCAGCTTTGGCACTGAATCACGAATACAGGCTGGGAACACTTAATGCACTAACATCCACGTAAAATAGGAAGGCGTCCACCACCAAGACGATCTCCACAGAATCTTCTCAAGGCAGTTGGCCCACAGATGCTCAGCCTGCTCTGACACTGTGTTTACTTGATGTTCTAGTTGGGATCCAAATTCTAACAGGCCATCCAAAGCTACATTAACTTTTCATAAGGAAAGCTTGTGTGTGTGTGTGTGTGTGTGTGTGTGTGTGTGTGTGTGTGTATGTCTGCACTCGTGAAATTTTGGAGAAGGAGAAGGAACTGAAGTCATAGTTGACAACATCTGAAACCTTGGGTTGTGTCACAGCTGTTCCAACTGGCACTCATTCCCTCAGCAATGAATTCTAGAACATCACATTTTTAAGGAGTCCATTTTCACCGTGCACTCCAGCGTCTTAGCATGCTCTCTTGGAAAGCAAAGTCAATCCTAGGTCACCATTTCAATGTAGTTTCCTTTGTACTAAATCCTACTTTCAAGAAAATTCTTGCCATGGTTCACTGGTGTTTAACCTATCATATAATATCCAGGTTTACTGTGTTAGAAGAAGCAGAACAGTATTAAGCTTTTTCCCACAAGCCTGTGATTGCATTTGACCTAGTAACCTGTATTAGATTAACATTTATTCTACAACCGCACAGCAAGCCCTGCACCTTGGTGAGCTACAGTTTATAGAGGACACTTACCATTTTTACAAGTGGAGCAGGAAAAGGGAATTGAATCTGAGGGAGTAATTCCAGGCAAGTATGTTGCTGCAGCAGTTAAATTGTTTATACGAGGAGTAGGGGAATTACTTCTGACTGACCTCTCTTTTTATCTGCTTAAAAGACAAAGTGCAGGTCTCCATCACTGGGGCAAACTCTGGGGAATGTAGCTTTAAAATGTATAGGAGCCATAGGGCCCCACCAATCCACCAATGAGAAGCAGCTTCAAAGGCAAAACAGATCAGGAATGTAAACAAAATAGAGTCTCTGGGATGAGGATGTTTTAACAGTAGCCAGGGTTCAAATGGTCTCCCATCCCCCCCTCGCAGGCCCTCCAGGTCAGGTGGGACACAAGCGAAACACAAGTTCGGAATGGGAACAGGCTTTCCCATCACAGATATTTTGATGGAATGGCCTCTTGATTTGCCTTGGCCCCAGCTCAGTGTGTGGCAGATTCATTAAGGAACAAGTCAGGCTGAGGGAGGCTGAGAATGGCAACGAGGGATCGGTGGAGGCATCTGTTTGGGACCAAAAAAAAAAAAAAAAAAAGGGCTGAATCCATGAGGAAGCAATTACCAGGAAATAAAAATCAGAACTGTCTAAGCATCCACCCAACATAACAATGGGAGGAGGTCACCCCACATTATACAGTATCGTGTAATGAAATCCAATTTAGTCTTTCAGTGAATGCTGGATTCGCCAACATATCTGAGATGATGGCTGGGGAGTGTCCCTTCTCACGGAGTCCGAGGGAAGCTGTATCTACGTGATGGGCTCCTCCAAGAAAGTCCAGGTGTTCGTTGAAATGAAGCAAGCCACACAGCAATAAAAAAAAAAGAGCAATGTCCTTACACTTGAAAATGACACAGAGTGCTAACGCATCCCTCATTGCATATCCCCTCCTGTGGAAAAAGAGGCGCCGGGAGTACTTCACAATTCCAGCATCTCTTGGTCCACTTAACTTGGTAACTTCATCTCTCAGTTTGCAATGGAACCCTCTAGAAGTTTCTGGGTATTCGTGTATGCTCATTAGAAGTGCCTAACAAAAGAGTTTATTAAACATTGCCTGGCCTCCTCTCCAGACACTGAAACAGAGTCGGCCAGAATGATGCGCCACCTTCTGTACCTTTAACCTCTCCCACAGGGGAGTCTGATGAATGCTCTCAGCTGAGGACCAAAGTTCTAGAACCCAGCGAATGTGAAAAATCTACCAAATGAGGGTCTGTTGAAGAGGCGTCAGTCAGAGCTCGGTCACAACTACTTAGGCCCAGCGGCACAGCCAAAGCTGACCCTGTTCTATTTAGGAATCAGCTCAATTAAAGGCTGATGAAACATTGGCTTCTACACCGCAATCAATAAGTGCAATTCCGCAGCCGTCAATGTCCTGTGGTAACTTGGTTCCGGGGCTGCCCGCCCTCCAAGATTTCCCTTCCCATCATCTGTGAAGGGAGGTGGGTCCTGGAGTCTTCATGCGTAAAGCTGTCACTCCTTGGGCCCCTCTCACCCAGCAATTTGGGGTTTGGCAGGCCTTTTTAAGCTATTTCATTCAGAACAACAGGAAAGTCTTTCTTGAATTCTCAACCAGAAGCATGGATGACTTCCATAACCAGACACCCCAGAAGGGCTTGCTTTGTTGTTTTGTTTTCTTTTCTTTTCTGAGGGGCTAGGAAAGAATAAGGACAGGTAAGGGGGGCTTCGAGGCAGGTGAGAAGGGAGAAATAAACAAGGTGCACCTGGGAATTTTAAAAAGCAGCAATGAATTCTGAGGCTGGGATAAGAATGGAATCTGCCCTCGGGATGCCACCTACAAACAGGCCTGAACACAGAGCGAAAATGGTTCCGCTGAAGCAATGCCTGTCAATAAGATGAGTACTGGAGTGAAAAATCCGTGTGTGCAAGTGCCCTACTTTTAAGCCCCTCTTCTCCCATAGATGAACGGGGAAGATTCCAGACAGCCAAAGGAGACGGCTAAATGTACAGGATGGAATGTGATCCCCATTCCATCCCTCACCTGCCGCTACAAGATCCTTAGCCTTATTCTTCCGCCTGGGGTGTTCAGAGCAAGAGAATGACACAAAAGAAGGTGCTTTTAGGGACAGATAATCCTGCAGCCAATGTGCTAAAGGAGCTTTTACCGAAGTTCACCTTAATCCCAGGTGTTTTAATTCAATAGGTAACCTCACTCCTACTAGTTTACCCTTTGGGGAAAAAATGGGAGAAGGATTGAAAACCCTGAGCATTGCTAGTAGAAATAGAAACTTCCTTGAGCAGACATCTCTATGGTTGTGTCATTTCAAAGTCACCACACAATTGCCTCCTAAGTACACATATGTGCCACAAACAGGCAAAGGTAGGTAAATGTTCACCCCCTTCTGTATTTATACCTGCAAACTCCCACCCAGATATACCCACATTTACACAATTACAGGGTAGATAAGTGATAACGGTAGTAGGGCAAAGAAGTGCAGGGAATCTCAGAATTCAAACCAGAAAAGAAATATCCAGTTCAGAAAAAATGGTCCCAATTCAACCCCTTCATTTTACAGATGAGGAAATTAAACCGAGGAGAAGCAGAAAGTAACTTGCCCAAGGTCACACATCACCTCCTAGTAACTGAGTCTGGGCTGTAACCCCTTCTCCTTTCTCCCTGCCTGGTGTTCTTCCTGCAATACCACACCAACTCCATGAGGAAAAGGGATGGAGAACGTGACTTCAGACGTCTCCCTGTCAGTATCAGGGCAGGTCATAAAGCATCCGGAGCAGCCTCTCTGTATGGTGTGCAGAATGTCAAGTTGTCGGCTGTGTGTAATGTGTCCATTTACCCAGAGTCTCTAGTCTTAATTACCTCTGCAAGATACAATATGGCATCACGCAGTTTTGGAATCTGTATCCTTCATTAACCATTTCCCCATTAACCTTGACTGGAATCACATTCCCCCTCTAGCCGGTAAGATGTGTTCTATTTGTAAGCGTTCCCATTTTCTCTTTGAAACCATTCTCATATTCTTATTTCATTGTAAATGGTCCTTGCAATAAAGTGCCATTGAATGTATTTACTGTTTGCTGCTTAATTTTGTCCTCTTGGAAGGAGATCCATGTCAGCTCCGACATTAGTTAATATACCTTTGAGCACACACTGTGACCTTTCTCCTGATCGTGCCCGACTTCATTCTCAGATCTCATTAGACAGCAGAAATTATCTTTGGAAAGAGCAAAACCAGAAATCGTGCAGGTTTTGCGCTCAGCTATAGAGAAGAATTTGATTTAAATAGCCCCACGATGGCATGCATATAGAAAATAAAAGAGGATGAAACTTCCAGCTAAAATGGCCTGTTCTCTCCACCAGCAGGGCAGTATTACATGCAGTGACCTGGATGTGGAGAGGATTTGAATAATTTTGTGTACCTGACTGTCTTACCTTGTATAGTACAATATGCGAAGCCTTCCATCAATACACACACAAGTTTGTTAGTTGTGAAGCTTGCCTGACCACATCCCAAACCAGGTTTCCATCAGTCAAGGACTTATCAAGAAAGTGATGAAACAAAGTAATGATGCTTTAGGATTTATCAACCCCCTAAAGAGCCCTGAGAAAGTGGGGCAGAGGGAAGGAATTTTTTTTTTTTTTTAATGATTAGAAGAAGAAGGTTAAAGTTTGGAATGGTTGAAGGATAGAGTCAGCTCTTAAGTAAAGGAGATCTGGGTAAGAGCAGAGGTCCTGAGTTATGTGGTTCCCCAAACCCCAGCAGTGGAGACAGGTAACCCTAAAAACAAATAATGAAAACCAAAGACAGAGACATGTTGGGAGAGGAGGGTAAACCAAAGAGAAGTTGACGGAGAGACAGCCTAGCCCCTGGACAGTGACCCTGTGCTAAGGGGAGAGAATAGGGCCAGAGATTTGGCCCAGAGGAAGTAAAATACCCAAGCTCTTCCAAGCTCTATCAACCTTCCAGGTTTCCGCTCTGACTCACTCAGTTCCTCCCACCACAGACTCTGCTACCGTTCTATAGTGACTTTGATGTAGGTGATTCTTCTAAGACTCTGGCCTCTTGGTCCCTTGACCTCTGGTTGCTAAGGACAATTTTCCTCTTTCCACCCCAGCCAACCACTCCCGCGCTCACACCCTGAACTGGTGATTCTCAACACTGCCACACATCTGAATTATTGGAGACAATTTTTTAAAATTACAATTCCTAGGTCCCACAGCTGTAGTCAGAATCTCTGGAGGGGAAGCCAGTCATTAGTATTTTTACTAGCTCCCCTGGCAATGTTGATATAGAGCCAGGGCTGAGAACCAATGACACGGCTATTGTTATTATCAATAACTGCATCAATTACAAATTTTCTATTTTAAGCACTCACTCTACTCTCTGAGACTGGTCCCCAATTTTCAGCTCCCTTATGCCACCTCCAAAATCCTTTGACCCCACTGGGACTTCCCAACAACAGACTCCACCATCTTTGCAGTATATCCACCCTGCTTATGCCCACATTTCTCTCTTTCCTCAGCTTAGAGTCCTTTTTCCATCATCATCTCTCTCTCTTTTTTTTTTTTTTTTTTTTTTGCTGTACGCAGGCCTCTCACTGTTGTGGCCTCTCCCGTTTTGGAGCACAGGCTCTGGACGCGCAGGCTCAGCGGCTATGGCTCACGGGCCCAGCCGCTCCGCGGCACATGGGATCTTCCCGGACCGGGGCACGAACCCGTGTCCCCTGCATCGGCAGGCGGACTCTCAACCACTGCGTCACCAGGGAAGCCCATCATCTCTCTCTTGCTCATACTCACGAATACCCTGCTCTTTCTCCTCTGTGAAGCCTGCCTGACCACACTGCAAACCAGGTTTGCATCAGTCAGGGACTTACCAAGAAAGTAATAAAAGAGGGAGCGTATGAAGAGAGTTTAGTAAACGTATTGTTTCTAAAGATGTAGGCAGATAAAGGGAAAACAATAAAGAGTGAGGAAGCATGACAAATCTAACATCAGTGGGAAGCAGTTACCAACCCTACCCTTGAAAGAATAAGAAGAGGGAGTGATTTCCAGGACCTGAAAAGAACCCCAGCCATGAGAGGGCTGCCCCAGAGGAGCTGGGGCCTTCATAGAGGGATGTAGCCAGGCCTACCACGGGCCACTGGGGAGAGAGTAGAGAAGTGACACAAGCACCTCACTGCCTCCTGCCAGCCAGTCTCATTTTGTGCCTGCTGCCATTGGCCAAACCCAATCCGGAGACCAAGGAATCCAGTGAGTTCTTCCTGAACAGCAGCCTCCCAGAACACCAAGCCAAATGAAAAAGGATGGAGAATGGGTCCAAACAGCCAAATGGACAATGCCCAGCACATGGCTAAGTTCACCTTTCTGCTTACATCTCCCTGGCATCCAGGCATAGCTGGAAAAATTACACAGTCACATTGACCAGTCTCACCTAAGACTAAGATGGCAGATGTCAAGCAGGCCCACAGCACTGCCCAGTAGCCCTTCTATGTTAGCTAGTAAGTTCACGTTCTTACCACCCTGGAGGACATGAGTCCCTTCCCCTCCTTATACCCACCTCACTGTCTTCACCTGATGTTTTACTAACAAAACAGAACCAACCAGAAAAGAAATAATTCATTTTCCCACCAAATCTACCACCCCTTCCACATCTGTTCTCATCTTCTCTACCTTCCCTCCCGTCCCAATGATGACCTGTCCCTCCTCCTGGCCGAGGCCAACCTCCCCACTTATATGCAGAATCCATCCTCTTGACTACTCAGAAATTTTGCTTCTGGAAATTAGCTACCTTCTCTCTCTCCTGCATCATAAAACAAAACAAAATAATCCTTAAAAAAGCCCTTGCGTACACCCCCAGCCCCACTAGTCACCTTGTAATCCCATGACTGTGCTGAGCACACTAATTATGTATCTACTCTCCCATCATCTTGGGGAGCTCTTTCTCAAGATACCTGCATGGCTCACCCCTTCCCCTCATTCAGGTCTCTACTCATATGTAACTCAACCGCCCGACCACCCAACTAACACAGACTCTCTGCTCCCACCCTGCCCTTCTCATCCTGTTAGCCTGATTAAGTTCTCTTTATAGCAATTATCACTATGTGAAAATACTCCGTGTGTTTAGTTATGTTTTCATTTTTCGTAGCTCCCACTAGAATCTATTTTTTAATGTTTTTTTTTGAAGTATAGTTGATTTACAATGTTGTGTTAGTTTCAGGTGTACAGCAAAATGATTCAGATATAGATAGATATAGATATATAGATGTAGAGACTTCCCTGGTGGTCCAGCGGTAAAGAATCCGCCTTCCAACGCAGGGGGATGCAGGTTCGATTCCTGGTTGGGGAACTAAGATCCCACATGCCACAGGACAACTAAGCCACGACTACTGAGCCCACAACTACTGAGCGTGCCACAGCTACAGAGCCCGCACTCCTCAACTAGAGAGCCCAAGTGCCACAAACGGAGAGCCCATGCTCTCTGGAGCCTGCTCCACAACTAGAGAGAGAAAAAACCCGCATGCCACAACTAGAAAGAAGCCCATGCGCCACAACGAAAGATCCCAGATGCCACAACAATGCTGCCACATGCGGCAACTAAGACCCGATGCAGCCAAAAACAAATAAATATTTTTAAAAATATAGATCTAGATATAGATATATAGATTCATACATATATATTCTATTTCAGATTATTTTCCATTATAGGTTATTATAAGATATTGAATAGAATTCCCCGTGCTATACAGTGGGAGCATGTTATTTACCTATTTTATATATAGTAGGGTGCATCTGTCAATCCCAAATTCCTAATTTATACCTCCCTGCTTCCCCTTTGGTAACCAGAAGTTTGTTTTCTATGTCTGTGAGTCTATTTATTTCTGTTTTGTAAATAAGTTCATTTGTATCACTTTTTTAGATTCCACATGCAAGTGATATCATATGATATTTGTCTTTCTCTGTCTGACTTACTTCACTTAGTATGATAAATCTCTGGGTTCATCCATGTTGTTGCAAATGGGACTATTTCATTCTTTTTTACGGCTGAGTATTATTCCATTGTACACATGTACCACATCTTCTTTATCCACTCATCTGTTGATGGACATTTAGGTTGCTTCCATGTCTTGGCTTTTGTAAATAGTGCTGCTATGAACACTGGGGTGCATGTATCTTTTCGAATTAGAGTTTTCGTCTTTTCCAGATATATGCCTAGGAGTGGGATTGCTGGATCATATGATATCTCTATTTTTAGTTTTTCAATGAACCACCATACTGTTCTTCACAGTGGCTGCACCAATTTACATTCCCACCAACAGTGTAGGAGGGTTCATTTTTATCCACACCCTCTCCAGCATTTATTATTCATAGACTTTTTGATGATGGCCATTCTGACTGGTGTGAGGTGATACCTCATTATAGTTTTGAATCTCATGTCTCTAATAATTAGCCATGTTAATTAAGCATCTTTTCATGTGCCTGTTGTCCATCTATATGTCTTCTTTGGAGAAATATCTATTTAGGTCTTCTGCCCATTTTTTGACTGAGTTTTCTCTTTTTTTGATACTGAGTTATATGAGCTATTTGTATATTTTGGAAATTAATCCCATGTCAATCAATAAATAAGTTCCATGAAGATCTTGTAGGTCTTGGTTACTACTATATCTCTAGTACCTGAGATAGTATCTGATATATGATAGACTTTTGATGGGAGCTGAGAAGGAAAAAGGAAAGGAGGGAGGAAAGATAAGAGGACTCAAGCACAGAGGCGAGTTGGTGAGACTATCTGCTTGCTGCTCCTGCAGAAACCAGGCTCCCAAGGTGAAATGGCTCAGGTCTCAGTAGCTTAGGGATGGGTCTTTTTACCCTAGTGATGGGTGTAAGAAAATATAGGGAAATGGATGTGTATAGTGAAGATTCCAAAGTCCTATGTTTGATCCTGTTTATAGCACTTCTTTTTTAAATCTATTTTTATTTTATTTTATATGTATTTTTTATTGAAATATAGTTGATTCACAATATTGTGTTAGTTTCAGGTGTATGGCACAGTGATTCAGATATATGTGTATATATTCTTTTTCAGATTCTTTTCCCTTATAGGTTATTACAAAATATTGAGTAGAGTTCCCTGTGCTATACTGTATGTCCTTGTTGGTTATCTGTTTTATATATAGTAGCTGCTACTAGCACTTCTTAACTGTATCACTTTGGACAAGGTCACTTTACCTCTCTGTGCTTCTATTTCTTTATCTGTAAATGAAGAAGGATCAAGGGAGGGAATAAATGCTGCAATGTTTCTGTGAATTTTAAAGCATTATGTAATTGCTTCTTCCAAACTATAGGATCCCGTTGACAGTTTAAATTTTTCAACTCTGGCATTTTCCTCGTATTTTCAAATTAAACTGTTTCCTTGAAAACTATATGGCCAAGGCCACCACCCATCATATAGGAAAATCACCCAGTAGAGTCTCAGTATTTAACATATTATTTAATCTCTTCTTTCTGAATTATGAGCATTTTGATTCTGATGGTCTAGCAGAAGTGTAAAAACTATATTTTTTAGCCCCAAATCTTATACAGATAAACAAAGAGATAAAAACATACATAGAGTAAGGCACTATGGTGGGACTGCCTAGTGGGGCATGGAGTTTAGGTTACAGAATCCTTGTTTTCCAACAGCTCCCAGAACTCTAAGGAATCCTGGGGCTCTCAGGACATGGTTTGAAATCCTCTGGTCTACACATTATCCATTCGGGTGCTTTGAACTCTAGGTCAGCCCTTTACAACCTGGTATTTTCAAGGAGATGCAGAGGTCAGTGGAAACTGGAATTTCCCATATCTTAGAAAAATAAATACTAATAAAGGGAGTATCAAAGTGCCAACCATTAGACCGGGGGCTGCCAGGCTTTCGCCTCTGGACACTATGCTGCTCAGGCTCAGCCATTTACCCCTGTAATAGAAATGTGTTTGCTGAACCCCAACTAGTAGCATATGATTTCATAGTTCATTAAACACCTTACAGTTAGTTGTACTCCAATATTCATTCTTCCATTATTTTTCAAAACAATAGAACCCAATATTTTTATCTAGATACATGACATAAAAGAGAGACTGTATTTCCAGCCTCCCTTGCAGCTATGCATGGCCATATAACCAAATTCTGGACCAGAGAACGTGAGTGGAAGTGATTTAATGTCCAGGCTGCGGTCTTCAATGATGATCACCCTCTTCCCTCTTTCTTCCACCTGCTTACCTGGATCATGGAGGTAGGGAGACATTTGGGATCATTCATATAAGGGCAACACCCTAAAGATGGAGGAAAACAAATAGGAGTTAGGTCTTTGGACAACCTTGTAGAACAGAGCTCTACAACAGCCCTGGACCTCCTGCTTCCAGACTATTATATAAAAGAAAAATAAAGTCTGTCTTATGTAAGTCCCTTTTGTTTAGGATCTCTATTTTATGTAGGTGAATGTTTATCCTAATTAATACAATAACCAAGGTCAGAATCGGGAGAGCATCACCTCAATCCAATGAGTCCTCCAGCCAAAAAAAATTCAGTCCTGAGATCAGTCACCCAGTGGGTAATTGTAGGCCTGAGGCAACCCCTGGGAGCTACCACCCTCTAGCATTCAAAATCTAACCCCTGCTTCTCACAATGCAGGTGCAGACAAATGTGCAACCCAGCTCCCCTCTGTTCTATCTCTGCATGTTCTGCAGGGCCTGTGGAGGCTGTCCACTTCCAGAGCCAGTGGTCATGGCCAGGTCACAGTGCCCTACACTTGGGGAGGACCTTGGAATATGCTAAGCTCTGGTGAGAGAGACTTCTAAAGGTAGCAGCTGAAACAAACCAGGGTCCCTGTTTCTAACTATGCACAGCCCCTCTGCCAGCAAAAGGAGGGCTGTATCACTCCCCATTGCCGAGCTTACCCACCCACCCCCAGCCCCAGCTCCGGGTCCCACTCCTCCAATACATCCTATCAGATCCTGCCTCCAGAAGAGATTTGTTTCAGACAGGAGGTGACCAGGGTAATACAATACATTTTCATGAAATTTTAGCAAGTTTCAAAATAATTATGGCCTGTGAAAAGAATAGTTTTAAAAATCTTTGTAGCATTCTTTGTTAACTTCTTATGTACCACGTGGTTTCCCAGGATTGTCCATTTGTACGTCTGAAATCTCAACCAGATGCCATACCTTAGAAGGATGGAAGGTGGAATGAAGCCCCCAAGCTGAACACAGAGACTGGTGACCAGCCACCTTTCACTGCCTTGACTCACCCCTCTCTGCATCCTGCTCACTCCTACCTATACCTTGTTCACCTTGGAAGATTACAGGGTGTTAGAACTACAGGGAATCTTGGAGGTCATCTGATCTAGTGGTTTTCCTTGCAGGAAAGTTACTCTTGATACAAATTTAATCTCGTGTGGAATATTAACGTTTAAGACAAAAGCAGAAATTCACTAGAATATATTTATTTCATGAGTTCAAATATGGTATACATATATGGTATATACACCTTTTATATATATAATGTAAAGTATATCTCTGACAACTCTGATGATTGATTTGATGAATGTAAAAATTTAGAATAACCACAATCATATTGTCCTTAGCATCTGATTTTTATTTTATTTTGGTTCAGTTGCACAACACTTAGAGAATACTGATTCATCTGGCTAAGTAGTTGCAAGTGGTAATAGGTTTTGTACTGTTTTGTTTTAAATCAACTTGCCTTACAGCTTGGGTTTCTGCTCAACTAAATTCATCCAGAAGCTTACAGGAAAAGTAGTAGGAAATATCTGTTTCAAAGTTGAATTGTTAGTAACACCTAATAAATTCTTGAGTTTCTAATGGTAAAGTCAGAAAGGAAGCATTCATTGTAGTTCTAATGTGATGTCTTCAAGATGCGAGAGAGTCAGTAGTGAGTGCACAAACAAGGCTTAAGCCATGGGGAGAACCAATGCAAATAAGCTTGAGCTGGCCCTTAACAGAGCAGGTGCAAATGTACTGTGGTCATGAATGCACTTGTGCAATTTTATGTCAGTGGAGACATGCAGCGGTCATGTCAGAATTTAAGAGAGACAAACAGACAGACCAGTGCAGAATATCAACATCCCTCACCAAATATGTACATCCACAGGCAAGGTTTTATTCTGATGTTCATTCCAGATAAGTTAACCTAGCAGCGTATTTTTATATGCTGATGTTCTTAGATAAATTAAAATGTGAAATAAAACACATCTGAATGTGTGTTATTTTACTGCAGTGTTTTAAAACAGTTAAAATGTATTCTACAGGGGAAGTTCAAACGAAAAGTTTGCAGAGCTACTAAAACCCTTCCATGGAACCCTGGTCTGAAAACCACTTATGAGGCCCACATAAGTATTCTAAGTCCAAACAGGTAAATTTCGTTCCCTGAGTCATTGTGGCAGGTTCAAGACTAAGGCCTGGGTCTCTGACTCCCATTCTAGTGCTCTTTCCACTAGACTGCTCTATGCCCATCACATCTCCCATCCAAGGGCATGTTCCAGACATGAGATCTAAATCCTGGTGGCCCAATGCAGGAAACCCATTTAGATGGGTGTGTGCCCAGGAATGCCTAACTACGACTATGAACTCTAAGGCTTTTACATTCTCTAAAATTGGGGAAATTATAAACCCAAAATGTATGGCTTGGAATTGGGCCTTCTCTTCATTCATGAGGTGCTGGACATGAGATGAGTAGGGTGAGACCACATAGCTCAGGGCACGTGTTTTTTAGTCCATGGTTTCCTATGTTAGAATTTGATTTCCAAGCCAGTTGGTGAAGGTTATGGTACTTTCCGTAAGGCACTGTATTCGTTTCCTAGGCCTGCCATAACAAAGTATTGAATACCACAGACTGGATGGCTTAAACGATAGAAATTTACTTTCTCACAGTTCTGGAGGCTGGAAGTCCCAGATCAAGGTGTGTGCAGGCGTGGTTTCTTCTGAGGCCTCTCTCATTGTCTTGCAGATGGCCGCCTTCTCCCTCTGTCCTCACATGGTCTTTCCTCTTTGCATGTCTATCTCCTAATCTCTTCCTATAAGGACACCAATTATATTGAACTAGGACCTACCCATATGGCCTCAGTTTTCCTTAATTACATCTTTAAAAGTCCCATCTCCAAATACAGTCACATTCTGCGGTATGGGGACTTAGGGCTTCAACACGTGAATTTGAGGGGATACAATTCAGCCCATAACAGCCATAATGGTCAGTTGGGGTTGTCAAGTTCCATTAAGGGGATCAGAGTATGAGGACCAAGAGGGAAAAATCTGCCAGAGATCTGATCTCTCAATATTCCTCCTTTACCTCAATCTGGGCACGATCTTAGATGCTCCAAAGGAAAGGCTGAAACTGCATTCAAACACCTCCTTAGTTTCTATTTCCGTGCAGATTCAGAGACACACAGATTTGAAAATCTCGGGATATATTTTTGGTACTTTTACTTTCCTAATTTAGCACTCTAGACTAAAATATTAAAAAAAAAGAAAGGGTTGAAGATTAAGAAGGGGAGATTTCGGAGATTTCTAAACATGCAGAATACCTGCAGCTTGGGGAGTGTGGTAATCCATATAAGCTTTACAATCTATGAAAATTTAGTCTTCTAAACTCAGTTTGGATGAACAAAACCTAATTTTGTCATTAAACAAAGGGCTTTTATAAGTGAATAAAAAGGACAAAGGATCCCATTATTAAAATAGACAGAGGGCAATAACAGGTGTATATATAAAAAGAAATATGAATGGCTAATTTATACATAAATGGTGTTCAAGATCACTCGTTAATGAAATGCAAATGAGATTAAAATAAGATTCCATTTTCTACCCATCACTGACAGAAAAATTAAAATGTTTGATAATATGCAGGATTGGAGAAGGTATGAGAAAGTACACACTGTTGATAGATACATAATTTGGTAGGGAAATTTTGCAGCATTTTTAATCCAGAATCAGCAGAAAAACTTCTGACATTTTCTGCATCAAAGAAAAGGTTTGTGTCCGAACTGCTAAGATGTGCCTGGCCAGGGCTCCAGAATCATCTATCATTCAAAACCTGTCTCCCCTCACAAGTTTGGTCTTGACAGTTGACCATAAAAGAGAACTGTTGTGGCTGAGTATATTTATTTATAACATACTTCCTCCAACTTTTAGATGCTTTTAGTGCCAAGTCAATAAAAAGAATCTTAGCTCTCCTGCACTCATCCATAACCAAGTCTGGCATTTCTTCCTTTAAAATTCCTCCAGGACGAACCATCCCCATGCCCACTGCCCCATTCCCACTGATTCACAGTGGTCCATTTTACACCAAGCTCTACTCTCCACCAATGTAGCTGCCACTAACTCCCCTCTCTACCTGCTGAACCTCAGGTTATTTCCTGCTTAAGAACTTTCAATGGTTACCCATTACCTATTTCATCTCTTTCAGAAATTCTCAAGGGATTCGATTCAGTGATATGAGCCCTCCAAATATTATTTCCTATCATTTCTTTCAATAAATCTTCCAATCTAATTAGTCATATCTCCTCTTTATCCAAAACTCATGCTCCTCTTCATTTCTATGCCTTTGATCCCATGGTTACCCCCACCTGTAATTTCTTCTCTCCTGCCTTCCTAAATGCTATTTCTCTTCCAATGCCTAAAAATGAGTTGTTTGATTTTACTGAGTATTATTTAGTGTTTTTATGATCCATGATTTCCCATGGCAAAGACCACAAAGTCTTCCATTCAATCAAACATTCACTAAATTTTTCTCTCACTTGGACACCTGTGATATACTAAACGTTCTGATAGAAACTTGTGATACAGAGATCAACTCAGTGCAACCCAGCCAGACAAAGTGGAAGGAAGGCCCTCCAGGCAGGAGGAACAACACAAAGGCACGCAGCTATGGGTGTGGCTTATGCAGAAAATAACATCTGATGAAGGTTCATGGTCGAGTGGGTCAGAGGGAGATGACTCCATTTTTACTTGGAGTCTGTACATGTTCTTCAAGTTGCTACAACAGGCATAATGGCACACGTCAGAGGAAAAGGCTTTAATTAAAGTGTGAGGTCCCAGGATTAGGCACTCAGAAGATTGCTCCAGCTCCATCTTTCTGTGGTTTCAGTTGAGAAGGGTACTTAACATTTCCTTCAATCATTAATGTGGCTCTAAGATTTAATTTTTTTTTTTTTTTTTTTTTTTTTGCGGAACGCGGGCCTCTCACTGTTGTGGCCTCTCCTGTTGCGGAGCACAGGCTCCGGACGCGCAGGCTCAGCGGCCATGGCTCACGGGCCCAGCCGCTCCACGGCATGTGGGATCTTCCCGGACCGGGACACGAACCCGTGTCCCCTGCATCAGCAGGCGGACTCTCGACCACTGCGCCACCAGGGAAGCCCTGAGATTTAATTTTTTTTAAAAAAAAATCAGGAGTTATTTATATGAAGGGTAAGACTCTAGCGAGGCAGGACCAATCACGAGCTGGGACTGAGGATGGGGAAGGCAGGGGAGGTCTGGGAGGCAGAGTCAGCAGTGACCCAAGCACCAGCTGAGGTGTGCTCTCACCTTGGGAAAGAAGCCAGGCAGATGTGGGACAGAGGTTTTATTCTGTGTGGTGCCTTCCTTCAGGAGGTTTCAAAGCTTTATGCAGGCACTATTGACTGTGTAATTTGCTAATTCCTATGCCCCTGCCCTGAAGCAGGCCCCCAAAGTGTCAGTCCAACCTGCTGTGGCCTCTGGTCCAGGGCTTAAAAGATGCAGAAAGGGATAAGATTAAGTGTCACGGGGTCTGATCCATTCCACCCAGATGTGTAGAAATGTAATTTACATTTCTACATACATCTTTGCCCTCCAGGGCCAAGAAAATTCCAACTCTGCCTTCCCAAAAGCTAGGCCTTCAATGCCCCAAATATGACAGTTTATAAAGTAATCACCATGCTTCTTTTTTTTTTCTCATTCTATCTGTTTTGCCTTTAAATTTAGGCTCTATGACCTCAAAACTATCAGTTCCATCTTCCTCTCCTTTTAGCTGGTCTTGATCATTTTTTCCTGTCTTAACTGTTAAAAATCATATTTTCAGGGTCACTGAAAGGCTCGGTAATATATTTCAACCAAATAATTCATAGAAATATCTGTCAAGCAGCTCGAATTTTCAACAACCCAAACTAACTCAAATTTACATTTTAGGAGAACATTAAACTACTAGAGAAAATGTCCTCTCTACACTGAGTTTTTCAGATGTTTTCTAAGGCCATGCATCCAAGGCGATCTGCAAATCTAGACTAGTCCCTTCTTTCATTGGAGATCTTCTCCTCAACAGCGAACGCCATTAATAACGCTTCTCACTGGGATAAAAATGAACATCTTTTCCACTATGACACAAATCTCTGAAACTAGAAATATTCAAACCTCAATAACAACAAAAGATTTCCCAACTTCGTATTTCCTTTTTTTTCTATTGTTGTTCCCGGTAGTAAAACAAAACCACCACACAAACAAAAAACACTGGGATCATTTGACTACATTTGTTTTCTTCCTGAAACCATTCTTCCAGAGACATATGTGTTCCCGTTGTCACTGTCCTTTTTCCTGACTGCAGCCTGGTGTCTGGATAAATAATGACAAAACAGGAGCTAGAGAAATGGCAGAGCATCTGCTCAACATGGTCTAAGCCCTCGTCAGCTCTGCCTGATTGGCCTTGGATGGAGTGGGGGACTCAATCCCTACCTCATTTCAGTTTTTAGTGAAATTCTTTGGATAAGGACAAAAAAATCAAGTGAAACAGCAGACTGGAGACAGGCTACAGCAGGAATGGAGCATTCCCATACTAGAGCATATTTACGTTCTAGGGAGAAAAGAGACCCAAGACAACATAAATTCAGAAATCCATGAGCCCTGGGAATAAATCTCACGGTCCTTGGCCTCTTCGCTGTCTTTGAGTCAGTAGTAGCTGCAACCTGCAAAACGTCTCTTAAAGCTGCACCGAATCCAGCTCTCCTGAGGTTTGGGGCTCACAGTTTACTCTTGGAGGAATCAAAGACCTTTAGATGGTTAAGGTGAAATAGATGATCGCCGCCCTCCAGCTCTGTGGGGTAGCCAAGCACCCTGCTCTGAACTTTATTAAAGCATTCATCACACCATTGTAATTAATGTTTACATCTCTCTCTCCCACTGGACTGTGAGCTCCCCAAGGGCAGGAATCATTTCTCATCCATCTGTCTATTCACAGTGCCTAGCTCTGTTCCTGACACAAAGAAGACTCCCTACAAATGTTTGCTGGTGGATGGATGGATGGATGGACGGATGGAAGGAAGGATACATGGATAGTTGAAGGAAGTGGTCCTGGAGTTAAAAAAAAAAAAAAAAAACCCTGAAACAAACATACAAGAACAACAAACAGACAAAAAATCCTATCCCCTATCTTTGCTTGTAAAAGGAAATCCTTGCACTATGCTAAAATCTGTATTGAAGGACATTTTCTTGGGTAGCTTTTTCAAATACTATTCAAATAATGTCACTCCAAATCTTTCTGCTTTCTCTTTGGAGGAAAATTACTTTGATTAATTGTCCAACATGTTCCAAATATTTCCAAACAAGATTCTGGGTGATCAGCGATGATTGGAAAGGCAGAAATCATTTTCCCCTTCAGTGTCAGGATGGACAACTGCATCCAGCAAACATGACCCCATAACAGGAAGAAGGAGGCAGCAAAGTGAATGGGGGAGAGGACAATCTTGGGGGTTTAGCTGGTTAGTCTCTGTGCCAGTTACCACCATCCCACCCCTGGCATCTTGACTCAAGGGAGTTCCCCAGGCTCTATCAACTCTGATCTGCCTCCCCCACCCAGTAATTTATACAAACAACTCTTTACCCAATGAGAATAAAGCTGTAGGAAAGTCTAAGCACCTTTAAAAATCATATGGCAATCCTGCTTTAAACCAAGGATAATGATTTAACCTAAAGTAGAGCCAGAAGTTATTGCTGGTTACTACTAGTTTCATCCCTAGTGGACACTTTTTCCTGTATCCCCTTTTCTTTCCTAAGTATCTACCTCTTCGTTTCCCTTCAACCCATCTACTTCGTTCCTTCCCCCATGACCTATACTTCAGCCCCGTCATTGGAACCTACAATCCCCATAGACCTTATTTAACCCCACTAATGGCCCTGAGAACTAAAAAGAGTTCTGACCTTTGGTCTAGGCACATAAATATTCATTGCTATTTATTTCCACTGCACTTTTCTAAAGGGTTTCTCATGTTTCACTGTAGCCAGATATATTCCATGAATCCCAAAAAACCCAAGAGACATGAACCCAGATGGGCCCAAATATCAATACAGCTCCCCAAACCCTCCCAAAGCCTACGTTCATCACCTCCCAACCCTTGCACAGGGACCCTCAGGTACCATAATTTAGAGGGAAAATGTGGTTCCTATTAAAGAGAACTGTTGTCTCATATTGTGGAAAGTTGTTTTTCCTTCTTCTTTTTTTCCCAATTTCTAATTAAATATGCACTTTTGTGGGGAAAAAAAAAAAGGCCCTTTCCATGTGAGGAGAGAAGAAGAACACGGTGGCATTATTAGCCTACCTGTGAGCTCACCCATCATCTGCATGGCCTCATGGCTAATGGGAAGGGGACAGGGGACATGGGAGGTCTCATTGTGCTTTATTAGAAACACATCTGTGCAAACGGCAAGTTGGGAACATGTCTTCTATCTCCTCCGCTGGGAAAATAGAAAAGGAACTCCCCATGCTCTCATTTAAGTTTCATGTATAGCTTAGAATATTATGGATCTTTTGATAACTAAAGTATAGAAAATGGAATCTGAAGAGACAGCCTGGACTTATAGGAGGCTGTTATTTTTATGATTGCTGAGTGTTATCTATTCAAATTTCCAGTGAATAAGGTTTCCATCACAGCATCAAGGGTGACAGTCAGCTTCTGTCTCGGGCCATTTTGTGTTTCCCCTCTGGAGTCTGATTTGTAATGAAACAACCAATAATACAGGCAGATAGAAGGGAAAAAATTGAGAGGGGAGGGAAGGGGAATATCTTAATGTATTCTAACGTTTCTAAACTAAATAAAGTTCCAAACTACCCAGGAAACCTTTTCAACCGCTCCATGAAATCAGACTCCTTCTGCACTAAAGCCAGTTCAACACCACTTAGCATTTAATTGTTCTCTAAGTGCTTGGCATCTGGGTGCCTTATCTTCCCAACCACACGGAAGGCTCACTCAGGATGGAGACCATGTTTACATTTCCAGCAGAGAGCTTGTGCGACCCAGCACAAGGTCAAGGCATGTCTGTTGATTGATGGCAAAGTGTGCCTCTTTTGACTTCACTTAGTAAAACAAGATTGGCCAGAAATGATCACAGCAATGTATCTTATATTCAAGATCAAATTCCAGTGCTCATACTAAATAAGAAGTTTAATGAGAAAGTGCATATTGGAAGACCACAAGGGAATATGACCATCAGAAAACTAGGTTTTTGAATAGATGGTATAGTCCCTTCGAGTTCTTATATTTTTGTGCGTACTGTCAACATTTGAGAATTTAATATTGTTCAGAGTTGTCATGTTATTTCATTTATGTTTTGCCAGATTATAACTTGATCCCCAACTTTAAAGCCATACTTTGGAATAAATGCATTTGGGATGATTTTGGAACAGGACCAAGAATGCTGGAATTATATGCAAACAAATCAGAAGAATAACCAGAGGAGTTTTGAGTCACTGGCCTTTCCTTCTGATTCAGCTTTAACCGTTAGTGAGAACACGGTGGGGCATTTAGACCCCAAGACCCATAGGCGGCCGCATAGAGTGGATGTAAAAGGACAGCTCAGTGGCTAGAAAAGCTGCCCATTTATAGCACCTTTACCTCCTCACACCACACCTAGCAGAGACTTAGTGGAGACCTACATGCAAATTTAGGGACAGACCCAAGGAAGAGCCAGGTAGGAAGCAGAGTCTAAGTTTTACAGCACAAAGACTAATACCTCTGGAGAGACTGAGAAGAAATCAAGTTGAAATCAAAAAATTAATGATTGCTAGTGGTTACAGCAAGCCAAGGGTCTGAAACCAAAGGAGCAGGAAGATACTGTATTAGCTTGCTAGGGCTGCTGTAACAAAGCACTACAAACTGTGTGGCTAATACAACAGAAATGTATTGCCTCACAGTTCTGGAGGCTGAAGGTCAAGGGGAAGTCTGAGACCAGGGTTGGCTCCTTCTGAGGGCTGAGAGACAGAATCCGGTTTGTGCCCCTTTCCTAGCTTCTGGTGGTTTGCCGGCGAGCTTTGATGTTCCTCGGCTTATAGAAACATCATTCTGATCTCTGCATCCATCTGTGCATGACGGTCTTCCTAGGCATCTGTCATCCCTGTGTCCAGATTTCCCCCTTTTATAAGGATATCAGTTGGATTGAGTTACGGCTCACCTGAGGACGTCATTTTAATTTGATTATGTCAGTAAAGATCTCATCTCTAAATAAGGTCACATTCGGAGGTCCTGGAGTTAGGACTACAACTTATATTTTGGCGGGGAATGGGGAATGAAGATACAGTTCAACTCATAACCGACAGAAATTAAAAAGCAAGGATCAGTGGTCAGGAGGACATTGGTCTAGAGCCCAGGAGCTCTGGTAGAAAAACGTCAGAACCAATAATAATTGAAACGCTGGTCTGGAACTACGCAAGAGTTCCTTAAATGTTCTTCCTGTCTTCAGTCTCTCCCCCTTTCCATCTACCTTCAGTAATGCTGCCAGGTTTCTTACTGCACATAGAGATGATCGTGGCCACCCCTACACTCAGAGCCACCCATGGCTATCCACCGTTGCTCTTAAAGTATAGAATGTAAGTCGATTTGAAGGGCGAACTCTCCTCATTTGGCACCTTAGGAAGTTCAGGCCCAGAAAGAACAAAAGACTTGGCCAGTCTCTCATTTGCCAAACGAGGGATCACTCAAATCTCAACTCCTGCCCCTAGGCTGCCCTGCTCCTTGAGCCCTAATTAAAATGAAACTCTAACTCAGATTGGTCAAACTCACACAGCGAAATCAAGTAATCACAGAGCAGACTATGTCTCCTCTTTAGTCCAGAAATATTCCCTAAACTGGAGCTAGGCAATGTGGAACAAGCAAAGCCGCAGCAGCCAGAAATCCTGTTCCTGGCCTCAGGAAGAACTATACCAACTCTACGTTGGTAGTTACATTTCCCTCTGGGCAACTGCCTCCAGCGGGGGCTTCCCAGGATGGACAAGAGCAGGTGAGACACAGATGGGCAGGAGGGGGGAATGACACAGTCATGTCAACAGGACATCCCTGTTGGGCCCTAAGTGAAAATCCTCACCAAGAGAATCACCACCCTTTGGATGGGGCCAAATGGTACACATCTTACACCAAGAACCAAGGCAAGGCTAATGCCATTCATGTTTCTGCCCTGGCCTCCCCAGAGCATTTATCTCAGTGTCCCACACTCAGGGAGGAGGGTCTTGATCAAATGCTGCTTGGTTTTCTTCCTTGGCCCCCTCACCTCTCCTTTCACACTTACTTTCTTTCTCTGTCTTTGCCTCCACCTGCCATAGTTCTTGAACCAAATATCAGGACACTCAGTCTGCTTAGCATTATTTCTGATGAGTTGATTCATTCCCACCAAAAGTCTCACTCAAGTGGAGGTTTTCATCACACTTAATTAACATAATTAGTGGCTTGACCTTGATGACCAGAAAAGAGAAAAACAGTCAGAAGCTGAGGAGAAGTCTGGTTTCAAGGATGGATGCCATTTTCCTGTATGTACAAGAAGTCTCCTGAACCCGAAGTACAGCCTTAAAATGTAGACAATGCCCTAGCTGGACCAGTCAAGAGTAAACTCCAGGACAGCTGCCAGCGCCTACCCTGCTTTAGGGTGAAATCCAGCCAAAGGTCCATAAATGCATCTGTTTTCAATTCACATGCACCATGAAGGGGAAGGCATCACGGAAGACAAAGCCGACTCCGTCCCGCTGGCTGCACTCCGACGCGGTCCCCATTCGGAGGCCGATAATTAGGCTGGCTAAATCTTTTAATCTCAAAATTGGAAAACATGACTTTGCATGGCTCTGTAAATGTTAATGACCAATAAAACCAGCTGTAGCACCACATTTGGTTCAGTTTATTAATGTGCTATTTTAGATGAGCTGAAGTAAAAAGAGATTCCATTATCCAACTCGAGACGCCTCCCCTGTGTGCAGCCCCTTAGACAGTGCTTTCACCCTCCCAGAAACCCAGATTCTCAAGCTGCCCTTTGCCTTTTAGGGCTAAGTTTTGTTGTTGTTTCATTTTGGTTTGGTTCGGTTTGGTTTGGCTGGTTGGTTTTGGGCTGTGTGCGTGTGTGTGCATGTGTGTGTGTGTGTGTGTGTGTGTGTGTGTGTGTGTGTGTGTGTGTGTGTGTGTGTGTGTGTGTGTGTGTGTGTGTGTGTGTGTGTGTGTGTGTGTGTGTGTGTGGCATCATTTTGGCCAAGAAGCAATTAAGTAAAGATGAACAGTCCTTAGGGGCCAAGATAACTGCAACTCATCTCCAACGCCCGCAATCATCGCTTCCCAGAACTCAGACAGACATCTTCCTCTACTGCTCGCTCAAAGAGCTACATTTTTCAATCATGAAGATCAATCCTGTACTAGTGGGCTTGACCCACGGCAGAAACAAACAACTGTCCCACTAACAGACATCCAGGGACTGCACATTTAAAAACCCAGTCAATGGTTGCCTCAGCAAACGCTTAGGAAGCACTTACTCTGTCAAGCACGGGGTACAGAGCAATTCAATGAAGTAAGAACAATCCATTTGTGCTTTCATTCAGCAACTACCTGAAGCCCTAGTATATGCCAAGCACGGCTCCAGATGCTGGAGATACGGAGCAGAACAAGTCAGACCGCCTTCTGCCCCCACGGAGCTTATTTTGAGTCAGTGAGACAGACAGACCACAGATAAACACTTAATAGAATGTTAGGTAGCAGGAGGTGCCGTGGAAAACATAATAAAGCCAGATGAGAAGGCAGACAGCAAAGGGATTGCTACCGTAGATGGGAAAACTGAGAAACAGACTAGAGTAAGCCATGTTCTTGCAGAGGGAAAACGTACAAGAGGCAAGGGGGGTGAGCGTTGTCAGCAAATGACAACAGGGCCATATTGATAAGAGTTTGAGAGAGAAGAGTTTTATGATCTGATTTATACTATAAAAGAACCACTTGGCTGCTGGCTGGAAAAAGGACCACTGGAATTCAAGAGGGGAGTGGGAGAAGGGACAGGATAGAAGCAGGCAGACCGATTAAGAAGCTACCACGATCATCTCTAGACAAGAGACACGACGGCGGCTTAGCCAAGGTTGGAAGTGAGGGAGGGGGTCCTAAATGGCTGGATTCAGGATACCTTCTCATCAATGGGATCTGATGGTGGCTTTGAAGTAGGAATTTTTTAAAAAAAGAGATGAGGGTGATTTCAGGTTTAGCAATGATAGAGGGACTTTTAGTTCATAAGACACTTACTTTCACATATATTATCTCATTTAAGATTCACAAGGACCTTGCTTCTCAAAGTGTGACAAGCAGACGAGCATCATCAACATCGCCTGGGAGCCTGTTAGAAATACAGAACCTCAGGCTCACTTCAGATGTAGAGTAATCCAAACACACGTTAAAATTTGAAAAGCACTGATCTGAGTGGCGGAAATGATGGTGATGATGGAGGCGTTGAGGAGGCAGACGATGAAGCAGGCTCCTAGAGATCAAATAATTTACTAAAGACACACAGGATTGTAGGATTATGACTGCAAGCCCTGTGCTCTTCCCATCACTCCATGTTTTTGAGAAGTAATTCCTTCCCTCGGAGGAATTCACATGCACTGGGAATGGGGGTGTGAACGTGGCAGGGCTTACAGCCTATCAGGGAACCAGAACCCACAGTAGGTAACAATTATTGTCTGAAACATCATAGTTTCATTGGAGGTCACAGTTTAGGGATCACAGGACAGGCTTCAGAGAGGAGACTGAATCATCTTGGTCGTAAAAGTGAGTAGAATTTAGATAAGGAAGAGAGCAGAGATTGTGTGTGTGTGTGTGTGTGTGTGTGTGTGTGTGTGTGTAGGGGGGAGTCACCGTGAAGAGGAGAGCCACTTGAACACAGAGCAGAGCTCCTCCTGACACTGAAAAATCACCCTCCGCATCACATTCTGCCTACCAGACATATTGATCCTGAACTAATCAAGCAGAAAGAGTCACTGGAGAAAAAATAACAGGCTTACAAAAATAACTCCCCCTCACATGATTACTGCTCCAGGAAGAGTGAGCTCTGCCCAGCTGATGGCAAATTTGCCAAAGGGCACGGTGGCCACGCAGGGCAGGAGGGAGGGGCGAGGGTGTAGGAGGGCGAGCACCCACCGGAGAGAACCGGGTGCCTGCGCTGTTTGGTTTTAACCTGTATCCACTGTGCGTCTCCAGTGTAACATCTGGGCTCAGTGCAGACCTGATTTAATAATGTATTGGGAGTTGGCATTTGTTGCAATCCCGCAGCAGCAGTACATAGTGTCAGGGAAGATGTGTACCAGACCTATGCTGCCCCCTTTTTCTACTTAGAAAGGCACATTAATATTTAATAGAAGAAAAATAATTCTTGTAGATTTGAAAGCAAAATCCGTGAAAAGGCACATTTAAAAAGCTGGGGGAAATGGGTCTGTTTCAGGAACGCTGGATTCTCCGCCTAAATGAAAGAAAGCTGGTGATTTATGCCCACAGAGGCAACCTAGGCAAATTTCGCCCACCTGCTTCCTCCTGCATTTTGGTTCTATGGCTATAAACATCCCCTAACTTCCCACCCAGGCCTTGTGTTTCTGCCTCCTTAGTCTAGTGCTGGAAATTCACCAGCAAAGGCAGGACCTGATGATCAGAGTATCGGACGGGGAGTTGGGGTGGAGCTGAGACTTCCTGTGTCATAAACATTTCTTAGGACAATTTTGGAGCCTGGGCTTAGGGGCTCCATTTCTGTTAACTACAGAACAGGTGTAAGAAAGCAGTTTTCTTGGGGTCCCTTAAGAAAGAACTGTATACAGTGGTACTGATCTGGGTAGGAAACAACATAACTCCATCCAGGGCAGCTGAGAGAGAGAGAAGACAAGGCTCAGACCATTCTCATCCTCCTTTGGGTAGCTTTCTTCCTGAGGATTCCTGGTGGCCAGTGCCCTCTTGCTGTGCTTTCAACCTGCCCTTGACATTGTGACAGCCCTTAGAAAGCAGATCTATGCCTAGGGCTTTCCCATCCTCCCTGCTCTTGTCAAAACTTACCAGTTTTATATCTTCTCACTGCAAGAGCCTGCTCTTGGCATCTCAGACTGACAGTTGTCAACCGATCCATCCTGTGTGTTCATCAGCTTATTGGTGTCACATCCAAGGAAGCACATTGGTACTTTACCAAGAGTCCTTTAGAAGTCAGGCCTTACTTTTAAAGACTGGCCCTACGTATATCTGGACAAAAATATAATTCAAAAAGATACATGCACCCCTATGTTCATAGCAACACCATTCACAATAGCCAGGACATGGAAACAACCTAAATGTCCACCAACAGATGAATGGATAAAGAAGATGTGGTACATATACAGTGGAATATTACTCAGCAATAAAGAAAGAACAAAATAATGCCATTTGCAGCAACATGGATGGACCTAGAGATTATCGTACTAAGTGAAGTCAGAAAGAGAAAGACAAATACCATATGATATCACTTACATGTGGAATCTAGAAAAATGATACAAATGAACTCACCTATGAAACAGAAACAGACTCACAGACATAGAGAACAGACATGTGGTTGCCAAGGGGGAGGGGGGTGGGAGAGGGAAGGATTGGGAGTTTGGGATTAGCAGACGCAAACTATTCTATATAGAATGGATAAACAACGAGTTCCCACTGTATAGTACAGGGAACTATTATGCAATATCCTGTGATAAACCATAATGGAAAAGAATATAAAAAAAAGAATATATATATATATATATATATATATATATGGATTGGAATCACTCTGCTGTACAGCAGAAATTAACACAACATTATAAATCAACTATAAGTCAATTAAAAAATATTAAAAAAAAAAAAAAGACTGGCCCTAAAAGGGTGACTTGCGGGTGCAGTAGCACGTTGGCAGGGGCACGTGTCAGAGCTTTTGTGTCCCTTAAATTACACCATGTAGAGGGGCCTGGCCCTGCTTCCTTGAAGCATGCCCTATAATACGCTGAGGTGAATTTCAACCAAGGACCCCCCACCCAATCACTTCTCATTTCACATTAGCCAGCAGGGTGGGTTCTGGTCCCTCTGCCACACCAGTGTCTCTTCTCTCTGCATCCTATAAATTACTTCCAACAGAACTTCCACTTCTACATCTTGGGCCTTAACACCCCTCAGCCCATGACATGTGCCAACTTGATTTGATGATGAGAGGACAAGGGAATTTTGGAAGCAGACAGGTGGGCCTGTCCTGTCCCTTTGAGACAGCGAGGAAATCCCCCAAGCAGAGGGCAAAAACAGCCCCATGGGCACGGGCAATGTAATGGTTAGTCCTTTCCCAAGCCCATAGGGGTAATTCCCAAGCCACATCGCAGGTTTTCGTTTAGCCCAAATTTGCCTCATTTCTTCTAAAATCATTACCACCATGATTTAATGTTCAGGGCTGAGACCAACACATCTTCTCCTCTCTCCCTTTCTTACCACGGGCTGCCCTCCCCTGAGGATGTAATGGAGACTGGCAGGCCAGTGCCATTTAATAAATGCAAAGCATTTACAGGGCAAATATGTGATGACATTTTTTCCATGTTAAAGTAATTTTTGTGAGGAAGGGACCTTGGACTTTTTTTTCCTATGAATAGTCCCATTATAAGCTGCACCTGACCAAGAATCATTTTAGAATTGTTCTTCCCTGAGCTTTCTACTTAGCAAATATTTCCTGTTGCTAAATCACCCTAAGCTACATTTTATGTCACTGTGAATTTGCTCAGAATAACTTCTATCCACTTCCTTGGATTCTACTTGGAGAGGTCCCTCAGCAAAGATTTTGGCTGTTGAAGAGATTTTTGTTGTTTGTTGATGTTGATGTTGTTGTTTTAAATCTAGCATGACTTGGGGAGGTAGGGTAGGGTTTAGAAAAAGAAGGAAAAGTCAGAATCCCTAGGAGGTTTGGCCACTGAAGCAAAACTTATTTAAAATTTGCTTATTTTCTTAAAACCAACAGGAAAGAAAGAACTGTGCTCAGAGGGTGGGCTGTTCTCCAGCTAGAGGCTCAGTGGAACAATTAGCAGAGAGACTGGGTCAGCTCAGCCTGTCTCTGCCTCCAAGAAAAATACTCAGGAGAAAGCTCCTCCTTCTCTAGGGGGTTATATCAGCAGGTAACCACGGACAGAAACAGAGTATTAATTATCCCTTCCTGTGTTTTATATCTTCCTATTTAACAACCATTGGAAAGCCAGACATTGATAAAAATGACAGGGAATATTCTTAGTCAATTAAATCGCCACAATGTCAGGCCTAATATCTGTTCTATGAACCCCGCAGAAATATGTGGCATTAATATTTAATAAAAAAAAATAGCCCTGGTTTGGACTCAACAGCCATTTCACGCTGTCCTCCCAGGACAATCACTTCAGATCTTATAACCTTACAGAATTTAAATACATATGGCTCTCCCCAGCCGTCCTTCTCCTCAGCATTCAGAGGGATGCTCAGAGGAAGCTTTGCTTCTTCTCTTACTGGACCACACACCTTCCGATCCTACTGCGTTCCCCATCAGTTTCTGCTCAATGAAGGCAGCTGTCACAGGACTGACCTTGGACCACACTCACCTAAATGGAAATACATCACACGAGGAGATAGCAAGCTCTGTATTCTAGAGCTCAGCCCCACCAGCTGCCCCTTGTCCCCGTGGGCCCCAGTGCTCAGTTGTCTCCCTCTATGAAAGGCTGAGTTCACCAGGGTATCTCTTCAGCTGCCATTTTCTTCTCTATCCAAGCCAACAGGAAGTGGCCTCCAAATGGTTCCAATGTACCTGGGCACCTGTCACCAATGTGCTTTCCCTGTTCTAGGGAATCTCCATTGCCATTTCCCTTCAGTATCTATAGTACCTTAAGTGGGATCCTAAGAAAATCCCATTGTGTAGACTCTTACCCCTCTCCTTCAACACTGCTATCACCTTTTCCTTTTTTCTTTCTTACCTGGAATTTTATATACAGTGGGTGACCATAGTGTCAGCCCCATGTTACTCATGGCAGCCCTAGGATTTTCAGATGAAAAACCCCACTTCCCAGAATGAGTACAAGTATCCACCTTTTTCCCAACAGGCCTGTAGGGAAATCACTTTCTCCAGAAACTGTAGTTTTTTTCTCCCTTTCCAGTCAATCCTGTTTCCTAGAAGCTCCTCCATAGACTCAACCCAAGTTTAGGAGAGTGGGATGGAAATCGTCAAGGCCATCCTTTTGGAACAAAAACAAAGCTTCTTTACACAAAGCCTGCCTGGGCATTGAGAAGGAGGGGCACGGTCCACACCTGGCTGGAGGTTAGAGCAGCTGAGGAGGTGGAAACAACGCTACCCTAGGTTCAGATCTCGCGAGAGGATTTGTGGTCATGGCCTAAGTCTCGCTCCTCCTCCCTCCGGGGTTCTCAGCAACTGAGCCAATCTACTCAAGGATCGTAAGTGAAAGGGGATGCCAAGGCATTCGTTTTATTAATATCCAAACAAATGCTGAATCAGCCCCAAAGACTGAGTTGCCTGATAAAGCTTGTGGGGAGAGCCAGCTTCCTTCTCCAACTTCAAATCTAGTCCTTGGGACCTGTCTGTAAGAACAGTCTAGAGAACCTATCTTAACACATGGCCCAGTAGTAGGCAGAGATGCCAAAGTCTAGAGTGAACATCTTGTTTAGTCTGATGATCACGTGGAGACAGGAAGTTCGTGTACCCACCGGCTCTGGACACAGGCAGAGGCACCAGGCCACACTGAGCAATGACCTTTCATATAGCCCCGTGGATGGCAGCCTCTCAGCAACCCAATTAACGACCTCAACCCTCGGGGAGGAGAAAATGGAGTGGGGGAAATCCAAAGTGTTCACTCAAACTCCCTGTTTATACACAATGGGGAAGAAGTCTCTTTATGAGGAATGTGAGGGGGAGAAGAGCCCTACTTGGATATGATTTAAAGAAAGACAGATAGCTGGTGGGAAGCAGCCGCATAGCACAGGGAGATCAGCTCGGTGCTTTGTGACCACCTAGAGGGGTGGGATAGGGAGGGTGGGAGGGAGACGCAAGAGGGAGGAGATATGGGGATATATGTATATGTATAGCTGATTCACTTTGTTATACAGCAGAAACTAACACACCATCGTAAAGCAATTATACTCCAATAAAGATGTTAAATAAATAATAAAAATAAAAGAATACTGTAAACAAACAAAAAAAAAAGAAAGACAGGCCCCAGAATTCCCGGGGTCGATTAAGCCTTGGTTAGAAGGAGAGAGGCTCTCCAAGTCTTGGTATGACACTGGGGGAACAGTCCCAAGGAGAAGGAACCAGTTTCTGTACAATCTAAGAAAATTCTGGATCCATAATCCACTTTACTTGAAAGAGAGCGGGGGTGCTGAGAGAAGCCACACCCTAGAATGGACCTGCCCCCAACCCTGCCTCCTTCTGCTAGCCCTCTGCTAGTGAGGAAGCATCAGGCAAAGGAGAGGATCACGGGAATCCTTCATCTTCATTCCAAGAGTGGTGACAACACTTGGGAAGTACGATGAAAGCCTAATTCTAGCCACAGTTCAGGAAGATTCTAAGGATGGAGATAGCACCCCAGAAAACAGAATAAACTCTTTCCTTTCACACAAAAATCAAAAAACAGGCCCTGGGATAAAAGGATAAAATGTATTCTGAGCTTATATAGTACATGTGATTACAACTCACTTTATTATACTGTACAGATAAATGAAAATTAGCCAAACAAATGTCAAGTGCAGAAGAGCGTTTGCTTCAGTTACTTGAATTTTGACAAATAACTTTTCAGAGTCATCATTTATAAGTGGCATCTTTCTGCAGTGATAGCACGGTACTATATGGAAAACAAAGCATCAGTGGAAATAAAGATTATTTGAGAGTCTTAAACCCCTGACAGTCGACTACTCCAATGTTGACATCTCATGCATCCTTTTGTCTTGTCCCATAAAATGGGGAGTAACTAGATTTAAGAGGATTTTGCTCTCTCCCTCATATTTCAACACAACAATAGAAAATCCATCCCAAATTATCCCAGAAAGTCAAGTAGGTACAGAGCTGCCAACACAAGGGCTTGGCATCTTAATGTAGGTCTGGCACCATTTTGTAGCAGATGAGTTTCTGAAGTTAATATCAGAATCAGCTTTGTCAAGTTCCATTTTCCCATTGTCGTAAAGTATTTAACACCAATAATGCTTTACGTTAGTTTCAGTTTTTATTTTCCATAGGGTCCTAAATCCCCAGCCTCAACTTCTCCAGCCACAGCCTCTCCCAACCAAGGAGTTAAGGATCCTTAGACACTCATAATAGCTGACAGCATTGAGTATTCACTGGGTCTGAGTCATTTCACCTCATTCATTTAATACCCTGTCTGATGAAGGCACAGGTATTGTTCCCATTTTGCAGATGAGGAAAGACAAGTAGCAGGAAAAGATGCCTGCCTGATATCACAACAGCAAGCAATACTAGAGTCAGGAATAGAACGCAGAGGCCCCCCTCCATCACAGGACATGTGCTCCAGCCTAAAGCATCACACGATCCTGTGTCCATCAACACCTGCAGAGGAGTCATGCTGCTGTGCCCCAGGTAATCCTCAGCTCAGCCTACAGAGGCTTTCAAGTCTCAACAATCAGGTTTGATTTGCTCGGAAAGTATACTCAGGGCTCAGCAGGACCTGGGAGAAACTTGAAAGGGACTCAAAAGGTATCCCTTTTACAAAGGATAAAAAAAATCAAAGGGAAAAACGTTAGCAGCGACTCAGCTCTATTTTTTCACTCCTTGAAGAGAAACTAACGGCTGTCCATAAAAAGGTTCCACGTCACAGGTGAAGACAAGACTGAACAGGAAGAAAGCAGTTTCTCCTGCAGTCATGCCAATGCAATATGCACCTCCCAGAACTCCTTGCTAGTGACAAAAGAGAATGAGCTAGTTTCCATGTGGTTGGTTGTCTACCCCAGCATCAATATGGTAACTCCTCACATTTGCATAGCATTTTGCCCTTTCAAAGCAGCTTCACGTTTCATCTCTACAGCCTTCCTTTTAAATGTACAGCAGGAACATTCAACCCATCTTACAGATGAGAGAATGCAAAGTTAAGATGTTGATTTGCTCAAGGTCCCCTCTCAGGGAAGATTATGACAGGATGTAAGAAGTCTCTGGGGCTTCCCTGGTGGCACAGTGGTTGAGAGTCCGCCTGCTGATGCAGGGGACACGGGTTCGTGCCCCGCTCCGGGAAGATCCCACATGCCGTGGAGCGGCTGCGCCCGTGAGCCATGGCCGCTGAGCCTGCGCGTCCGGAGCCTGCGCGTCCGGAGCCTGTGCTCCACAACGGGAGAGGCCACAACAGTGAGAGGCCCGTGTACCGCGAAAAAAAAGAAAAAAAAAAGAAGTCTCTGAAAAAAAGGTAAAAGAATTTTCTCTTTCCTAACTTTTCCCATGACTCCTTTCTTGGTATCAAGGACTACTTTAGGCAAATGTTAAAAGAGAGTTTATTGTTGATAAAAAGTTTCTTTCTGACATCTTCCATTTCTTTATACCTTTACTAGTGTCCCTCTCCTCTGGCCTCAAGATGCCCTCAGCCGCCATGCAGGAATCTGCCCAGGTCTGTTTGACTCTGACAGTGTTCCACGATCCAAAGTTCTCTCGCTGCCTTCCCATCAATCAAAATAATAAGTTCTTCAGAGACAAGGGAGCCAAGCTAGTTTTTCAGAGGAAAGGAACCTAAAAGAATTAGTTCACAGTAAGGCATGGATGTTTGTTAGCCTCTAACATTTTCAAAAGTTGTGGCATTTTTTAGAAGATGAAATTGGTTAGCCCTCCTGAATCTCCATTGCTCAACTAACTGAAATTCTCTACAGTAAAATGAAGAGACTCAGGCAATAAGCTGACCCTCCTGGGTAAATGGCTACCTCATACAGGGTAAACTTACTAGAAGTCTAAACTAGGAACTGATCATAGGAAACATCGAGCCTCTCTCATGAGTTCTTCTTTTTCCTCCCCATTTCTGGACTTAGATATGTTAAAAGCTCGAAATTACAACCCCCATGTGTAAGGCCAACTGGCCCGAGGCAGGGGAACACAATCAGATTCACAGGTTGCATCAGACCGAAACTCTCCGGACCACCCAGTTCCAGAAACTGACCTGGAGACTTTCCGGACCACCCAGTTCCAGGAACTGACCTGGGGACTTTGAACCCGGCCCAGCCTTCCCGCCTTTCGAGGGGCGGGACTAACGGTCCCCCAGGATACCCGAAAAGACCACCAAATAAGGAATACCCTGCGCCCTCCCAGATTCGCCACACCCCTTTCCCTTCTTCCCCTATAAAATCTTGCCCGACCCTCGCCCGGGTGCGACTTCTCTGGCCCCCTTCTCTCGGACCAGTGAACCTCGCCCGGGAGCGTTCCCTAATAAAGCTCACTTGAAGCTTTCCTCTGTTTCGCGGTGCCGTTTGTTAAGATCCGACCTTACACCATGAGGGTAGCGCCATAGCGTTCATTGGTGAAGGCCAGGACCCACAAAGGATGACTTATGGACACCAGTTTCAGAGTTTACAAACCAGAGACTGCTCTCCTTGGGAACTCCTTGGGACAGAGTAAAGAACTCCTTGGGACAGAGTAAAGTTACTGACAAAACTGGAAAATGTCAAGTATAGATTATCATAGTGATAGCTAAATGTCTCCCAAAAAATGGAGAGAAAAAATATATATATAGTATATGCATTTCTGTACTTCAATAAGGAGAAAATAGACACCTAAAACATTTTCTAAATAATACCCTTGATTATTAAATAATTCTTATTTCTAAACAGGCTGTCTATATTTTTCAATCTTACACTTTCAGAGAATTTCCATCTCAACTAGTCTACCAAAGACTAATGCAGCTGACCAGGAGATTAGCTGCTAAAACAAAAGCTGGATCATTTATAAGGTTAATACTATGCAGATAGATATGTTTTTTTCCTCCAAGGCTCAGAAACCACCTTAGGATGATAGAATAAGAAAACAAAATGAAAGAAAACAGACTGACCCACCCAGATAGACTGATAAGAAAAGTAACTAAGCCAGGGGAGTAGCAATTACCGCTTCCATTTATTTAATGACACCATATGCCATGTGTTGAACATGTATATCTCATCAAATCATCCCAATATTTCATAATAAGTATTATGTCCACTTTACAACAAATAAACAGGGACTCAGTCAGGGTAAGTCATCTGCCCAAGGTTATATGATGACCTCAAGATTAGAATCCAGGTTTGTCTGATTCCAAAAGCCCAAATTCAAATATTGTACTAATTAGAAGTCCATAAACTCTTAGTTCTTTGGACATATTCTCAAAGGTCCAAAATAATGATCCATGAAAATTTTGTAATTTTGTTCTCTTTTACTAGAAAGACGATAGGCTTTTGGGCACGCCTAACTCAGAAGAGCTTGGGCTGGCACTCTGGACAAACCCACTGCAAGCAGATTCACTGGGTGGATCCTGAATTCCTGTGAACCGCTTAAAAATGCTGATTAGCAAGAAACAGTAGCAAATACACAACAAATACTCTGTCTTAATTCAAACAATAATTGGATTAGATATCCACTTAATGCAGGTTTAACTAACAATGCAGTACTAACCTTTCCCTCTAATGAATGAGACAGCTAATAGAATGAGTACTGAAATAGGCATTTGAGGTAATAGAATGAGTATTGAAATAGGCATTTGAGGATTGCCTCCAGGCAGAGTTTGGGCTAAGAGAAAAGTCCAATTATCCTGAGCTAGCAAAGAAGGGCCTGAAGTTTTTAAAGCAATTTTCTACAGCATTCCTATGCAACCAGGCTTTCTCTGCATAAAAGTCATTTTAGTCAACACAGAGCAACAAATAATACGTAAAATTGAACTTGACATTGTATTTCTTAACTACTAAGGATAATGCACATGCTTTTATTTCAACACAAATGTTATCAATTACAAAATGAATTGATTTAGCCTTTCTATATGATTTTTAATTTGGGGGGCGGAGAGTGTTAGATTTACATAAAAGCTATAAGCATAAGAATTTTTCCTTAACTTTATGTATGTACTTACCTAAAACAATTATTAAATAAAATGGTCCAAGAGGCTTTTTCTTTTTTCCTTTGAGAAGTGCTCTGTACATTCTCAAGTTTGGGAAACACAGGTGTCATATTCTCCTCAACTATATTCAAAAAGAGAAAGGGAAGTATTTATTACTCAGTGTTGGGGAGGAAGAAATTTTCCTCTACTCTTCTAGATTCTTCTGGCTGGTCCAAGAATTAAACTGACATGAGAGAGATTAACAGGAGAAAATCAAACAGAAGTTTAATAACATGTCTCCATGGGAGAGACCAGGAAAACCGATTAACTCACCAAAATGGCTGAAGCCATCAGCTTAAATACCATCTTCAGTTAAAGACAAAAGAGGATGTTGGGGGTAGTGGATTGGGACTTCAAAGGGGAGGGAGGCAGCTGACTTGGAGATGGAAAAGCAAATGTTTGGTAAACAAATGTTCTCTGGGCCATGCAGAGACGACGGACACGGAGAAGAATTTTAACAGACTTTGCTAGGTTCTTCCCTGTCTACACAAGTAGTTCAAACTCTACCGATCTCTGATGAAGCCTCCCGTTCTGAAACAGATCCTCTATCTACATTTTTTAGGCAGGCTGGGGGAAAGTCAAGGTTTCTTCCTCTTTTGGGTCTTGATTTTTTTCAGCTCGAAATATTCCACATGCCAAAGAGATATTTTGGTGTGGGAAGTTTTGCTCCCCTACATCAGGATAGACTAGGTTCTACCATACTGGCAAATAAATCCTGAAACCTCTATGGTTAACACGGCAGTGATTATTTCTCACTCATATCCCTATTTGAGGCAAGTGAGGCCGTTCTCCTTATTTCTCTTCCCACAGTGACTCAGGGAATCACGGTTTCCCTGGGTCCACCTGGCCACCTCCTCTGCTGCCACCCCACCCCTTCCTCCGCTTGGGGAGAGGGAGAACACGAGAAAGTTCCCACCAGCACAAAATTGTCCCCGACAAGAAGCGACACCAATCGCTTGTGCTCATCTCTCACTAGACTAGATGGAACCATTCATATGGTTTCCCATCAAAGAAGGGAAGCACGGGGAATATTTGGGAAGCACGAACTACCTCTGCCAGGACAAAGAATCAGAGATGAAGAGAAAAGAAGGCTGAAACTGTAATATGGATTCTTTGTTAAATCATATTTCATTTATGAAGTTTGATTTATTCATCCTGCCAGCGCATACCTGGTGTATAAAAAGTACTTTACTGAATGTTAGTTGAGGGTGTAGAGATTAATCAAACAGAAATAAACTGAAAGTTACATCTAGTAACTCCGATGTAAGAATTGGTGAAGACAAAATTGTTCCTTTAATTTTCAAATCCATTGCTCCCCTGCCTTGGTCCAAGCTTCTGTTCCATGGAAAGGACTTCTCTGAGGTAAGGAAGAACTAAGAAAAAGGTGAACTCAGATGGATTAGAGTTACATGAAGTAAAGTCTATCTCATGGCTGTTCAACCAAAAACTTATGTAAAATTGCCTAATTATTCAAAGTTCAGTGGAAATTTAGAAGAAACAGGAAGTTCTTGAAAAGGACTACTCAGGTAAGGAGCTTTGGGTTCTGGACCCCTATAACCACCATCACATACCAAACCAGGTGGGTGATCCCATTCCCACTGGGCATTATCTCTAATTTCACAGAAAATTGCCCTTTCAAAGCAGCTTCTGTGAAATAGAGATAATGCCTCCTTGCCTTCCCCGCCTGCAGGTGGGCAGTGGGCTGTGGTGTTGCAGGGAGAGACCATGGGAGCCGATGATACGGTTTGACCTGATACTAATTATCCTTTACCGGGCTGCTAGCATGCTTCCTCCCTTCGCCTGACTGTCTCACATGGTCAGATCAGAGGCAAAGTTCGAAGGAAGACAACATCGCCCTATCCTCCCCAGCATCCCTTTTCCGTGTCCTTCTTCCTAGTGGACCCTCTTGCCTCTCTCCTGAAGGCACACAACACTGCCATTACTCTCCAAATTTCCTTTTAGCAAATCCTATTTTCAGGAGGGAGTTGATAAATAATACATGTTCTTACTAAACAGGGTGAGACAGATATGAATAAGTGTTTACTAAGCATCTACTATGTGCCAGATAACACACTGGGTGCTGACTTATAATGATGAGTAAGATATATCTCTGATATATAACAGTTATATATCCCTGATATATAACAATCTCATGACAGTGTTATGAAATTATCAAAAAGTAAAAGTGCTGCTTTTTCAGGTGAAAATGTAGAAGGGTACCCATAGGAGACTATATAACCTCATCACAGGGATGGGGATATGATGGGTGAGTACAAACAGAGTAAGAACGTATTTCTGGAAAAATTTATATTCCAACAGAAGCAAATTCTTAGAATAAATTTCTAATCATGAAATTTCAGGAATCTGACAATCAAGATAAAGTGGAATCTGAAGAGACAGAGATGGTCTTCCTAGAAAATGCTAAGTCAGTGAAGGACCTGCAAACCACCTTTTCTAGAATCACCTGGGAAGCTTGTTATACTGCTAGGCTCAGTCCTACAGTTAACAAATCAAAATCTCAGAGAGACGGAACTCTATAGGCAATGTCTGTATCAACTGAAATTTGAGGACCAATGCCTAAAATCATGTTATGTGAGCTACAGCCTACTCTTCAGAATAGACCAGAGGTGACTAAACCTACCTGTTCACTGAAATAATTTAGTTTTGTTTGGGTTGTTTGTTTGTTTTTAGATATTGACTCCTGGTTTCCATCCTTATGGCTGTTGATTTTACTCATCTGGTATTGGGCATTTGTTTTTTTCAAAAGCTCCCCATCAAGTGATTTTAATGTGAAACAATTATGTTCTCAATTCATTAAGAAAGTCTCTGCTTTCAGAATCAACTCTCATTTCTGTAGTAATTTGCATGAACCAATTAACAGTGTTACAGCATCCATCTTCAACACGTAACTGTGTGAATCCAACTCTGAAGCAGTAAAATCAGCTAAAATCCACTCAAAGAAAAAACAATTAGTAAATTCACAGGTTGTGGATTTTTAATTAGCTTTATCTTCACAGGTCTATTAATTTCAGCAGGAACTATAGCTGATATTTACTTTTTAAAGAATATCTTCCAAAACATAAACAATGAACACAGGCATTTGTTTCTGTACCTTCCCCAAAACCAAACTAAAAATATAGTAAAGGAATAATTCACAGGGAAAAAGAGAAAGGGAGAAGAAAGTAGTGGGTAAAAGATGCCAAAAAATATTTTTGGAAAATGTTAAGAGCATGGATAAATTAACTGAGAAATCAGAGTACCAAGTGCCCATGGATGGAGAAGAAAGAGAAGTATCATCACGCAGTAACTCAGAGACATTTAGTTATGTGTCCACTTTACATACAGAAGACAGACTGTGTCAAATAATAAAGGCAAAAACAGAATTTCTAAGAGAGAGAAGAGAGAAGAAGGAAAAAATATACTGCAGACTGTCTAGGAACAGTGAATCTTGTTTGCACATTTTGGGGGTAAACTGATAGCTGGCAACTAGAAAAGAGGTAAAGTAGGATCAGACCCACTAAATTACTAAATTTAGTCACTTAGATTTTGTATCCTAGGGTGATTAGGATATTAAAGAAAACAACTACAGTTGGTAGGAGCTCTTCAGAAATTCCTGAGCGTTAGCTTTGTTACTGACTGTCTCTGATGGATGCCTCAAACATAGCTCTACCACCTTAGTTAGATTAGATCTGCCTCATTCTCCTCCTTCTAATTTCCCAGAAGTAAGTCAATTGACTCTGCAGAGCTAAGAAAGGAAAGGAAGAGTCTTGACTCTGAACAAAACAGGTACCAAACTTATAGGTGCAATTACACTCCCAGATCCTCCCCCCCAGCCTCTGTATCCAGGGAACCATCCCTCTCCATTCTCTGAAAACTTTTCCCAGACTCTAGACTCAAAGACGTAAGTGAAGTCCCTTCCATCACTCTCTGGTAAGAATGCTAGCAATCGGTCCCACACCACCACCTCCTCTCGAAGAAGATTGATGGATTCTCCTCTAGAGAAACTTACCCATAAATAAAACCAATACATACTGGCAACTGGCATCCCTCTAACAAAATGATCAGGTCTACCTGATCATTCTATGGTGAAAACCACTAGCTGACAAAAAAAAAAAAAAAGGGAGAAAGAAAGACACCAAACATCCAATCAACTCGGTACTAACTCACTTAAATATGACTAGACACCAAAACACCATGTTGACTTGAAACAAATAGGCTGCCAGATGAAATATCAGTAGAGAATTGCAATTCAGGGTCTGCAACCTGGCAAGCCATGCGCAAGTCCCCTAACAGCAATGGAAGGAGACCGCTTTTATAGACAAGAGAAGGAAGTGAGGAGGGCTATAGTAAACATAGAGTTCATGCCTTTTCATTGGCTGAGTCTTTGCCAGGAAAGAAGCCGTCTTTCTTCCTCCCGTTGGGTTCTGCTTTTGTGGAAGGGTGTGAAAGCGCCCCCTGTTAGTCTCCCAACTCTATTTAACTGAGGTTTCTGTTTATTAATTTTTTATATTAATATGCTTAAGAAAAGTCTCTAAAATGAAAAACAGAATAAAAATGAACAAACCGAATAACAGGAACAATATAAGGGGCAGGAGAAAACTGAAAACGAGGACTATAATTGATATCCCCAGAGAAATGGGTTATGTTGCATCCCTATGTAAAACAAGAAGCTATAAAAAGGAACAATCAGAGAATAAACACAAGCACTTAAAAATAAAAAATAATAGCAGAAAAAATTTTAATCCAGTAAGAGTGGTGGAAGATACATTTGAAGAATCTCAGAAAGTAGGAAAAAAAGGTGGAAAATGGAAGCGGAAAGCCAAGAAAATTAGACAATTGGGTCAGGATTCCTAACAGTAAAATAACAGAAGCAACAGAAGGAGAGAACAGAGAAAATGAGAGGAAGAAATTATTAAATAAATAACAAAGGGAAAATTACCAGACCAAAAGATCATGAATTTCTGTATGGAAAGAGCCCAGTGAGTGTTTAAAATAGGTGAAAATAGACCCACATTAAATCACATCATCATGAACTAACATTAAGGACAAGAAAAGATAGTAAAATATTTCCTGGGCAATAGCAGGGGAGGGGGAATTAGGACCGAGCATGGCAGTAGATTTTCCAGTCATGATACTAGAAGTAGACACAATAAAGCATTTCTGAGGGAAAACGATTGCAGATACTTGCAAGCAAGCAAAATGTACCAGTTATCAATTTATTGCCTCTCAGCTCCAAACCCACCCTTCTTTGCCCTACTTTGCAATAATGGAGATGAACCCTGAAACACTTTTCCTTCAACACCCACTCAGGCTTCATCAATAAAGGGTGCTAGAGAGACATTGCCAGGTAACAAATGAAGGGGCTTCTCTTGTGCCCAGTGTGCACTGTCTTCGTTCGATGACAAAGCTTCCAGGAGCATGCAGAAGACCCACTGTCACTTGCCCTGCAGCAAATCTTCTCAGCATCCCAATGGACAGCATCCCAATGGATACCAACTGCAGCCCATGGCACCCCGTAAGCTTTTCTGCCACCAGAAGCCAAGCCACAGTCTCTCCAGTGAGCTCTGAATCTCAGCCTTGGGGAAGGGGGTACCCTTCCCAGTTTGTTCCTCCTTTGGGTGCTCTCCTTCAGCCCTAGAGGGAGTAGCTACTCCCTACATTTGCTCTTCCTACATTCTTTAGCGTCCTCTCTTACCCTTTACTTATTAATCATTCCCACTATTAAACTTGCCCAGTTTGAATTACTGATGTGGTTTTGGTCTCCAGACTAGACCCAGGCTGATAACATAGTCTCAACTATTTCCTTTCATGCATCCTTTCTTAGGAAGTGTCTAGAAGATACAGGCCACGAAAACCAGACAAAATCACAAAAGAAAAAGAGAGCAGATTCAGGAAGCAGAGGTTCCAACACAGGAGAAAAGTCAAGGGAATTCTCAGGACGAGGCCTAGGGAGCCACCAGCCTGGAGTGTAGCAGAAAGACAGAACACCTGAGGATTTAAGTCTCCAGGGAAGGAAAAATGGAACTGATACATCACCTGATATGTTTGAAATAAGTATTAATTCCAGGAAACTGTACACTTCATGGTTTAGTGGTATAGACTGTTTACATGGTCAAAATAACGTAAATGTTACTGTGATATACAATGTTGATTTATAATTTTTATTTATTTTAAATTTGAGTTAAATAAATTAAAAATAAAATATTAAAGTAAAATTAAATAAATAAAAGTGTTTTAAATTCTATATAAATTTGTGTTTGTGATATTGTGATTTATAATAAGAAATATATATTTGGTCTTCATTTCCATTTCTGGCACAGAGCTCCTAAAACCATAGGAATGTCCTAAGTGAAGAAAAGGATTGAAAAAGGTATGTTGTTGTGTTAATGTGGTGGCTTTGGAAAGCCCTGGGTAACTTAAGGATGAGGGCTGGCTGCCCGAGGAACCAACCTTGTGATTAGAGGGTTGCAACTTTCAGTCCCACCCCCTGAGCTCCAGGGAGAGAAAAGGGGCTGGAGATTGTGTTCAATCACCACTGGCCAATGATTTAATCAATCACGCTCACATAATGTAGCCTCCATATAAACCCAAAAGGATAGGTTCCAAGAGCTTCTGAGTTGGTGAACACATGGCGGTTCTGGGAGATGGCATGGAAGCTCCGTGTCCCTTCCCCATACCTTCTCTATGCATCTCTTCTATCTGTCTGTTCCTGGGTTCTGTCCTTTTCTAATAAATTTGTAATCTAGTGAGTAAATGTTTCTCTGAGTTCTGTCAGCCACTCTAGCAAATTAATTGAACCCAGGAAGGGGGTCATGGGAACCTCTGATTTACAGGCAGTTGCTCAGCAGCACAAGTAACAACCTGGACTCACGACTGGTTTCTGAAGTGTTGGGTGTTGGGGGAGGGAGGGAAGCAGTCTTCTAAGACTGAGCCCTTAACTTGTGGAATCTGACACTATCTCCAGTACACAGTCAGAACTGAGTTGAATTGTAGGACATCCAGCTGGTGGTGAAGACTTGCTTGGTAATATAGGGAAGTCCCCACATACCCACTGGAATTGAAGTCAGGATTTTTGTATTTATATATGAATTTTGATTTATAATAAAAGGTACTGGTGGGAGAGGAAGTGTGAGCATGTGTGAGTGTGTGTGAAAGGGCAGAGGGGCTGTGAGAGACCTAAATCCCTACCTAGTAAGAAGTCAACAGGTAATGTCTACATTTGGGAAATCAAAACTAGCACATGAAATATCATTTACAAATATGGTAATAAATACCAGCAGTGACAGCTAAAACAGTTGAAAGCAGTTTCCTCTGGGAAACCTGACTTGATGATAGGCCTAGAGGGGGGATCTGCTGCTCTTTATCATAAGTCTTGTATGACTACTTGATTTTTAAAACTATGTACATGCTTTGCTTTGATTTAAAAACAGGAGAGATTGAAGCATATCTCTAAATCTTGACAGTGGCTACTTTGAGATGAAGGGATGATTTTTTTCCTATGGGCATTCTGTATTCCTCAAGTATGTATTATTTTTGTAATTAGAAAATGATCAGTATATGTTAATATTTTAAAATCTTTTAACCAAATAAAGGTAAAACATGACCATGCATGCCCGGTACATGTGTGTGCATGCATGTGTGCATACATATATGTGCACATATACAGATGTATATGTACACATATGTTTATTTGTCATATGTGTACATATTTGTCAAATACTTTAGCTTTCTCTCTCATGTGTCCAAATGTTCATTAAAACAAATTTTAAGCTTGGGGATATTTGCCCAAAGAAGTCCATTTTCTTTGCATGTTTCTCCTGGCCTTCCAAGATGTGTGCAAAGGGGGAGTGTCAGAAGCAAGTTCCCCTCCTGGAGGTGACGCCCTGCCCCTCACTCCGGCTCAACTCACAACTGCCCTAGCAGTGGCCAACTGTGAATTCTCTCCTCTCTCCCCGTCATCTCATTAAGACAGGTACTTCAAAGACTCCCTGGTGCCTAAATAGGTGGGTCAGGAGGGAACAACTGGAAATCAAAAGCTTTGAAATGAGGCCCTTAAGTGTCCTATTCAAAGGTGCTTAGAACAAGGTTGATAGATACATACATGCATACGTACATACATGGATAATAGAAACATAGATAACTATAGATACATACATATATACATAGATAATAGAGAGATATGTAGATAATTGCAGATAGATGGATTGATAGATAGATAGATACAGAGATATGCCCACCTCTGCCTGAGAATTGATCCTATAGGTGTTTTCCACATGATTTGGCTTCTCTTTTTCAAGTGTCTGGCTCTACGTGAGAGGTACCGATCATCTTACTGAGGTCATAAGCAGCCTTCCCGGAGGTGGCTGGAGGGTGTCAGTGGTTTGGAACTGGTCTCAACAATCATCATTTCCCAAAGCAGTCACCCCCCCCCACCCCACTCCCCGGTCCTGAGGAGAAAAGTGCCATGCTCATCACCCACCATGCAACGTGCTGTCTGGACTGGCAACTGGCCATACAAGGATTTCTTCCAATACGGATCAGAACAGAGCACGGAGAAGTCAGGGAGATGGTCGCTGCTTTTGCAGGGCCACTGAAAGCTCAACATAAATCACTGTAGTGTGCTGTTCAGGTACATGCTCGGGGCTGCCTTCAGTGAACCCCAGCACCTGCTTTCATCAGCTGAACAATCTCAGCTGCTTTAAGTCCAGTTTCCCCATTTGTCAAACTTGCCAGTGGAATTGTTTCAGGATTGAAAGAGTAAATGTACCTGAAGTGTCTAATTAATGCCTGACAGGTCAAACATGTTCCACAGGTGTTTGATACATACACCATACATACACCACATACACCACAAACAGGTGTTTGCTATAATTGGTGATTATCTTTTATATACTCTATTTAGCTGCCAGAGTTGTCACAGCATCTACAGGAGCTCTGCGTGAGAGACCTGAGAGGTCAGCAATGAAGGTATCATTACCATCTCCATTTTACAGATGAAGAGACCAAGGCTCATACGAGTGAGCGAGTTGCTTGGTTTTCCACACAGTGAAGCCAGAATTTTCCCCCAGAGCATCTAAATCCACTGCTACACCTTTTCCTGAGCCTGAAGAAGCACGTGCACTCCAGCTCAACATATCATGATATTGCTATCAAAATCTTGTACTGGTCTATAGTGAAATTAAAATCACCAAGGATCCTTCCATTGCCCAGGATCTGAGCTGCTGACAGCCTGAGAGCTGGGATTATGGCCCAAAGGCAGACAAACTGGAGTTAGGTCCAACTCTGACAATGTACGGAGCCTTGGGAAAGTGATTTACCCTCTCTGGGCTTTGGGCTCCTAATCTGCAAATGAAGGGAGTTAGACTAGAAATCCGTAGAGATTGCTAGGAGCTTTATCAGCTCTGAAATGTACGATTCTTTACCCTGTTTTTCCTCTGTTAAACAACTTGGTCTTTGAATGACAGAGATGCCAGAAAAGATACCTCATCAAACCCAGACAACTCCTGCACCCTTTACCAGGCAGTATACTGGAGAGTGGTGAGCTAGTAACTAGATAGGATCAATGGTATCCTGGGAAAGCACTGTGGATGCAAATTCAGAAAGCCAAATCCCAACAGCAAGAGAGCATCTCTCTAAACCTGAAGAGTTTTCCCATTCGCTCTCAGAGGGTCTGAAAGTGACTGAGGGATCCATCCAATGCTCTCATTTAATAGATCAGAGGACTGAGACAATGGGAAGTTCAATGCCTCACCCCAGATGACACAGTTAATTAGCAACAGGGATGTGACTCTGATGCCCAGGGCTCCAGGCTCCTCGCCCACGTTCATTGCACTGTGCTGTGCTTTATTCTCCAGGTTTAGAAAATCCACATTAATGGTTCAGATGTATCCCCGCCAGGAGACAAGCCGCGTAGGGATCAAAGCACATCTGCGAAACTAATGACAGTCTAATTCACTATTGGCAGAAACGTGAGAGATTTGGGGAGAAAATTGCAACAGACTGTTACAGACTGTTCTGCAGCACATTGTTGAAAACAGAAAAACACCTCTTAGATCACAAAGCATCATTGAGAGGGGGAGCCAACATTCCCTGCTCACTTCACATCCAGTTCCTTTGGATGGCTGGTGGACCCCCAGACCAGCATGTTCCAAATGCACATCTGCTTCCAGGCTGGAGAAACGATAGCCAGGGCTCCACTGCACTCATCATAAATTTATTTTTTCAAAAGCAGAGTTAAGAGCTTAACTGGATAAACTACAAAAATCAAGTGAGCATGATGCAATCAATCTCTTCATGTTCCAAAACACAGCCATGGTCCCTGACATCTAGATAGCTATCTTTCCAGACTTCTCCCCGCTTTGCCAGCTGTCATCTGAGTTTAAACTCACTTCCTGCAAAGGAAGAACACAGCAGGATTCTTACTTCGTTGACTGAACAAGTTTTTACTGACCACTTTGCAGATGCCAGAGATGATGCTAAATCATCTCAGGGGCTCATTCTATTGCCATTCTAGCAATAGTTTCTGGACTCATTTACCAAGACCACCCTAAAGACCTACTGACCAACTTGAAACAGAATTCAGGTGTAGTGTTCAACAGCCCCAAGCCCCGACCCAAAGCCCTTTCCCCTTTCTGGTGACAAAACTTTATTCTCAAGGGTCCTTAAAGACCACGTGATACATATTTTTTTAAAACGTCATCATTATCTGAAAAGGTTGTATTAACAGTTGTACACAACACACACATATGTATATAATATGTATATATGAATCAATTAAAATCTCAATTTTAGGTACTTTCTTTCCTTATAAATAAATATATAAAATAAATTATAAATAAATTTAACTTTATTATGAAAATTTCAAACCCACACAAAAGCAGACAAAATAGTATAATGAAATTCCATGTACTTGTCACCCAGATTCAACAGTTATCCACATTTTCCCTTGTTGCCTCTTCTATATGTCCACTTACAAAATAATAATAATAATATATATATATTACATTTCTTAATGATGCCCTAATCTAGGGTAACCATTCATTTCCATTTACCTGGGACAGTCACAGATTACATTCCTGTGTGTCATCTAATAGCTATTAATAAATTCCAGAGCCCCTTTATTTTCAGAAGTGACCTGGATTGGGTAAATTCTGTGATCACCTTACCTGTAGGCAACATTACTAGTTTGAGACACTTAAGAAAATGGCTGTACCTTAAACTATTTGTTATTCCTCGGTGCCAGCCGGCTCTTCCAAGCCCTTCCCTATACCTATAGAGTGGAAAGCTTGGGAACTACAATTCACAGATTTCCTTGCTAAACCCCACCACTGAGAGAACTTGACGTGAGATTTGGAGGCAAAAGAGAAAGAAAAGCATTACTCTCCAGCTTCGGCAGGCAAATAGGAATTGGAAGAGAGCGGATGACAGATGTGGATTTTGCCCGTGCGTTCAATGCCACAGGCAGCCGAGATAATAAGGGGCAGCTCCCGCCAAATCCCTAACTTCTGATTTCTTGACAGTGGCCTGACCTTTGTTCCCAGAGTCCAATCAGTATAGAGGCCACCGATTCCTCACATGAAACTTCTTCCCTCTCGAAATGTCTAGAGTGGATTCCGTCTTCCTGACTAAATGCTGGCTGAAACAGTGAAAGAGGGAATCCTTGCTCTAAGTATTGTCTCAGGAGCTCCGAACCGTACTGGGTGCTGATCACCATCCTGCACCCCAGCCTCAGCCCCTACAGCCATGCCAACAGCTGATAACTGGCCACAACCCCACGCTGTTTTCATTTCCACGTCTTTTCTCAGGCTCACCTGTAATTCCTTCTTTGCCTTAGCCCACTGCCCTTGGCTAACTTCTACTACTTGTACAAGAAACCAGGCAGTTCCTTCTCAAGAAAGTTCTCTGAACCCTCACCTGGTTGTGTGTCCTGCTTCTGTGCCCCCACAGCAATCCAAAGTCTCTATCCCCGGATTCATCACTGTGTGTTTATGTTTGAGATGTCTGCTTACATATCCTCACAAATGTATGCATTTAGTGTGTGTGTGTGTGTGTGTCCTCCTTGAGTGTAAAAACCTGGTTCTGGGGACTTCCCTGGAGGTCCAGTGGTTAAGATTCTGTACTTCCACTGCAGGGGGCGTGGATTTGATCCCAGGTCCCGGAACTAAGATCCCACATGCCGTGCAGTGCAGCCAAAAAACAAACAAACAAACAAAAACCTGGTTCTGTATCCCCAGTGCCTAAAGGAGTTTGATCAATAGCAGACACTCATAAAATACCTGGGAAATAAATAAATGAATGAGTAGTTTCTTACCAGCGTCAGCAGCTTGAGAACAAAGAATTCTGTACCTAGAGAGGAGAACGTCCCCTCAGCATTGAACTCCATGCCCAGGTCTCCGTAGAATTACACTGCCCAATAATGTATGTGGTGGTACTACCCCCTCAGGCTCTTTTAAGTTTAATTAATTACTTTAAATTAAATAAAATTTAAAATTCAGTTTCCCAATCACACTGGCCACATTTCAAGTGTTCAGTAGTCATCCATGGCTAATGGCTACCATATTGGATGGCACAGATAGAGGACACTTCCATCATTACAGAAAGTTCAGTGGGACAGTGCTCGTCTCTAGAACTAGTGGAACAAGAGAACCGTCCTAAGAGACAAAGCTGGTAAAAGTCTTCTCATCTGGATACACTTGGAGATGACACATTTTTACAGGCTGACTCAGGGACAAAATGACCAGCCAGAATACTCAGAGACAAGCTAGCAGTAAGGATGTGGGCTCTGTGAGGGGATGAGAATCCCTACCCTAGCCAACATTTATTGGGCAGCTGGTGTTATAGAAGCCACTTCGATACGTGCTTGACACATACCTTATTGAAGAAAAATAACTTTATGAGTAAGTACAGATTCACTATTCGTATCTACAGTTCCAAAATCCAAAAGCCCTGAAAACTATCTGGTTTTGTCATAAGTTTGCCACAAACTCACTTGGCAATAAAATCTGACCTGAATTCTAACTGCTGTAAGTCTATTCCTGATCTTTATTTAATGTCAATAGTCACGTGTGTTGCCCCAGATATATTAATAGGTTACAGGATACCACACAGATTTTGCCCTTGCTGGGGGGTTTACTGTAAAATACGGCATATGCACTAGTGTACTTTTCTAAGATATGAAAGAATCTGAATTCTAAAAGACATCTCGCTAGCCCCAAAGGTTTCAGATAAGCTTTTGTGGACCTGTCTTTTTATTTTCCTATTTTACAAATGAGAACACAAAACTTGGAGAGGTTAAAATCATAGAGACAGTAAGTCGGCAGCAGAGATTTATTTAACTTACACAGTCTATGCCCAAAGGCCAACCCCTAATATTGCCTCCCTGAGCTGTTGTTGAAATAGCAAATTCATAGCTAGCCTCTGCTACAAACATATAGCAGAGGCCAAGCCACAGAACCTGCAATTAGAGTTAAAAAACTACATGTTCCGGAGGGTTCCTCAGGACCCTAACCAACCCCATAGCCACAATCACAACTGAAGGCATTAGGATCACCATTGCTTAATACATAAGAGAGGCAATGTGTATTTCAAAGGAAACTAACTCCTGATTTGAAGTTCTCCAATAAATTACAGTAATTAACATCTTCGGGACCCAGCTATTTAATTCAAAATACCTCAGCACAGGGGGTCCTCAACAAGAGAGAAACAATGAAAACAAAATCACTATCTCAAGAAGCGTAGCTTCCTTAATCACAGCAGAGAGCAAAAGCTCTCTCTTGCTAAGAGAGGCCAACTCCGTTTCCTTTTTCACAGCCCTGCTGAGAAAGAGAATGCCTGGAAAACCCTCGAAGCCTGCAGAGGCTTGGCAGTCGTCTTCCAGAGGGCAGCCTCCGGGGCACATCAAATCCCAGGCATGGAACCAGTGTCAGGGCTCCCAGGCAGAGCAATGGAAGAAGTGTCCAGGCATCCTTGGGTTTTGTTAAGAAATCATTCCAGAACAGGAGAAGAGCACCAGTTACTTTAGCAATATTTTGCAGCATGGATAACTCTCTATCTGAATTGTTTAATTAGTTAATGAGGTTGGGGAGCAGTTCTTCTTAGGGATCATTAGTTAAGATTTAACACATGAGACTACAGTAAATTCTCATTTGTAAGAGTCAGCAGATTTCCTTCTCTTTGATGGCCAATCAGAAGCCACCGCAGTGAGATGATGACACCCTCTCCGAAACCCTCACTTGGGGCCATCATAAGGGGTTTTAATGCATGGAACTGAGAAGGGGCCGGTAAGGTCTGATCTAGCTGGGGCTTAAACTCCTCTCTCACTCCTTTTATTTTGGCTTCTGATGATGAATATAGAGTAGGCTGGTGCCCCTGACACCTATCACAGTAAAAGCATTAGCGAAGTTTGTTCATCTACACCCGTTTTATGCTCTTGTGGCTCGAACAAGGAGAAGACTGCCTGATCCCCACTCAACCAGGGATTGGCACCCTAAGTCCAAGTAAAGCGCTCCTGCCTCCCTCCATCTGGAAAGTTCTTTACCCCCAAAACCACAGTGAAAACTCACACATCACTCGTGCACATGCCCTTGAGTCCTTCGTGTAGGGAAATGACTTTAAAAGATTCTATCAGTTGATACTTCAGGAAGCCATTAGTTCCAGATAAACACAAAATCTCTATTCCATGCAGCAAGTTCAGATGCAGGCATGCAGATAATTAACTCCAGGGAAAGATACTACATCCCTCACCTGTAAAGGACTATGGGTCCACAGAACTCAGTTCTGCATATTTCTGTGGGAGAGGTCGTTCAGAGAGCTGCCACTGTTAGCGATCCTGCCCGGGGTCAGCCAGAGTGAGAGCCTCAGGACAGAAACCCAAAGTCCCAATGACGAACTCATGCCTGACCAGGATGTTTTATTCCAGCCGAGGCAGAAATAACAAAAACAACCCAAACAAAAGGACACACGCTTCCAGACAAGAACAAGCCTTTCTTTTGTACAGAGTTGTTGAGTTTCCTGCCCCATACTGCTGTCAGAAAGGAACAGAGAAGAGACTTAGAAGATGCATCTGGTTTAAAGAGCTTGGATGGCTCCCGTTCCTACTCACCATCCTTCCTGGCCACACCCACAGGCCAAGACTGTTAGGCTCCTCTGAGCTAAAAACCAAAGGTTTAGAAACATAAATCCCGTGGTGTTCACTATGACGATTTTCAAATGATGGTGTGTAAAAGGTGCTAGGGTAGGAATTGGAATCCATGAGGGATCATGGCAAATCTTTGAAGGTCTCTAGGCCTCATGTCCCTCATCATATGTACATTATGTCTGATGCAGAGCATCAACTCTGAATCACACATCTGAGCTACATTTCTCAGGCTCAAATCTTGACATTACTACTTTTTTTAAATTGTTTTTTTAATTTTTTGGGGCTATTTATTTATTGTAACATCTTTACTGGACTATAATTACTTTACAGTGTTGTGTTAGTTTCTGCTGTATAACAAAGTGAATCAGCTATATGTATACATATATCCCCATATCCCCTCCCTCTTGCATCTCCCTCCTACCCTCCCTATCCCACCCCTCTAGGTGGTAACAAAGCACCGAGCTGATCTCCCTGTGCTATGCGGCTGCTTCCCAGTAGCTATCGATTTTACATTTGGTAGTGTATATATGTCCATGCCACTCTCTCACTTCGTCCTAGCTTACCCTTCCCCCTCCCTGTGTCCTCAAGTCCATTCTCTACATCTGCGTCTTTATTCCTGTCCTGCCCCTAGGTTATTCAGAACCATTTTTTTTTGATTCCATATATATGTGTTAGCACACAGTATTTGTTTTTCTCTTTCTGACTCACTTCACTCTGTATGACAGACTCTAGGTCCATCCACCTCACTACAAATAACTCAATTTCGTTTCTTTTTATGGCTGAGTAATATTCCATTGTATATATGCGCCACATCTTCTTTATCCATTCATCTGTCAATGGACACTTATGTTGCTTCCATGTCTTGGCTATTGTAAGTAGTGATGCAATGAACATTGTGGTACATGACTCTTTTTGACATTACTACTTACTTTGCAGCCTTGGACTTAGGACAGCACCCAATTCATAGTTCCTGCTATATATGTGTTACTATTATTGTTATGGGTAACTTGGGAATGAAAATATTGGTCCTTCCTATACCATAGAGAAGTAATAAGGGACAAACGAGATGACTTTTGAAAAACATTTAAAAAGAGTAGGAAAATTACTGCATAAGAAAATTCCCTACTATAGTTTCTATAACATTCTACTAATGTGGTATTTCATTGCTTCTAAGACGCATTTTTTTTAACATTTTAACATCTCTGAAGTTAGATGCATCTTACAATTGACATAATTAATTTGGCAATCTTTTATTTCTAATGATACATAAAATAATGATGTCTTATAATTAATGGTATCTTCTAGTCAATGAAATAAGATAGTACGTTTTCAATAAATGCAACTCTGTTATTTCTGGATTCAGACCTCCAATCCTGCTGACCACAACGATTTAATTTATTCTTCAGATGGCTTCTTTTTTTATGTCAAGCTAATTTGGTCTCAGAGTACTGAACACTGAGGTAGAAGGACTGGGGTTCAATCTCAACAATCAGAACAAACACAGGGGTAGGGAGTGGGGGCATTTGATAAAATGAACCCAAAAAATCTCACCTAAAGAAAAACATATGAAAGAAAGCCAGGACATTTATGAAGATCAGTCCTAAAATAAATTCAGATATGCATTATGGGATAAAAATGTCATTTCAAATCCATGGGGAAAGAATAAACTTACTGATCAATAAATTGGCTGAAGACAAAAAGGCAGCTACTGGAAGGGGGAGAGAGGAAGTACAGTCAAAGATCCACCGTACTCCTTACAACAAATTCCAACTGCATTTACATGTGAAAATAAACCATAAATTATTTCAACATCAAATACTTCCTACAGACCTACTATGGACAAAGTACTGTAGAGGACAAAAAAAAAATCCCTCCTCTTATAACACATTCCAATGCGTGGAGAATAATAAGTGCTGTGAAAACAAAGAAAGGCAGAGGAGACAATGACAGGCATTTACTAATTTATTCACAAGCCCTTCTACGGTACACAAATGCACTAGAAGAAAACATTTTTCAAAATAACCTTGAAGCACCATAGACATCCCTAAATATGACAGAAACACGCAGACACCATAAAGGAAAGCACTAATAAAGTCAATTTTGTTTATATTTTTAAATTTCCGAATTGGGAAAAAAATATATAGACAAATGGCAACAGGGCGGGGATGGGGGTAGGAATTGCAAAGTTAAGGAGAAAGGGCGCAATTTTCAAAATCCAGTTTAAGAAAGGAGAAGCAGGATTCCAGCTCTGCCACCAGCTAATTTTGTGAGTTTGGATAAATCGCAGTCCCCCTCCTCCCCACACCGCCGACTCTAAATCCCCGCCCCAAGACTAAGATCCTCTTCTGCACTAGCTCGTACACAGGGTCCTTCCAAGGCTAATACTGTGCAACTGCCTGCAAATCTCCAGGTCTGAAAAAAGAGAAAAGTAACAAGGTGCAAGTAAAGAAAATGAAATTTCACAGACATACACCATGGATTACCAGATAGGTCGTTTTGTTTGAATTCCTAAGCAATTACTCTGCAGAAGTACAAAATGAGACTCCTTATTTGTAACTTAAAATTCTTAGAGAAGCATTATGGGTGAAAAGTCATTCATGTGATTCCAACACAGAATCACATTATGAGCCAGTTCACGACCAGCGGTGTAAACCGTCTCCCTCCGTTTAGGGAGAGAAATAAAGGGTCATTCAGGGGCTACCTTCCCAAGAGTGAAAATTATATTCCAGTAAATCTGGAAGGAGGGCGGCATGTCCACTGAGTGAACCCAACACCTACAAAAACCACAGAGGAAGTGAACGTGGATGGCGGTTTTCGTCTGGAGCGGTGGGGAGGTGAGGTCCCGGTAGGGTCGCTGTGCACAGCCGGTCCCGCATCTTCCCACGAGCTTGATTCACAGTTAAGCAACTCCAGGACCTGAACAAGGAAGGGGATGGGCCCCAGCTGGCTTCTCATAGTTCTAATCTCCAATGCTCTGCTTAATCCCGACTATGTCACTTTTTACTCCTGGGCTTATCTGCAAATCCCAGACTGTTAGCAGCATCTCTCCTCCAACTGCTCCCAGCCTTTCTAACCCATGACGTCATCCCCACGGCCCCGGGCGGCTCCCTGAAGCTGCTCCCCTACCCTAGCGACCCCACAGTTCCAGAACAGTGGCAGGCACATCGATAAAACACAGCCGTGCTGTGATTCGGGTTTCATTAAGCTTTTGAGGAAATCTTTCGCCGTGGACAGTTAGAAAAGGAAACAGAGCAAGGAAATAAAACAGCAGCTCATTAAAGCTTCAGCAGAACCCAGGGCTGAACTCTACTCACTTGGAAAGTGTTGCTTAGGGGTCTGGGGAAGTCTGCAGGATCTGTGGGAAAGGAGCGCTTCTCTTGTGAGCAGGAAATGGCAGTGGCGTTTAGATGAAGGGCAAGGGGTCACATCCAGGCACTAGGATGTGAAAGTAGGACAGTACGAAATTGTTCTAAGGATGTAAGTCCCTTACCTCACAACTTCCAAACCCCAGGGACCGCCTGGCTCACCTGAGACTGCTTGACCATCCCAAGACTCTTACCCGGCAGGCCTTCCCCTTTCTCCAAGAGATTCTTCCTTGAAAGAAGATACACTTTGGGGAAATAGCTTTTTACACATACATGTATTGAGTCTACTTCTCACCAGGTGTCATGCTCCATGCTCTGGTGTACATTGCCCTGTTCCACGGGGATCCAGTTGAGGTCAGAAGGAGGGGGTCTGCTGAGACCTTACGAGAGCCTGTAGAGAAGCCTCTGAGATGAGGTCCGTTTTACAAGCTGAGGCTTGGAGCAAATGAAGGAACCCAGATGCCTTCAGTGGAGGAGCTTATTAAAGTGCAGACCCTGGTTCCGCAGGTCTGTGCTGGGGCTTCAGATTCTTCATTTCTAATAAGCTTCTGGACCACTCTTCAGGCAGCCGGGCCCCAGGGCCTGGAGGAAGAGATGCCATCTCCACAGGTCACCACAGCCCTGGCCTTGGTGGGAAAGGGATGTAGCTGCCGGAGATGATCAGAGCTGTCAAAGGATCCTCAGACTGAGAACACTCAGCCCCCTACTTTTTCCCAGTCCAATCCCCTAAAGAGATATTTCTTTTTTAATAAACCCAGTGATTAACAACTAGCTTGTTAGTTAAAGGCCTGAGGGACACAGAGGGAGGCTTTTGCTCTCCTACTCAGTTCATTAACTGGAGTAACAACCAATTTCAAGGTGATTATTGCTATTATAAGCTCTGATCAATTTTTTAAACATGTTTCCAGGTTTTGAACCGAAAGTGGGAATATCAGAGCAAGGAGAGCAGCTGTGTTGAGAATTAGTCATATCCCCAGATTAATATCTGATCTCTCCATCAAAGGGAACACAGGACACATTTAGTTAGGGTTCTAATTGTACCTCCAATAAACCTCCATCAGAGTGAAATATGAGCGCCCATAACTTTTAGTTTCAACTTCCTATACATAATCCATCTGACTGGATGGTCTCGAGCAAAGGCAGTTAAAGCAATTTGTTTCACTTATATAAAGGAATAAATCAGTGCTTAATTATGTGAGGTTTATTATTAACAGTGCTGGCAATCTGACCATATGCCATGACTTCATCTTTTTACGTCAAGAAAAAATATGAGAATATACTGATTGCTTTTATGCGCCTCTCCAGAGTGGCACATGGGGAGGAGGGTGGCATGCAACATGACCCAATGAGGAAAAGAAGGGGCTGGGAGCCCGCTGCTCTGAGCACCCAGAGGGGGGCCTGGGATGCATGCAGAATGGTGAGTGAACAGTTGCCATGGAGCAGAAGCAGGAGCAGGGAAACTTCACACCATCCTAAGTACCGCTTCCCATCATGAGAACAAGCCCCTCAAATCTCTTTCTATAGGACCTGGATGTCTTTCCTAAACCAGCGTCCAATCGCCAGCATGCAGCAGAGGAGAGGAACACGGATTTGTTGTCCGAGATGTGTGTCCAAATCTCTACTCCAGCTCTTACTAACCGTGTGACTTGAATAAGTGATATAACCCCTCTGATGTCCTGTTTCCCTAGCTGAAAAACTGGGATATCGGTGCCTCCTGTGCAGGGTTATATGAGGATTAGACATAATGGATGGATAACACCTGGTCTATATTAAGTGCACAGAATAAGGTGACTATTACTATGAGAATTCCTCTGCTGTGGATAAACTGGAGACTGAGAGTTAATCATATCCACATCCTGTTGTCCTTGGTGAACTGGTGACACCAGTGACAATATTTCAAATTGTGCTTTTAACACTCTTGCCTTTCATGTCAACTTCCAGGATCCGGGGCCAATTTCTCCACCTCTTTAGATTGCTGTGTATCCCATAGCAAATTGGTGAACCTCTCTGAGGTCTACGTATATTAGAGGTGAACCAGTTCATTTCCTTGTCTACAAACACAGGATGTTGAGAGGCTCTGAATGTATAGAGAAAGGGTGCTAAAGCCTTTGGAATCAGAACTGGAAGTGTGCGGGCTTATGCAGGAAAGACCTCACACCGGCTTGCTCAGGAGCTCCTACTGTGGCCCACAGACAGTTGCCCAGTTACTGTACTTTCTTCCTTCTTCCTCAGTACAAGAATCCAGTTGCAGATCTTAAGCTAAAATATGCCCTTGCAAGTGGGAGTGGCCAATGATATGCAGATGGACACGGTTGAAGGGGAGCCCCAGAAAACCTCCCTGAGGGAGGGACACACAGCTGGCATCTCCCCCTTTTGCCCTTCACTCCCCATCTAGGTGTGGAAAAGATGAAAACTGCAATCCAGAAGCTATATTGGACCATGAGGCAGCCCTGCAGACGAAAGCCATGTGCTAAGGATGGAGGAACAGGAAGATGGAAAGACCTGGGACTCTGATGACACCATGGGGTCACCGTATTAGCATAGACTGCTTGTCTCTTCGTCTATTACACATGAGAGAAAAAACTCATAACTTGTATAAGCTAGTGTTGTTTCCAATCTATGTTACTAATAGCCAAATGCAATTCATTTTTGCATTTTTGTGCATGTTCTAAACAGACTTTCCTCACTCCCAAAGGACCCTGGAAGAACAGTGTTCCAGATCTGTGCTGGAAATGCAAAGAGCTGCGCATTTTCCAACCCAAAGTTCTTAATAACCCAGTTTGTTTCTCACAGATGGCTGTAAATGTGGATGTTCCTTCCAAAGAGAAGGATTTTTTAATTTCATATTACTCTAGATTGTCATAAACACCCCAAAGGCACACCTTCCTCAAGATTTCTAGCTTAATTGGCTCCACGTTCTGAAGCTTATTAAGTCACCAGTCACTGGCTCTGCTTTTCATCCCTCACCAAGGCAGCCTGAAACTCTCTACCAGACACTGCAGCAAAATAAAACATTCTTGAAAACATTAAGGGCTGATGAACCGGTTTGGATTTTCTCCAATCCTCTAGACTTTCTCTCCTCCTGATAGATCTAAAGCAAAGGCCAGTCACTTTGAAATGAAGGCATTTGATTTGAGGCCATCACACATTGATTTATCTAGCAGAAGGGGCTTGCATTTTTCAACCAAGAGCAAAGAGTTTCCATACTGCTCTACGACCCCTTGGTGTAGGGCAATGGGTCTTGGCAACACAATTGAATATACTGCCCCATTTCTCACTCCCGTGGAGAGGGAACAGAGATGGCCTGACTTGAAAAAATAGCTATTCAGCACTGGAGAAATATATAAATCCAAAGAAATCCAAATCCTAGTTAGTTTCCTTCACCATACCGCACTTTAGGAAACTAAAGTAGAGAGAGAGAGAAATAAAGACAGAATCCATCTGAACTTTAATGAGTCATTCAATACCCGTCCACGAACATTTCCATGTTGTCTTAAATTTGCTTATGTTATATTGCTGATATAGTATATCAGCAATATAATCCATGGATATAACATGGATTGACTGACACTTAACAGGTAGAAATTGACTGTTCAGCAAACTTCAAGAGGGCGAACAGGCTGGTTCCCTATTTTTGTCCTGGTGTTATTTAAAATCTTTATAAAGTTATAAAAGAATAACTTTTTTAACATAGGCAAATGCAATAATAGCTGGGTCCAATTGTTCATATCTAGAAAAGTAGACATAAAATTTACGATACCTTTATTTGATTAGAGAAAATGGTTCATCTGAACACAGACTGGTATATAACAAAGAAAAGTGCAAAGGGATACAAACACAAAATAAAGACACTGCTAGAAAAACACGTGGCTGGAGAAAGAGGCAAAGGAGACCATTAGCTGCTCTGAATTCCCCAGTGATAATACAAGACTGTATTAAATGGACTACCAGCTGGCTACTAATTCTTTCCCCAACCAAGGTAACAGGTAAACATTCTGTTTGATATCTAGAGCACACTCTGAAAGCTCCAGGTTCTGAATTTAGGGGTCAGTGATCCAGAATTCCACTTCCTACCTCTAGACGACCAAAAGGTGATTAGTGGGACCAATAGACCCCTAGCAAGAAGATCCCAGTCCCACCTTCCACAGTCTCTGGCCGGAATTTAACAAGGCATGAATTTACACAGCAAAGTAGATTTTTTCATTAAGTAGTTAATTAAACTCCTTTGAAAAATTGATCAACAGAGCTGATAAATTCAACCCAGATTAGAGCCTTAACTAATAAAAACAGTAGCCTTCAGCTCAAAAATACCAAACAACAAAAATCTTACAATGCCTACCTCCTCACGTACATTCACACACACACACACACACACACACACACACACACACACACACACACACACACACACACACACACACACCATTTGGGCTATCAAATGCGTACAAACTGCTACTCAGCACGAAGGCCCATCCTAATGACTACAGATCTGTCCCTTCTCTGTCCCCTCTCCTGGGACTGGGCACCCCCATAGACTCTCACCTACCCCCTCCATAGCCCAAAGACACACACACACACATATTAATTACCCAACTCTAGTCCTAAATTTCCTCTATGTGATTAAATAGGTTGGAGGGGGACTTACAACCTGAAAATGTGACTATAAGAGAAGCCAGATCTCAGTCTAATATGCACTGGAAGGCATGGAGAGTCTGGGCCACCTCTGCTTCTGGGGGTTGATCCACTTCTGGGTCAAATTAACATCTTCTCCACTTTTTTACACTCATGTGTTCAGTTAATTAATAGCTCCTTGCCTTTACCTGGAAATCTCAAAGTAGAATTTCCTCTATGTGCGTCTTCGTGCTCCTTAGAAAGTATTAGGTTTCCCAAAACTATAATCATATGCTCAGAAATGGCAACAATATTTCAGAGGATGAATTTTGTAGCACTTGATCCTTAGCCCTCCCCCATACACAAACACACCATGTCTTAGTAAATTATATCAAAAATAGGCTTTTTAATATTATTTTGTTCTCGATTACAAAAAATACTTATAAAATATTTGAAAATTATAAGAAAACATACCAAAGATTTTATATCTATATATCTATCTATATATATATCTATATATATCTATATATATATATATATATATATACCATTGATCAGAGAGGTAGACCCTATTAATATTTTAGTGTTTCTTTTTCCATTCATTTTAGAAAAGGTATAAACGTGTGATTTTTGTTTTTTAATGTATGCCGCTCTATAGCCCATTTTTCCCCAAGGAATACATACTGAACATTTTTCTGTGGCATTAAATATTCTTCTACAAAGTTATTTTGAGTGACTGGATAATATTCTAGCATATTCCTTACCATTTAAGTGAAAGTTAAAAAATTTACTTTAACCCAGCTTCTCTTATTGAATATTCAGATTATTTCTAATTTTCTTACCATTAGAAACATTGCTTCAATGCCTGTCCTTAGAGATAAGTCATCGTTCACATTCAGTACGATTTTCTCTGGGACAGATTGCTAGATGTAAAATGATTGAGACAAAGGATGTGAACAAATTTAAAACGTTGATACATGTTGTCAAAGTGCCCTGTAGATAAATTGTACCAATCACGCTCCACCATTAATATAGGAAATCATCCCAAAGTAGGGGCAATCTCCCTATGTCCTCACAAGGTTTATTATTTTTTCTCTCTCTGTGACAATTTTTTAATTGTCAATTTTAATATCAATTAAAATTTAATTTTTTATTGCTAGTGAGGCTGAACTCTCACTATTCATTTGCACATTGTCCATTTGTATTTCTTCTTTGTGAATTATTTAGTTGTGGTCTTTACTCATGTTTCTATTAGAGGAAGAGAGTATCTGTCTCTTTATTTGGTTGGTAAGACTGTGGTACACATCAGTTTAGTAAGAATATGCACCTTTTAGCCGACATAAAGAATATGCATATGTTTTTCCCAGTTGTTTGTCTTTTAACTTTCCTCACAGTTTTCATATATAGAAATGTTGGAAGGTTTTTGTAGCTAAATATCCTTTTTATCTTTTTTAAAAGTTATTTTTATAAAGTTTTCCTCTGCCTCATATCATCATTTATTATATTCACCATCTTTTTCTCCCATTACATTTATGGGTTTGCTTTTAGCCTACACATTTAATCCATCTGAAATTTATTTTGCCAAAATGAAAGGAAAGGCCCTTCTGCTCCATTCTAAATGATTATCCACGAGCCCCAACTTATCCCACTGATAGACACGCATTCACTGCTTTATTTATATGGCATTATATTGGGGCTTTAATTTTAGCATAATGATTAAGAGCTTGGGTTTTGGAGTCAGACACACCTGGTTTGAGTTCACCCCTCCTACCCCTAAGAGCTCAGGCCAGTTCCCCAACCTTTTTACGCTTCACTTTTCTCCACTGCAAAGCACTTAGCACAGGACCTTGCACATATTAAGTGCTCAATAAATATTAGGCAGCAGCAACATTTTCAACAAGATCTTGGAATGACCATCCAAATTCTACATCTGCATCTGATTTGTTGTCACCACAACATTGAAGAGTAGTTTGGGCAATTTCCCCAACAGCCAGAAGCAGCCTTCCTCACTTCAACCATGCCATGTAGAGCCCAGTGACAATTCAAGAGGAGCCAGACTCACTGCATTTGTTCACAAAGCTCCTGGCCTCCCTTTCTCCTCCTGCCTATCAGAATAAACCACCACAGGCCAACAGCAGAGCAGGAGGGATTCCCAAACACAGGTCAACACCTTCCCACCTGCAAAACCCAGGCTCTGCTCCAGCTCTTCTTCTCCCTAACTCGGAGCGGAACACTTGCTTCCCTCCGCGGCTTAAAGGATTTATTTTTCCTTAAGGAACAACTCATGTCATTATACTTGGAGAGCTGGATAGTTTGGAACCCAGGAGAAAAGGGAAGTGGGGGAGATAACTCCAGGGTAAGATACTCAGAGAGTTTTCAATGGTTGTGCAATTAATTCAGTCAACTGTCTTGATCTCGGATGATTTCTAAAGACTAAAAAACCCCTACCTGGCTACCGAAGAGCCGAGCACTTAAATCTGAGGCATAAATCAGATCTTGGTAATGAAGTTCCCCACCTCCCTCTTAAATCATTACATTCATTCTGATATTTCCTTAGCATGGAGGTGGGAGGCAGCCTGATGTATGGTGGAAAGAACTCAGTATTTGGAGTCAGACATAGCTGAGTTTGAAGAATCCCAATTCCAACACTCACCTGCTGTGTGAACTTGAACAAGAGAATGAGTTTGCCCGTCTATAAAAGATGGAGATAAAGCTCTAACCTCACAGAGTTGTGGTGAGGGTTAAATCCCCTAACATAAAGATGTGCATGAATGGTAAGAGTTGTTACCTATAATCATTGGCACTTCTGTATATATTCTCTGAGTTAAGGTCCTAGGATATGAGAGCTGGGGAGATTGGTCCAATCATCAGACCCTTCATTCCACACATGAGAACTTGAGACTCACCAAAGGGGTCAAAAGATACTTCTAAGCCATACAAATACCTGTCCAACCCCATCACCTGTCTTCTAGTCTAGTTCAGTTTAGCATTTATTTTAGCATCTACTATATGCCATGTGATGAAGCATAAAATGAAGATAGAGCCTCTGCCCTAGGGTGGCTCAAATTCCAGTTCCCCGCTGGGTGTGCACTCTCCCCCATTAGATCATAAATTCCTCAACAAGGAAGACTATGCCTGCCACCACCTTCTAGAACCCCATGGGAGCCAAAGTCCTATGGTGCATACAATAGGGTCCCAACGCATTTTGGAAAGAAGAACTGAGATACGTCTTTATCGCATCATGTCAGGTCTGCTCCAGATGGAGAATATTACTTTCCCAGGTAACCTAGGGCCCACAGTACATAACTTGTCTTATCCTCTAGGGTTCCATTCTCTCCTTAGCCTCTGTCCAGCCCCACAAGAGGAACAGTAAAAGAATCAGACTTCGTGGCTTCCAGGCCTCTCATCACACCATCTCTTCTGTCTCTCTCTGCTAACCTAGAAAAATATATCGGGTAATGTAGAACAGCCCACTCTCTGACTAACAGGCAAGAGCCTCCTGAATGCACTCCCCCTCTGGGTACCAGTGGCATGAAGGCATTATAATTAAGTGCTTGACTTCATTATCTCTTCTTTCTGAGCCTTCCCTGCTTCATCACTTTTATCCATCAGCCTTCGATTGCCTTTGCTTTCAATGTCTACCGCACTCTCGATTAATGCCTACAAAGAATTCTCTAGAAGCCAGGTCTTTCTGGCCAAGTATCCTGGGGTCCAAGTGGCTCCTTCATTTTGGCAGATGGTGCCCATGACTTCCTGAGTCCTCTAGTCAGCACCAAGGGGATTGCAAACCACTTCCAAATCGCTTACTCCCTCTGTGCATATTCTCATCTTCTTCCTCTGGCTTCAGTTGAGACAGCCATGGAGTGAGGTCTGTCTGCCTCTGAAGAGGATCTACCTCTGCCCATAGCCATAATTTGATGCCTCTCTCTGGGATACACAGAGGGAGTTATTGAGCCAAGAGTTTATTATCAAGCTTAGCATAAACATACAGTGAGGAGAGCTGAGTACAAAACCAAATGTTCCAAGTGTTCCTAATTCCATGTATTTTGAAATGCCTGAAGCAGAAATTTTATGGAAGAGGGAGAAAGACTCTTCCCTGGTGGTAAATTAAGGATATATCTCTTTAGCTTTGGATCACAATCAGGCCCTTACAGTCAACTAATCCCATTCTCTCTTTATTTTCTCATTGTATTCTTACCAACAAGGCTGAGCTTCATTTTCATAGTCTAGGAAGCCTTGCTAAAAAGCTTCTCTGTTCTGAGGCTTCCTCTGAAACACGTCTTCGCTTCCAAGGGTAATGAACTCCTTGATAATAAACGCCTCGCTTTAATGCACGCTCTCTGGTTTCCAGGAACTGCCTTATAATTACACGGCTCTGGATTGCATGTCAGAGGTTTGCTTCGCCTTTAATATTTTATGAAGAAATTCAGATTTTGACAGTAAAAATATTTAACCCAGAGGACCCGAAACCCAGACTATTATTTTGTAAAGTAGCCATCTAGCTGCACACTTGTGCATGGCTGGCTCTCCCCATTGCATACTCACTCTCTTTGATACTCTCTGAACAGACCCAACCACATGCTGTCCAGATGGAAACCTGGCTGTATCATTACATTATACTGAAATAACCCAATACCACCTGTTTCTGTTGGGGCTCCTGCCAACACTTTCCCATAAAACATTTATTTTGCTAATATTTTAGTTGGTCACCACAGAAGGACACTTGAAGTTAAAGATTTACCATGTGTTGCAGCCACTCAGAACCACCAGGAGAGGCAAAAAAAAAAAAAGCCCTTTGAAACCAGGCAGCAGGGTTCAAGAACAAATGTCTATGTATTGTTTCCAAAGGTGGATGCCTCACCTAGCATGATGTCATCACGTGTGTGGGGATTTCAAAACAAGGTTTTCTTGGCAATCTTCATAGAATGAATTATTCTAGTGTCTTTGGTGCTCATCCTTGGATCGTAAAAATAGTATCCGCTCTGTAAGGAGACTTTCCTGCTTCTTGGCAAATTTTCCTTCTCCAAAAATGTTGCATTTGTAAATAAGTCCATGGAGATAGGGAATTGATTCATTTGACATATAGGGACACAGGCATATATTATTTTCATTCCATCAACAAGAATGGGATGGAAACTGGTGTTACCTATTAAGAACTGATACTGAACCTGAGGTTAAACTCATTAGGTGCCCTTGGAAGCAGATACAATGAACTTCAGGATTGAGCACCCGGTTGGAATCCTTTGGTCAGGAGACATAACCTCAACAAAGTTGTTCAGGGTTTTGCTCCTCTTCTTCTGTCCCTTGCAACTACATATTTGCTTGTCAAAAAATATGCAATTAAAGCCTAACTAGCCCAAAGCTTGGGAGGCCACTGGAATAGTTTGCCAAGGGTGTCACTTGGAATTGCTTGTACCTAGTGGCACCTTCAGAAGACAGACCTTAACCGTCTACCTCCTGTGCTGCTGCAACTGAACCCAGCTTCCCTGCTGGTTTCAGCTTCCACCAGAATTACTATTTGCATTCTCCTATACGCTGAACTCCCTCTCCAAAATGAACCCTGGAGGACTAAGGAAAACACACAAAGAGATTAATGGGGTTTGGCTACATATGCTCAACTTCTCCAGTCTTTTGGCTCACATGGTGCCTGGAATCTCCATGAGATTTTCCCAGAATTCTGATTCACTGCTAGGCGGTCTTCCTTTCTATTATTGTAATTGGCGATGCAATTAGAAAGGTTAACTGCATGGCCTTTCCAACCTTTTCCCCTGAGTTAATTAGGAGGTGGGGTCTTCTCCTGTCCTTCTAGACTGACTCCTCACTTAAAATCAGAGGAAGGAAAAAGAAACGATGCTAGCCTGGAGTTCCACTCATGCAACATGTCCATTTTTTTCAGCTCATGGAGCTGTTTTACACCTAAGTGCCCACTTTGCATTGTAAAAATAATTTATATTTTAGATATTTGTTTTAAAAGTCAACTTCTAACCTGTAATGACTGTAGATATAATCACAAGTAAAGCAATGTACCTCTCTTGACAGATCCCATTCATGTTCACGTAGCCTCCCTGAAGACAGATAATCATATGATTAAGCGATCGATTTTTCAGCATATATGTGCTGTACAAAAGATAGTGATACAATGAATCCTGGTGTGTGCTTTGGTTCAAAAGTAGGAAATACTGAAGAATCACTATTTTTTATGAGAGCACTTGACCTTTGAATTGATATTTCCTGCCAACAGATTATAATTATTGTTCAAAGAGGTGTTGAATACAGTACAGATAACCCAAAGATGGCCCATCTGTTATTCACTGTTACAGTTTATGTCCAACTGACAACATCAGCTGACTGCCTTAGAAAGGGCAGAAAGAGTCACTTTTGGCTTTCTGTCAATACCAGCCCTGGTTTTATTTTTTCCTTTTCTAAGATCGTGAATTTAAATTCTTAAGACATGAACTCACAAATAACACTTGTGAACTTGCATCTTTCCACTTAAAGAGAATTTCAACATTCTGGATGGCATGAAGCAAGACAAGTGGTATCTCGGTAACACTGAGGCTGCTCCCCAAACAGAAAAGTTTCCCTTGAGTAGTGTTGCCGGAGTCAGCCAACAAAGATACAAGATATCCAGCTAAATTTGAAGTTCAGAAGTGGGCATGTCCCATACAGCAAATAATTCATGGTCAACCTGAAATTCAAATGTAACTGGGCATCCAGCAGCTTATCTGGCAGTTCTATACCTGAGAACTCAGTCTCTGATTCTGATTTGCCCTATCCATCTCTTTTTTACCGTTTCTACAGAGAAAAACATCAAATATGGGCAGCTACAGTAACCAACATCCCCAAGTTACTGATGGCTGAAAACCAGGAGTGCTAAGAAGTCAGTATCCATCATCCTTCCCGTTGTTTATTAGTTACTGATTGGACTGTTTCCCTTCTCGTGATTACACAGCTCTCTTAATCACTGCCTCAATTCCTGGAATCTTTTATCAAGAGCAAGGACAACTCTGTCCCCTCTGAACAAGGAAGAATGTGAAACTGATGCTAATATTTACAAGCTTTTTGTTTACCGTGCCAGCATCTATCATGGTGGGTGCCTTATGTGGATTTAGCATGAGAAAATCTCAAGGAGATGTAGCGGTTTCTGACTCAGTCAAAGCTGTTCTTTCTGAGCACTGGAAGTGTGCCCTTCCCTTCCCCAAATTGTCCTCCCACCGCTCTAAACTCAGACCTAAACCAGGGAAAAGGAGCTGCAATGGTGGGCAGAGAGCCTTGAGGCTGGAGGCTGCAGAGGGAAGATACCCCACGGTAGGGTCACCAGGGCAGAAAAGCATCCTGGCATTGAAACAGCAAAAACTCCTCCTTCACCATTGGCCACCCCGCCTTTCCAAGACAGCGAGCAAAAGAAAATCTTCCCGGCTCTGCCCTTCCCCCGTGCCACAGGGGGCCCACCATCGACTAAATCTGAAGTGATAGCTTATCACAGGAAAGCAAAGTTAAGAATCCACATTAAAGCAGGAAACCAAGAGGCGGGACCTGAAAACATGACTCTCTTCTTTATTGAACTATTACATTGATAAGAATCGATCGCAATTTGAAATGTTTCCATGACACATTTCAAACGTTTTATATTCATCTGTACGTTCAGACTTAAGAGAGTATGTTCACTTACTTCATTTTCTCTCGCAGGGATTTATGGCTCAGAAGAAACTTAAGAGCACTTGGATCAATCTCTAAAAGGCATGGAATGCCTTTGCTGGCCAAGTGCTTCTCAAAGTGTGGTCCCCAACCGGCAGCATTAACATCACTTGGGGGTCTTGTTAGAAATGCAAATTTCTGGGCCTCACCCCAGACCTGCTGACTAAGAATCTTGGTTGTAGCAAGACCTCCCAGGGATTCCTATGCCCCCAGTGGTTTGAGAACAATGGCCCTAGCCTACTAGAGACTGCCAGAGTAGCTTGAGTACCTCTTCACTATCTGACCCACTCAGTGGCACTTTCAAGCGCTGTTTGTAGAATGTTCATCTCTCTCTGCCAGTGTTGGGATTGGCATTTCAGATTTCTGTGCCACACTTAAGAACAGACCATTAAGGTAGTTGTTTGTCAAATTAAGAAAATGGTCTCCGTTTATCGCTCTTCACACCCCCCTCTCCATGAGACACACACACACACTGCCTCTGCCCATTTCGGGGTCTCTCCGCCAGCCCCTCAAGCCCCACTTTGGGGACATCCTGCCTTCCCTCTCCACACCCTCTTCTAGAAAATGCAGCCCCCGTAAGCTGAACTCTCACTCATCCCCCATTTACCCCTCTTCTGCTTCCATCTTTTTCCGTTTCCAAAGTGCCTTTTTCTCATGTACAGCCTCACACTTTGCACCATTTTTCATCCCAAACCCAGCATCCATCTCAGAACCTCTATACCCCAGCTCTCACTCTTTCTCACTCTCACCCTGTGCCCATTTTCTCTCCCACATACTATCCCCTTTCCCACAGGGCAGCCAGAATCTCCATTTCTGGCTGCCCATTCCAAATTTCCACTGTTTTCCACATGGCTCTTTTTCTCAGTCCCTGGAGGGCGATTGGCCCCCGAGACCCAATTCTCTCTCCCCTGCTCTGATATCACCAGTCTCTGGCTTATATTTCTGCTTTGATGGAAATATTTTTCTCTGAGGCCATGGTCTTCTCCAACTTTCATACTCCTCTATTATTCATCCACTAGTTCCCTTTTAAAATATATTTAAGTAAATAAGATAGTTGATTTTAAGGGAAATATTAGCGAGATCATTACTCAGGTGATCTGAGAATAAACCACAAATTTTGGAGGTGGTAACAGAGCAAAATATGGTGTAAAACACTGATGTAGCAGGAGGGAAGGGCATTTCAGGAAGCAGGAAATGTTAAATATTGTGAGAAAAGATCACGAGGTAGAGACCAGCATGTTTCTTTTTTTCTTTGTAACATCTTTATTGGAGTATAATTGCTTTACTATGTTGTGTTAGTTTCTGCTGTATAACCAAGTGAATCAGCTATACATACACATATATCCCCATATCCCTCCCTCTTGCATCTCCCTCCCACCCGCCCTATCCCACCCCTCTAGGTGGTCACAAAGCACTGAGCTGATCTCCCAGTGCTATGCGGCTGCTTCCCACTAGCTATCTATTTTACGTTTGGTAGTGTATACATGTCCATGCCACTCTCTCACTTCGTCCTAGCTTACCCTTCCCCCACCCCATGTCCTCAAGTCCATTCCCTAGTAGGTCTCCGTCTTTATTCCCATCCTGCCCCTAGGTTCATCACAATCATTCTTTTTTAGATTCCATATATATGTGTTAGCATACAGTATTTTTTTCTCTCTCTGGCTTACTTCATTCTGTATGACAGACTCTAGGTCCATCCACCTCACTACAAATAACTCAATTTCATTTCTTTTCATGGCTGAGTAATATTCCATTGTATATATGTGCCACTTTTTCTTTATCCATTCATCTGGACACTTAGGTTGCTTCCATGTCCTGGCTATTGTAAATGGTGCTGCAATGAACATTGTGGTACATGTCTCTTTTTGAATTATGGTTTTCTCAGGGTATATGCCCAGTAGTGGGATTGCTGGGTCATATGGTAATTCTATTTTTAGTTTTTTAAGGAACCTCCATACTGTTCTCCACAGTGGCTGTATCAATTTACATTCCCACCAACAGTGCAAGAGGGTTCCCTTTTCTCCACACCCTCTCCAGCATTTATTGTTTGTAGATTTTTTGATGATGGCCATTCTGACCAGTGTAAGGTGATACCTCATTGTAGTTCTGATTTGCATTTCTCAAATGATTAGTGATGTTGAGCATCCTTTCATGTGTTTGTTGGCAGACTGTATATCTTCTTTGGAGAAATGTCTATTTAGGTCTTCTGCCCATTTTTGGATTGGGTTGTTTCTTTTATTGATATTGAGCTGCATGAGCTGCTTGTATATTTGGGGGATTAATCCTTTGTCAGTTGCTTCATTTGCAAATATTTTCTCCCATTCTGAGGGTTGTCTTTTCATCTTGTTTATGGTTTCCTTTGTTGTGCAAAAGCTTTTAAGTTTCATTCCCATTTGTTTATTTTTGTTTTTATTTCCATTTCTCTAGGAGGTGGGTCAAAAAGGATCTTGCTGTGATTTATGTCAAAGAGTTTTCTTCCTAGGTTTTCTTCTAAGAGTTTTATAGTGTCTGGCCTTACATTTAGGTCTTTAATCCATTTTCAGTTTATTTTTGTGTATGATGTTAGGAAGTGTTCTAATTTCATTCTTTTACATGCAGCTGTCCAGTTTTCCCAGCACCACTTATTGAAGAAGAGACCAGCATGTTTCTGCAGACCACAGTGGGCAGCCAGTATGGGAAAACTAAAGAGAAGGTTCCAGTAAAATAAAACAAAGATTTTGAACCTTTTTTAGGTCAAAGACTACTTTGGAAATCTGATGAAATCCAAAGACAGTCTTCCAAGGAAAAAAAAAAAAAAAAAAAGCCCAAACAAGCAAAAGTTTTCATATAAATACAGGCATTGGGAAGGACCCATTAAGTCCAACGGTAGGTAAGGTCCAGAGACCCCAGGTGAAAAAATGTGATAGGTTTGGAAAGGTAGCTTTTAAGTGCCACTCAAAAAAGGATCAATGCTAGAAAGTGCAAGAGAACTTGGGCTTCATCCTGAGTACAGGAAGGTTTTTGGAGGGATGGTGTGTGTTTTAGGATGCCCAGTTTTGTTTACTGTATTTAACACAACTCATGTCCAACTTTCAGTATGCTTTTGTAAAATCCATGTTTTGATTTCAGAAACTACAGGCCAGCTATGTTGGCTTGAAGCCAGAAAAACTAGGCACTAACATATTTTGAATATGATGTCACAGATAGAGTACAGGAAACGATTATCACTGGGCAGATAAAAGGAAAACATCTTAAAAGGGAATATAAACTTCTTAACCTACTCTAGAGGCATCATGGTGAAAAGTTCCCTGCATCAGAGAAACAACACTCAGTAATGTGTGTAAGGAGTGGTTTGCACGTGTGTGAGGTTAGAGGAAAAGCCACACCTGGATTACAAATGTACTGCTTCTGTCTGTGAGTGCTCTTGTACCAATCCTGAAACAAGAAAATGATCGTTTTTGTTTCTTCAATGTGATAGTCCTGGTTAACACATATTAAGACATTGCTAGATGCCAAGCACTTCACACGCATTATCTTATTTAATCCCCTCTGTTACCCTATGAAGCCAAGGAGACCCAGAGAGCTTAAGCAAAGAATGGTTAAATCATTATCCTGGTGATAGTGATCCGGAAGGTGGTGTGGGCTAGACCAAGATGAAATCGGGTCTCTAGAGGTCCCGTTCCGAACACCATCCTGGATCCAGCAATGGTTGTCTCTCCCAAAACCCGATGTGGTTCAAAATCTGAATTCCCTGGTCAGATTGTTTTCCAACCAGACCCACAATCCAGAATTGGATTACGCTGTTGCAATCTGAGAAACAGGAAAGTGCAAATGGTCGATATAATGAGCACTCATTAAACTCCTCAGGAAGAACAACATAGTCTTTCAAGGAATTCCTATAAGCAAGTTTCATTTGAAGACAAGAACTGAAAAGTTAAGGCAGTGCATCAAGGACATGATCATTGTCTTTACAGCTTGGTTGTTTTCCCCCAGTATTTGCTCCTTCACTTGTTTTCCCAGAGAAAATATGCAGGTACTCACTTATTAAAAATCCACTTGCACCCTGGTCCACCCCAGAGTAAGACCAAATGGCTACCACGGGAGTGAGAGGAAAATGGAGTCATTTCCGTGAAATTCCCAAGAGTGCTTTTTGGCTTTTAAGAGCAATGAAATCACTTTATGCTGGTAATTTATTATTTCCACCACTTATTCAAATATTTGTCTACATGTTGAAAAATTAGCCCTTATTCAAACAAGTTACTGCTTTTAGAGCAAAAGCATGCTAAATATTCAGTGAAGCTGGGACTCTAGCAAAAGGATCCGCAGAGAGAGAAATCAAAGACACATGCTTTCTTTCTCCTTAGGTAAGCAAACTAAAAAATAATAATAATAAAAAATAAAAGCTTGTGCCTCTCTCTGACAGACATTGGGTTTTACAGCCTGGACTAGATGTCTAACCTCAAGGAAGGAGGTTGATTTCATCCGAACACCACTTACTGGACCATCGTCCTGAGCTTCCATGCTAAGTGGGTTCAATCATTTCTGAAAATGATGGTCCAGGCTGGTCTTTGTTTTTTTCCTGGTATTCTTAGTCTCAGACAATAACAGTATGAAGACGTAAATCTTAGTAAATGTAGATTGTGGCTGATGTTATCCAAAAGAAGAAAAGTTCGTTGTTCATCCAGTTATCATGTTATAGATATTTTCTATCGCTACTGTTCTAGCTGTCATGTTTATGTGGATCATTTCCTCCTTTCCATCCAAGTCATAGATGTGCCGTTAGATGGGAAGAGAGGGGATGTCGGAAGGGACAGTAGGGTGCACAGGAGGAGGAAAGGACTATTTGCTGGGTGCTTCCTGACTTACTGTAGGGAACAAAGTGAATGCAAGAGACCGAAGTATTATACCCAGTAGTGTAACATTCTCCCTTCTAGAACTTCTGTGCTCTTGGTAAAAGCAGATGGAGCCATGACTGAGATTGAGTAGCTTTTCCTCCTGGAAAACAAGGTCAATGATACATTATATACCTCTTACTAAACTAAATATTTCCACTATACCCAGCAAGCAGTCCTTCAACAGGGAAAATCTTGTCGAAGGAAAAAGAGTTATATAACTTCTTCAAAATTGAGGGAAGGTCAGAGAAAATGTGAAAATACTCAAAGACTTAAACTGTGTAAATAAATACAATAATTCATACTAACAGCCTCTGAACCCTCACTCATACTGTAGCTGATGCCTGGAAACTAAAGTTCCCACTCAGCATTAGCACCAAACACATCATCACCGAGGGCATTATTTTCCCCCATTGTCTGTTTATCCTCAACTACCCTCAGTATTCAACACAGGAAGTGCACAATAATTATTTTTTGAATAAACAGGAAATGACCTCATAGAACATCTAGCAAAGACATGGGATTCTTTTCAGTAATTATCAGGTTTTTGGATGTGTTAAAGTTATAAAAAAAGATCTGGTTTGGGTCAGCAAGTTCAATAAATCGGCCTCATAAAAGGAGTTTGAGGAGAGCCTTTTCCATTGACCTTTCCTTCACATTAAAAATGTCTCTGGGCTTCCCTGGTGGTGCAGTGGTTGGGAGTCCGCTTGCCGATGCAGGGAACACGGGTTCGTGCCCCAGTCCGGGAAGATCCCACATGCCGCGGAGCGGCTGGGCCCGTGAGCCATGGCTGCTGAGCCTGTGCGTCCGGAGCCTGTGCTCTGCAATGGGAGAGGCTACGGCAGTGAGAGGCCCGCGTACCGCAAAAAAAAAAAAAAAAGTCTCTGAATTCGGCAGTAGGTATCAAGAGATTTGGAAAAGGTCATGCCTCTTGCCCGAGTAGCTCAACTTCCAGTTATCTACCCCAAGGAAGTAATAAGAGGTATGAATAAAGATTTATGCGTGGTGGTGTTCATCACAGCACTATTTAGAATATCCATGGACGTACATGTCCAGCCACAGGTCAAGTTTAAATTAATCTGGGATCAGGGCACAGCCATGCAGTGGCATATCAGTGACCATTAAATGTGATGTTTTGTAAAGATTTTCAAACAGCATGGAAGACATATAGTGATAAAAAAGCAGGACACAAGGCAATTGACATACAGTATGATCCCAAATCTACAGGAGAGAGAGAACTCTAGGAAGAGAGAGACACATAAAGACAAAAACAGAAGTTAATATTCCATGATATGAAAAGTTATGAAGTTATGGGTGATTTTTTTTCTTTCTTTTTTTTTTTGTATTTCCCAGTTACCCAAATTGCTTTTATAGTTAGAAACAATGGGAGTTTTTAAAGTCTGAGTTGTTAACTGTTTAAAACAGGTTAGGAAGTCTAATCATGGGGGAAAAAACATAATTCTAAATTCCAGTAGTTTCACTTATAATGATTAAAACCAAGGTTCCAGCAACCTCCTAACGACAGAATCTCTACAGTTTTCCTATGTTTTCTTCAAAGCTTCTATACAGTCTCCCAAATATCCAACCACTTATGATCTGTGTGAAAACAGGAGCTAATAATTACAAGGACTTGCTCAGGAAGGGAAGGTGGCAAGGGCAGTTCAGGAGAGTCAGATCCCAGCCCTAGCTTCCCATTGATTCACTGGGTAAGTCCCTTTACCCCTTCAAGCCTCCTTTGTGTCATTTGAGAGTGTCAGACTAGGTGACTTCCAAGCTCCCTGCAGCTTTAAAGTCCATGAAATAATTACCTCTTTTCCTGCCCTGTCCATGCCTTCCTAGGTGGTCACCACTGAATAAATTGCACTTGAAACATGGTAGACCTCAACTGTTCCTGAGTGAAAGAATTGACTGTTCGGTAACCCTAAAGGACAAGAGAGGCCAAGCACACACACTTTTTTTTTTTTTTTTTTTTTTTTGCGGTACGCGGGCCTCTCACTGTTGTGGCCTCTCCCGTTGCGGAGCACAGGCTCCAGACGCTCAGGCTCAGCGGCCATGGCTCACGGGCCCAGTCGCTCCATGGCATGTGGGATCTTCCTGGACTGGGGCACGAACCCGTGTTCCCTGCATCGGCAGGCGGACTCTCAACCACTGCACCACCAGGGAAGTCCCACACACACTTTTGCTATTCAACAGTCTTCCTCCTGCCTCTGAACCTAAACAACACAATCTTCTTATAGTTCTGTTCTCCCCACAGGTGTGATTTTTAATGGACTGTATTCACTTTTATCATAAGGGAAAACAGATGTGTTCTCAAGGACAAAGACCGTCAGCCTTTTCTGGGACACTGCCACCTTTGAGAACCTGTGAAAAACACTGACCTCTCTTCAGAAAAGTGTTCTTTCATATCAAATTTTTGCTAAGCACTTTATGGACTTAGATAGCCTAAAGTTCTTAGTGGCCCTTGGAAACAAGGTTAAAAATCCCTGGTGAAAGATGAGTGGATAAAGAAGATGTGGCACATATATACAATGGAATATTACTCAGCCATAAAAAGAAACAAAATTGAGTTATTTGTAGTGAGGTGGATGGACCTAGAGTCTGTCATACAGAATGAAGTAAGCCAGAGAGAGAAAAAAATACTGTATGCTAACACATATATATGGAATCTAAAAAAAAATGGTTGTGATGAACCTAGGGGCAGGACGGGAATAAAGACGCAGACGTAGAGAATGGACTTGAGGACACAGGGAGGGGGAAGGGTAAGCTGGGACGAAGTGAGAGAGTGGCACGGACATATCTACACTACCAAATGTAAAATAGCTAGCTAGTGGGAAGCAGCTGCATAGCACAGGGAGATCAGCTCGGTGCTTTGTGACCACCTAGAGGGGTGGGATAGGGAGGGTGGGAGGGAGATGCAAGAGGGAGGAGATATGGGGATATATGTATACGTATAGCTGATTCACTTTGTTATACAGCAGAAACTAACACAACATAGTAAAGCAATTATACTCCAATAAAGATGTTAAAAAAAAATCCCTGGTGAAGAAAATATTGACCTATTCAATAGACACCCAGACAATTTTCAAGTATGCTTCTTTTTCAGCAGGGACATAGAAAATAGTCTGATGGTTGCCAAGGGGGAGGATGATGGGAGAGTGTTGGACTGGGAGTTTGGGATGAGCAGATGCAAACTGGTATATATAGAATGGATAAACAACAGTGAATAGCACAGGGAACTATATTCAATACCCTGTGATAAACCATAATGGAAAAGAATATGAAAAAGAATATATGTATAACTGAGTCACTTTGATGTACAGCAGTAATAACACATTGTAATTCAACTATACTTCAATAAAAAAATAAATTAAAAGTATGCTTTTTTTTTTCAAGAATAGGATAATCTTGATGACTGCAAATGACCCATATAACTGAGGAGGCTCTCCCAGGCCTTGTGACTTGGGAGGAAGGAAGGCACAGGGACGGCCTAGGAGGAAAGTCTAGGAGTAAACAAGCCTCAGTACTGCCGAGAGGAGGGCAGCATCCCTGAAATTGGCCCTGGCTCCAGAGCCCAGCTACAACTCACGATGCTGCAACCATCACCACGGCAACCTTATCCTTAAGAAGAATCATACCATGCATTGAGTGTTTACCATGTCCCCCGCCATTATCTCACTTGATCCTTGCCACAGCACTCTGCGTACTGTACTTTCGTGGTACTTGATCTATCTCCATTTACAAATGAGGAAACAGTATCAGGGAGGTTAAGAAGCATCCCCGAGTCCACAGAACCAGCAAATTTCTCACAAGCTCTGCCTGGCTCTATTCCACCTGCCTAAGGCTAACCATTGCCAAGCAAGTCTCCTGGCTCAGCTCAGTGACTGGGTTGAATTAGTTTCTTAGGAAACGTTGATATAAGTTGAGCCCAAGCGACACAGAGTAGACTTGTGGAAAGTTAGCAACAAGTGGCAGCTGAATGGTAATAAAGCCTCGATGCCCATTGTTTCCCAAAGGTCTGTTTGAAGGAGGAAACGAGGGGAGAGATTGGCTGGCAGTTCCTGAAAAATGGCATCTTTGATTTTTCCATTTGCCAAGTCACCGTTTCCCTGTCCAAGGTTGTGAGTGAACAGGTAGAGCTGGGGGAACTCTATAGCTCCAGACCACCAAGGCCTTTGCTGAAATCCCCAGGGCCAGGGAGCCACGTGCCTGAACACAGCAAGCTTGGCTCTGAGTTCCAGCCTTCTTAACAAACCAGATGCCCTTGTCTCCTAGTGACCTTGCTCAAAATCACAGAACTTCAGAAACAGAAAGAATCTCAATGTCATTTGGCTTAACTCCTTTCTCTTTTTCATCACACCCACCTTTCCTCTACGCTGGACTTGACCTTACCAAGGAAGAAATTCCAGGGAGGAGAAAACCAGAGAGAAGAAGCAACTTGCTTGAGATTATACAGATAGTTGTTACAGAGTAGAAGCTGAACTCAAGTTTACTATGGGCCAATGTACACTGATATTTTATGAATAAAATTCCATTTAAACTTATGACCATTCACTGAAGCATGCATAATTATACCCATTTTATGGAGGGAAAAATAATGCCCAAGGATATAAATAACTCACCAAGGTAAAACTAACAAACGAAATGTTATTTGAACACAGATCAGCCTAAGCCATAAAGCCAAAGCCCTTTTCAAAAAACTCTGTTGGCCACTAGGGTTAAGCAAGAAGTTACCCTGGTCATAATACTGTGAGGTATATGTTGTTATGTTTTCAGTTCCCCCGTACTCTCCTTACCTCAGTGCTCTGTCTCTCAGTCCAGAGGATGCACACAGACATGATGATGGAAACCAAAGTGAGACCTCTTCCATGGGTGCGGTGAGACCTCTTCCAAGGATACTGAAAATGAAGATTTTCAGAATCCTTGACCAGGTATATGTCTAGTTTTTTTTCTGTCACCTTTAGGAAGGCCAGTGTACAGAGACACATGCCCAACAAAATTCAAGACGGAACCATCTTGGGTTGGATATATGCCAGACTGTATGGAAGACATGCTCAAGGGTTAGAAGAGACAAGTGGCATCTCAAAGATGCCAGAATAGCAACAGACAGATGGAGATTAAAAAACAAACACATTGGGCTTCCCTGGTGGTGCAGTGGTTGAGAGTCCGCCTGCCGATGCAGGGGACACGGGTTCGTGCCCCAGGCTGGGAAGATCCCACATGCCGCGGAGCGGCTGGGCCCGTGAGCCATGGCCGCTGAGCCTGCGCGTCCGCAGCCTGTGCTCTGCAACAGGAGAGGCCACAACAGTAAGAGGCCCACGTACCGCAAAAAAAAACAAAAAAAAAAAACACACTTTCTCTGCCAACAGTAGTGTGTCAGGTGCTCCCATCCAGTGTAGCACCAATACTTGGGGAAAGAAGGGGATAAAGGAGAGAGAATCCTAAATTTGACAAGGACCTACAGTGAAGAGATTAAGTTTTTTGCATTACGCAAGAAAGAAGCTGAAAGTCAGAATAAAGTGACTTATAGATAAATAAAGATGGCATTTTTTACACTCCTAGGTGAACATTGATATGTGCTACTTCTTAAGATCTTTTTGTGACTTTAACACAAAACAATTATACAGTAGTATTGTCCCTGTAGTTGGGTTAAGCTGATTATTCTATCATGCTATCAAGTTGGAAATGCCCTAAAGAAATGCTGGAAATTCTTTAAAACAAGTGTGAAGTAGATTTTAGTTGAAGGAAGAAGGAACCACCTAAAATGGTGTGTCCAACTCCCATTAGAAGCCTTTCCCTTCCACCCTCTTCCCACTCCTTATTGTTACAGACTTGAGGGGAAAGTGGAAGAGAAAAAAGAAGAGGGGTTCCAGAGTAATTGGTTTTTACCTAAATGGAAAGGAGGAGCAGTGGAAATAAAGCTGTCAGAAGAAAAGACAGATTGCACTTCCCCATATCCCTCAAGAAGAAATGAAGATTTTCAGAATCCTTGACCAGGTATATGTCTAGTTTTTTTTTTTCTGTCACCTTTAGGAAGGCCAGTGTACAAAGACACATGCCCAATGAAATTAGAAGTTCCCCAAAAGAGGAAATTCTAGAGTTACCCTCACACCCTCAGAATAGCCTACAGACCCATTTATTAGGTTTTCATAAAACTAAGCATTCTTTTGTTTTGTTTTGTTTTTTTGCGGTACACGGGCCTCTCACTGTTGTGGCCTCTCCCGTTGTGGAGCACAGGCTCCAGATGCGCAGGCTCAGTGGCCATGGCTCACAGGCCCAGCCGCTCCGCGGCATGTGGGATCTTCCCGGACCGGGGCACGAACCCGCGTCCCCTGCACCGGCAGACGGACTCTCAACCACTGTGCCACCAGGGAAGCCCAAAACTAAGCATTTGAAACCTATTATCCTTGTGATCATTTATCAGTCTCCCCACTGAATAAGTCCCATGAGGGCAGTCTGTGGCAGTGTTATTCACCAATGTGTCCTCAGAAACTAGCACACTACATCACATAGAATGTGTTGCATAGTCATGTGTTGAATGAATGAATGAATTAATGCTACATTCCAGAAGTTGGCAACATTCTGTTATTAAATGCTTGCACTACACGTGAAGTGGGATAGTGTTATTTGAAAGTGGACTTAACTTAGTTTAAAATGAATATTACAAAATCCAGAGCAATCATAAAATTTTTTTAAAGAAATATACTTGCTATGCAAAGAGATGAAATAAGAGGAAATCATATAAAATGTTCAATTAAAAACAGAGAAGGCAGACAAGCAAGGCAGAAAATGAAACAAGGAAAAGAAAAGGTGTAATGAAGAGGAAAAGTTATGAATATGGTAGATATTAATCCAGATATATCAATATATCACTGTAAATGTGAATGGCCTAAATACATCCATTAAAAGACAGAGATTATCAGAGAGGATTAAAAATAAAACAAGATCCAGCTATCTGTTGTCTACAATAAACCCACTTTAAATATAAAAATAGATTAAATACTACATCCCAGTCTTCCTTCTCTCCTACACACACACACACACACACACACACACACACACACACACCCCTGATAAAATAGAACTAAGAATGAGTTACTTCCTATTCTCAATGTACTAGATCCTTTGTGATTATTAATCAAGACATTCGCAGAAAGGGATTGAGACTTCAAATGATCTCATACCTTCTGTAAGCAGTTTTCCAAATCTGGAGCAAAAATGAAAGAAGCACTTAACAAACTTGTTGAAGTCTTGCTCTTACATACACAGCCAGGATTTAACATGCAGTTGAAAATTAGTTACAGTTTCTTAGGAAAATGATGAAAGAAAACATGCAAATATAACCCATACGTTAGCTTTGATATTTGTCCCCCAAGGCCCTGTCACGTTGCCATTTCACACTTAGCAAATGACAACCTCTCTTGCTATGTTGATTAAAGAAAACTGAAGTTTTTCTTACCTAAATGAAAGTAAGGTTGTTCCCACCTATTGATGCCCAAATTGGGCATATTATTTCCCCCCAAACCTATTACTCTTAATAATTTGCACGTTTTTTTTTTCTAAAAAAGAAACTGAGATTCAACTTTCTGAACCATATAATCTACTAATTGAAATAAATTTTAACAATGCATACAGAAAATGTGAAGGAGACAATATAAGCATTTTTAATTCAAACAATAAATGCCATATGATTAATAATTTGTCAGTCAATTTCCTGTTAAATTAGTTAATACTTGACCTTTGGGGTGGTACTCTAATTACATGAAGCAATTACAAAAGCTCTCCATTAAGAATAATAACTCTGGTTACAACCAAATTTGCAAACACACAATTGACATGCCATATATGTCCACCTAGGTTTACTTGCCTCTACAGTTCTTTTTTAAAAAATGAATTGGTTGTCAACATATTCTAAATGAGAAACTTCACATGTACACTCTGATTTCAGACTTCTCTTGAAAAATAGATCTGTTACACCAGGGCTTATAATTCAGCATGGCTAATAGTAACTGCTAGGCTAATAGTAACTGCTCCCTTTAGTCAAGCAGGCCTGAACAATCCAGTTTGCCAGAGTCACCACCATTCCATATTGCTTCCCTGACTATGAGGCCCAGTACAGTTGCCATTCATCATCATGCTTCTGCTGTTGTTCTTCTTGTAGTAAAGAATTATTTCTCTGTATTTATTCTTCTATCAAAACTGGGAAGATACACCAAGAGGATAGCAAGCATTTTATCTTATCTACCTGCTTCAATCATGCATATTCACTGACCAGGACATGGAAACATTTGAACTTGCAACCTATGTCCTATAGAACAGCAATGGAATAGTTCTAAGCTCTGCAATTCAAGAGGTACAGGTTAGCAATAAATCAGGGTTCATAGACATTCCCTCATGTAACAAGAATAATCAAGAAGACGGCACTCCAAATAGGAAGAATGAAAAGGGATTTAGGGTCAATAACCATTTTTGGAAAAATTAAGACCCTCCAGAACACTCCCTGTATTAGCTTAACAAAATACCACAGATTTTGTGGCTTAAACAACAGAAATTTATTTTCTCACAGTTCTCACTGAAGTGAGAGGTCCAAAATCAAGTTGCTAGCAGAGTTGTTTTCTCTTGCAGCCTCTCTCTCTGGTCTCTTGCTACCTTTTCAGATAGTTGTCCCTCTGTGCATGCATGCAGCCCTGTGTCTCTCTTTGTAGGCCCTAACCTCCTCTTATAAGGACAACAGTCAGATCGGATTAGGGTCTATTCTAACAGTCTCATTTTAACTTAATTACTTCTTTAAAGGTCCTCTCTCAAATGCAGTCACTTTCTAAATTACTGGGAGTTGGAGCTTCAATATGTGAATTTGCGGGGGGGCCGGACACAGTTTAGTCCATAACAGTCCCTAACTCAGTCTTTGAAACTAGCATAATCTTTATCTCTTCAAATATTCCCTCTCCTCCTCCTCCTCTCCCTCTCCTTCTCTTTTTTCTTCTCCTTCTCCTTCGCCTTCTTCTTTCTTTCTTTCTCTCTCTCTCTCTCCCCACCCCCTTTTCCCTCTCCCCTAGGATTCAAATTATACATATGTTACAGTGTTTGATACAGTCCCAGAATTCTTGGGTAGTCTGTTCTGTTTTATTTTCATTTTTTCTCTGTGTTTCAATCTGGGTACTTTCTATAGACATAGCTTTAAGGTCACTAATTCTTTCCTCAGCTGTGTCAAATCTACTGATGAGCCTGACAAATGCATTTTTCATTTCTGTTATTGTGTTTTACATTTCTAGTGTTTCCATTTGACTTTTTTATAGTTTCCATCTCCCTGATGAAATTATCCATTTGATCTTGTATGCTGTCTGCCTTTTCTATTAGAGCCTTTTAAATATTATTTATACTTATTTTAAACCTCTGTCTGGTAATTCCAATATCTGTGTCATATTTGAGTCTGGATCTGATGATTGCTTTGTCTTTTGGAGGTGTGTTGTTTTTCATTGCCTTTTCATATGCTTTATAAATTTTTCTACATCCCTGAATAGAAACCAGAAGTCCAACATAACTTTGATATCAAAATCTGAAAAAAAACATTCAAGGAAAGGACTTTACAGACATTGCTAAACAAAATATTGGAAAACAAAATTTTAAATGTATAAAAAAGATAATAAATCATGACTTAATTGGGTTTAATCCCCCAATACAAGTGATTTAACATTAGAAAAATGAATTAATGTAACCCACCACTTTGATAGAAAAATAATTTAATTATCTCAATAATTGCAAAAAAATCATTTGAAAGTTAGAAACCCTTTAATGATGTAACATAAAAACTCTTAATAGGGCTTCCCTGGTGGCGCAGTAGTTGAGAGTCCGCCTGCCGATGCAGGGGACACAGGTTCGTGCCCCGGACCGGGAAGATCCCACAGGCCGCGGAGCAGCTGGGCCCGTGAGCCATGGCCGCTGAGCCTGCGCGTCCAGAGCCTGTGCTCTGCAACGTGAGAGGCCTGCGTACCAAAAAAAAAACAAAAACAAACAAAAACAAAAAAAAACTCTTAATAAAATACAAAAAGAGGCCATGATGGAAAAAAGAATATATATATATATATATATATATATAGACATATATATAAATGAATCACTTTGCTGTACAGCAGAAACTAACACAACATTGTAAATCAGCTATACTTCAATAAAATAAATTTTTAAATAAAATAAAATAAAATAATAAGATAGGAAATTTTCTTAACTAATTTTTTAAAATAATAATATTTAAAAACACACATATATAAAATACCACACTCAAGAATGAAATGTTGAATTTATTCCCTTTGTTATTTAAAATAAGATAAAGATATCCACCCTCACAAATTTTATTCAATAATGTACTGGAGGTCTTAGACAGTACAGTAAAGAAATAAAAAACATAAAGTTTAGAAGAAAAGAAATAAAACACATAAAGGTTAGAAGAAAAGAAATAAAACTGTCATTCAGATACATAATTAGAAGTCAGTTTATCAAAGTTGTTTGAAACAAAATTAACATATAAAAACTTCTGTATTTTCATATTCCAGAAACAATTACTTAGAATATAAAATTTTTTAAATACCATTTATAAAACATATGGATAAGAATAAAAGATCTCCTTGGAGAAAATAATAAAATTACTTTAAAAGAGATTATTAATATAAATATAGGAAGACAGAGTATATTCAAAGACTGGAAGACTCAATGTCATAGAGATGTTCATTCTTCCCAAATTGATCTATAGATTCAATAGAAAAATTCCCAAAGGTTTGTGTGTGTGAGAGGGAGGGAGGGAGGGAGGGGAAATGTGGTGGGGAGGTGAGGATGTGTATGTGTATGTGTGTTTGAGTGTGTTTTGAAACTTGATTCTGACATTCATGTAGAAGTATCCAGTATTGGCTATTCTTGATCAAGACATTCATGAAGAAGAAGAAAACTGGGGAACCTTGTCCTACTAATTAGTAAAACTTATCATAAAGCTACAATGATTAAAAAGCATGCTATAGGCTCAGAGATGGAATAACAAATTAATCAAACAAAATAGAGAATCCAGAAATTGAACAATACTCATCTGAACAACTGATATATAATTGAGTTAGCATTACAAATCAACGGTAACAGGATGAAATTTCAAAAACTTGTGTGGGAACAACTGGGAATTCATTTGGAAAATAAAATAAAATTTACCTTTACCTATAATTATATAAAAATCAATTCCGAGTTTTAATGCTAAACAGCTATATGTGAAAGCAAAGGAATAATATTTTAGAACGTAGTATTTTCTTGGTGTACAGAAGGACATTTTAAACAGGACACAAATAGCAAACCCCATAATGAAAAAGATGGATAAATTTGCCTATACTAAAATTAAGTACTTCAATCACCAAAAGACACCATAAAGATGGCAAGAAGTTAAGCCCCAGCTGGGAGAAAATGTTGTAATTCATGTAACCAAGAGGAGTGCGATCCAGACTATAGAATAATTTCTGCGGAAGGGAGGAAGGGAGGAAGGGAGGAAGGGAGGAAGGGAGGAAGGGAGGAAGGAAGGAAGGAAGGAAGGAAGGAAGGGAAAGAACAAAGAAAGGAAGGAAGGAAGGAAAAGAAAAGAAAAGAAAAGGAGGGAAGAAAGGAAGGAAGGAAGGAAGGAAAAGAAAAGAAAAGGAGGGAAGAAAGGAAGGAGGGAAAAAAGAAAAGAGAGAGGGAGGGAGGGAAAAAGAAAAAAAAAGAAAAGCAAAATTATTGAACTTCAAAAGAAGAAATCTGAATAGTCAACAACTTATGAAAATGTGCTCAACTTCCCTAGTAATCAAAGAAATGCAGATTAAAAGCACAATGAGCTAACATACTTGCACCAAATTTGAAAAAATTATAAATTTGACAATACCAAGTGTAGCTGAGGATGTGGATGCAGTGTCAAATTCCATACACTGCTGGTGGAGGTATATATTTGTACAACTATCTTGGAAAAAACATTGGCCGTACTTAGAAGAGCTGAAAATGTGAATTTGTTATGACCAAGCAATTCTAGATATATATACTGGAGAAACTCTTGCCTCAGAGGATTCGTACCAATTGTTCATTGCCTAAAACTGGACACAACCCAAATGTACATCAACAGTAGAATGGAAAAAATAACTTGCGCTATATTCATGCAGTGGAACAATACACCACAAGCAAACTGGGTAAACATCAATATCATGTGTCAGTGAATTTCACAAACATAACTGAGGGAAAGAAGCAAGTGACAAAAGAATATTTACATCATGATTCCTTTTTTGTTAAGTTCAAGAAGAAAAGGAAATACAATGCAATTTTATGATGCATATATTAAGGGTAACACCAAAAACTCTGCAAAGGAAATAACTATCACAATAAAATAGTAGTTATGTTTAACGGGTAGAGGGGGTTATGTTAGAAAGGATCATGAATGAAATTTCTAGAAAACCAGCTATGTTTTATTTCATAACCTAGGTGAAGAGTTAAAGTGTTTGCTTTAATATTATTATTGTTTTATTATTATTTAAATTTACGTTTTTAATCAATCTTTTGAATGTATGCCAATTTTTTTTAAATTAAAGTCTTCAGTAGCCCATAACTATCTATAGAAGTCAGAGAGGTAAAAAGTCTAAAGGGGAGAAGCTTAAATAAATTATAATATATCCATATGAATATACTATGTAGCAGTTTAAAAGAATAAGGTAGATCTATTGGAACTCATATGGATATATCCAAGATGGGCACTAAGTGAAAATAACAAGTTGTAAAACTTCCATTTATACAAAAATTTTAAATCCTATAAAAACATATATTCCCTTATATATACACATAAGTTTTTAAATTTATAGAATGAGTTCAGAAACACACACACACACACACACACACACACACACACACACACACCCTTTGTAATAGTAGTTACCTCTACCAAAAAGACTGACATAAGTGTAGAGGTGACGTGGGGTGGGAAAAAGGTGGAGAATTCTAGAGGGAATTTTACCTAACCAGTATTACTTGCCCCTTTTATGAGGGAGGTACTCCTGCACCAATTGTTTTTTGTTGTTGTTAAAAGTCTAGGACTTCATCCTCCACCAAGGAAGGATAAACTGCCATGGGAAATGTCTTCCCTCTGTAAATAACTGAAAATCAGACAAAATATATGAAACAACAGTATTCAGACATTGGACAGCAGGTAGCACAGGACTGTAGTCTGTGAGAGAAAGGGAACAAAGGAGGTGAGTCCTAATAATATCCAAGAATACAGACTTAAAAAAAAAAAGATAAATTGAACTTCATCAAATTGACAACTTTTGATCTTTAAAATAAACTATTAAGAAAAGGAAAATGAAAACCACAAAATGGAAGAAAATATTTGCAAAATATGTATCTGATGAAGCACTTGTATCCAGGACTTAAATTTTTTAAAAAAAACTCAATGATAAGAATACAAATAACTTGATTTGTAAAATGAGTAAAAGATGTAAACAAATATTTCACCAAAGAAAATATATGGATGGCAAACAAGCACCTAAAAAGTTTCTCAATATCTTTAGTCATTAGAGAAATGCAACTTAAAGCTGAAACTGCACAACTCAGGTGGGACTTGAACCCACTGTCTTTTTAATTGAGATCACACACTTGGTCTCAGGACTTAATGAAACTCAGGTTCTTCATGTCTCATCGCAGAAAGAATTCAGTGAGAGACAAAGTGATAGGTAAGAAGTGGATTTATTTAGAGAGATACACATTCCATAGACAATGCAGTCCATCTCAAAAGGCAAGAATGGCCCTGGGAGAAACACACTCCACAGACAGAGAGTGTGGGCCATCTCAGAAGACGAGAGGCCCTGAAATATAGGCTGGGTAATTTCATAGGCTAATGACTGGGAGGATTATTCCAACTATTTTGGAAAAGGGGCAGAGATTTCCAAGAATTGGGCCACTGCCCAAGTTTTGACCATTTATGGTTAGTCTCTGAACGGTCATGGCACTGGTGGGTGTATCACTTAGCATGCTAATGTATTACAATGAGCATATAATGAGGCTCAAGAAGCACTGGAAGTCAAATATTCTGCCATCTTGGACCTTGTTGGTTCCCACCAGTTTATGTCGTATCTTCAATGGCTGTGTCATTCTTTTAACAGTTGTGCCCTGCCCCCTTCCCTCCTGTTTCAAAACCACAATGAGATGCCACTCTACTTTCCCTGAAATGGCTAGAATTTAAAAGACTGACAATACCTAGTGTTGGTAAGAACATGAAGTAACTGGAACTCATACATTGCAGGTGGAAATGCAAAATGACACAGTCATTTTTGAAAACATTTCGCATACATACCATCTAGCAATTATATTCATAGGCATTTACCCAGAGAAATAAACACATTTCCATCAAAGTTTTGTAGGCAAATGTTCATAGCCACTTTATAGTAGTCAACGACTGGAAAAAAGTCCAAATGTCCATGGACTGGTGAATGGATAAGTATATTATGGTATATCCATACAATGGAATACTACTCAGTGAAAAAAATTAATGCTACATGCAACAACATGCATGAATCTTCAAAACAGTCCAGAAACAAACAACGACATAACTGCAGTCAGCAGAGAAAGAATGAATGCTCTCTTCCTCCACCTTTTGTTCTATTCAGACCCTCAACAGATTTGATGATGCCCACCCACACTGGGGAAGGCCATTTGCTTAGCTGAGTCCGCCAACTCAAATGCTAATCTCACACACACTCTCACAGACACACCCAGAAATAATGGTTAGCCAAATAGAGGCACTTCGTAGCCCAGTCAAGTCGACACATAAAACTATCATACCTTCCCTAAACCCTCCAATCCTAATCTGGGTTAGAAAACCTTCTTTTGATCTCCCAGTGCTCTCTGAGAATACAACCATCATTACAAGTAAAACCAAGTCCAGCTAGGTTGAAGTACCCCAAATTTCTGCCATCCCTCCTCCCAGTTTCTGTGCTCCAGAAGTCCCTGATGATTTCATGCTTGAGTTCCAGTTCTTTTCCTCCAGCATCAGCAAATCCCAAGCCTCTCCTGCCCTTGTGAGCTTCAGGGCCTGCCCTGTGTTATGGTCTCGGCTATTCCCTTCCTCCCTCCCTTCCTCTACTGCTGGAAGAAGGGTGCGGGGAGCTTTGGGTCCCGGGAGATGAGGGAAGAGGGAAGGTGGTCCACCACTCTAGTTCAGCTGGCTCTTGATTTCTTTTTGTTCTTCTCAAGAACCTAAAAACCATTTTAGATGCATCTTCCACTCGCATGGGGGCCAGTCTCTTGCCAATACCTGCTCATTAAGTCTGAACTAGACATTCCTGCCCAGCCCCATCTTTGACTAGTGTCAGACATAATTTTACTCGATAATCCTAAAATAACTTTTGCGCCTTCCCAACCATAAGTTACAAAATACTCTCTCCTAGCTTGACATTGCAACAAGCCCAGTTATCCTGTCCTAATTCCTGGAGTCCCCATCTAAGCAAAGGGGTGGGAGAAAGAAAATTCTGCCATATACCTAACACTTATTACCATGAATTTCTGCTTATTTTAACATCGATCCCACAAGTCATCTTGAGGGTAAACAAGTCATCTTGAGTGTAAACACCAAGCCTTGTTCGTTGCCGTCCTCCCAGTGCCCAGAACAGTATTTACCACGTGCTGAATAAATGAAAAAATGAATGCCTCATAGTTTACTTGAATTGGAAGAATAATACAAGAGGTATGATTTACCCCATGCACAGATCTTTAAGCAAGTCTATGAAAAGATGGCTGTAGAAAGGCTTCAGGCATTCACCATCCTAACCCCATCAAATATTATTTGAGGTACCAAGAATGCCCAGATGTTTTGGTGCAATGCTGAATTTGTACTGAGGGCAAAGGCTTCTATTTTCATGGTAGGACTTAATTTGGGGGTTTGATGGTCGAAAAAAGGAAGGTAAAGGGGGCAGGACTGAGAAGTGTTAGCTAAAAGATGGGGGAAGGGAAAAGTGGTTGGTAGAGAGACACCGGATTGAGAAAATACACCCCCCACTCTCACCTCTACCTAGACTTTGAAATCATTTAAGAAGCAGACTGGTTTCTGCCCTTCCTGAGCTCACAGGCTCAGCCTCTGTGGCCCACCTTTTCCAAGTGCTTCAGTCCTCTGGCAGACAGACCAACACGGTTCTACTGCAGTTCTATGTCTGTCGTCCCCTGCAATGAATACCCTCCAGCCTTCTTCCACACCATATGAATTAAGAGCATAGCAGTGAGAAAAGTACTGGAAGGAATACAATTTCAACGCCATTTGGCAGCTGTGTGGTTTCAGTGCCACCAGCAGCAGCTCACCTTTGGCTGTGGGCTTCAGATGAGCACCAGCATGCTCCCACGAGCCACCAGCCAGGGCGGCCACAGCGCCCTTCCCAGTGACGGCCTTCAGAATACAAGCAGACCCAAAACGCGGGGAGCCCATCACTGGAATGCCCTCCCCTCCAGCCTACTTTCTTCTTCTCAAAATCTCCAGCTCTCAGTGCAATTGCATCCCACAGATCTTCTCTCAGGGAAGATGAGAGGAAGGCACCACCCCTCCCCCTTCTCCATTTCTGAAATGACTCCAGGAGTACCAGATGTACAGACTCTTCCAGAAGGGTGTTGGAGGAGAGTGTGGGCACATTAAGAGCACCGAGGCGCCCCGATTATGCAAGGAATACAAGAGCCCCTCTATTCATCATCTCGAGGTAGACCATTAAACCTCTGGAAGCCTTCCACACGGTTTAGGAACGGAGATCCATTATGCTTTCCCTCAGGTTCCACTGAACACCAGCGAACAAACATATGGTGAGTCAGTTCTAATGGAATTCCACACCACATGCAGGCTCTGCGCAGGGGGCTGGGGGGAAGCTGGCCCCAAGCAGCCTTTGATGGCAGCTTCTCCAAGTGCTTTCTGTGACAGGATTTTCCTGCTTTCACCATGTAGGGATGGGAGGCTGGGGGAATTTGTTGTCTTTTAGTAAAGACTTTGGCGAGGAGGGTAGACATCTCTTTCTGTCCTCATCTCTCAGAAGAACTTATTAGCCGAACTTGGGCCAGTCACTTGGTTCCCCCGGAACCTCAGTCTTTCTCTCCTTAAGATAACCACAGACGATACCATTTCTATTTCACAGGTGTTGCAATAAGGAAACACTTCAGTGGACAGAACCATGTTTTGGAAAGCGTTGCAGATTCGTATAATTTACCATCACCATCCTCCTCCCAGATTTCCTGTCTCCAGCGCATGTCTCTAAGCTGCATGTGATACAGGAGCCAACCACATTCTCCTAGGAGGCTTAAAACGAAAACAACAAAACTGGAGTATTAACGATATTGATACCAAGAAAAAAAGATTCTCTAAAACCACTTGGAGATGAGCTCTAATTTCCTCTTCCGAAGGTAGAATTTTAAAAACAAAAACCTGTCTTCCCCCTTGGGCCTCCCTCCCCCCTACTCCAAAAAAAAAAAAAAGTGATTATGGAGTGAGAGCCATACTGATGATTTTGACTGATCAACTGGAGAAATTTAGATAAATTTGGCTCTTCATTAACTGCAGCTGTTGTTTCTTTCAGTGCCTTAATGCAATTTATCATTTGAACGTGCTGGCCGAGGAGCGTTGCTGGAGTTTTCTTTTGCCTTCCATCGTTAATCCTAACAGTATGAATCCAATTTCTATAGTTAGCCTTGAAAAAACTCCCTTTCCTCTCCTCTAACGTTCTTATTGAAAAGTTATGCTTTTAGGTCCGTTTCTCTTGCTCTCTCTCTGTCTCAGACACACGCATGCACGCGTGCACCAACACGTGCACCACCATCAACAAATTTCTATTCAAACCCAAATCCAGCTCCCGTGCCCGAAAAGGACAAGTGTAAGAAGCTCTCTCAAGGCAGGTCCCAGATTCCCCACCCACACCCAGCTTATCACAGTCCCCGCCTACTCCCTTATTTAGAATAATGTTGAGTGTGGCCTCTGAATTCAAACGTGCAGCAGTAAGGCCTCCCAAACTAAATGGGATTTCCAGCTCCAGTGCACAAAAAGAAAGTTTTGTGGTTCCACATGACTTGTCTGTGAATGAGGGCTGTGAGGTGACAGATGACCTCCAAACAATATTGGCTTATTTAAATTAAACTATTATTCATTTATATAGAAGGATGACTCATGACGATCTGGATTTAAAAAAAAAAAAAACGGCCTCAGAACTTGTTTCCTGTTGATGTTCTAAGAATAGCCTGATGCTGGGCTCTATGTGGTTTCTCCTTATTCTTAGAACTTTACTTACCGTCTTAATTATTACATTGTTTCTTTTGAAGAAGAGGAGGAACAGACAGACTGTATTTTCTCTTTTCATACCATGATGGATTCAGTGTCAAGAATAATGCTACAGGGTAGTAGCCACCAAAGGATGCTGATATGTTTCAGGAAAACCCACCCAGGAAAGGAGAAAATAGAAACATTTTAGCATCTCTGTGTCTTTCCTGACTTCATGATGTAGGCTGGGATCCCAACATCTTAAACTAAAATGGAAAAGAGAGCAGAGCCTCCTCTGCAAGCTAAAAATTATCCTGTGTTTGGAATGAGAGTGTTGAGAAGAACAGACACGGGTGTTGTAACGTTTTCCAAAGGAGAAGCAGCAGGGGCTTTACTCCTGTGCAGGCTGACAAAAGGAAGCCACAAAGAATGGGGGTCACTCCAGAGAACTGAGAAACAAGTTGGGGCCATCTTCAAAGGTCCCCATTCTGAGTTTTTGAGGGAGCAAAGGTGGGCAAGGAAGCAAAGGAGATGTTACTGGCTAGTTCATCAACAACTGATTAAAAGGTTCTACTTCTAGTTCTGTTTAAGAACCAACCACACACACACAAAAAATCACACATATCTGAGGTCAGATGGCACTGAGCTAGGCTCACTGAAGCACTAAAATCTTTTCAGAAAATCAGGAAACAAAGGTCAGTCATGGGATGAACTCTGAAGTTCAAGTTCACCTTGAATGCTAAAGCCTATGGGGCATTTTACTCACTCTGGCAAGAAAAACATCGTCACAGCACACACCCATCAGTGATTTTAGTCCAGCAGAAAAGTTGGCCCCTCTGGCAATAGCAAAATCTGTTAGACAAATGATACCCTAGAAAATGCATGATCCTCTATAAGCTCCCAACACTCAGTGAAGAGCTTATTAATTTCCATGTGTTGAGCACATCTCAATTCTCCACACAACTTGAGTGGTAACTAATAGCTCCACAACATTACCAACCACACACGTCCCATCTCTTTTTTCATTTTTGAGGAGGGCTCTCCTCTCTCCCTGCCCCTCCCCCCCAGTCTTCTTTAATATTAAGGAACTGTTTTTTGATTCTGTATTCCCTTGTCCATCTTCCTTCAATACCACATACCTTGGGGAGCCAGTCACTTACCCCCAGGTCACATGAAGTACACAGATAAAGCAAAAGTCCTGCCAAGCAAACTACCAGAACCAGGTCAGATGCTGTCAGCTCTTCTGAGGGAAGCTGGGATTCACTGCCCTGACCTATGAGCGAGACTGATGGGAATAGAGAGTGCAGCCCTGTCATCCCAGCTGCAAAATTTTTAAACACCAGCCCCCCAAATCTTCCTTCTTTTTTCCTCTGAAGAGCCACCACTTAAACACTTGACCACAGGATGTGCCACGAAAACCTGGAGCTCTACAGCAACCCTGAAACCCAGCACTCCTCCAGGATGTGTCTCATGCCGAAGCCCTTTCCTAATGGCTCAGAGTGGAGGACCAGTGCCATGGCTCTCCTTGAGGTGTTAGAATACCTCCTCCTCGCTCCCAAATGAGTACAGACCACACCAGAAACTCCAGCCCACAAAACCAGGTCTGGGGCTTCCCTGGTGGCGCAGTGGTTGGGAGTCCGCCTGCCGATGCAGGGGACGCGGGATCGTGCCCCGGTCCGGGAAGATCCCACTTGCCGCGGAGCGGCTGGGCCCATGAGCCATGGCCGCTGAGCCTGCGCGTCCGGAGCCTGTGCTCCGCAACGGGAGAGGCCACAACAGTGAGAGGCCCGTGTACCGCAAAAAAAAACAAAAAAAAAAACAAAACAGGTGTGGCAGCACAGCAACAGTGCTCCAAGAAAGGTCCATTCCACATCCCTCCATCCCAACCACCTCCTTTCCACCCCTGCTCTGTACTCTCCTCATCTGTGAATGAGGGTGAGAAGTCAGAACAGAGCGGACAGGACCCCAACGTTAGCTCTCACCATCTTATACCAGAAGCCTGTTGAAAGAACATTGCCATCACTCCACACCGGGATAGAAAACAAAACATAACAAATGCCAATAGTCTGTGTATCTCTTATCATCCAAGAAAATACTGTCATCATGGCTACCACCCCAGTGCCTTGCTGGAAAATACCTACTCAATATTACTGTGCGTAAGTCTGCAGTAAATGAATCGATAAAGTTATTTGAACATCTACTGTCATAGCTGTAAAATGCTTTGTAGCCCAAGTTCAGTTTCAGTGCCATAGTTCAAATTCCTGACCTCCAAACAAAATTTGCAAAGGGGCTGACCCCCCAACCCCCAGACCACTTTCCTCGGACACTCTGGCCACCTTGGAGAAGCAGGCCATCCCCCCCACCCACTGGGAAATCAAGGACTTTCCACACTACTCGACCTCCTCAGTGAGAATTATGACTCTAAGAACTAGAGGGGGGATAAAGAGATGACATACTCCGTCAATATCAAGTCCCCAGTATGTGCCAGGAAGTGTGCGGGCCCCAAAGCCATAATGATAAACCGGGCAACCAGGCAGTTGCTCTCACGTATTTCACCATCTAACCTTCACAGTCTCGTGAGGTCTATAGCCACACGATTTAACCAACAAAGAAAGGTAAAGAAACTCATGAAAGCCCCCCAAATAGAAGTGGATAGAGCCAGGGTTGAAATCCAGGTCTGCTGTCTCTAAACCACTGTTCTTTCCAGATTTCACAGACCCCTGAGTTAACGAGGGGTGAATGGGGGATCAAGACCTGTCCTGTTCTTTCCTGTTATTAGAAAACTGGTAGGAGATCATCCTGCGTGCCAATCAGGCCCACTCCCTGTTCAGTCCAGGGCCGGAGCATCGTCAATGGGAAAGGGGACCTCCTGCTGGTCTCAATGATGGCACACGGCCACGTGCTGATACCAGATGGTCCAACAGGCCCATTTGGCCCCTGGGCATGGGCTTAAGCCACCAGCAATGCCAAGAACTCCAAAACAAAGTATGAGAAAAAAATTTTCAAAGAATTAATTCTTAAAAAAAGGAAATATACCAACATGGTAAGATATGAATTTTGTTAGATTTCTTTGTACATATTGTAGAGTCTAGTGTTATTTTCCTCTGAATTACATAGAGACAGGGGGACCCTAAAATCTTTCAGTGCTTAAGGCCTCTAAAATTCTTAATCTGACCTGTGAGGTGCTCCTAGAAGATTCTGCTCTTATGCCTCTCTTACGCCCAAAAGAGAAGGCACACATTTGGCCTTGCTGTCTTTAGAAAGAGAAGGTTTTATTATCCTCATTTTACAGTAGTAACTGCAATACACAATACAGTAAAATGACTGAGCCAAGGTCGTTCACACAGGAAGGGCCAATAGTAGACCAGAAGCTGAGGTTTCCCGCTCCCTTTGGCACTGTTCTATGCCTCCCTCCCTAGGAGTTGTGAGGATGAGTGCTATCATGAGTAGGAAAACTGGGACTTCCCTGGTGGCGCAGTGGTTGAGAATCCACCTGCCAATGCAGGGGACAGGGGTTCAATCCCTGGTCCAGGAGGATGCCACATGCCACGCAGCAACTAAGCCCATGCGCCACAACTACTGAGCCTGTGTGCTGCAACTACTGAAGGAGCCACCACGAGAAGCCCGCACACTGCAATAAAGAGTAGCCCCCACTCGCAGCAACTAGAGAAAGCCCGCGTGCAGCAACGAAGACCCAACGCAGCCACAAATAAAAATAAATTTTAAAAAAAAGTATGAAAACTGGGAATGTTGTCACCAAGATGGTGAAGTGGGAGACTCAAGCCTCTGTCCCCCAACAAAAATCAACAATTAGACAGCTATCCATGAACAAAAAAGCTCTGGAAGGGCTCAGGAGTCCATTTAAGAAAATTCAGCAACACAGCAGAACAGAACACCTAAGAATAATCTCACCAACAGAGCAGGAGAAACAGCTTCATTTTGCCCGCAGCATCCCATCCCCCAGGCTGGCAGTGCTCGGCTCCAGGAGAGAATTTCCAGCTACCAGAGTTCCTCTCACCAGAAAGGGAGAGAAGGATGAGTGACCAGCTTCCCCAACCTTTTGGGGCACCCCACAAAGGACCCACTTCAGTTTCATCCCACCCAGAGACCAGTAAAACTGAGACGAATAGAGACAGCTAGGAACAAGGAAGAAGAGCAAGGGCCACCAGTGTCAGCTATGCCGTGGGGGTCCCCAGGACTCCTAGTGACCTGTTCTGCACAGGAGCACAGCAGGTTTTGCCACTGAGAAACCAATGGCCGGCACAGAAGCTGCAGACCCCCTGCAGATTTCACCCCACGGCTATTCCCATTTGCAGATGCCAGCCCCCTGAGCCCCTCCCCGCTCTCTTCCACCACTACCCCCAGCAGAGCCCGGGACACACACCAGCAGCCAGCCCAGGCCTTTGTGGTTGCACACATAGAGACATGAGCTAGATGCCCACAGTTGACTCCTACCACCTCATGCATACTTGGGGCTGCCCTTCCAGCTGTGCACTTGCACACCACCAGCCTGATGCTCACTGCCAGCCTCTACTGCCATGTGCATACCTATGGCAAGATCCTGTAGCCACAAAGGTGTACACCAACAGCCAAGGCACGCACAGCTGCTTGTGGGCCCGGATCCAGCTGTGTCTCTTGCCACTGGCCTATACCACTAGGCTCACCTGCAGCTAGCCACTCCAGCAATGTGCCTGCCTACCCCCAGCCCGACTTCCTTCACTAGCCTCCACTGCCAGGTGTGCCTACGTGGAAAGACCCTGCAATCACAAGGGTACCTATCCAGAGCCAGCACCCCTACAGCTGAAAGTATGCCTGCAGATGCCCCAGGACCTTGCTTCTAGTCCTAGCCCCCATCACTATGTGAGTATCTACAACCAGTCCCTACTGCTACATAAGCATCTGCAGCCAGAACTCACAGCTGAATGTGCGCGCTCAGCTGGTTCTGGCCGCCGCTACTGCCTGCCTTGGACCCTAGCCACTGGACCTGGAGATGCTGCTGAGGACACCACTCAAGACCCCACCTTGTCTGCAGCACTAGACAAGCACCACACAGTTGTTGATGCTGTGGACCCCAGCGGCCTGAGCCAAAAAGACATTATGTCCCTCTGGAATCAGAGTTGCCACATTCCCCTGCACTTGGCACTCTCTGTCACTATACCCAGGGTGACAGCATGCTCCAGAGTGCCCCCTCCTGCATGTGAAGGTCCTTCTGGAAATAACAAAGCCAGCAAATGCACAGCCACCTACACGAGGCTACAGAAACCACGGAAAATCAGGGAAACACGATACCACCAAAGAAACTTCCAATACCTGACCACAAAGCAATGGAGATACATGAATTGCCCAACAAAGAATTCAAAACAATTGGTCTAAAGGTGCTCAGAGAGCTACAAGAGATCAGAGACAAGGAATTTAACAAAATCAAGAAAGCAATACCAGAACAAAAGGAGAAATTCAACAAAGAGATAGAAAACATAGAAAAGAGCCAAACAAATTTTGGAGATGAAGAATACAATAACTGAACTGAAGAATTCAACAGAGAGCTTCAGCTTAGTAAGCTCAAAGACAGATCAATCAAAATTATCCAGTCAGAAGATCAAAAAGAAAAAAACGGAAAGGAATAAAGAAAGTCTATTTGAATGAGAAGAAGAAAGGAAGGAAGGGGAAAAGACCTTATTTACAGAAATAATGGATGAGAAATTCCCAAACTTGGGAGAGAGATTTGGACATCCAAGTTCAAGAAGCTAATATAATAGGTCACCCCCTAATCTCAATACAAAACTGCCTTCTCCAAGACACATTATATTAGAACTGTCTAAAACCAAAGATAAAGAGAGAAGTTTAAAAGCAGCAAGAGAAAAAATAATTCTCCCATACAAGGGAACGCCTATAAGGCAACCAGCAGATTTCTCAGCAGAGACCTTGCAGACCAGGAGATATTGGGATAATACATTCAAAGTGCTAAAGAAAAAAACTTCCAACAATATTTTACCCAACAAAATTGTCCTTCACAAATGAAGGAAGGATAAAGACTTTTCCAAACAAACAAAAGCAGAGGGAGTTTCTTACCAAAAGAACTGCCTTACAAGAAATGCTGAAAGGAGCTTTTTAAGCTGAAATGAAAAGATGCTAATTAGTAACATGAAAATATACAATACATTGGTAAAGGTAAATATGTAGTCAGATTTAGAGTATTTTAATACTGTAGTATGGTAGTGTGTTAACCACTGAACTCTGGTATAAAGAGTAAAGGACAAAAATATTTTTAAATAGCTATAAATACAATAAGTTGTTAATGGATACACAATATAAAAAGCTGTAAATTGTAACATCAAAAACAAACCATGTCGGGGAGGGGAGGGAAGTGTAGAATTTTGTAAACAATTGAAGTAGTTATTGGTTTAAAATAGACTGTTATATCAATAAGATGTTTCAAGTAAGCCTAAGAGGTAGCCACAAACCTAAAACCTATAGTAGGTACACACAAGATAAAGAGAAGGAAATCAATTATACCACTAGGAAATTCACAAAGGAAGGCAGTAAGAGAGGAACAAAACAGCCAGAAAACAATTAACAAAAGGCAAGGGTAGGTCTTTACCTATCAATAATTACTTTAAATGGAAATTCTCCAATCAAAATGTATAGAGTGGCTGAATGGGTAAAAAACAAGACTATGCACTATGCTGCCTACAAGAGACTTGATTCAGCTTCAAGGACACACATAGGCTCAAAGTGAAGGATGGCAAAAGATATTCCATGCATGTGGAAAACAAAAGAGAGCAAGGATAACTATACCTGTATCAGAAAAAATAGACTGTAAGTCAAAAAATTGTAGCAAGAGATAAAGAAAATCATTATGTAATGATAAAGAGGTCAATTCATCCAGAGGATAGAACAGTTGTAAATATATATACGCACCCAATATTGGACTAGCTAAATATATTAAGCAAATACTTACAGATCCAGAGGGATTAACAGACAATACAATAATAGTAGGGACTTCAATACCCTACTTTCAACAATGGACAGATCATCCACATAAAAAAATCAATAAGGAAACACTGGACTTAAACTATACTTCACATCAAATGGGCCTCACAGCCATACACACGACATTCATTGAACAACAGCAGGATACACATTCTTCTTGAGTGCATATGAAATACTCTTCAGGATTGATCATATGTTGGGTCACAGAACAAATCTTAAAAAATTTAAGAAGACTGAAATTATATCAAGTATCTTTTCTGACCACAGTGGCATGAAACTAGAAATCAATAACAGGAGGCAACCTGGAAAATTCACAAATATGTGGAAACTAAATGACACACTCCTGAACAGCCAACAGGTAAAAGATAAAGTCAAAGGGTAAAATGAAAATAGAAACGTAGCATACCAAAACTTATGGGATGTAGCAAAAGCAGAGGAAATTTTATAGAATAAATGCTTACATTTTTTTAAAAAAAGAAAGATCTCAAATAACCTAACTTACACCTAATGGAATTTGAAAAACAAAGCCCATAGTTAGCAGAAAGAAGGAAATAACAAAGGTTGGAGCCGAAATAAGTGAAATAGAGAACAGAGAAATAATAGAAAAGATCAACAAAACTAAGAATCAGTTGTTTGAAATGATAAACAAAATGGGCAAAACTTTAGCTAGACTTACCAGGAAAACAAGAGAGAAAAAACTCAAATAAAATTATAAATAAAAAAGGAGACATTTCAACTGACATCACAGAAATACAAAGGATCATGAGACAACTGTGAGCAATTATATGCCATCAAATTGGACAATCTAGAATAAATAGATGAATTCCTAGAAACACACAACCTAGCAAGTCTGAATCACAAAGAAATAAAAATATCTGAACAGACCAATAACAAGTAAGCAGATTGAACCAGTAATTCAAAACCTCTCAACAAAGAAAAGCCCAAGGCCAGATGGCTTTACTGGTGAATTCTACCAAACACTTAAAGAGGCATTCATGCCAATTCTTCTCTAACTCTTCAGAAAACTGAAGAGAAAACACTCCTAAACTCATTCTATGAGGCCAATATTACCCTGATATTAAAGCCAGATAAAAAAATACTATAAGGAAAAAAAACTACAGGCCGATATCCCTGTGAACATGGATGCAAAACTTCCCAACAAAATCCTAGCAGACCAAATTCAGTGGCACATTAAAGGATAATACACCATTGATCAAGATGGATTTACCTCTAGAATTCGAGGATAGTTCAACATATGCAAAATTAATACACAAACCACAGTAATAGAATGCAAGACAAAAATCATATAATCATTGCAATAGATGCAGAAAAGGCTTTTGACAAAATTCAATGTACTTTCATGATAAAAACTCAACAAACTGGGTACAGAATAACTATACATCGACAAAATATGAACTATCTAAAAATGGAATAAAGAAAATAATCCCATTTACAATAGTATCCAAAACAATAAAATACATAGGAATGAATTTAACCAAGGAAATGAAAGATCTATACAGTGAAAATTATAAGACATTGATAAAAGAAATTGAAGAAGACACAAGTATATGGAAAGTTATCTCATGTTCATGGATCAGAAGAGTTAATATTGTTAAAATGTTCATACCACTCAAAGCCATCTGTATATTCAATGTAATCCCTATCAAAATTCCAGTGGCATTTTTCACAGAAATAGGAAAAAACAATCCTAAAATTCATATGGTGCTTTGTGACCACCTAGAGGGGTGGAATAGGGAGGGTGGGGTGGAGGGAGATGCAAGAGGGAAGAGATATGGGGACATATGTATAGGTATAACTGATTCACTTTGTTATAAAGCAGAAACTGACACACCATCGTAAAGCAGTTATACTCTAATAAAGATGTTAAAAAAAAAAGATTAAAAAAAAATTCATATGGAACCACAAAAGACCTCAAATAGCCAAAACAATCTTGAGAAAGAACAAAGCTGGAGGCCTCACACTTCCTGATTTCAAATTATATTGCAAAGCATAATAAAAAAACAGAATGGTAGTGGCATAAAAAACAGACACATAGATCAGTAGAACGGAACTGAGAGCCCAGAAATAAACCCTTGCATATACAGTCAATTTGAAAAGGGAGACCAATTATACTCAATGGGGAAATGATAGTTTCTTCAATGCATTGTGTTGGGAAAACTGAAAAAGTTTTCCCAACACAATGTATTTCATGCAAAAGAATGAAATTGGACCTCTACCTTACATCATTCACAAAAATTAAATCAAAGTGGATTAAGGACTTTTAATATAAGATCAGAAAACTTAAAAACCCTGGCAGGGGGTAGGGTGGAAACAGGGAAAAAACACTTTGACATTGGTCTTGGCAATGATTTTTTGGCGATGAAACCAAAGCACAACAACAAAAGCAAAAATCAGCAAGTGGGACTACATCAAACTGAAAAGATTCTGCTCAAAAAAGGAAACAATCAACAAAATGGAAAGGCAACCTACAGAATGGGAGAAAATATTTGCAAACCATCTATCTCATAAGGGGTTAATATCCAAAATATATCAGTAATTCGTACAATGCAATGGCAAAAAAAAAAATCTGATTTAAAAATGGGCAGAAGACTTGAGTAGACATTTCTGTGAAGAAGACATACAAATAGCCAACAAGTATATAAAAAGGTGCTCAATATCACTAATCATCAGGAAAGCATAAATCAAAACCACAATCACCTCACACGTATCAGAATGGCTATTATCAAAAAGACAAAAGACAGTAAATGCTGGCGAGGATGTGGAGAGAGGGGAACCCTGGTGCACTGTTGGTGGAAATGTAAATTGGTGCAGCCACTAAGGAAATGTTCCTCAAACTATTAAAAATAGAGCTACCATTTGATCCAGCAATTCCACTTCTAGCTATATAAAGGAAATGAAATCACTATCTTGAAGAGTTAACTGTACTCAACTGCTTATTGCAGCATTATTCGGAATAGCCAAGGCATGGAAGCAACCTAAGTGCCCCTCAATGGATGAATGGGTAAAGGAAATGTGAAGGATGCATTAACTAACCTTATTGTGGTAAACCTTCCACAAGGTACCAAATCATCACGCTGTACAACTTAAACTTACAATATTATGTGTCAATTACATCTCAAGGAAGCTAGGAAGAAAAAAAAAAGAGTATGAAAACTGGTGTTTTCTCTCTATAAACCTAGAAAGCACTGTTGAACCATGACATATCCTTTTTCATATTTATCATGGAATTCTCAAGTGGAGAAGCCGGCACAATCGCTCATCCAATCCCTGGGCCAACACTGACTGCAGGAGATAAGAAGCTCTAGGGGATCACCTTCCTGCACAGCTGTGGTGGGTTCCTCCCTCAAGCACACAGCACAAAGAATCCTAAGGCTGCTTGGGTTTGGTCTCTGTACGTGACCTCGGCTTAGCGAGAGCATCTTCAACTTCCCCCATAGTTTTCTCCTTAACACCTCTCCCAAGAGGTATCATCAGGGCAACAGACTTCTTTAAGACCAGAACATTCTAAGATTGTGGTTGACCCAGGCCGTTGGTGGGAATATTTTTCAAGTCTATCTTTATTACCATAATTATTCAACTTGTGGGCACAAGGTAAGCCAGTGACCTCAGTAATCATGTGCACCAGCTCTCCTTGCTACCTGTCCACCCAAGAGAAATTTCAAAACTATAAATCTCTGGGGAAAGGAGCCTCAACCACAGGCTCTTCCCATCTGTTCATTTTAGATGGCCAACTCTCATTTATCTCTTAGACCAAGAGCTCTCACCCTTGCCTATGTCTCAGAAACATCTGGGGAGTTTCAGATGCACCTTGCCTGGGCTCCACCTCCAAAGATTCCGGTTCCTTTGCTCTGGGGTAAGGCCCAGCATCAATGCTTCTTAAATGCTCCCCAAGCGATTCATGGCTGAAAACCACTGCTCTTCCTAGGTCACCTCCCAACACACACATTTCCCTTTTAGTCTCCCAGAAGCTTGAATGTTTACAGTTCAAGTAAACTGCCTCTGGATCTCAGGGTGAGAGAAGTTTAAAGCCTTTCAGTGCTGTAGGTGTCTTGGATTTCTGAGATAATTTACAACTAGTGAACATGAAGTGCAACTCTCCTCTTCTGCTTTCCTCTCACTAACCCAGGTCTCTTGGCAGGGACCCCTAAGAAGGTTTATTTGTGGGAGAAGCTCTGGCTTAGGGATGAGGCTAAAATTCAGATATGAAACTTTTTCCCTCAGGGATTCTCAGCAGAAGGAAAATGGAAGTGAGTGAATCTGGGCACCCAAGGACCCTTGGAAAAGATCTATGGTCATGACAGGGATTAGGATGGCTGAAAACCGTGCTGACCTACATTATCTTCTCAACCTTCACCTAAGCCTTCAAAGACAAAAAAGAAATAAAGAACCTTGCAGCAAAAAGCCAATGGATTCCAAACATGACATCAGGAATGGGTGTCTGCAATTTTGTCTGTGGACAGGGACTCTGACCCACCCTTCACAATCTCGAATAAAAACGCCTAAATTGAGCACCTAAATGCGTTTGGGATATTGGATATAAGACATGTCCTAAGAAGGAGTTATAAATACTATTGACAGATTTTTGCACAAAATAGCAGGAAATGTTAGGAAAAGGTATCAAGCTGTGAAAAAACAGGCCTGTTCTGTGTTACTCTGGTTTCCGGACTTAGTATTAATAATATCATATGTTAAATATGGGCACAAACACCATCAATGAATAACCAAAGGTCACAGATTAGCCACAAGCATAGTCTGGCTCAGGAAATATTTTTAGATTGATAAAGGCTAGATAAATATATAGATGCATGCATGCATGGATAGATGGATGGATGGATGGATGGATGGATGGATGGATGGATGGATGGATGGATGGTTGGATGGATGGATGGTTGGATAGATGGATGGATGGATGGATGGTAGGATGGATGAAGTCTCTGGTGAACAATGTTTAAGCCAGCAGTGGTGAGACTGTTAATAAACAGGAGAGGAGCAGCTCTCTCTATGGCACCTTATTGATCCCTATGGCCACCTTCCACCCATCATTGCAGTTGAACCAGTGGTGTGCCTCAGTCCCAGGAGACTTCTCTAGAAGACTGTTTTAATTAAGACTTTCTCAGCTGCAAGTGAAAAATTCCCATTTTTTAATGGCTTAAACAAAAACAGCAATTTGTTGCAAAGATACTGAAATATCTGAGGGAATACAAGGATCAATGCAAGTTAGCCTGAGAAATCATTTAGAACAAGAACAAGAATCATGTAGCGAACCAGTTTTCTTTCTTTCTGTGCATCTGTTTCATTTTTTGCAGTGTATCTGCTTCATCTTCCTCTGCCATATTGTAGAGCAGTTCTTCCTATTTGCCAAAGCATGTAGCAGAAAACTGTCAATGAACCTTGTGTTTCACGTAATACGGATCCTGGTACTGACAAAGAATCAAATTGACTCTCAAGCTCAATTCCAACTTCCTGGGAAAGGAGCACAGTGGTCAGTTTGGGGTCAGCTGTGTACTGCTGGAACCATCAACTGAGGCAAGGGGCTGGGGTCATGTCAAGGAATGTACATGCTCTCTCAGTGGCCCTGAGAATGGAGGGAAGAAAAAAAAAGTTCTAGACAATTATAGGTGAGCAGACAATCCAAATTCCTACAAATAGACTGACAACACTGACAAAATTTGCGAGCAACCCTGGACAAACTGTGACACCTGACTCTTCTTTAGCCTCCACTATTTCTGCCCTGCCTCTCACCCCACAAACTTTTGTCTTCTTCAGCTGTCCAAGGCTTTCAAGTGATCTAAGCGGCAATCCAAGGTGCCCGCTATGAGACCCTACCCAGATGTACATCCCCATCCAAACTCCAGACTTTTCTTTTTGACCCGGAGTTTCAGGATTCAAAAACTGAATCCTTGAAGGAACCTTGAAAAATATTTCAGCAGCCAGGCCTGATGGGATGAATAGGAAGCAGAATTCAGCATACCTGGTAGAGACAGGAACCAGAAGATCACTCAGTGTTCAAGATCCAGTCTGACAGCTCATGCCCTTAAAAGACCATCTTCGTAGAATCCTTTTCTCATATTGTCATTTAAAGGAGTCAGGCCCTCTCTGTGATCCTTGAGATTTTTCTACTTCTATTCCTGAAACCACTGCCTTTCTCTTCTCTTTAAATTTGTGATTGGTTCATCATGCCCTTTTGATCAGAGATCAGCTCACAGATTGGCTGGCTTGGAGTCAAATGCCCAACCCCTGCTGTCCAGTTAGCTCTGTGCAGGAGACAGGGTCATGTGCTATAGATGCTTGTTACTGTGGGTGTGCTCTGGGGACCAGCAGTGTCACCAGGGAGCTAATTAGAAATGCATATTCTCAGGTCCCACAGAGACCTACTGAAACAAAATATTCATTTTCAGGAGATCCCCCTAGGTGATTCATAGGCTGATTAAAATTTGAGAAGAGCTGGTATAGAATATAGCCCTTCAAGTTGGGAACTGCCTTGAGCTGTATCACAAGCAAGCAGCTGTGGACAGCACTGATAACTCAGTCTCTTTTCAAGCCACTAATCCCACCAATAACAGCATTAGCTATCTCTCCTTTCAGGAACACTTCCATCTTTTTATAATAGATTCTAGAATCACAAAATCTGTAAAAAGAAAAGGAGGGATCTCTTGGTGACATTTCAGGCACCATGATGGGTAGCTGGAGAAGAGAGTACTGTTCATTTATTGTGGGAGAGATTTTTATTGGAAGGGTGTGTTATGTTTTGCTTTGTCTTTTAACAAAGTCTTCATCATCTATTACAGCTTGCCGTCAGAGAAGCTACTTATTCTGTTGACTCTTCTGTCTCTCTATAAAAAACAACCCTGCCAAAGCAAGTGTCTCTACCTCCTGCTGTAATCAAGTCCTTCCCTGGAAACATCACTGCCAACTTCCTACAGAAAGGGGATTCTAAGGTCTTCTATCCAACCTCCTTACTTTACAGATGTGGGAACTAAGGCCAGAGAGAGAAGAGGTTGAGACAAGTTCACAGAACTGAGTAAAGCTTCAGCTGAGGCCAGAACCCAGGGATGCTGACTTCTCTGTGAGGGTTCCCTTTGCTAAACGGGGCTGCCACCAAGCAAATGCTCCAGAATATGGCTTGTGGGCGTGGGATGTTGGGAGGACATAGTAAGGGTGTTCTGGGAGAACACGTTGCTGGTGAAATTTCGGATGAGGGCCTGGAATCCAAGGGTCTGCCTCAGACTCAGTCCCTCAGAATATGGATGCCACAGGACCTTCCAGAACCTTCTGAAAGGGCTTTTAAGAAAACAGCAAGTACAAAATATGAAAACAACTGCCCCCAGCTGCTCCTGGGGTCGTTGTATTCTGACTGCAGCTGTGGAGAATTGTTGTTGAATTCCAGTCTCAATGTTGCTCTAAAAGCATTTCAAAGAGGTTCAGAGAAAGCTGTGTGCACTTTGGTAAATTGGAAACTATTTGCGACTAACCATCCATCACTGTCTCTCAACATTCGCCACCAGAAAGAGGTGGGGGCCAAGGGGGCAGAAGGCCAGACCCAAGTCAGGGGGAGCTGCTCACAGTCCCAGTTGCCCCTGTCTTTCCGGGACACCCTAGAATAATACATGTCCCTTTCGGTCCTTGCCAAGGAGATTTTAGAAGAAGGAAAAAGAAAGATGAAGAAGCAGCAGACACTTCTGTTTGCCATATACCTGCTTCTCAAGAATTGTAAGCTTTTGTGAAGTTAAAATAAAAATCAATCCTTCATGAACATCCTTCCATAAATACTAATGACAGCGACTCTGCATTGTCTTTAACACCCGCCCACGTAATCGCCTCCAAGCTGGAGACATTTGTTAAGAGTCACTGTTATTCAACTACTTTTTCTCATTATTCAGTCTTATAATGTAGAAATGTTACTGCAATCTGTCCTAAGATTTACAGAATGTATTTCTGGGGGGGGGGGCGTGGGGTGAGGGAAAAAGGAAGATGATGACATTTAGCAAAAGAAGCCATATTTTATTGCTCCATTAAGATAAATTTCAAAACCAGGCAAGACCAAATTGTAGTGGTTAGGGAGGCCTGCTGAGGTGAGAAGCCAGGAAGTGATTACCATAAAGCTTAGGATAGTGGTTAATTTGGGAGTGGTGATGGGTAGAAGCATGGGGGAGGGGAGGGAACTCAGGAGTACAGGCTAAGTTCTAGCTCTTGACCTGAGTAGTGGTTACATGAGGACTCACTTTCTGATCCATTTTTGAACAATGCAATTTTATATTTTTGTACCTTTTCATTTGTGTCTATTTCACAATTTTTAAAAATTAAAAGAAAATAAAGGGCCAAGATGAAGAAATGTGTCTCAGCCGCCAAGCCCTTTACTTGTATGAAACCCTATTTGGTTGTGTTCCCTCTGAGTGACAGGAACAGACAAGCTCCAAGAAGGGCATGCTGTGGACAAGATGAGAAGCAGGTAAAACCTGCTTCCCTGTTCCATTCCTGTCCTCTAGGTTATTAGAGGGTAACCAAATAGGCCCAGTCGCAAAGGTTTTTAGTCTCAGGAAGCAAGACCCTTTTTTTCAAGCAAGACCCTTTAAAGGACCCTTTAAAGGAACACTTACAAGGAGGTAACCGTATATAAGATACACAAATGGTGCTGCATAGGTATAACCAAATTGCAGATCTGGGGACACCCATCCTGGTTCCTTGTTGGCCTCTATGGTGGCCCCAAAGGTACTTTCTGGGTGGCCTCCTGGGCTCTTGAGAACACAGTTAAAAAGCCCCAGATCTAATGAATAGCCATTGGTTAGCCATGACTAACCTAGAGGCCAAGACAGTGGTCAGGGGAATTGGGATGTAGGACAGATAAGTCTTAACATGAGAATGAAGGTCAAGCACAGTTAAGTGTCAGCTGGCGAGTGACCACGGAGGGACTCAGGACAGCTGGAGAGCAGTGGGTGCCGGCCCCAGGCAACATGGTGAACAGGGACCCAGTCATGAGACTAAGTTGTGCAAATGAGCGTGAGAACACGTCCAGTCAGTTAACATGAACACAGCTCCCAAAGATCCCCAAGGAGTCTCGCTAATGGGAGTGGCAGGGACTCCAAAAGGCCCGCAGGGAAACACTTTGGGTCACGCAGACCTTTCTGTAGCTTTCACATCACAAGTAAGCAACGCGTGCCCCAAGTTCCAATGAAATTAAAGAAACAAAATAGCTGTGATTTTTCAGAAGGGCACGTCACCAGGAAGATGTTCTGCTGCTATGCGGCCAAGGCTCTCCTTCCCTGCCCCCTCCCCTTATTGAAATGAAACAGAGAGACAGGGAAATTCACTGGGCCGTCCTCTACTTTTCTCCACGTGGAAGAGAAGAATGTTTCATGTTGGCCTTTAAACTACAAGGCTTTTCAAACCAGATATCCCCATGCTGAAAATCCTTGCTTCAGGCTGGGCTTAGTTTTGCTTTGTTTTTAAATCAAATAAGACCAAGCAGAGAAAGGTAAGCACCTCTGCACAGCTCTCCGGTCACTGCCAAGTGCTTTCCCATTCTGTCCCACCCTCACCCCACTCAGCTAGACTCTAATCAGCTGCGGGGGCAGCGAGCTCTTCCCCAGCCCCTTGGTGACCTCTGGTGTCTTGCGTGAGGTGGGCCCACGTATAGGATTTGGCAAACATGATGTACTCAACAAATGTGAAGTCAGAGTAGTAATAGTAATAGTAGCAGTAATAGCAGTAATGTTTGTAAACAGCCGTTAAACGGCTGAACTGCCCAGTCTGCCCCTATTAACACTGAGCACGTGGGTAGGAATCGCTGGGGTCCCCACAAAACATAGTACTGAGAGCAGAGGATTCACTAAATCTGTGACTAAATCACTGGGTATTTGAGGATCCATAAAGCATCACAATGGATACTGCATTATTACAGCTGACACTATATACTACAGTGGCCTGTGTTTGATGCAAAGCCAGTTGACAGGCAGAGGTCCCCCACTGAAGACAGGATATCCGCAGAATCACCTCCAGCAGCACAGGCAAAAGTCACCTGCCAAGCACCTGACGGTGCGTCCTGAGAGAACAGAGTCACCACAGTGAGTGCTGAATGTGGGAACTCCTAGGTTACCCTCCTCTGGACCAGGTACTAGGCATCTCTGGAAAAGTCCCTTAGCTTCCCTAGAACGCAATCTCTCATTCCTGAAAACTTAGTTGAGGTTGGTCTTCAGAGCCCTGTCACCCCCTTTACAGTACTGCTCAATGTCACCCCGCCCCCCCCACGCATCCAGGAAAGGTATTTATGCCCTTCCCCCACCTCCCCTCACCCCCAACCAATGGCACCTGGGCAAACAGTGATGCTGGGGTAATCCAGAGGTTCCGCTTAGTCCCAGTACCATTTTAGCAACAACTGACATCCCCACACAATTTCTATTTCTATGGGCTATGTTTATCACATTGATCATATTAGAAGTTTAAAATAAATGTTTTAAGTACTTATTAACTGGTTTGAAAATAACAATAAACACGTTATGTATAAGCATAAATAGCATTGTCATAAGAATAACTATATTTACCAAAACAAATTAATGAGAAGAGTGGTGTTGTTTAGATTTTTTTCCTTCTTTTTGTCTAGCTTTATAGAAGATAGCTGGATTCCCCCATCTGCTTCCACATTCAGTCTGTTGTGATCTGTTGCTTTGCTTGAACTATATGAAGAAAATCTGATCTCACATAGAAATGTGTAAGGAGAGAGAAAGGAGTATGTAATAAAGTAGTCTTTTCAGATAATTATAGATACTCTTCTTTGATATTACATCAAAATTCAACAGTGCTGATTTAATATTGCACTAAAACTCAACAAGTGCCAATGAGGGATGGGAAGCCATATTAACAAACTTTTCAGATTCTGTTATATTAAAGTTCACTAGTGTATCTTGTACTTTGAATGGAACTTTTTCCCACACATAATTTTATAACATCATGCCTTGGCCATTTGGAAAATTTTGGTTTATTGAGTTATGCAGATCTTCCAAATGTACAATGGAAAACTCCACTCCATATTCATGAGAAACTAAGAGTGGAAAAGGGAGATAACATCTCAGTATTATAATGAAAGTAATAGTTTTGACCTTGGGGACCCCCAAGAGTCCCTGGACCACACTCTGAGAATTGCTGAGTTAACCCACCACATCAAGTAATAGTTGTGGATGTGTCATTTAGAGAATTGTCACCTCTCCCAGGTGAATGACTGAACCCATTTAGGTAATGCCTACTACTTTTCCTTCGAAACCTGTCAAAATAGGATGGATAGTGAGTGTGGGTCAGAAGGGAGGCCTGGAGCCCATCAAACTCTGTATGAACTACTCATCCCTGCCCCTACAAGCATCTTGGAAATTTTAAATACAAGCAGTGATGTGCCTGTGAGTGCTGAACAACCAGCTCTCCAGGAAAAAGAAAAGTCCTGTTTTTCAGCATTTGCCAATTCCTATGGTATAAAATCTTCCACCATGTCTGATTTCAAGCGACCAACAGGACATCACTGAACAAGCTGCTGGGACAAGAGGCACACGATTGGTTTTCACAAGCTGGCGTGAGCCAGCTCCAGCACACCACTGAGAAAGAGACAGAGACCCACCTCTCAATGGGAACAGTGCCAAAGAATTTCCAGTCATTTGGTTTTAGCTTCCACACTCTACCCTCTGGCTATAGATGGTTTACATTCCTGTGACATGCAAGAGCCAGTCTCGTCCCATTACAATATCAGACTTAGGCTCAGGCCCAGTATCTAGTTCACTAGACCAGTCCCAGGTGTGAGTGAGGCTTCTCAAGTATCATTGTCAAGGACAGTTCCTGTTGCTTGGAAGACCTGTGAGCTAAAGAGGCGAATTTTCTGCCTCTAACGTGCCCAACATACTATACACCCTACATGTGATAGTGAAACCTGGCTAGGATGACCAAATAGACATTCCTGTTCAAAAACCACGGGAATGCAAGGCACACAGCCATCACTGGTCCACAGCAGTTCTGAAATCCAGCCTGGCACAAGTCAGCAGTTCCTTGATTAAGACTGTTCCTGGGGAGTAATTCTTTACAGACCTTGGTTCCACCCAGGGGTTCTTGATTCTGCCCTCTGGGTCATCTTTTTTTCTGTAAGAAAAAGCCTGCGTTTGAACCTGAGTGGTATTCGTAGCCTGCTTCCTGCCTAAAGTAGTTTGGGTTCCAAAGGTCTCTTCTCATAGTGTACTATCTCTTTCTGTTTTGCTCCCCAAAGGAACAGAGACAGCAAAATCAGGTTAAAGTGAGTGGTGTGGAACAGCATGAGAAAAGAAAAGAGTCTGGGAGGTCAAAGGGTAGCCTGAGAAACATGTGAGGATAAGAGAAGCTGTGCCTTAGGAATAATCCATGGACTGCTGATTAGATATAAGATTCCTATGGAGAAGAGGGCCCTGGAGGCATGGCCCCCCATTACCTGAAACCTAAGCCTAACCCTAGTTTTACTATTTGTCTTTTAGTCTGAAAAGATTTATAAAGATATGTATCTTCTTACTTGGTCATTTTTCTAGCTCTTTTTTTCAACTTAAGAAATAATAAATACTCATAAATTTTAAACTGTCCAAAAATAAGTGTTCTTCCCACTACAGTTTGTCTGACCAACCCCCAAGGCAGCACTATTTGCAATCTCTTAGTGCATCCTGCCTAAAATAGTCTGTGAGCAAACACATAGATAAATGATGATAGATAGATCGATAGACAGATAGATGATAGATAGATAGATAGATAGATAGATAGATAGATAGATGATAGATAGATAGATAGATGGTTGTTTTACATAAATGAGGACATGCTGTGCATGCTGGTCTGCCCCATTGCTTTTCATCATTAATTATCTATCTTGGAGATTATTCCATAAGAATACATGTAAATCTACCTATCATTCTTTTTCCCCCTAGTTTATTTTGGATTCATTCCCCTCCCCGCTTTATGGAACTTCACTTGCTTCTTTCTTTGATACATTTCCACAGCATCTGATCTTCTCCCTTTTAAAGCTCATCACACTCAATCGACAGTTATAGATTGCTGACACAATATATGCCAGACATAATTCTAATACTGTATAAGTATTAACTCATTGAATTCTTGCCCCATGAGGTCAGCACTAGTAGGGTATGAGGCTTTCCAAGGGTCATACAGCTAGAAGTAACAGAGCTGGATTCAAACCCAGGCACTTTGGCACCAGCATCCACGCTCTTGACCACTTTGCTCCACTTCCTTCCCCCACTCCCATACCCCATGCACTGCCTTGACATAGTAAGGCCTCATTGTCTGTCTTTCTCACTAGACCTGAGGGTAAGGAGCATGTCTACATTGCTAGCTGTCAAATCCCCTAGTAGGTGCTCAATAAATATTTCTGAATTGAATGTCAGTAATGATACCATGTTCTGGAAATTCTTTACTATGGTCACTGTGCTAAGCATCTCACCATACAGCAACTCTAGGACATTGCTGCCATGGTTGTCCCAACTTTACAGTAGAGGAAATGAGAGAGCCAGGTGTGGACCCACGTCTGTCTGACCCTAAAGACTACACTTGGCCTCCAGACCAGCCATTCTCTCCGACCCACCAACCCCCTTCCCTCACCGAAGCCCACCACAGAGAGCCCTGAGCGCCCAGAACCAGCTACGGAACAAAAGCCTCCTGCAGCAGACTCGCTACAGTTCCTACTGCTCCAGAAAAGATTTAGAAGGTGCCTGGGTTATTATGATTTTTAAAGAAGTGTCTCTCCACACACAGTGCTGCCTTAGGACCCAGTGCAGTTCAGTTTCCATGGGTCGTAAGGCACTAAATATCCTCTCGATCACCATCACGGGGATTTACATGAGACACTCACACCCCTGAAGAGAAGAGGGTTCGTGTCTGCCACCCAGCCAGGCATAATACTTGATGTCTTGAACTGGGGAAGAGGGGAAAATCTTAGAAGGACTTTCTTCGGAGTGAAGCTAACTAGCATACATTTACTGTAAATCCAATAGACCAGTTTCCCCATCTAACATAATTTATCTTGAAACAACACAGGTGGCCTCTATTAAGAGCAGCTCTGGCCAGGCCACTCGGCTCCCAGCGCTGCAGTCTCACACTGCCCTCTGCAGTCTGACTCCGGTCTTCACACGGCTCCCCGCACCCTCCGCCCCCTGACCAACCCCAAGTGTCACAACCTGGAACATCCTGCACACACCTCTAGTCCTTCAGGTAGAATCACCATGGACCTTTGGTCTGGAGACAAAAGGTAAACGATTGTGGAACTTGCTGCCTGAGCTGTTGCATTTACGGCCATGATGCATCTCTTCAGAGCTGGTGGATTTGGAAAGCACACCTTGGGGGGCTCCATTCATAACATTCTTTTCCCGTAAGAGGGCTAAAAAAGGAAAACAATATTTTACCCGGATTGGTGTGATTTGTTCACTCCAACCTCTCCCAGCCCATCTCCTTTTCACCACACAGCACACAACCCCTGAAGAGAAGGCAGATGCTATCTAGGTCAAAAACATACTGGGTGAAGAGAAAAGCAATCCAAGGGAAAGAAAGAGAGTTTTGCACACTTGACCTATTATTTAAGAAGAAAAATCCTTAACAGATTTTTCTTCCTGAAAGAGGATGAAGAACCTATCCTAAAACCCAAAATGAATACATTCGTGAAGATCAGAAAAGAACTAGATCTTTTTTTTCTTGGATATATTGTGTATATGTGTATCTTTCTATGTGTATATGTATATGTTCTCCTGGAAAACTCTTCCTAACTTGGTTGGAAAAGAGTTGTCATTGTGTTTCAACATCCCGGCCTCCAAGAAAGACAGCATCAATTCCCTTGGCAAACTTACCACTAGCCTGCCAGATATTCTTAGAAATCTGCTTCCACCCCCTCCCCACACACACAAACACCCTGCACGCACATGCATTCTACAAAACCCTCTCTGTGAGGGAGCTTTTCTGGGAAACCAGCTTGAGACCACAGGCAAACACTGGTTCCACGCCACTCTACACCAAGTTCCAGGGCCCGTCCTTAACTGGGCTTTTAACCCAAAGCTCAAGCTTATTGTTTTTGGACTACACATTTGGGTGTCTGATGGGGATGGAGGGAGATCATTATCTGAAGAAAGAGAAAAGAGAAGATAATGCCCAAGTTTAAAACTTCTAGGAATGGGGCCAAAAAGGGCCTAAGGAAGTCTGTGAACTCAAAAGCTGGCATCATTGGCTTTAGGATCAAGTTCAGGCTCCTTGGTGTATTCAGCGCTCTTCAACCTCTGTCCAGAGTCAACACCTTGTGTCTTCCACCTCCCACAATCCAGCCCAGGTGTCCTCGGTACATTTACACCACGTCTCCCCACTCCCCTTCCCTGCAGCACCCACTTGCCCATTCCTCCAGCCCTGTCTTTCGAGACATAGTCAAACCCCTTTTTAGTGATGAGCTGGATGCCCACTCCAGCCAGACCTGTTCTGCCTGTGGCCAGTCCTTGTTCACCTTCTGCCGCTCCCAGGGGAGTTGCATTGCTTAGGGAGCAAAGGCACAGCCCTCACACTGAGTAGACTGCACGTTGCTTGAGGCTGGGCACTGTGTACTTGTCTGCTGACCCACCGGTTCCCTGGCTCCTGCTGGCTGGGCAAGCTGCCTTATGACCACATCAGAGCAGAGGGTCCCTGGAGCAGCAACAGATCTGCTCTAAGTGGCCATCATCATGGCCAGCACAGTTCCAGGCATTTTCTGGGCACTCGGCACACTTTAATTAAATGAATTGAACTGGCAGAAAAAAAATGGAGAGTGACTGCCCGAGGTCACATATGCTAGGAAATATGTCAGTCCACTGATAAACTCCATCCGGTCAGCAAACGGGAAAATACTGAGAGGCCAATTTAAAATGATTTGATAGTCCTGCCCATTGCTCTTATTGTACAATCATTGTCATAAAAGGCTAGTCAATTGCTATAATTTAAACATACACACACCCAATCACTCCACTGGCAGGGACAGATCTGTCCGGAGTTTCTGAAATGTCAGTGATTCTCCAGGTTACCAGAATTTCCAAAGCTCTAAAAGGAGACAGACATTTCAGACCAGGAGAAAGGATGTTTTTGCAGGGTCAGTTAGATCCTTTAGAACGACAGCACCGGCCAACGGGTCGAGAGAGGGCACAATTTACAATTTATCCCAATTAGTGAGGCTGTGCCCTTTGTTTCTCAGTATGAAAGGCTTCCTTGGATTGTAAGGAGGGTACCTCCCTCTAACCCCCCAATGTTTCCCTTTTTATTCCATAATTTATACATAGATAGGTAGGTAGGTGGATAGGTATATGGTAGATAGATAGAGACAGAGATAGGGAGATAGATAGATAGGTAGATAGATAGATAGATGACAGATAAAAGCAAGAAAGGAAAAATAAAAGATCAGTAATGGCCCAAGATATCCAGCCAGGTTTCTAGACATCCTTTGGAGACTGTCAGCTTTAGACATAAGGTTCTAATTTTTATCACTTCTGCAGCATTCATCCTGTGTCTTTGGAGGGAAAAATCTCAAGACATAGGTGAGAAGTAGGAGGCCTTTGAGGTTTTCTTGGGTCCTTTCTTTTAATTTTATCAAAGAAGACCAGAGAGCCTTTTTCCCTGTGAATACTCTACTCTCTGCCTCCAAAGTTGAGCATACTGACTCAGCTAGGGCTGCAGGAACTCTTATATCCATTCTGCCCTTTGTATCCATCTGTGTATATGGTCACCCAAAGCCATGAATCAGATTCATTGTGTAAGATTATCCAAACTGTCCAGCGTGGTGAGGAGCTAGTTTTTACAGTGTCAATAGTATAAAGGGGAAAAATGTTTTTCTCAAAGATTCCATAGGTTCAGAATCATAAATGGAATTATGCCACATTTCAACCCAGCAGCCCTACATGTCGGTAGAAGAGAAGAGCTAAAACTTTTGTCAGTGTCCAGATTCATTTTTTTATTATTAAGCTACATGGATGTGCACAGCATCAAGGGATGTCTATCTCCAACTCTATTTGTCGTAGACTGTATTAGTAACCAAGTTAGCATATACAAAAATTAAAAAGAGGAAGAAGGAGAGAAAGAAAGGGGGAGGGGGATTTATTAGCAGAATTCTTATTTGGGGTATCTTTCCAAATGCAAAGACAAGAATATGTAGTCAGACCTAAGAAAAGACTGGAGCTAAGAACTGGAAAAGCATGAGGAACCCAGGGAACAATTCTTGTCCATCTCCCAACTCTTTTTTTCCGTGCCTCTCTCTCTCTCTCTCTCTCTCTCTCTCTCTCCCTCCCACCCTCACCCACAGTCACTTCTCTGTCCTACAGCAGCACATGGCTCAGTCTATTCCAAGCATCCATACATGGTCCCATCAGAAGTAAGGTTGGCAGGATGGGGGCAGCAGTCACGTGGTCCAGCAGGGCAATAACTTACAGATTGAGGAGACCTGACTATTGGGCTTGGCAGGCTTCTCAAAAGATATCTACCCCATTAATACCTTCAAGCTATTAGAGGGTGAGGAAATGTATATAAATTACAAATTAGTCTGAAACTATGTATATCTTACACATGTCTAGACCATAGCAATTAGGAATTTATGTGTTAGAGGTTGAAACATTCTGCTCTAAAATGATAAAAATAAGTTGCATTTGATGTACTCATCTAAAGAGGCTCTAAGGGGCAACATCCCAGAATCAGCCTTATAAGACAGTGGAATAGATATTTATGTGAGGGTATTTGAGGGAGCCCATGATGGTGGAGGGGTCGTCCTGGGAAAATAACAGAGGCAAGAGGGGTGCAAAAGTAAAGAGAATACACTACAAAAAGGAGGGAGCCATTACAGCCTGAAAAATAAATCGCCTTACTTGAAAATCCTTCTGGGGAACAATATGATATTATGTGCTAAAAAGCCTTAAGTATTCCTGGCCTGGGGATTTATCTCAATTAATATTTCTTCCCCAAAAGAAAGAATTTATGGTATGAAGATATTCATTGTAATATTATTTATAACAGTGAAAAATCATGAGCATTCTAAATCACCAAGAATAAGGAACGTGACACGTGAATTGTCATATATCCACTTGGAAGACTGTCCATCTACAGAAAACGGTGGTTATAAAGATCAGGTGGTGACTTGGAGAAAATGCACGTGAAAGGATGCTACCCCCCAAAAAGCAAATTACCAAATTATATGAATGTTATGATTAAACCCATATTAAAATACATTTCTATGGAACAAAACAAATAAGGACTCCTTATACTTGAAAATACCTATATGGGGAAGTCTCTGTTTCACAGACTTTGTATGATGCTATTATGGTATTTATAAAATATATATTTTAAAATTTATTTTATTAAAGTATAGTTGATTTATAATGTTGCGTTAATTTCTACTGTACAGAAAAGCGATTCAGTTATACGTCTACATACATTCTTTTGCATATTCTTTTCCATTGTGGTTTATCACAGGATATTGAATATAGTTCCCCGTGCTGTACAGTAGGACCTTGTTGTTTATCCATTCTCTATGTAACAGTTTGCATCTGCTCATCCCAAACTCCCACTCCATCCCTCCCCCACGCCCCGCTCGCTGGCAACCACAAGTCTGTTCTCTGTCTGTGAGTGTTTCTGTTTCATACTTACTTCATTTGCATCATATTTAAAATATATTTTTAAAATCTACATGCAGTGAGCCCTGCTGGTTCCCCATCTTCAGCCTCTAGTCCTCGCCTAGAATGTGTCTTTTGCTCAGAAACGTAATTTCCCGTAACAGGCTGGAATTCCTGCTTCCCAGGGAAACGCACTAACACCCCAACTCTCCGTCAGCACAACTTCCTCTACTGTGAGTGCCAGCCTCTCTTCCGTGGTGCCTGAGGACCCCTTGGACGGGTCAGAAACTGAAATGGATTTCTGGAAGCTCCAGAGCAACCAGGAAAAAAGCCAGACACCTCCAGAGGCAGATGGTTTAGTCTTACAGTTTTTATTTATTTTCTCTGCACACCAGGAGAGGTTAGCTGATCTACTGGGCGGGAGGGGGTGTGTGGGAGCTGTGTGTGTGACCAATACGTCTCTGCTTTAGAAAACGTCTGTTTGGCAGGGTGGCATTCACACGGGGCGAAATGTCACATCTTTTGTCCCAGCGTTCCAGGGGATGCTCTATCAGGAGAGTTTTATCAGTGCAATTAACACAAAGGCCCCCTTCTGTCTTAAAAACACAGGCCCCGGATACATGGTGAGATGAACTAGCCATTGTTTCTGCACTGCACAAAAACTCCCCTTCTCCACCCCCCAGCACCCAACCCATTTATGGGGTTTCATTAAGGCCCACGGGTGCCCCCTGACTTATTTATTTAGGAAACACTGTTATTGTCTTAATGTAAACAGAACTCAAGATCAGTTGACAGTTGGAATGGAGCAGCAGAAAGGTTTTCAAAGGCGCCTCCTTGGAAAGGGGTCCCTGCATTCAGGCCGGGTTCCTGTATCATACTGCCAGCACTGTTCACAAAATAAACAAATGTTTGTTTTACAACATGGCAAAGGGGGCTCCCATTCAACGCTGGCCAGATATGAAAACAAACTTTCACATATAAGGGCTTTTGATACACATGACTTACTTGGATGACAAGGGGCTCGGCTGGGGAGTGCTTAAAGCTTATTAATATTGCACAAAAGACTTTTGTTTATCATTTCGCCGGACTGCCTGGGAATCACAAGACTCAAGCCGCCACCCGGCTGGTGTCCTAGCATTTCAGCAGCCGTAACGTGTGGAGATTGCGAAAGCACTGCTGGTTTGGAGCCAAAAACAAACTCTCCGCAGACCCAGGTGAAAGAACTCCGAGCTTGCCGGCGTCTGAGAACCAGATTTGGAATTTTATAAAGAGTGAAGTGACAAGAGCTCCCCCTACAGGTGGAAAAAATGAATGCCTTGCACCTTCCTGTTTGGAAGGGGGTAAACTTCCTTCCAGAAAACCTGGAAGCCGTGGCCTGCCTAATTTTGGGACATTTCCCCTTCTGTTCAAAAGGACTGGTTCTCCAGAAGCTCTGGGGGACTTTCTCTTTTAAGTTGACAGCTCCACTCCCAGAATGTCTTATGAGATGTTAGCTCTCTGAGCAGAAATATGAATGTGTGAGGGTGAAAAACTCAAAATCAAAATCAGTTCTTTAGGCACTGGTTTGTTTAGCTAGAAAGGGAACCGTGTAAATCCGACACAACCCCTCTCTCAAGACTCGTTCTGCCAATACAGAGGCCACCAGCCACTTGTGGCTACTGCCCACTTAAAATGTGGCTAGCCCAAACTGAGCTACATTGTAAAAGAATGTCAAATATCTTGACAATTTCTTACACTGATCACCTGCTGAAATGATCATATTTGGGATATATTGGGTTAAACAAGATCTATTAATTTCACCTACTTCTTTTAATGTTTTGTAATGTGGCTACTAGAAAATTTTAAATTAAATACACATCCTACACATCCCATTATATTTCTACTGTGGTATATTATAGAACTACTTCAGGCTCATAAAATAATAATAATAAATTTTGACCCTATAACATTTGTGATTTGTGCCAGGTGAGATGATTATTTTTTCTTGAGTACATGTATTCAATCCAGACACCCTGAATCTCCTAAAGAAGGTGAAGTTGAAAAACACTACTACCAACTGCCTTGCAATTATCAGTTTGTTATATTTAAAGTCTCAGAAAAATTAAAGTCTTCAGTGTGGGTTAAGTTCATATATGTTGAGAAAAAGTTTTCAAAAGTAAGGACGTATTTTCACTCCACAAACTCCTTCCTTCTCCTGGCCATACCTTATGTGCATTTAACTACAAATCATTCCAAGAGAAAGAAATTCCTTCTACCATAAGTCTTGCAAAAATGTTTTCAAGTCACTAGACAGCAGATATTTGCTTAATCCCCCCCATATCTGACAACCTCACCCACCTAATCAATCCTCCGTGTAAGCAATATTTGGGATATGTGAGGTATATGGGATTATGTGAGAAATATGTGACCAGCAAACTCACCATAATATTTATATAAAACTCCTCAAAAGTCACTTACAGTGGACAATGCTGTCACCCTAATTTCTGAATTAGATTTCAACGATACCAGCAGCTGCCTCTGATAAACACACTCAGAGCTGGCCCATGGTCACCAAAACACCTGTAAAAGGAAGACCAGCAGAGAAGATTTAGCCTTAGCAATCTGCTGCCTTAGATGTACCTTGGGTTTTTTTTAGTCTCAGGAATGTGCCAAGATCTCACTGAAAGTTTAACTACCTCAGTAATTAGACACCAATTTCGGAATTATACAAATCTTCCTGAAATCTTTCCCTGGAATTTTGCCTTAAAACTAAGTCAAAGGTGGGTACAGCACTACAGAGCCCACAGCAAATGGTCAAGGGGACACTGCTGTAAACCAGAGACAGAGGGAGCTGAGGAAGTGTCCCCAAGTCCTCTGAGCCCCTCCAGTGCAGTGTCACTCAGCCAAAGGTGGGTGAGATTAGCAAAGCAAATTGCAGCTACCATCTCGGAGATTACAGGTGAAATTGCCAAGGGAAAGAAACTCAGACAAACAAGGGTTTCAGTTACAAGTCAGGACAAATATAAGCTCCTGCTGAAGAGCTACATAGGGAAAAATGTGGAGTGGTACCGAAGACCCTCACCGTTCTCCCACAGACAGAAATGATGGCTCTGGGGAAGAGAGGCTGCAATCCTACCGCATGAACTGTGGATTTGGGCGATGGTATTTGGAGGGCACTGGAGTGGGACAGGATATTCACTGAAGATATCTACTGGTATGATTTTCCATCTGACCCTATTATTCTGGCACGGCTGCCAGCACCTTATAATCCCAGCATTGTGTTCACAAGCTGTGTTCACAGCCTCTGCTCATTAGCAGAGGCTGAGTCCAACATTGCTCTTGTAGGGGCTTGTGCGTCAGCATGGACCAACAGACAGTGTTTCCAGGAGCTAACTGCAAAGAAACAAGGGCACTACTCATTGGGGGGAAAGCACATGTATCAGTTAGGAAAGACAGTGACTGCCAGTAGCAGGGTCTGGAAATAACAGTGATTAAATAAATTCACTTCCTACTCATGTGAAAGAAGTCCAGAACAAAAGTCTAGGGTTGCCTGGCAGGGCTGTGGGGTAAGGCTCCTTCTGTGCTTATGTTCCATCACCTTGAGACGTGGTTTCCACCTTCAAGGTTGCCCCACGATCTAAGCTGGCTGTTGGAGAGGCTCCTGTAGTCACACCCATATCCAAGCATGTAGTGGGGAAGATGGAAAGAACAAAGGCGAGACACATGTCCGCTGTTGTTCCCTTCTCCAGGAGCTTTCCCGAAGTCCCACCTAACAACTTCCTAATCTAATTGCTAACTTCTAGCTACAAGGGAGGCTGAGTGCATTGTCACTCAAATAAAATCCGATTTCTTTTACCAAAAGGCAGGAGAGGATAAAGCAGGTCGCTTCAGAAGCAAGCAAAGACATCTCTACAGGAGAGTTAGGTGCAGCTTGAAATGTTTATTTCAGCCTTGGTAACCAGATTAACTACAGGCATCGTAACCTCTGGGCCATAGTATGACTTTTGCCTTCTGTTGGATCCTGGAATTAATTTTCTTAAACTCATTTGCAACTTGTGCCAGTTCTCCGTAAAATTCCCTGATATGAAGGACATTATTTCTGGGCCCACAACACTGTCAAAATCTACAACAGTCAACATGACATCTGTGGACTTGATAGAGAAAAAAGTTAAGCCCCATCATTAGGTTAAGATTCTCCTGACTCACTATGTGGATAAAGAGGAAAAAAAAAAACCTACTGCACAAGTTGCCACGTACGGATACCCAAAGTGACGCGGACAACGGCTCATCTAACCAGTGACGTAAACCCTGACGAGTCACCATTACCTGAACATGTTGACTGAAAGCGGCTGTTGGTTTGTAGGGTCGTGGAGAGCAGGAAGATGCTAAATGCAAAGAGGTGTCTAATGAAAACTCCTGGAGGATAGTAATTAAGATAATGATGATGAGGACAATAAGTAGAATGATTAATTACTTTAACTCTTCACTCTGAGAGTATAGTCCTATAGAGTAGGATCCCTTCCATTTCTATTGATCCCTTCAGTTTCTACTATACTTCACAATTTATAGGCAAATGTATGATCTCATTTGTTCCTCAAAATTCAGAAGTAGGAGGGACAGGTATTGTCATCCGTGTGTTCCAATTGTTGGGAGAGAAGCTCAAAACTACCAAGTGACTTAATCAGGTTGTCACAGTAAGAGGCAGAAAGCCAGCATTAAAACCCCACCCTGGCCCCTGGGTTGGGACGCTCAATTATACTTCTCTAGCAGAGTATCTGTAAGCTTTAGACTGCTTTACCGAAGCCTGAGGTTATTGCTTAAAGATTTTAAGGTCTTTAAAGGCAAGGGCCATGTCTTACTTATCATGAACTTTGTACACACTAGGCTAGACACTCAATTAATGTTTATTAAAGATAATCATGTACTAGCCAGCATGCAATAAGTTCAGCAACATGTACTGTTAGCATAAGCGAGGGCTGAAAAATGGGGCAACGCTGACCTTTTCTACCAAGAATACAAGAACACTGGCTCCATCTTGGTGGGGGGAAAGAGGAGGGGGAAGTGTGATCAAAATTTGACCTCGTTTTGTTGGAGTTGCTTTGTCTGTAACAGAAGGCGATGGAAACTGGAAAAAACCTCTGTGGTACCTCTTGTACTACAACTCTGTGATTCTAACTACCACTCAAACATTTCTGAGAAGAGATCCAGGTAATGCTAGACAGGTGAGGTTTACAGGTCAAATCTCCTTTGGTCCTTTTGAAAGAGCTGCAAATCTCGTTTAGAACATCTGCTCTTCCTCCTCTCAGTAAGTTACACCCCAGCCAATCCCCATTCTCTCAATGTCAACACAATCACTAAAAATAAAGACTGCTACCGGGCTTCCCTGGTGGCGCAGTGGTTGAGAGTCCACCTGCCGATGATGCAGGGGACACGGGTTCGTGCCCTGGTCCGGAAAGATCCCACATGCCGCGGAGCAGCTGGGCCCGTGAGCCATGGCCGCTGAGCCTGCGCGTCCGGAGCCTGTGCTCCGCAACGGGAGAGGCCACAACAGTAAGAGGCCCACGTACCGCAAAAAAAATAAATAAATAAATTAAAAAAAAAAAAAGACTACTACCCACCGGTGAGAAGTACCGCAAATATACACTCCAGAGGTTCCCCTCTCAGGACCCTGCTTCCACCTAAACCCTTTGTTCCTGAGCCTCTGCCATCACTGAAACTGCAACAAAAATTTCCAAAGTTTAGGGTTTTCTAAATTCAGCCCCCTTTAAATCCTTCCCCCAAATCTGAGCAAACTCCATCTACAAAACTTCAGATTCCTAATCCCAATGCTTGGTCCACCCCATTGAATCATCCACCATTTACAATATGATAAAAATCTTGACTTCAATCTTCCCTCCTTCAATAATAGTCAACCCAACCCAACGAAAGCCTCACAAAGCATTCCATTCTCTGAGACGTGTTTTGGCTGGTGGCCTATGAGACTCTCCTTTTGGGGAAATAAAAGGAGAGTGGGAGCAGTCAGCCTAATGAGTTCCACCACTCTTCATACTAACTCAGATAAATCACCAATATCCAGAAGTCCCTTCTACTCCCCAATTAAGATAGCTGTGTATTATAGCTGGAGATGATGACATTGATGACAATGGTGATGACAATGGTGATGACATGAGCTATAACAATAAACATATTTTGAACACTGTCTGCACTGTCCTGAGTGCTATAGGTACTGTTTCTCATTTAATTTTAACAACCATCTCCAGCAGTCTTATCAACCACACTAGTTTCCTCATTTTACAGATGAGGAAACTGATATTTAATGGCTGACCATTGCTCCACAGCCGAAAATGAGCTCGAATCCAGGTCTGTAAGATTCCAGATCCTATGCACATTGATTACCCTGCTTCTTGGAGATGGGAAGCAACAGTGAATCTGAGAGTCTTATCCAGAGCCAGGGTGGATGTAGAAGACCCTCAGCCATGAGAATTGCAAACAGAGGATTACCCCCAAAAAAGAGATAAACAGGGCAATGCCATTTAGACCAGATTTTATTCTTAAACCAGATTGAACCCTGAAAAATTTGTTAAATTGAAGGCATTGCTCTCTCTATTTTTTATAACCAAATTTAAGAATGCCATCATTTAGGGAATTTCCGTAATATGGGAATACTAAAATAGTAACAGTAACAGCTCAAAGCATCAATTTCCTTTCTTTTACCACCTGTGGGCCTCATGGGATAAGGGGCAGATGGTAAATTTGGGGGGAAGCTGGTCTATTTTGAATGCTTATTTACAAGGCTACATTCATGCCATCCACCAAACACCATCTGCTGGGCTATTTCTTCCATGAGACTAAAGCATTTTTTTCCATAGCAAATAAAAGTGCGACCAAAATTCTATCAGCATGCTGTGTTTGGGTGAGCACCAACACATTTCAAAACCGGCTTTAATCCTTCTCCAAGTCCAATGCAAAGAAGGCTCCCCTAAGAACAGTAACCCAATCAACACATTCATTCATTCATTCGCAAACTCACTTTGAAAGAAAGCTGGCCCCGTGTGGACCAGCAAAATGTGGAAAGTTAATTTTACAATGGGAACTGTTTTCACCCTGGGCCAAGACACAAGTATAGGCACCCTACGACCTGGGCGTGATTTAGGAGTATCTCAGGACTCCGAGACATGAGGGCATTTCAGCAAGGAGCCCCCTCCTTTTCTCCCTGCCCCTCCTCCCCAGCCACTAAAGCTCCCAAAGAATGTCTTTCATGTTTGCTGCATTCACTTCATGATGTGCTCCTGCTGCCCATCCTTGAATTCTCAGCTCACTGCCCCCGAATCAAGGGAAGTCAAGTTGAATCTTTCAAACTGAGAGCCAGCAGTGAGGACACACATCAGCAACGCGAGGCAGGAAAATCCACCCCCAGCTACTTTTTTGAAACTCCAAGTTCCGTTTGTTATCCTTAAGAGATGGAAGGCCCTGTCATTTCCAGGGGAGTGCCTTGGATCAGGAATCAGATCTCAATTTTATTTCCAGCACTGTCACTGACAGGCTGTGTGGATCTGGACAAGTCGTTTAATCTCTTAGGACCCCCAATTTGCTCATCTATTAAATAAGGAGGCGGTGCCACAATAAATACCTGGTAATAGCACTAGAGCCTGTATGGCTGTAAGTTAAGAAGCAAAATCTCCATAAAGTGAGGGAGGGTGAGAAGGGCTAGCCCAGGAGCCAGGATACCTCCAAAGAAGTTCTACAGTGAACATCATACGTGACCTACAGGGGAAGCCCCCGGAAACCAGAATGGGTTTTACATCAGCCGGAGTCGAGCTGCCTGCTTCCTAGTTTTGTGGCCACTCTGACAGCGTGGGAAGGAAGTTTAGGAAAGTAGTGCAGTGCAATCAGTGGTCAAGAACATCGTGTTTTGGAGGCCTTCTGGACCTGGATTCTGTCCTTTACTGTCTCCGTGACCTTCACCTGTTACTTACTTCTTGCGCTTCATCCTCTGCATCTGTGAAATGGTACGATACCTATCTCTGGTGGTGTACTCACGGCAGCTTGCCAAAGCCAATTTTTAAGTTTTCTGGAATTTCACCAGCTGGTTGGCTGCCATCACATTGGTAGTTTGAAACAGGCCATGGTGGGAGTATTTACCACAGAAATTAGCAAATGCCACAAAGCTGGGCAGCCTCCCAGAACTGGTTGTGAAACACTCACCAGCACACCACTGTCTACCTCTCGGCGAGGCTAGAAGGACCAATGGGAGGTGATGCATACAAAGTGTTTAGCATGATGTTTGGTGCATGACAAGAAATGAGAGTCAGCATGGTTGTTGGTGACTCAAGACACAGTCTCTCTCATCCTCATCTCTCACTCTTCTCTTGCCCACAGATCTCATGCTTTTCTCTGGAGACCCAGAGAGGGAGGATGCCCTTCAGTAAAAGCTTTTCTCATTCATCCTAATTGTTTATGGCCACTCATTCAACAGACGTGGACTGACTACCTACTGTGGGCCCAATCTTGTACCCGGCACTACAGATACCAACATGATTGACTACAACCTAGCCGTGGCCTTGAGATGTCCACAGGCCCTTTGGTGGACAGGATGCAACTGAGTCTAAGAGGGGCACCTTTTACCAACAACATGGAAATCAGAGGAAGGCAAAGCATTCCCAACACTGCCAACTCTCCTGCCACCTGAGATCCCAAGACCTTTGAAGCCTTCGGAGTAACTTCAGCTACAAAATGCAACCACCTTCTCTAAGATGGCATAATTATCAGGACTACAGGGCACTCAGCTTTCCTGCTCTCCCTGCCCTAATGGCATCACCCTCCGACTGGCAACATCCTTCCCCACTGGCTATGATGGTTGCTTGTATGCCGCCTGGAAACCAGAAGTGTGGAACATCCAGCCTGGCCCCTCGCCAAATTTCTACAGGGCATTAGTAACAAACTGGTGAAGCTCATTAAAAAAAGAGAGAGAAACCTATAACCATTAAAAGTCCATTAAGCAGCCTGTCATTTTGTAGAGCTAAATAGCCCACAGTAATCAAAAGCATATGAACCCCAGCTGGGATACCCAGTGAATTGTTTCGATTTAGGGGAGAATTCATCAAGAAAGATTGTTCTTGGGATTGGGTTGATTTTTCTCCTTCAGTTCCTGGCCCCATGTTCCATTATAATTAAAGTGATTGATGCACCTCCCAGACAGAGGTGAGCAGTGACCACCAGAGCCAAAACATCTGCTCCTTCCAAGCAAACAGCTAATACGGAACTTCGGTCGAAAGGCACGTAACCTGAGGTTACCCCTCCACTGTCAATTAGGCATGGCACAGTCAACTCTTTGCTGTCCGGCTGGGTTACCTCTCAGTTAGCTGTGAAATTTCTCTTTCCAACCATACTTGGACTTTTATCCACACCCAGATTATGGTCAAGAAAGAACTGAGTCTGAGGCCAACAAGGGACAATCCCTAAAGTGGATGATGGAAGACGCACCCATCAGTTGAAATGTCTTCCTGTCAATGGACGGACACTTGTTCATGTTGGAAATGTGGGTTCATTCCTTCAAATTTACCACAGTCCCTCCCCTTCCTGTTGCCCATTACCCCTCCCCTGTGTGGTGTGCCCCTGCCGTGCCACTGCTGTGAGCACCTCCGTAGGCGGCCACATGCTGAGGACAGAGGTAAAACTCAGAATGACAGTTTATGGTAGCACATTAGCAGTCCTGGCTCTGACATCATGATGGTGAGAAAAGAGAGAAAACGAATGATTCAACATGGGTTTAGGAGGCCATTGGAGGAGTTACTTCTTCGTGCTTATCTATCCCATGACACTAGGTGAAAGCAAAGTGTTGAAAGAAAATGACAGAATGAAGACATTCAAAGTCAATACGAAGTCTTCTGAGAGCAATCACGTGTTCCCTTGATCTACCTTTATTATCATTGCTTCTCTTAAAATTTTCCCCTGGACTTCCCTGGTGGTGCAGTGGTTAAGAATCCACCTGCCAATGCAGGGGACACAGGTTTGAGCCCTGGTCCAGGAAGACCCCACATGCTGCAGAGCAACTAAGCCCGTGAGCTACAACTACTGAGCCCGTGCCACAGCTACTGAAGCCAGCGCACCCTAGAGACAACTACTGAGCCTGCGCTCTAGAGCCTGCGAGCCACAATTACTGAAGGCTGCGTGCCTTTAGAGCCCATGCTTCACCGCAAGAGAAGCCACCACAATGAGAAACCCGCGCACCGCAAGGAAGAGAGCCCCCGCTTGCTGCAACTAGAGAATGCCCGCACACAGCAACGAAGACCCAACACAGCCAAAAATTAAATAAATAAATTTAAAATAAAAAATAAAATAAATAAAACTTTTCCCCCAAAATGTCAATAGTTTGATTTTAAATACATACAAACATATATATATATATATATATATATATACACACACACACACACACACACACACACACACACATATATATCTGGGACTAATAGATACACACTACTGTATATAAAATAGATAAACAACAAGGACCTACTGTATAGCACAGGGAACTACATGCAATATCTTCTAATAACCTACAATGGAAAAGGATCTGAAAAATAACATATATATATATATATATATATATAGCTGAATCACTTTGCTGTACACCTGAAGGTAACACAACACTGTAAATCAACTATACTTCAATATAAATAAATAAAAATTTTTAAAAAGTCATGCTCAGTATAATCAACACTCTTCCCTCCTCCCCCACTGCCATCTATTCCAACTCCTATAGTAGTTTTGGAGCACTACCTATTTATATGGATCCTTTGAGAGCCCTGCACTGTTAAATGTGTTCTTGTGTCCAACCCCCGTCATTGACTCTGCAGTTCTCAAGGGCAGGGACAACGTCTTCTTTTACTCTGTATCTCCCATTGCATCTCCTTAGTAGAATCTTTGCAAGTCAGAGTGCCTCACTAAATATTGATGGAGTCATCTTTCAGGGTTGCCAGCCTCAGCATTCCAGTCTCTCAGAACCTTCCGATTCACCAAGCACTTAATGAGCCCCCGTGCTGCCCACACAAGTTCATTTGCCTTGGGATAAAAACAGATCAATGTCCCCTTTAGGCACTGAATCCACTTAAACACACATCACAGATTTACATACATATGGTGTGCACGAAGGCAGTTGCGCCCCTAGCCTCTTCTCACCATCCACATCCCAATTCTGCCCAACTTTCAAGGCTTGGCTGTCCTCCCATGACCACTGCGAAACCATCACAGAACACCCAGTCTGGGCCAGCAATCTCTCCCTCTGAATCCTTAAACTTCTAGTAACTAACAATCTACTGATATCTCTCAAAACTGCCTTGAATTGATTTAGTTAAAGGAGTAATTTAATTCCTTAGGTTATAAAAAGTCTCCCCCAGTAAATTCTTCAAGGGCAGCTATTGTAGTTTATCCTACTTCGTCTTCTCACAAACCAAGCAGAGGATGAGACACACAGTGAGTGGCATGAATAAGTAAGCAAGAGAGTCAGGGAGTGACAGTGGGCATGGGTGGACGGGTGGGACCGAGTGCGATGGAGTCAAAATGAGTGTAGGAGGGTTGAATCTAGATGAGGAGTGAGGCCCACTGTTGGCCCAGGTCAGTGAAAGCATGTCCTTCTCCCATCACTTCTCCAGGGAACCTGGGGAGATGTGGCCTATCACTAGACAGAGGGAGTCTCTGACCCTTATGTTCTTTCCTCCTTGGAGGTCTAATAGTGAAGGAAAAATAAACACATAAAACACCATAAATCCTCCTGTAAAAATAAAGATCCCTTTTTAAGGCCCAATAGCTAATGACTTAAGTTAAATTCCAGACCCTTACAAAAAATGATAAGACGTCTTCCACCTCTCTGCTGTCTTGACCCCTTCCAGAGTCAGGAAACTCCCTATGTGTCTCTTTATTGATGGACGTCTGTAAGTGGTGCTTATGGCCATATTAAGGGCTTGAAAACAATCACACACTTTCAAATCAACTGGAGAACTGTCCTGGGAACCAGGACCCAGGTCCTCCATCTCGGAGTATTTTCTCCCAAATTCAGTTGGGAATGAAAGATGCTTTTCTCGGCAACAACCTGTTTTGTTGAGAACCAGCATGCCGAGTGTGTCCGTGGCACTCAGGACCACCTGTTGTTCTAGGAGAGATAAAGAATCTACCTTCTTCTTGGTCTCTTGCTGGCACAGGACTTCCTGGGAAGGAGGATGTTCAGTAACATCCCCTCCACCGTCCAAAGCCCTCACTCTCGTATGGCTTTCTCTCTGCAGGTGACCTGGCAGCTTAAGGACAGCAACGAAAGACAGAAGCCATGAAGAGAGCTGCTCCTGGTGTCAGCTCCACTCCTTGCTAGCTGAGCGACTCCAGCTCTGAACCTCTTTATAATCTGTGAGAGGAAGGGGTCCCACTATGTCATCCCTACATCCTTCCTAGCCTGGCTTCTGCCATCCTTCCTACTCATCCTGTTACTCTCCACCTCCAGTTCTCTTGCTTCCGCTCCACACCTGTGTCAAACAACACACAGTGCTGTCTCCTTTGTAATGCCCATTCCCTCCTACGTTCAGGAGACCCCTTCTACTGCTTCTCTCCACGGTTATACCTACCTCAGCCTCCCATCCCACTCTAGTACTTTCAGTCTCTCCCTCTCATTAATCTCATCCCCTCTGACTATGCATAGGCTCTGATTTCTTCTAGTCTAAAAAGCAAGCAACCTTCTGTGACTGTATGACCCTGTCACTCTCTTGAACTTTCCACCATCAAACTTCTCCATCGAATGTTCTCTACTGAAGTCTCCAGCCAGCTCCTTATCCAGTCCCTCCTCAACCCTTTCCACCCTGGCACCTACTTCTCAGCACTCTACTCTCTAAGCACTTACTAATGGTTGTTCCACCCTCAGGAGTGTTCTCCCAAGACCACTCAATCATAGATCCCATTCCCTAGAAGCAGACCCTGCAATGAGGATTCACAGACAAGTGATGAGAGAAAGCAATGCTCCGGAGAAAAACAGGTCAGGGAGTGGGGGAAGCAGGGCAATGTAGGAAAAGAAAACAAGCAAAGTCTCAGGGGGAAGTTCTAGAGTATAAATTATTCCTCGGGTTTGTCCTGGCTTAAGACAAGGGAGCGGGGCTTTCACACTCCCCAGCTGGCAGTCATGGGCTACGGGCTCGGGTGGGACGGTAATTCCAGGCACTTGCTCCCCTCCGATGTTGCCAGCAAAGTCATACCAGGAGCCTGAAGGCGGTCTTCACAAGAAATGTCACGGGGGCCAGCAGTTGGAGCCAAAAGCACATCTAGGCTGGGTAAGGGACACCCAGAGACCCTGAGGGAGACCCAAAGGACACACAGGGCATTAAAAGTGTCCGCGACCCACACACCTTTCATCCTGCTGCAGCTTCTACCAGCGCTGAATGTGCTCCCTTTTGGAACATTCTCCCCCCGGTCTCGTACAAGGAGAGCATCCCTGTCTTGCTCTTCTTCTGTTCGTTCCTTTTCTCCCTGCCTCATCCCCATTACCCTCCCAGCTGTCCCATCTCTCCTTTATTTTTGTCACTTAGTGACCTCAGCTCCCCTTATAGCATGGATTACCACACGTAAAAGCTCTCAGTCCCCATTTCCCACTCGGAAAGGAGCTTCTACTCAAATGCCCACCCAAGCACTCCAAAATCTAGAATTAGAACACAGGGACTTTTTAGTTCAAGTTCAACAAAGCCACTGATATAAAGTGGATATTCATATGCTTATTGCTGTACCAAGCAATACAAAGCAGTAAGAAGTCTTCAGAAAATAGATGTTCACTTTTAACAGTTTTGCTTTTCAATATTTTTTGAACAATAAGTAAGTGACCTTTAAAAGAAATGTATTACCATGTTGAACCCCACTCACAATCTTAAACAGTGCACTTCTATTTCAGATCCTGCGGCAAACCGAAAATAACCATCAACAAGAAGGTAAATGGTACCTTGCAGCTTATTAACACAATTAGACGTTCATAGCATGTGAGAAGAAAACTTCAGTGTGCCTTTAAATGCCATCTCACAGATTGTTCCCATCATTCCTATGAGCTTCACTATTAAGTTTTAAAATTCTAACATTTCTAAAGTACACAGAACCTTATAAAGTCCCCATTTTATAAAACTCTTCCATGTGTGAGAGGACCCAGCACACTCTTCCCTTCCCTTCCCAGACACCAACTCTGCTCCTGGGCTTGGATTTATCAGGACAAGTGCTCTGGCCACTCTGGTCTGAAGAACACCCAGGATGGAAAATGATTTTGATAACTAAGCTGCTTCATTTGTGTTGATCAAATATCATATAAGACTGTGCTCAAAGTATCGGGAGCTGAGACAAGTGTCAGAAATCCATCCAGTCATTCGTTGCCCACACTTCCCCCTTAAAGACATCCCAAGGAAAAGAGCATGGCAGGGTGTGGCTAGTCCACAGCTTTCTTCCACCAGAAAGGAAAGACTCAAGCTCAGGAGAAGAGTGCAGCCCCGAGTGTTGTCCATGGACCAATCCTGGTTACACATTATCTGTTACCATCTTAGGATAAGTAGAGAAAGTAAGAGAAAGCATTTAGACATGTGTATAGCAATTTGACCTTGTCAGGACACCCAAGCACATGAGCTTGTATTCTACAAATTATCAGTCTGCAATCCACTGAAAAAACATTTTTAATGGCCCATCGCCACAAATCATTTGAGAAGCGCTGCCTGACAGAGAACAGTGTATATAATCCAGTGCAGCCTCCATACATGCAAGATGGTGAAGATGGTGCCCATTGGGCAGAACTTGGACTTCTTGTGTTCTGACTCCCCTTCTGTCTACAGGAAGCTAATGCAGTGAATCGGAGCTAATAGGACCAAAGGCCTAAACCCACTCTCTCAACCCCATTCCTTCAAGGGTACGTTGAGAGAAGTATGTCCCTTATTACCGGCTAATGATCTAGCAAGAGCAAAGAAACCAAAGCAAGGGAGACTGAGAAAGAGATTTCTCAGGAGGGCCCGGCCTCATTACAGACACATGTTGGACTGTGGGTGGGTCAATCACATGCTCTTCCAATAGAAAAGTCTGTTCATTTCTATCACAGAGACAATAATCTCTGTCCCATCCCCTCAGCAGACATAATGCTGCCTCAAACTGTGATATTTTTAAGCTATTTGCATTCCTTCTTCAGAGTAGGAGATTTTATGTTTCAAGAGTGACTTTTTCAGGGCTTCCCTGGTGGCGCAGTGGTTGAGAGTCCACCTGCCGATGGGGGGGACACGGGTTCGTGCCCCAGTCCGGGAAGATCCCACATGTCGCGGAGTGACTAGGCCCGTGAGCCATGGCCGCTGAGCCTGCGCGTCCGGAGCCTGTGCTCCGCAACGGGAGAGGCCACAACAGTGAGAGGTCCGCATAACGCAAAAAAAAAAAAAAAAAAAAAAAAAAAAAAGAGTGACTTTTTCTTTAGGACTTGTCACCTAGTTTATTCTGGGACCAAACTCTACCAGCATACATTCATCCTTCAGGATCAAAAAAAATGAATTTTAAAACATTCATTCATCCATGGATTCTAGAAGAAACAGTCCTAGGAAAGAGGCGCCATGAGCTGAGAGGTATCGAACTGATTAACAAGAGCGACAGATCACAGGAAAAATGAAAAACCAGCCAGCAATCTGCATAAGCCCCCAAACAGGGGAGGAGATGAGAATGGATTGTTTAAACCAGAAAGCAGAAGTTAGCACCTGTTAATGACCAGTTTGTTGGCTCACAAGCTGTTAACACTCAGACAAACTGGTCGTTAAATGTGGTCATTACTTATTTCAATGCAAAATTTATTAGAGCCCCCATTGGAAGATTTAATGGAAGGGCAGCTCTCGCCCTCCACACCTGCTATACCCGGAGGAAGCTGGGAGCCGGCCTCTAGCTGCTATGTCTGGATTTTAAAAAAATAAGTAATAATAATAATAATGGCCATCCTGTCACATCAATTACCGATTTCTTTCAGCAATCAGAATGTTAGATGAGTCCTGATTCACAGCTGGATACCTAATAAGGACCACTTGAGTCTTCGTTACTTTGTGGGACCATTACAGTTACGTGCGCACGGTCTGCACTCTTTACAACCCCGCTGCAGGACTCACTATTATTAGATAGACTTTCGATTAAGCTCAGAACATTTTTTTCATCTTTTCAGGCTTTTGCAGATCACAAAAAATACAAAATAAAATAAGAAGAGAGAGGGCTGAGGATTCACAGTGCTTACAGCAACAGAGGCGGATGGTGAGTCCTGGGAGAGGAGATGTGAGTAGCATTATTTTGTCTCAGGCTGTCCCCAGGGTGATGACAGAAAGGGTGGCCACCTGGAACCTCAAGGGCCGGAAATTCTCAAAGCAAAATCTTTCCCACCACGACACCTAAATCTACGTTCATTTGTGGATTTTGCAAAATAATGCCTGGGGCGGGGAAGAAGTTAGATCTCAGGAGCTTCAGCCAGCACCAGTTAACAACTCGTGTTTTTTACTGAGGGGGAAGTTGACCTTAGAGCACTCTGTGCATCTCAGAGAGCGACCGAAAGTGCATGAAAACACCGGCCCCTTTTCCTTACATGCCTCTCATACTATGGCACCAGAGCTGCCGAATCTAGCCAATAAAAAATCCAGGATTTATTTATTTAAAAAGATAAATAAATATTTATTTCAGATAAACACTGAATATTTTTTAGCATAAATATGTTCTGTGTAATATTTGAGACATACTTATGCTAACATAAAATAGTATTCATTGTTTCATTGAAATGCAAATTTCACGAAGCCACCCTATATTTTATGGCCACCCTAGAGAGGACACTTGGCTTTTGGAGAAAATGAAACTCTTTGGAGTTAGTAGCTCTTCAAACTGGTGGATCACGTAAATCAACTGGGAGATTATCAGGTGAAGACTGTGCCTAGGGAATCTGTTTTGTTGAAGGCTTTGAAGATGATGATGATGATGATGATGATGATGATGATGATGATGATGATGATGATGATGATGGGCCAGTTGAGAGGGGGGACCAGTGTTCTACAATATATCTGCATGACTCCTATAATTAAGGAGAAAGTGGAGGGTTAATCGGTGAACTAAGCACTGACAAAGGTTGGCCTCCCAAGGCCCTACAGAGCCCTATTCATTAATCAAACTTCCTGAGTTCCCACCAGGAGCAGGGATATGTCCTTGGGGAACTAAAATCCAGTAGAGGGAAGAGACAAGGATTTAGAAGACAGACATTGATAGAAGGTCTTCTACGTGCCAGGTACCACACTGGTGCTTCTGCATCCATTATCACATTTAATACTTACAGCAGCCCTTTTTATGTAGGTGCCACTATCCTACTTCTACAGATGAGGATTCCGTAAAAGCTTAACTTGCCCAAGATGAGGACATTAGCAAGTGCCAGAGGGCACGTTCATGCCCAGGCTGGTCTGGCTCCAAGCATTTGCTGTTTGTACTACAAGCTCATCATATCCAATAAGCGCCAAGCGAGTGGAACAAATTAAGTACAAGAGACAAGCATCTTGATACTTGGTTCAAGTGTCACTCTGGCACTTCCTAGCCCTATAACCTTGGGCAAATGACTTAACGTCTCTGTGTTTCCAAAGTTGCTGCTGCTTTGCAACTGCCATCATTGCCGCTCAGAGAAAATAAATGAAGAGAACTGGGGTGTAAAAATACGTTCACATCATTAAAATACAGAAGAGGTCAAAACAATGAGATCAATAGAAGAGAAACTTCTTCAAAACCTGGGCTCACAGAGCCAGGATCCCTTCCATTTTGAGCTCATCTGCTGTGTGACTATGAATAGCAGAGTCCCCACTTAAGCCTTCTTTGCAGAAGATGTCCCCACAGGGAGGGCTGTCTGTGTCTGGACATCCAGTGGTGGCCCCCAAAGCCTCTCCTATATCTTAGCAGTGGAAGAAGCGTGAAAGTATATAGGAATTAAACACATAAGCACTTGGGGTTTTATGGGATGGAGCTTATCAGATTTAAGGCTGATGGGCTTTAGAAAAGCACTTCCTAAAGTCAAAGTAGCCTTCGTATCCAACATTTCTAGCCCAGCAGTCATTTTCCTCACCTGTAAAAGGTACTTCAAAAATTTCTCTGAGGATTAAATGAGATAATATATTTTAAATGCTTATTGCAATGCCTGATATATAGTTAGAGCTCAATAAATGTTAGCTGCTATTATTATTACAAGTTCTCTCCTACCAAATTGTGAGCTCCTTAAGGGCAGAAAACTATACTATTCTTCGCTTGGCCAACATTAGCACAGTTGCTTACAAAGAGGAAGCACCAGGTGGGTGGGTGGGTGGGTGGGTGAGTGGATGGAAAGAAGAAAGGAAGGAAGGAAAGATATATGGGTAGATGAATGGATGGGTGGGTGGATGGACGGTTGGATAAAAGGATGGATGAATTCAAGAATGGATCTTCTGGCAATGATGACTGGGAAAATCTTCATGAAGAAGGTAAGAATCAAGCTAAACTATTAAAGGTAAACCATATGACAATTTCATGGTTTCATACGTACCTAACACTTTCATTCTTCTTTTTCTTACTTCTATAGATGGATTATAGGATACCAGCCTTTTCGAAAAATACCAGTCAAAAGGTGTAGACGATCAGCATAATGCTATGCACCTAGTAGATGCTCAAAAGATATACTAATTCATTCAAAAATATTGGTAATTTACCTTTTTCTCATTGGGAAGAAGAATTTTAATGTGACTTATACCATGTTTAAATCCATAATATTCTTTAAGATAAAACCATATCAAAGCAAGTGGTCAGGAAGGAAAAGAAGAGTTGGTGTTTTTATTCTGTCCTCAAATTGCCTGGGTTTCCGAGATCAGTGTGATTGCTGCCCTGACTTCATTTAACATAGAATCATTGGGCTAGTAAAATTTTAAAAGTATATTTTAATTTGCTCCAGTCTGTGCAAGCTCAAAGAAGAGGGAGAGTGTGAGAGAGGATATGACCGGCATAGAAAAGAAGGACATAGGGAGGAGAAAGGACAGACTGTAAAACAAGGGCCAGCCGGCAACAGACATGAAAAAGGGCCTGGCAGAATTAAAATAATCAGGAACTAAGAGGAAAAACCAAGGGTTCAGAAAAAGTGAAGAGGATTCCATTAATAATCATTTCAGAAGGCAGTAGTGGGTAGAACTCTTGCAAGGGAACGAACAGGAGGGAGTGAAAATAAAGTGAACAGCTGCACATTCCTCTCTCGATCTGCAGCGGTCACCACAGCCCCAAGCTCTTGACCTTGCCATGGAAAGGGCTCCTGAAAGCACTAGCCAAGGCGGACCAGCCCCCGGAGAAGGGAGCTGAGCCCAGGGAGCGCCGAAGACATACTGGCCCCTTAAGGGTCGGGGGCATCACCAACACGCTGGGGCCACTTTGTGTGTAGACAGAGATGGCAGCCTACCCTAGTGATTTTGAGGGTCCAGGCCCTGCACCCCAGAGAAAGAATTCCCTAACTTGCTGTCAGACACCTGCAATTCCACAGTTACAGATTTCTGTTTTGTCCAGTTTCTTCTTCTCAGTTACAGTGAAGATGCTCCTAGCAAACAGATATGAAATGTACCAGCCATCCATACTTATTGTGAATGAGTCCAGCAAAACATTTTCTGAAGCTACCTTGTTAATAAGACGGTCAAGAGATGCTGAGCCCCAGGATGCCTGCACCAAGGTCCAAGAGGTCAAGGAGAAGGTTTGAGGCACCCCCAAACCTGCCAGGATCCTTTTCCATCCTGCCTGGCCACCATCTGGTGCTGACGTCTCGTCCCTAATGGGGCCCAACCCCAGCGGGTCTTGCTAACTGCTCCCTTACTTGTGCCAACTTTTGCTTCCTAAAAGAGAAAAATAACCCCCAAGTATCTCTCCGTTGGATATTTGGGGGCTATTTTGATTTAAAAGAGCAAATGAGATTGAAAGGTAGACACAGGCTCTTCTTCAATACAAAAACTCATTAAAATTCCCCTGAACTCATCTTCCTAAAATGAGTATGTATCAAGAATGACAAAGTATTGATCATTGTTAGTACTGAGTCATGGGCACCTTGGGGATCATAATATTCTCTCCACTTTTGTATATGTTTTTAAATCGCCACAATAAAAAAGGGAATAATAATCATTTCTTAAAGACTATGTTTCCAGTGAATTAATTCCACTGAATTAAAATGAATGATTGAAGAGTAAACAATTCCTCCATCTCTTAGATGTTTTACCCACTCTCACCCCAACACAAAACGCCTAAATGATTGGAAATACTCTGTTGCTTCTGCTTGGGGGAGGGGGATTTTGCTTTTCATTTCGACGTCTTTATGACAGGTGGACGCTGCCTGAATGCTCCTCCCTACTCAGCCAGGGCTCCTGCCTTTTCTCTGACTCGTTCATGGACTTTGCCATTTGCCATCCTCAGGTCTTCACTTTTAGCCTCTTATTGCTAACTCCATTCTTCCAGTTTCCTCATCCCAGTCTCCAGCCTTTGCCACTGGCTACTCTCTTCAGACGTCAGGAATCTCTGTTTCACAGATTCCCTGCTTCTCAGCCCCTCGCTCTCCTGCTAAAGATGCTTGTTCTCTTTTTTCTCCCCTCAACGGCTGGTTTGTTCATCCTGTGTGATTAATTAATGCATCGGCTGGCTCAATCTTATCACATGATCGCTGGCATTAATTAACCCTGCGGAGTCTTTGCCTTGTTAGACGCAAAAGGAAAAGGACTGCAGCACTGATGCCTCATGTTAGAGAGAGAGAATTTATGCTAATTTCTCAAAGAGAGAACTCACAACCAAACCACATCAAAAAGGATTCCTAAATTAGCACTCATGATTCCTTGGGGCATAGAGGGCAAACCTATTCACAAAATTCACACTCAGCAACAACAACACCTTTAATAAGGATACTGTAATTTTTGTATTTCATTTGGAGTCTTCCACAAAGAGTGACTGTTTTGGGCTAAACGCGAAAGTCAAACTGCAAAATAAAGACCAGGCGTAGAATCTCCACATGTGACCCAGACCAGTTCTGACTGAGCAGGTGTCAGTCATAAAGGCCTCAGAGAACCAGGGTCCAGTCTGACCCATCTAAAATCTCTGTGACATCAACACTTATGTTCACTCTGGTGGTTGGAGAGTAAAAGGACCTGCAAATGAAATAAAAGAAGCCAATTCTATATTCTATTAGGGCTTATAAAAAGAAACCCACCTCCGAATGTAAATTGGGGCAGCCACTATGGAAAACAGTATGGAGGTTCCTCAAAAAACTAAAAATAGAGTTGCCACATGATCCAGCAATCCCAATCCTGGGCATATATCCAGACAAAACTCTAATTTGAAAAGATACAGGCACCCCTATGTTCACAGCAGCACTATTTACAATAGCCAAGACATGGAAACAACTTAAATGTCCATCAACAGATGAATAGATAAAGAAGATGTGGCACATATATACAACAGAATACTACTTAGCCATAAAAAAGAATGAAATAATGCCATTTGCAGCAACATGAATGGACCTAGAGATTATCATACAAAGTGAAGTAAATCAGAAAGAGAAGGACAAACATTATATGATATCACTTATATGTAGAATCTAAAATATGGCATAAATTAACTTGTCCACAAAACAAAAACAGACTCACAGACATAGAGAACAGACTTGTGGCTGCCAAGGGGAAAGGGGGTGGGGGAGGGAAAGAGTGGGAGTTTGGGTTCAGCAGATGCAAACTAGTATATACAGAATGGATAAACAACAAGGTCCTACTGTATAGCACAGTGAACTACAGTCAATATCCTGTGATAAACTATAATGGAAAAGAATATGAAAAAAGTATCCTCAAAATTGGCAGAACTAATCTATGCTGTTAGAAGTCAGAAGTGTGTTCCTTTGGGGGAAGGGGGAGTGGCTAGAAAGGAGCATGAGAGGGGCTTCTGGGGTTCTGGTCATGTTCTATTTCTTAACCTGGGTGCTGGTGATGAAAGAGGATGTTTAGTCTGTGAACAAGTATTGAACTGGGTGCTTATGATCTCTGTACTTTATGAATATTATACACCTCACCATAAAGTTTTCAAAATGAAAAAAACAATAATGGTGATTGGAAGCACACTGGAATTTCTCTTCCCTTAATTGGATAAAGGTTCCTGAAAAGCTAAAAGAAACAAAAATAAAATCCACCTCCAAGGCGGCAGCTGGGAGGATAAACTTGCTATAGATAATCTAGAGAGGAGGATTGGAATTCCAAATGTCTCTTCCAGGGAGAAGATAAAATCAATCTGCTTCAACTTTCACTATCTCTATGAATTCTTTTTTAAAACTCTTTCATTCAACATTATGTCTGTGAGATTAATCCATCTTGATGCAGGTACAGTATTTCATTTTCTAATTGCTGTGTACTATTATAATTATGTACAATTAAATATGTTACAATTTATTATCTGTTGGGCTATCGGCATACACATGGCTATTAGGAATAAGACTGCCCTGAAGAGTCTTGTATGTGTACAGGTGTGTGCCCATCCTGTGGATGCCGAGGCTGAGGTCCAAGGTCACGTGAGTATGCGTGCATGCTCAGCTGTGGTAGACACTGCTCCTAGCCATCTAACAATTGAGTAGGCCCTCTTAACAACTATCCTGCATAATTCCTCTTCTCCTAGCTTTGGACACCTTCACCTTCCCTTATGCATACCTCTTCCTCCCAAGATTCTTACCTTGATTGCCCCCTTCCCTCTGTATCCTGTGCCCTGTAGTGACCTCACTTCTTCGAACACATGTAATTGACCTTCCATTTCTTTCGCCACATGCCGACTTCATGTCAAAGCATCAGTCATGTTCTTGCATCTTCTAGCTCAACATTCACCCCTGGATGTTCTTCCAGTGTTTGAAACATGTCCAGTCAAACCCCTCTTCCTCTCCCTCCCACTCGTCATTTCTCCTTCAGACCTTCCTGGTTTGATTACCCTTCTCTTGGCCATCTGGGCTGGTAACCTTGGCAGTCCAACATCTAGATGGAATTTAAATCCTACTGGTGGCCCTTCTACCACAGACCTCAAAGGGGAACGGATTTCTCCTACAAAACAGTTCCAACTGTTAGTTTACTTGAAATGGCTACCAAACTGAGAAATAGCAGAAAATGATTTTTATGTTTCCTATCTCCCAAATCATAAGGAAACACCATTTAACGGCTGGGAACCTAACCCACTGTCTTCAAATTGCAATTTGTAAAGGAACATTTCTCTTTAAGAAGTGATGTCCGGAAAAGGGAAAAGGCGGTTTATATAACATTTAAGAGCATGGCTTTGGATCAAATAGACCTAGGATTCAAGTCCGGCTTCTGCCACCTTCTAGCTGTGTGACTTTGGGTAACTTACTTCCCTCTCTGAGCCTTGGTTTCCTCATCTATAAAATAAATGGAAATATTGCTATGTTGCCCATTTGCTGTGAAAATTAAATGAGATCAAGAGACTTAGTACAAGGACTTCCCTGGTGGTGCAGTGGTTAAGAATCCGCCTGCCAAGGCAGGGGACACGGGTTCGAGCCCTGGTCGGGGAAGATCCCACATGCCGCGGAGCAAATAAGCCCATGAGCCACAACTACTGAGCCTGGGCATCTAGAGCCCATGCTCCACAACAAAAGAAGCCACCGCAATGAGAAGCCTGCGCATCACGACGAAGAGTAGCCCCCGCTCGCCACAACTAGAGAAAGCCCGTGCGCAGCAACGAAGAGTCTATGCGGCCAAAAATTAAAATAAAGGAATAAATAAATTTTTTGAAAAAAGAGAGAGACTCAGCACAGCATCTACCGCGTCTATACTCATTAACTGTGGTTGGTGCAGCTGTGTTGCCAATTCTCTATGTGGGAAAACTGGATAAATCGCAACTCGTTCTGTGTCCCAGAGAGGTTACCACCCGACAAGCAGCAATTTCGAAGTTCTAATTTCTTTTACTTTGCTCTCTAAATAGCTCAGAAGGGATGGCTAGGCGGTGAAAAACGTTCTCGGGCTGGCCAGTTTGAGGCATTTCATTTTGCGGATCTGTCTGGAAAGTGCCAGCTCATTTCACTGATCAGCGGCCATCTCAGTGTTGGAGTTTAAGTTGCTATCATCCTAAACTAAAGCTGAATGGGATCCTTAGGAGCCAGAAGCTCCGACAGTCTCCATCGGAGACACAGCTGTGGTCCACAATCGGGCTTCAATCCATCGGAGGTGCAACGTGCATTTGTGCCAGACTCCCTCCTCTCGTGATGGGACTTTCTCCACTGGCTCATGGATGGTCTTTTGCAGCTGCCTCAGATGGTACTTTCTGCAGAGCTATCAGTGCATCCGTCTGTAGCTGTCTGTCCTGTCTCACCCTCAAAATGCCCTGTCTTTAAAAGTATAAGCAGAACCCAAGCAGATACTGTGTCAATCCATCAATCAATCAAACGTACATCAAGCGTCTGCTAAGTACAGTGCCAGGAATCTCACGGTAGGAAAACACAAAGATTCTCCAATCACAAAGCCTGGGTAACTAACAATACAGGTGAGCTTGTGGCTCAAGCAGTTACATGTCAAGATACTAATAGGAAGGAGAAGTCACTTCCGGATTCATGGATTCCAGAAACAATGGTAACCAATCCCCACTCCAGCCCCACTCCTCTGACACAATCAAGAGCGGAACTCTACGCAGAGTGGGTGACTCATAAACGCCAACAAATAAATGCTAAGAGTGCATTCTTAACATGTTCTTGAATTATTATTCTTTCTTTCAGAAAACCTTTCCTCCTTGTGAGCAGAAGTTTAGATGCTGAGTCCTCACAAACTAAAGTGATTTATCATATGACACAGTAGAAATATCATAAGTTTGTAGCTAGTAGGTAGGTAATAACTGAGAGTCAAACCCCATCCTATGGGGGGTGGGGGGATCATAGGATGAGGTTTGATTCAGTTACTACCTACCTACCAGCCATAAATCCTGAGCGACTTAACCTTCCGAGCCTCAGTGTCTTCATCTGAAAAAAACGAGTGAACACATCTCTTTCACAAGATGACTGTTGGGTTTAGAAACAGTGTAAGTAAAGGATGCAATGGTACAGAAAAGTGCTAAATAAAGTATATCCATTAACATTACTCCGTTGAACAAAAATAGTCCAACTCCCACCCCCCCAGCTCCCTTCCATGGTGGCTGAAGCTCCCAGCTAAGCCGTGCAGGACTCTGAGCTCGGAAGACACCCACAATAATTAACAAAGCTCAGAATTCTTTTGGTCCTGTCTCATCTGGCTTTCCTAAAAGGAAAAAGATAAAACGCAATGACAGGCATTCAGAAACTGAGAGAAACTGAACAAACTAAAACTCCCCCAAATACTCCATGAATCCCTGCTCTTGTAGAAGCTTCCCTGCCCAAGTTTGCACCCACACTCAGTCTTGAGTTACAGGAACCCACCTCTGGCCTAGGGCTATCCATACGTCCTCTTTGCAAGTGACTCTGTGCGCAACGGCAATTACCTCTAAGAGCTTGTATTTTCCCATTGATAATTGTTCACGAGACCGACTGCACCGAAAATCAATAGAACCCATCAGAAGGATGGAAAGAAGCAAATCTCTTCCATTCAGTTACATCGTCAGCCTCACACCAAGATTTTTCATCTCTCTAATTTTCCCAATTCCAACATATCTTGCAGGGGTTGAAGTGAAATGATAGGAAAATACACGTGTTCCACCACAAGTCACATGGATGCTACTGGCAGAGGCCGAAATGTGGAGGCACACACAAAAAATACGCATTTTCTTCCCATTTGTGCATCTAACCAGCTCTCTGGGTTGCTGTTTCAGGGCCGGGCTTATACCAGGTCCAGTGAAAGACGGAAAGTCCCACTTTCTGGAAATGAACTTGGACAAAGTTCTGGAAAGCAAGGCCAACACAGCGTGGCCAAGGTTCTGATGAGCCAGAAAGGAGAGGAAATGGTACTTTCCTCCTCGGATTCATGCAAAAACCATTCACTCTCGGTCCTTCTAACTATTCATGGTCTGAAAACATGGTGCAGCTGTCCTCATGAGCCATCCCACTCCCACCGTGGCACTCCCAGTCCGAGCTGACACAGAAATCAGACCCAAAGTGAAAGCAATGGGGTGGCCTCTACCCTAACCGTTCACAGATGGAGAAGGGCCGCACCATAAGTGCTCTCTCTTGTTTCAGCACTATAAAAACGTCGGACTGACCCATGAAAGATGGAGACGGAGGCTCACGCTGCCACGAGGAGGCATGCCTGCCTCGGAGCAATAAACTCATTCCCACGGTATTATGAAAATGGTTTTATTGCAGTGGGTTACATTTTTGCCCCCTCTGCAAAAAATTACTGCTTATCAGCGTCACAGAAATCACGCTAAAAAATCCCCACCTTTTCTCTCTTCTAATACAATCCCTCCCTCTGGCCAGGAACTTAATAAAATGGAACATTTCATTATTCCAGTTTGCATACCTCTTTTGAAGCTGAAACTGTCATCTCGAGTGAGTGCTCGGAAGTGGCCAGTGTTAGGCTAATTTGATTGCCCCTTGCGTTTGCTCAGACACCACCTGAAGGCTTGAAGAAGCCACTTAGCGTCCAGGTCTCTTGCTGGACTGGATTTGGGAGTTGCCATGGGAAGGAAGTCATTCAAAAGCAGTACTTTCTGATTCCTTCAAAGTACAGTTTGGATACGGCTCTTTCATGAGCTATTAACTGCCTGTCAGATGCCTTAAGAGAGGAAAACAAAACCAGGTGTACTGAGAATTCATATATTCACAAAGAGCTCAGCCCAGAGAGGCCTCTTCTTCTCTTAAGGCTCAGTGGTCTGGGCAATAGGAATAACCCGATTGAAATGATCACCTCTGACACCAGCCACTTCCGAGGAAAACCTTCTGCTGTATTCAGACAACTGAGCCTCAGTGGATTAACACACCCAACTGGAATCCTCAGTCAATACCTTTATGTGGAGTACGAAATCTCGGGAGGTGTGCAGAACCTCAGGCTCAGCCCCAGATTTACTGAACAGGAATCTCCAGTTTTACCAGATCTCTAGGTCATTTGTAAGCATAACAAAGTTTGAGAAGTACTAGTTGATACAACAGAAGCAATACTGATGGCCTCACTCTGGCCGCCCAGGTTACTCAGCTAGTACCCAGTTAGTACTCATGTTACACCCTGCTGCAGTCACAACAACCAGGAAGGCATGGTCCTGGCCTTCTGCGAGTTCAGCATCTGGGTAGACCACATACAGAGATGGTTCGTGTCTACGAGGAGTTAGGCAGCCTTGGAAAGGGGCCTCACAAATCTACAGACTTTAAGGGGTGAGCATCAGACCCTTCAGCACACCTGCCTCCCTGTGTGGTAGGTGGTCCCCCAGGAAGGCAATCAGACCCTCTGCCTGTGGCCTCGAAATGTCTCCCACAATCGTGTCTACCCAAACCCAGCAGTCCAAGCAAGCAAGAGCTGAGTCCAGCTCTTCTGCCTTTGAGAAGGCCTTGACCATTGCACCTCCCAGCAGTCCAGCTCCCTGCAAGCTTCTCTAGAACACTCCTACCACACAAATACAGGTCATTAACAAAATGAGACCCTCTTAACATAGCATTCGTCCCAGTTATGCTTTGAGGCAGAGACATTTAGCCCTCACTACGTGTTCCCCACATCTCCCAGTTCAGATGCAGTTAAGAGGAGCACTGTGGCTAATTACGGTCAACGAGTTGCAAGCGGAGATGATGTATGTCACTTCTGGGATGAAGCACTGAAGAGCTGGTATGCTGAGCCCTTCCCATGCCTCAGGAACCAAAATGGAAGATGTGTTCCAGATAGCAACAGATGCAAGCAACCTAGATCTCTTGGAAAGGAGCTTCCTGAAGAGCTCCAAGTTGAACCACTAGTAGAATTTTCATGAGGAAGAAATGAGTCTTTATATGTTAAGCCACTGAGATTTGGGGATTATTTGTTACCACAGCATAACCTAGCCTATCCTGACTTATACATCTTTGAGTCATCCTTTTTTTCCATATTAGCTTCACATGAAGAATTCAACTTGACTTTTGCCTAAAATGTGGCAAGAAGTGATTGAACATAGCAAGGACTTTTCCTCAGGTTTTCTCAGCTAAACGCCTTTTCTATTTTCTAGTCATTATTTTTTCTTAAAATAATATTAGAAAATAGAATGAGATTTGCCTTCTTTATATGATGTTTTGTATTATTGTCCATTTTCCATTGAATTACTGTCCCAACCTCAAAGTTGAGAAAGCTGTTGGCACTTGGACGTGGTAAACAAATGTGGTCCCCACTAGATTCAATGATTAGATCTGAAGTAGCAAATGAAAGCAGTCATTTGAACAGGTCAATAACCACATATTGGGGGACAGTGGTTTTCTAACCCAGGTTATAGGCTGGAGAAGATGTGGAGAAAATACTGTGGTTATTCTTTTTCCCATCCACTGCGTAGACATTACGCTACAGTGGCAAGCTTCTCTTCTCCTAGGGAAAACAACTCAACCTAGGTTTTCTCTTTTTCCAAATACATTGATCGACTCTTGATAAGAATTGCAAGTTGAAAAGCTATTTAATGTTGTAGGAATATCCACAAGATAAAGTCATGTTGTGACTTTAAATAACATGTAAATAATATTTAAACCATCTGCTCCAGAATCATCCTATCCGCCTGCCAAAATCCTTTTCTGGAGGAATGAGCTTTTCCTTTTTTCCTTTTAACTGGCGTATAAAATGGAAAAAAAACCCAGCCCACTCCCACAAGAGATACCCTAATAAAATCACTAGGTATTAGCAATCTGGCTTCAAGTGCCAAGAATCCAGGGTAATTCTGATTTAGGACTGAAATTCTGCCCTGCATTTAGCTTGTTGTGAATGGTGATGGGAAAAGCTCATACTGCTTGGTAGGTCAGAACACCCACTGTTAGGAAGTCTTTCAGATAATGGACCATTTGAGATACAATACCTGGGCAAGGTTACATAGTCTGAAGAGAGGGAAGTTCAACTAACCCATGGGCGACAGTTCAGGAGTCAGGCTTTGAAGAGATGTTTTCCTTGCTTCCTGCTTGAAAATCTATAATCAAATAAAAAAAAAAGATAAGACCATAGAAGTGATAGGAAAATATTTAATTGTAGAAAATGTGAGTGAAGACATCCTAAGGAAACAGAAACAGAAGAAAAAGAAAAGAAACAGAAGAAGGAGAAAAACAAGACAAAGGGAAAAGCGGGGAAAGTTCAAGGAAAGAAATCTACAGAGACAGAGACTGAAGGATAAGAGATTAGATATACCCCCAAGATATGCTGCCCTGTGCACAGGAATTGTGTTTTCTATTTTGTGCATTTCCCACTCCTCTAAAACCTAGCACAGTGCTGAGGACCCAGCTGCTCTGGACTGACAGACAACATAAATTGAACTAATGATCTTCATTCTACTCTTGGTTCATGGGACCAGAAATCAGTCTAGTTGAGGCAAGGAAATTTTGGATTGAATCATGAGTCTCACGACCAACACGGAACAAAAAATCCCACAGAAGAATCATGGAGCTAAATGAAACCCATCTGCCAGTTACACAGAGTTTAGCACTTCCCCGGCGTCCTTTACAGCTATAAAGACCTGCGTGATGCAAAAAGGAAGAAGGGAAAAAAAAAGAAGTCCTTCCATGGTCTTCCTGACAGCTGGATATGAAATTACCAACGGAAACATACAAAACTAAACATAAGCAGAAAACAAGATCATTGCAGAGCTCTGACCGATGACAGAGTCAGGGGTTGGCTTCTGAGCTATTACTCCAATGCAACCCAGAATGACAACTGGTGTCATGTTGCCCTGTAAAATCCACTTACAATGGGCGAGGACCAGCATTACACAACCTGAGAAAGTCCATATAGACGCCCTGAGGCTAACTGTCTCAAGGTCACCCCTGATTAAGCTCCTTTTCAGTCTGTGTCAACTCAGGTGTGGGGCTCGTCTCCTTTCCCTGGATGGACACACATGTACACAGCATACACAGCCACCCTCACCAATGAAGTCCGCGTGAAGCACACTTTACTGAAGTGTGAAGATGGACAGCGCTAGAAAAAGTGAGCACAGACAACGTAATAATAAATCCAGAATACATCATCAATCCTGTGTTTAAAACTCTGTCAGCCTTTCTACCCTGTAGTTCCCCTTTCTACCCTGTACTTCCTCTGCTCCTTTTCCTGCTTCCCTTTCCTTTTGCCCCCAAGACAACAAATTCTCCCATTCTCCTAAGCATGCCCATTTTTTTCTCCTAAGCACACCCTCTCCTTCCAGAAACTTCCCTGAGACTTATCTTTTCAACTCCCAGTGACCCACCAGGTTATCTTATGAAACAAAGTCAGTCCTTTTCTGAAGAAATGAATTTTGGTGTGAATTGTTTTTGTTTTACACAATTTTTTTAAATGTATTTATTTATTTATTTGTTTGTTTGTTTATTTATTTTGGGCTGCATTGAGTCTTCGTTGCTGTGCTCGGGCTTTCTCTACTTGTGGCGAGCGGGGGCTACTCTTCATTGCGGTATGTGGGCTTCTCATGGTGTTGGCTTCTCTTTTTGCGGAGCATGGGCTCTACACGCACCAGCTTCAGTAGTTGTGGCACATGGGCTTAGTTGCTCCGTGGCATGTGGGATCTTCCTGGACCAGGGCTTGAACCCGTGTCCCTTGCATTGGCAGGTGGATTCCTAACCACAGCACCACCAGGGAAGTCCCTGGTGCGAATCATTAACAATCTTCTTGTGATAACCCATATCATTTAAAAAGCACTGGACATACAAATGACTTTACAAAACAGAAACAGACTCACAGATGCAGAAAACAAATTTATGGTTACCAAAGGGGAAAGAACAGGGGGAAAGGATAAATTAGGAGTTTGGGATTAATATATACATACTACTATATATAAAATAGGTAAACAACAAGGATCTAATGTATAGCACAAGGAACTATATTCAATATCTTATATTAACCTCTGATGGAAAAGAATCTGAAAAAGAATAAGTATATTCAGTTATAGATATATAACTACTTTGCTGTACACTTGAAATTAACACATTATAAATCAACTATACCTCAGTTAAAAAAAAAGAAAAAGAAAGTAACGAGGGCATCAATCCCTTAGTATTAAAAGAAAAATATTGAGCATTTAAGCTGACTTTCTTGTAAGAATTATATTTGATTATGGACTGCATACTAAATGACACAGGTATTACTGTTAATTTTTTTGTTTGTTTTATTTTTATTACTGTTAATTTTATTAGGTGCGATTGTGCATAATCATACCTAATAAAATGTAGAGCTAAAATGACATAATGTTTGAGATTTTTAAAAAATATTTCAGTAAAAAAAAAACAGGTGAAACAAGTGTAGCAAAATGTTGATTACTGTTGAATCTGGGAAATGTAATATATGTGATTCATTGTTCTAGTCTCTCTACTTCTGTCTTCATTTGAATTATTTCCAAATAAAAATTTTATGAAAGAAAAAAAAACCACTGGTCAGGTCGCTTTGATTGAAAATATCTCCCTCATTTAACACTGTGTTTTCTAACAAGTTGTCCTTAGCAGTCAAATGTTCATCAAGTCTTCTGTAGCTGAGGATGTTTACAGCTATGTTTATGTCGATATCTGTATCTGTATCTATAGCTCTAATTATGTCTAAATCATAAACTTGCCTGCCAACAAATCCCAAGCCAGCAGCAAAACATTGTGTGCCTGGAGGTTCAGGAAAGAGGAAATGAAGAGGGAGGAGGGGACCGGTAGGAGGAGGTGGGGAGGGAGAGGGGAAGAGGAAGAGCCATCACCATCAAAGACAAGGTGAAGGTCATCAATGAAAATCTGCCTCTTTCACACACTCCCAAGAGCCAGTCCTGAATACAGTCCCCAGTGAATCCAGCAGAAGTCCCTTTGCCCAGGAGACCCATCCTTGGCGGCTGTCCGTGATCCCTCCCTCCCTGCAAACCAGGTAGATCTTGCAGCCTGAGGACATGAAGCCCCACACAGCCCCAGCCCCGCCTGCCCCTGCCCCGAAGCCTCCCCTCTGCCTGTCTGGGGACTCGGGCAGACAACCAACTGCTCCAGGAGCTGGAAGCTATTAGGAAGAGGGGCCCCCTCCCTACCCGCTGCCCGGCCAGCATGATTAGCATAATTACAATATGTTCCTGCAGCACCAGGATGAAAACTTGCGCAAGAGGGGGACGGGTTAACACACACAGGCCAGCCAAACAATAGTCAGGCTTTGTAATTAGCTAACAGTTCCTCTTTAGGAGCTTTCCTGGGATACTCCCAGGAAGCCCCAGGCTCCAGGCAGCACCTTCAGGACCAAAGGCAGCAGTAGGAACACGGAGCCCCTGCTTGAAAGCAGGGAGCTGATTCCCCCCACCCCCTCCAAAGAGGTAGCATTTGCCATTTTGAAGTGGAAAGTGACATCTCCAGACCTTTCCAATGGGTGTTAAGGAAACACCTCTTCACCCCTCAACTGTCCCTTCTTAACTGGCCTTAAAAAGTGCTAACCTTCCTGGGGCTGAATTTCCTCATCACCAAAGAAGGAAAAATAATCCATGCCTATTGTAAGAAATAATTAGATAATGGCTAGGAAACCTCTAAATAGCAAGAATGCTAAATAAATACCAGGTGACAATGATGATCTGAAAAGTATCTGGATTTGAATTATGGAAGTCATCTAATATCTGAAGGCATATTTCTGCCCTCTCATCCCAGAGTTAGATTTTCAGCATTTCCCTCTTGCAACCCTTACGCATACACATTGCCATAGTTGGTACATTAACACAGTAATAATAGAATTCTTCGGGTTCCCTATAGCATGTTTTCCTTTTTCCTGCCATGGCATACATAGAAATTGATATTTGTAATAGTCCCCAGGGTAAAAGGTTGCTCACGGCAACCCAGGTCCCATCCTGCCGCCTCCAAGGCCTGATGGGATCAATAATTCCACATCCACCCAACACATCCATGAGACACAAATGTGTCCCTCCATATTGCTGGGAAGCTCTACTCCACGTCATTGGTTTTATTCTGATCGTTGCATTGTTGGCTCGTTGTTTTGTTTTCTTTTTTTTTTTGCGGTACGCGGGCCTCTCACTGTTGTGGCCTCTCCCGTTGCGGAGCACAGGCTCCGGACGCGCAGGCTCAGCGGCCATGGCTCACGGGCCCAGCTGCTCCGCGGCATGCAGGATCCCCCCGGACCGCGGCACGAACCCGTGTCCCCTGCATCGGCAGGCAGACTCTCAACTACTGCGCCACCAGGGAAGCCCTGTTTTGTTTTTTAACAGCCATAGCCCCCTGTGATTCTGGAGCCTATGGTGGTCCAAAGCAATTGCTCTCAGCTTTGACTGTATATAAGAATCACTAGGGAAACTTTTAATAAACACCAACACTTGGGCATCACCCCAAGACATTCTGATTTAATTGGTCTGGGGTGGGGCCTGAGCATGAGGTGCAGTTGAGAAACAGTGCTCTAAGCTGTGCTTCTGAAGCTTTAAAGTGCCATCAAATCACCCAGGGAACTTGTTAAAATGAAGATTCTGATTTAACAGATCTGAGAGAGAGGTGGGCCTGAGATACAGGATTTCTAGTAATCTCTTAGGATACTGATGCTGTGATCCACAGAGCACACTTTGGATAGCCTTAGTCTAAAGAAGGAGATCTCAGATTTGAGCATGCCTTGCAATCACATGGAAGGCCTTGCTGAAACAGACTGCCAGGCCCAACCCCAGAGCTTCTGATCCAGGAGGTCTAGTGTGGGGACTGATCATTTGCATTTCTATCCCCAAATCATGAGCACAGGTTACCTGTGGAAGTGGTTCAACCTGAGAGCCTGGAAAGGCCTGGATGCAGCCCTCCTGGAGAAGGTGGCTTCCTTTCTCCCTGTGTTGGGAAGACCCAGAGGAACTCTGCAAGCACTCAGTTTCTAGCCACACTGACCTCTCTGGTGACTCAGTCCACTGGCTCACAACAAAGCTGACATTCTTTCCCTGAGAGGTGAAAGGGGCTCAGCCTACCTTTAGAGCGCAGAGCATCTCATCCCATCCCACCACCCAGGAGCCCTGTACTGGGAATCCGAAACCCACGGGTTCCACCCCCTTTCATATTCCCATGAGTTTTAACTTGAAAGAAAAGAACGGAGCCAAGGAAGGTTAAGAGGAGTGATGCAGGGAAAACAATGCACCCAAAGCGCCCTGGAAATACACTCAGTGCCTCCCGGGTTTGCCAGTACTCCTCTAATGGGCTGCCGGTAATTGACCATAACCACTACCCCTCAGCCAGTTTTCATCATTGGATCTGGACAGCTCCCAGGTAACAAACTCCAACGGGGAGGCTCGATCGCTATCAAGCTGAGTGAGGGAGGTCTTCAGCTCAGTAAAGCTGCCAGGCTGGCAGCAGCGCGTGTGTAATCCACGTGAGCGGTTTCCAGCTCCAGGATGCCCCAGAAGAAAAGTCTGTTAACACAGCAGCTGGAAAGCCAGGCCAGGCTGGGGACCACTGGGGCTTCATCACATGATGATAATCATTCGATAGGACGTCCTGCCCAGCCCCGGGGCAAGCTCACCAGAATTAGCGCTGCCCTGTGTTTGCCGGCAGCCTCCAGGAGCATCACAGGACCCAGGAACAGCAGGAATTTGGTTGTCTGTTAATTACAGAGTAATTAACCAGGGTCATGGCAGAGGCTGGTTTCAGAGAAGCCTGCCTGGGGACTCGCATCACGTTCCAGACCCCCAGGAGCTGGCCTCCGCTGCCTTATTCCTCTTCGTCTTGGAGTCAGATGAGCCCCGAGTGAAGTGCTGCTGACCTGTGGGTCCCAGGCTCTACGATCCAGCCTTCACATTTCACTTCAGTGAACCCTTGACTCTGCAAAAGGTCCCCCCAGTAATCAACAAGAGGGATGTAACTTGGTATATTGGATAAACCTAGGATTTCAGCCAGAAGGACATTTATTCCAATACTGGCTCCAGGACTTAACTAGTTTTTATCTGTGGGCAAAATAGCTTAACCATTCTGGGCCTCAGTTTTCTCATCTGTAAAATAATAACAAAAAACACCTACTCGTGATGTTGTAGGAATTAAAAGTATGTATAAATCACCTGAAACACAGTGGACACTACATTATTATCATTATTATCATGATTATAGTTTTCTGCTATTTTTATTAGTAGTGTTACTATTCTTGGTTTCGACTTCTCTCCCTCACTTCCACCAAGTATTTGTAATGTTCTTGAATAGAGCAGCCAAGGAGATTATTCTATTGAACAAGATCATAGACACAAATGGTGAGTTCCAAATATACCATAGATTTCAACCTCAAAATCTAGAATTCAGGAACTCAAAGAGTAAACTTCTCAGTTCAGTTTTATCACCAGCATTTAATGAGTCCCTCTCTGCTTAAGCTGGTTTTGGAGTTTAAAGGAACATTGGCTAACCCAGCTGTCTCAATCAGGAGTTAAACACAGAGATCTCTGCCTTCTCAGCCCCCCAAACTGGGAACAAGAGTAGGAGAGGGGCTCACAGAAGTGGAAGCAGGATTTAGTGTCTTCTAGTCTCTCGGAACTTCTCCAGCACAAGAACATCGGGCTTAAAACAACTTTCCCACTCGGTAAATGTGGCCAATTCTGATAGGATCCACTAGAGTCGATCAACCAGCAAGTGTTATTTGAGCGAAGAATGGTGAAGGGGTATGAAAGATCCGCTCCTAAGAACTCAGAACAAGACTCCCAGATGCAACTGAGCTAGAGAAAATTCCACCGCTGAAAATCCTGGGCCACATACAGATGGTGTTCAAGTTCTATATGTGGGTGGGCTTAACTGGCAGCACGTCACCATAGGACATGACAAAGTGGTGCTGGGGAATCATTTTCAGGTGATTGTGCTCAGGGTGGGGTGGTATGGTGTGAAGGGAGTGTTGAGAGAGAGAGAAACCAAGCAGAAAGCCACACAGGAGCTCCCTGCAAAGGGAAAACTCCCTCTAGAGTAAATCACTGAGCACATGAACATTTGGGGTCAATGCTGTTGATAGTTGGAACCCCTTTAGTGGCAATGGAATGGAGTCAACAAGATGGATATGAGAGGCTCAGTACACAAAGAATGGACAGAAATTGGAATCCAATAAATGTCTAGGATATCTAGCCCTTAATGCTTCTTTCCAAAGAGGCTTCAGCCTATGGGATGACCCAGTAAAGTCCAGCTGAGCTTTGCTCACCCATTTCCCATATTATATGGACATCTGTATTTTAGACCAGGGTTAGCAAATAAAAGTATGAATAATCTGTAATCATTGTTTATCTGAAATTCAAATTTAACTTAGTGTTCTGTATTTTATCTGGCAAGCTGAGAAATCCTCCCCTAGAATCTGAGAGTCAGTTCCATTCTGTGACAGAGCCTTTCCTCCAAATCATGGGTAAATCCCATTCTTATTCTATAGTCTTAAAGTTAAGTACCAAGGATTGACCATCAACCTCCATGTCAACGCTCCTTTCTTCAGAGCTGGACACCACCACAGGCCCTACAAGTAGAGAAGTCAGCTTTCTTGGCAATTAATTGGCTTGCTCACAGGGTCTAGTTGTTGGAAGGATTTTTTCATAAGTGGAATGATATTTATAGATCTTTACCCTTCTCTAACATCGCAGTCAGTGAAAGTCGCCATATTGCCAAAGCATGAAGCTGGATAAACAGAAAGCAACAAGGAGAGAGCTACGCCATATGCCAATCAAGCAGCTCTTCTTCCTGCACCCTGCTGTGCTAACAGAACCTTGATGGCTGGTGGCAAGGCTGCTAAACATGGACAGGAAAAGAGAGGCTAGATTCCTGCCAAGTCAGGGATTTATGGCCATTTGGGGAACTCCGGTGCCATTTGAAAAAATTTTCACTTGAAACAAGATTTTTTTTAACTGTCTTACTATTCATCTACTGCTCTCACTTCCCAGGAAAAGCAAATCCATGCTCCAGTTGACCCCACTATAACATCAGGGAAAGCTAACCTTTTCACATTTGCATTGCATGCCAGTTTAGGGTTGGAAGCATGCTCACTATAAATGAAACCATTGATAATCAGTTCCCATGTGAGCCCACAGATTCTGAGACTGGCACCTGTGTTCCTTGTCCAGCTGCATGTGCGTGCGCGCGCACACACACACACACACATCACATAGGCATCCAAGCTTCTGGATTTTTCTATCACATGTGGAGGACTCTCTGATGAATGCAATGAGTAGCACATAAAAGACAAGGAAGAGTAGCATGTCTTTCTTTCCTGCATGATCCCTAACCACTCTCATCTTTACTGCATCACTATCTCAGCTGGCTCCTGGTATAGGTCCCATTCCCTCCTACTTGACCTTGACAGCATAGTCATAGTGTTGAAATCCTGCTCTTCAAAATGCATCCTCCCCTAGCTTCCACTGCAGTCTCCTGATTCTTCCCCACACATCTCTCCTTCTCTTCCCCTTCATACCTCTTTTCATAATTCTTCCAGAATATACAAAAATCAATGGCTTTCCTAATGCAAACAAGATGCAAAATACGATGGAGGGAAGAAAAGAATCATTTGTCCAAGAACAAAAACAACTATAAAATATCTAACAATAAACTTAAGAAATGTGCAAGACCTATATGAAGAAAACTTGAGAACTCCACTTAATAACAAAAAACATTTGAATATGTAAAATAAACCTTCTTAAACAAGAAGATTCGTTATTATAAGGATGACAGTTCTGATTTATCTAGTAACTCAATTCCAATTACAAAAAACATCCACTAGAGCTTTTTTTAATTTGATAAAATAATGTTAAAGTTCATCTGAAAAAATAAACATGTGAGAAAATTCTAAATAGGAAGGGTAATTGAGGATGACTTAGTCTTACCAGATATTAAAATGTATTATAAAGCCAGTTATTAAAACAGTATAATATTAATGCTTGAATAGACAGATAATTGGAACAGAATAAAGAATCCAGAAACAAGTGCGAATGTATGTGGAAATTTAGTGTATGATAAAGAGAACATTCCAAATTACAAGAAATTACAAGAAAAAAAAATAAGAGCAAAGAACAGGAATAGAAGTTTGAACAGAAAGCCAAATAGCCAATGAACATATGAAAAGGTAATCAACTCCTCTCTTATGAAATAAATACAGATTAAAACAGATACCATTTTCCATCTCCAGAAGTAAACAACTTAAAATTTGAAAAATACACAGCATTTATAAGGGAATGAGGAACTTGTAGTTAGGCATATAAATTAGTACAACAATTTTGGAAGACAATTTGTTAATGCCTATCCAAATTTTCAATATACTTAACCACAGACCTAGTAATTCCATGTCTAAGGAATGGTCCTATGAATAAATAGAACTTCCAAAATTACACAAATGTATACACAAGAAGGTTCACTGAAACATATTACAACACAGTGAACTACTAACACAACCTAAAGGGCTATCATAGGTTAGGGAAATTATGGGGTCATACCATGGAGTATCACACAACTGGCAATAAGTATGGGGTCATTCTAAATTCACAGACATGGTATGATAATCACTTAGCATGATCATACTAAGTGAAGTAAGTCAGAAAGAGAAAGACAAATACCATATGATATCACTTATATGTGGAATCTAAAATATGACCCAAATTAACCTATCTATAAAGCAGAAACAGACTCCCAGATATAGAGAACAGACTTGTGGTTGCCAAGGGGTGTGTAGGGGAGGGACGGACTGGGAGTGTGGGGTTAGTAGATGCAAACTATTACATATAGAATGGATGGACAACTAGGTCCTACTGTATAGCACAGAGAACTATATTTAATGTCCTGGGATAAACCACAATAGAAAAGAATGCATACATATGTATAACTGAGTCACTTTACTGTGTAGCAGAAATTAACACAACATTGTAAATCAACTATACTTCAATTAAAAAAAAAGACAAAGCTGAAAAAAAATACACAGACATGGAAAGATGTCAAAAATATATTGAAATGTGAAAACAAGTTACAGAACAATTTACACAACGTGGCCCCATTTGTGTACAATATTAAATGTGCATACATATATGCTTATACACAAAAAGAAAAAAATGTTGATATATACACACAACATACCATCCCAAGAGGCTCTGGGAAATGGAACGCAGGATGCTAGAAGAGAAACTTTTGCTTTATATTCTTCTGTAGAGTTTTAATTTTTCCTTTTTTCTACAAGTCTGTAGCACTCTTTGGATTAAAATTTTAAAAAAACAGTGTCATTCTAATTAAATAGATATTCCCTAAGGTTCTGACCATGGATGTCTAAAGTACAACACAACCCAGCATCAGTAAAACCAAACTGATGACAGAAAAGGAGAATTTTGCAATTCTTGAACTGAAAGAAATTTAGGGGCCATCAAGTTCAACTCTTCACTTTCCATATAAGGAAACTGAGGTCCCATAACAAATTCAAGGCAGAGCTGGGATGAGAATAATTTCTCAAGTTCTCTGTCCTTATCTCAGGTCCTTAATGGCGCTCCGGGCCCCAAATCTCCCAGAGTAGAATATGTGTAACATGACCTGTGGTTCTACACTGACAGGACAAGGCTCTGCATGGCAGCCACTATCGCAGCCAGCCCAGTCTCTCCTCCCAACTTTTCCCACATCACAACTGTCGTTCTGAGGTACTACAGTACTATGTTTCTTTCCCAGCACATTCCAGGCTCCGTAATTCCTCTTTGCCCATGCTCCTGTGGTTTCTTCCATCTCAAGTATTATCCACTTTGCACATTAGAATCACCTGGAAAGATTTAAAAGCTCCTTCCTTGCAAGTAGGTCACACCCAGAAATTCTATGAAATCAGAATCTCTGAGGGTGTAGAGCAGGCTCAGGAGTTTTGTAGGCTACCACAGTGATTCCAATGTGTACCCAAGGTCTGAGCACCTTCCAACCTCCTGCTTTGCCCAGTAGTACTCAGTGATCCTTAGAAAACCCTCTCTGGGTATCCTCCCTGATCTGACCTTGACCCTATTCATCCTGTACATATCTGCACCATTGACCTTTCCACATGGAACTGAGAATAATCTTTCATGTCTTAAGCTCCTGGGGGACAATAGTAACATCTTACTCTTCTTTGAGCTGCTGGTGTTTATCACAGTGACACATAGTAAATACACAATAAACATCTGTGGAACTGAACTTCCTCCCTCACAGCTCCCATGAAATCAATTCATCTTCACACCACCTCTATATCAGCCTCCACCTTTCTAAACCCAGTACCACATCGTGATTTCTGCCTGAACTATTATCATAACCTTCTAACAAGGCTTTCTTTCTCTGCTTTCTCTCCTCTCCACTTGGTTTTCCCCCATAATCTTGCCATATGCTGGGACAGATCACATCAATTCTGCTAAAACTTATCAGAATCAAGTCCAAGTTCATCACCACGTTCCTCCAAATCCATCCAGAACATCTTTCTTTTAGCCAAATGATCTGAACCTTGAAAATTAAGGAAGAAGATGATTACACGCCTTTTCAAAGTCATTTTAGAGCACTGTGAAAAAAGTCTGCTTTGGGACCATCAGATGCTCTAGAAAAATGCAAATTTTGCTTGTCTTACATTTTACCATTGATTCTGGCCCAGGTTCTACAGAGTTGGGTGAACATGTATAAAATTGGCAAGTTACAAATGATTTTTTTGGCCCAGTACAATTGCAAATGAATACTGTCTGATAGAAAAAATAGCTCCACAGGTTATAACTTTATTGCTCTGTAGAACATTAACCAGATTCATATCTAACTGTGCAGCCTTCTTTCAGCTTTCCTTCTTTTATTGATTATATATGCTTTGGTCTCTCCAATTCTCCTTTGAACCAATTTTCCACTCTGCTGGTTCCCTAATTAATGAGTTGAATAAGTCTTTGACATGGGCTCACCAGATGTTTGTACGAGAATTTTTTTTAGGTGTTTTAAAAAGTTATATTTTGACATTTCAGACCAGAAGCTCAGCCTCACTGCATACTTGCCAGTGCAGCTTTGTGCCTAGAAGCCTGTGCTCTTGTCATTGACACTAACCAAAAATCCCCATCTTGACCCAACATCTTTCAAAATCTCATCCTCCAAGGCTCTTCCCCCAGTGCCCCTCTCTGTGACGACGTTCCTGGTCTCTCAGTCTAATTGATTCCGTCCTCTGTGTTCTCACTGCAGCTGGCTCGTCTCTGTTCCTGTTGTGGCCGTTCGTACTCTGCATTCCACCAACTCCCTTGCATCTTTCTCCTACCACAGCATCCAGCTCGATGCCTCACCAATAAATGTTCACTGACTATCTGTTTAATTGGGAATAATCAGTCTTAAGCAACCCACGATTTCAACACTCGGCCTCTGCCAAAATCTAAGCAATCCAACAGAGGATGGCTGGGGTGTTTCCCAACTTTTTTCCAAAACCACAAAAGATGACTGAAATCGAACAGCATCTATGGAGCACCTTCTAGGTGCCAAAAGCAAAGATGACTAAGACATGGAACTAGGTTATCCTCTCAGGAATCACTGAGCTTGCTTTCCAAGCCTTCTGTGCTCTGTTTAAAAAGAAACATTAAATCCTAAATAAGTTACTGAGAGCTGCCCAGGCTAAGTTTACCAAGTGTTTTCCTTGGCCTGTGGTGTCTTCCTGAGATGGAGGCACTGGTGGCCACAGGGGTTCTCAGCCAGCTGTGGCCCCCAACCTCCCTGGGGTGGTTTGGCTCATGGCAGAAGGTAGCAGCTCCCCAGGGGGGCTGGGGGGAGCACAGTCGAGAGCCTGGGGACAGGATCTGGGCTAAACCCAGTCTCAGCCTGGGGGTTCCTTCTGTGGAATTCTCTAGTAGCCCTGTATTCCCAGAGTTCTCTGTACACCCCAAGTTTGCCTCAACTGTGCCAAAAGGTACAACTCAAGAGTCGACACCTTATCCAACTGCATCAAAGGGATGAGCTGGAGACTCCCCAATCTCCCACCAACATTGCAAAACAGCTCTCCACTTGCTGCTCTGGGCTTCAAAGGGATATTATGTTTTAATGAGCTGCTGTGTAATTCATCAGCCTTCACCCTTCCTAGCTGAAATTACCGGCGGAAATAAGCAAACACCCCAAATTTGCTATTTCCCTTTCCCAATGCCAAGAGTCAGGAAACGTCCCTATGTAAATCAAAGCTGGGTGTGGATGGGTTCTGGGCTCCAACAAGTCTGCTCTCCAACCTCATACCTCAGACTCACAGCAGAGACCTTGGCTCCTCTAGGGGATGGCAGAGGTCACGAACCCTGCCCTCATCCATCCGCATCTACTGTGCAGAGGGCATGGCTCTTGGTGCCGTCTGCCTGGACACACTGAGGCCATTTAATCCATCCAAATGCCCAGGACCCAGCCACACAACCAACCATGGGCACAGGATGCCAGCAGCTTTCAATCTCAGCTCTGCCCAGGGCTGTGCTATGTTGAGCAAGTTATTTGCCTCTCTGGGACTCAGTTTTTTCGTCTGTAATAATAATAACAACAATGATAAACTCTTTCTTGAGTGGCAAGTATAGTAGCAAGACAACTAAGAGTAAGTGCTCTAGAGTCAAACAGCCCAGGTTATGACCTGACTCTATCATTTACTGGCCATGTGACATGAGCAAGTGCCTTAACCTCTCTGAGTCTCAGAGTCCTCATCTGTCAAATGGGGATGATAACCTCATAGGGTTATTGTGAGTATTAAACGAAGTAATATAAGTAAAGTACTTCAATCAGTGCTTGGCACACAGCAAGAACACTTTAATGTTAGTTGTTGTTAATGTTATCATCATTATTATTACCTTTTTTTAGTATGCATCAGGTAGTATGCTATCAATGTTTTAATCTCCGTTATATAGATGAAAAAACTGAGACTCAGAAAGGTGAAGGAACTCAGTCCAGGTCATAATAACGATTAACAGTAGATCCAGGGTATTAAAAACCTATACAACTGCAGAACCACCATAAGGATTTGAGATGACAAGCCTGGCACAACAAATTCTCAAGAAATGTAATGATAGTTACTAGAAAAAGAAAAAAAATGTGCTAAGAAATAAGACAGAACACGTTTCCAAGCACTATTTCTGATTTATCTGTGCAATTCACACTTCACACCCAACCAGAGGAAAGACGCTTCCCTCCATAAAGAAGAAGGACCATGTTTGTCATGAGCAGGAGACTGGTAGGAAATTTGAGCAGAACTCTTTCCCATCTGTAGTATAACCTGAGTGTCCCTTGTCCTCCAAACTTCTGGGATCCCTTTTCCTCTCAATACCAAATAAGTACAAATGCTTCCAGCCCACATAATATGGAAAATCCAGAGCCCACCTCAGTGCATCCACAGACACTCAAGAGAAGGCTGACACTTTCCTGGACAGCTCTGCCTCTGAATTCCCCAACTGGGCTAGACTCCCCTACTGGGCTAGACCTATGGCTACCCCCTTACTCTCTGCTGTCCACCAGCTGTGGATATAGACCCAGCCTCAGTCTCCAAGCACCACCAACATGCAGACATTGTGTGTAACAGACTATTTGAAGGTTGGGGAATTAGCACAACCCAACAAGGAAACAAGTTAAAACTGTCATTATGCATCGTCCCCAGCACGTGGAATTTCTTAACTACTACTCTCCTCTTTACACTTTGGCCAGCTGTCATTTTTCCCCTTCTCTCTCTTTGAATCAAAACAGGCCCTTCCCCCATATCCCTTCTCTGAGTTTTACACCCATTTACTAGCTCATCTGCCAAAAACAAAATACCTATGATTGTTCAATGGAAACTAGGTTAGTTCTCTTTTTGTTTGAAATCTCTTCCAGCTACAGTAGTGTTCCTTAAAGTGGAATCCACTCAGTGGTGTTGGTCCAAGAACTTTGGTTCCCAGTCCACAACGAGATAAGTACAGATGTTAAGGTTTTACAACAACTTGACAGAGTAATTTTATGTCTCCTGAAGTAATTTTATGTCTCCAGAGTAATTTTATGTCTCTTAATAATAAAAGAAAAATAGGATTTGTGCTTTGTATGTCTTTTTTATTTCATGTTTTTAAGACTACGTTTTATTGTATTTTACAAAAGTAACTGTCCACAATGGATTGGAATTTTAAATGGTCCTTCACCATAGGACATTTGAGAAGTCTGATCTAGACTGGCCCAGGGGGTCTGTCTTATGAACAAAATATCCCATTTGTATATTCCCAAAGAAAAGGGTAGTTTTTCCTCTCCAAGGAATTCTGCTACTCTCCTAGGGAAACTGGAATAACTCATAAAATATTTTTTTCCTCCATGTCAGACACAAAAATACTAAAACATGACTTGCCAGGCAACACGTGTTATAGGACAAGAGAAGGATGTAGGGAGGACAAAAACATCCATTTGCACCACCCGCTGGTGTTTATAAATCACATTCCCATGCATCACGCCATTAGATCTTCCTGACAGTTCAATCAAGCAGCAGTAGTATGCTCCCTACTGTGTGCATGAGGAAATCGACGCATTGAGAAGGGTCTTGATGCCTCACCTAAAACATGAGACCAGGATTCAAAACCAGGTGCTCGGATTCTAGACTCCGTGTCCTACCAAGATGTCACAATATGATAAAACTCACTGGACAAACTCATTTCTGATTACAGTCTCCAGGTCTTGAATAGATACCCAAATCCTTTCAATCCTGATCAGCCATCTGGAACTAAAATTGTCCTCCATATCTCTAGCTAGTTAATAAAAGTAGCTGGTTTTGATTGTCTTTTCATGTTGCTTTGCCCAGAGATACACATGTCCCTCTCACCTCTGCTCCTTCCCTGTTCTGCTTTCCAGCCTTACCTACCTAGCTGCTACCTTCTTGACTAGAAGAAAACGGGTCAGGAGTTGCCAGGGACCTAGTTCAAGAACAAAAGCCAAGCTCAGAAGGGAACCTTGAGCTTCCCCAATGTTGTCCCTGACTTGAACCCAGCCATCTAGTACGTGCTGTTTTCTAATAAGGCAAATACTCTGGGTTGACATGAAATGCCTTTATGGGGCATAGCCACATGCTGACAAAAGAGGTGGCCAAAACAAGTGTGAGGCAAGAGTTGAAAAACGATTACGGTTTTAATCTGATTAAGTTGTTGCCCAAAAGAAAACCAGAGGGATTTTTTAGAACCCTACTTCTGTAATTCCAATTTCTTCCATTCTTATAGCATATAAATAATTAAAATTATGCCCACAATACATGTGGCTTCATTCAGCAGGTATATTGACGAACATTACATTTAGTAATTTACATACACCAGAAACATAATACATTAGATTATCCAGAAAGCTAAGAACAGCAGGCCAACGTGGACTAATCTCTTATGTAACGTCTGCAGTAGCCTATTGCAGGCACATAAAGAGAGCTTGGATTTTCCTAGGAACCATTTTCTTGCAAATGAAACATTTAATTATGGAGCTGGGTCCATAAATAGACCGTTAACATTGGGAGTGGGGGATGGATGCAGCTATATGGCTGGATTAGCAGGGGAATATCTTACAAGAAATTCATCAATGCCACAGATAATTAATTACAGCTCACCTTCTCCCCATATAGCCATGCCTTTATCAGCCAGCGCTGGAGAAACAGCAGATGGCCAACCAAACAGAATGCAATTTTTTGTCAACTCATTACTTACAGAATCATGGATTAGGTACAAGACCCCTGGAAGGTCACCTAAGCCATTCCCCTATGTCCAGAACGATCTGCACCAAAATCGTCTTGGTCACACAACTACCAATCTCCCTTACTCAGAAATCATCCCCAGAGAGAGGACTGTCAGTGTCTGCAGAAGCTTTGAATTCCACAGACTCTGAGCCCTTCCATTGGGAAATGTTCCCTGAAGACTAAATTTCTCAGGATTTTTTTTCTTCATCAGTCTTTGGACCAGTGTCCCCAAGTGATGCTGACTGTCCCAAATCTGCATGGCCCCCTGGGTTCAGCCAGGACGCTGTGCTCCAGGTCCCCTATTCTTTCCTTACTGAATACCAGCTGGATGGTACGACAAGGATACTTATTCCCAGGCGCTTTTTTTTTTTTTTTTTCTGGTACGCGGGTATCTCACTGCTGCGGCCTCTCCCGCTAAGGAGCACAGGTTCCGGACGCGCAGGCTCAGCGGCCATGGCTCACGGGCCCAGCCGCTCCGTGGCATGCGGGATCCTCCCGGACCGGGGCACGAACCCATGTCCCCTGCATCGGCAGGCGGACTCCCAACCACTGAGACACCAGGGAAGCCCCAGGCTATTTTTTATAAAAGTCTCAAAAGACAACTGAAAAGTTTCAAAAGGCTTCATGACTATTTTAAGTTTGTTTATTTAAGATTAAAGTTTTTTATTTGAAAGTTCACAACTTTCTTTTTATCCATATGTATCAGGGTTGCTCTGTTATATCACAGTCAGTTGTACATGGAAATGAAGTTTCTTTATTCCCCGAAAAGGATCTTCTCCTAGCTAGGTAGCTGGGAAACTTAAACTTGAGAAACAGTAGTACAGTTGACCCTTAAACAACACAAGTGTGAACTGTGTGGTATATGAGGATTTTTTTCCCTAAATATATTGGAAAATTTTTCTGGAGATTTGCTACAATTTGAAAAGACTTGCTGATAAACTGCGTAGCCTAGAAATATCAAAAAAATTAAGAGATAGCTTCCGGGAAGATGGCGGAAGAGTAAGACGCGGAGATCACCTTCCTCCCCACAGAGACACCAGAAATACATCTACACGTGGAACAACTCCTACAGAACACCTACTGAACGCTGGCAGAAGACCTCAGACCTCCCAAAAGGCAAGAAACCCCCCACGTACCTGGGTAGGGCAAAAGAAAAAAGAAAAAACAGAGACAAAAGAATAGGGACGGGACCTGCACCAGTGGGAGGGAGCTGTGAAGGAGGATAGGTTCCCACACACTAGGAAGCCCCTTCGCGGGCGGAGACTGCGGGTGGCTGAGCGGGAAAGCTTCAGAGCCGCGGAGGAGAGCGCAGTCACAGGGGTGCGGAGGGCAAAGCAGAGAGATTCCCGCACAGAGGATCAGTGCTGACCAGTACTCACCAGCCCGAGAGGCTTGTCTGCTCCCCCGCCGGGGCGGACGGGGCCTGGAGTTGAGACTCGGGCTTCGGTCAGAGCACCGGGAGAGGACTGGGGTTGGCGGCGTGAACACAGCCTGCTGGGGGTTAGTGCGCCACGGCTAGACGGGAGGGAGTCCGGGAAAAGGGCTGGAGCTGCCGAAGAGGCAAGAGACTTTTTCTTCCCTCTTTGTTTTCTGGTGTGCGAAGAGAGGGGATTAAGAGCGCTGCTTAAAGGAGCTCCAGAGACGGGTGCGAGCCGCGGCTAAAAGCGCTGGCCCCAGAGACGGGCATGAGACGCTAAGGCTGCTGCCGCCGCCACCAAGAAGCCTGTGTGCGAGCACAGGTCACTATCCACACCCTGCTTCCGGGAAGCCTGTGCAGGCCGCCACTGCCAGGGTCCCGGGATCCAGGGACAACTCCCCCGGGGAAACGCACCGCGCGCCTCAGGCTGGTGCAACGTCACGCGGCGCGCCTCAGGCTGGTGCAACGTCACGCGGCGCGCCTCAGGCTGGTGCAACGTCACGCGGCGCGCCTCAGGCTGGTGCAACGTCACGCGGCGCGCCTCAGGCTGGTGCAACGTCACGCGGCGCGCCTCAGGCTGGTGCAACGTCACGCGGCGCGCCTCAGGCTGGTGCAACGTCACGCGGCGCGCCTCAGGCTGGTGCAACGTCACGCGGCGCGCCTCAGGCTGGTGCAACGTCACGCGGCGCGCCTCAGGCTGGTGCAACGTCACGCGGCGCGCCTCAGGCTGGTGCAACGTCACGCGGCGCGCCTCAGGCTGGTGCAACGTCACGCGGCGCGCCTCAGGCTGGTGCAACGTCACGCGGCGCGCCTCAGGCTGGTGCAACGTCACGCCGGCCGCTGTCGCTGCAGGCTCGCCCCGCACTCCGTGCCCCTCCCTCCCCCGGCCTGAGTGAGCCAGAGCCCCCGAAGCAGCGGCTCCTTTAACCCCGTCCTGTCTGAGCGAAGAACAGACGCCCTCCGGCGACGTACATGCAGAGGCGGGGCCAAATCCAAAGCTGAGCCCCTGGGAGCTGTGAGAACAAAACAGAGAAAGGGAAATCTCTCCCAGCAGCCTCAGAAGCAGCGGATTAAAGCTCCACAATCAACTTGATGTACCCTGCATCTGTGGAATACATGAATAAACAACGAATCATCCCAAATTAAGGAGGTGGGCTTTGAGAGCAAGATTTATGATTTTTTTCCCCTTTTCCTCTTTTTGTGAGTGTGTATGTGTATGCTTCTGTGTGAGATTTTGTCTGTATAGCTTTGCTTCCACCATTTGTCCTAGGGTTCTATCTGTCCTTTTTTTTTAAATTTTCTTTTTTTCTCTTAATAATTATTTTTTATTTTAATAACTTTATTATATTTTATCTTACTTTATTTTACTTTATCTTCTTTCTTTCTTTTTTTCCCTCCTTCCCTCCTTCCTTCCTTCCTTCCTGCCTCTCTCCCTCCCTCCTTTCTTTCTTTCTTTCTTTCTACTTCTACTAATTCTTTCTTTCTACTTTTTCTCCCTTTTATTCTGAGCCGTGTGGATGAAAGGCTCTTGGTGCTCCAGCCAGGAGTCAGTACTGTGCCTCTGAGGTGGGAGAGCCAACTTCAGGACACTGGTCCACAAGAGACCTCCCAGCTCCACATAATATCAAACGGCGAAAATCTCCCAGAGATCTCCATCTTAACACCAGCACCCAGCTTCACTCAACGACGAGCAAGCTACAGTGCTGGACATCCTATGCCAAACAACTAGCAAGACAGGAACACAAACCCACCCATTAGCAGAGAGGCTGCCTAAAATCATAATAAGGCCACAGACACCCCAAAACACACCTCCAGACGTGGACCTGCTCACCAAAAAGACAAGATCCAGCCTCATCCACCAGAACACAGGCACTAGTCCCCTCCACAGGAAGCCTACACAACCCACTGAACCAACCTTAGCCACTGGGGACAGAAACCAAAAACAACGGGAACTACGAACCCGCTGCCTGCAAAAAGGAGACCCCAAACACAGTAAGATAAGCAAAATGAGAAGACAGAAAAACATACAGCAAATGAAGGAGCAAGATAAAAACCCACCAGACCTAACATATGAAGAGGAAATAGGCAGTCTACCTGAAAAAGAATTCAGAATAATGATAGTAAAGATGATCCAAAATCTTGGAAATAGACAAAATGCAAGAAACATTTAACAAGGACCTAGAAGAACTAAAGATGAAACAAACAACAATGAACAACACAATAAATGAAATTAAAAATACTCTAGATGGGATCAATAGCAGAATAACTGAGGCAGAAGAATGGATAAGTGACCTGGAAGATAAAATAGTGGAAATAACTACTGCAGAGCAGAATAAAGAAAAAAGAATGAAAAGAACTGAGGACAGTCTCAGAGACCTCTGGGACAACATTAAACGCACCAACATTCGAATTATAGGGGTTCTAGAAGAAGAAGAGAGAAAGAAAGGGACTGAGAAAATAATTGAAGAGATTATAGTTGAAAACTTCCCTAATATGGGAAAGGAAATAGTTAATCAAGTCCAGGAAGCACAGAGAGTCCCATACAGGATAAATCCAAGGAGAAATATGCCAAGACACATATTAATCAAACTGTCAAAAATTAAATACACAGAAAACATATTAAAAGCAGCAAGGGAAAAACAACAAATAACACACAAGGGAATCCCCATAAGGTTAACAGCTGATCTTTCAGCAGAAACTCTGCAAGCCAGAAGGGACTGGCAGGACATATTTAAAGTGATGAAGGAGAAACACAAAAGACCCCGAATAGCCAAAGCAATCTTGAGAACAAGAAATGGAGCTGGAGGAAGCAGGCTCCCTGACTTCAGACTATACTACAAAGCTACAGTAATCAAGACAGTATGGTACTGGCACAAAAACAGAAAGATAAATCAATGGAACAGGATAGAAAGCCCAGAGATAAACTCACGCACATATGGTCACCTTATCTTTGATAAAGGAGGCAGGAATGTACAGTGGAGAAAGGACAGCCTCTTCAATAAGTGGTGCTGGGAAAACTGGACAGGTACATGGAAAAGTATGAGATTAGATCACTCCCTATCACCATACACAAAAATAAGCTCAAAATGGATTAAAGACCTAAATGTAAGGCCAGAAACTATCAAAACTCTTAGAGGAAAACATAGGCAGAACACTCTATGACATAAAGCACAGCAAGATCTTTTTTGACCCACCTCCTAGAGAAATGGAAATAAAAACAAAATAAACAAATGGGACCTAATGAAACTTCAAAGCTTTTGCACAGCAAAGGAAACCATAAACAAGACCAAAAGACAACCCTCAAAATGGGAGAAAATATTTGCAAATGAAGCAACTGACAAAGGATTAATCTCCAAAATTTATAAGCAGCTCATGCAGCTCAATAACAAGAAAACAAACAACCCAATCCAAAAATGGGCAGAAGACCTGAATAGACATTTCTCCAAAGAAGATATACAGACTGCCAACAAACACATGAAAGAATGCTCAACATCATTAATCATTAGAGAAATGCAAATCAAAACTACAGTGAGATATCATCTCATACCAGTCAGAATGGCCATCATCAAAAAATCTAGAAACAATAAATGCTGGAGAGGGTGTGGAGAAAAGGGAACCCTCTTGCACTGTTGGTGGGAGACCACCTGGAGGCGTGGGGTAGGGAGGGTGGGAGGGAGGGAGACGCAAGAGGGAAGAGATATGGGAACATATGTATATGTGTAACTGATTCACTTTGTTATGAAGCAGAAACTAACACACCATTGTAAAGCAATTATACTCCAATAAAGATGAAAAAAAAAGATGAAATAAATGATGTCTTACCTATGAAAATTAAAAATAAAAAAATTAAGAAATGGCATGAATGCATAAATATATGTAGATATACATGTAACACAAAAATATATATGTTAATCAACTGTGTATGTTATGGTAAGGCTTCTGGTCAAAAGTAGGCTATTAGTAGTTCACTTTGGGAGGAGTCAAAAATTAGACTTGAATTTTCGACTGTCTGTGTGGGATCAGCGTCCCTAACCTCTGCATTGTTCACGGGTCAACTGTATTTCTGTTCCATCCCTTAGAAAATGTCCCCTTAGACACTTAATCTTTTCAAAATAGAATTCCCTATTTAGATGAATTTTGGTCTCTTGGATTTCATCTCCCCTTCTTTTCCCTAAGATGTCGTCTTAATATATGAAGGGATCATTTTCTCCTCTTGCCAGCAAGGGAGAAGGTTCTCTGGATTATCCCTGGTCCCAGCTGCGTATCACCCAGAGCAGATCTGTTCCCTAGAGTAGTGACAGTAGAAGTGGTAATGACAGTGGTGTGCTTATTTCTTGGGGAAGGGGGGGAGGGAGCATTATCACTTGAGGCCAACATGATGGCACTCACCACTGGAGTGTGTGGTCCCTGCCTACTGCAGCCTCTTCACTCTGACCACAGGCATCCAGCACATCAACAGACCCTCTCAGCCCTCCTCCATGCCCTCTCCAGGTAGATGGGTCCTTCTGGGCTCCTTGCAAGCCACAGTCAGATCATGGTAACCTGGCCTCTGGTCTTTCAATCTATCCTTCTTCTGTTGCCTAGCTTCCTCCTCACCAGACCTCCCAAGTCATGATGGAGGTCTGGGACCTCTTTTTCTCTCTCAGTCTCTCTCTCTCTCTCTCTCTCTCTCTCTCTGTCTGTCTCTCTCTCTCTCTCTCTCTCTCTCTCACACACACACACACACACCACTACCAGCCCACTAGCCCAGTGTTCTCCTTCTCCATCATGCTTCTCTGAGCACAGAAGATGGGGACCAAAGAAGTGAGAGAAACAGAGACCCTTAAGTCTGCTTTCCTCCACTACTCGTCCCCATTCCATTCCAACCTTAGCTCAGTGCACGGGGCGGGTTTTCCCTTTTACTCCAGTCTGTCTTCCCCTTAGTCTAAGGCCACAACCTCACGACCCAGTCATCATGCCAGAAGGGTACTTTCCTTACACATAGGAGCATCTCAATGATCTAATCCTACAAATGTAATGGCTCTTCAACTCCAAGTTCATTTGCAACTAGGAATTCCTGAGGACAAAGAAAGTTGACTTGCCATCTCAATGTACTCTCACGACATCTAGTTTTCCTCTGTAAATTCTGTGGCTCCCAGCCAACTCCCTTCATACTCGCACAGACACACCCAGTTGTGCACATGCAGCAAACATACGCACACTCCTCGTTACCTTGGATGAGAGAAAAGGGCAGCACCAAGATTCAGACCGGCAGATGGTCCAGGTTTACTAACAGCCCAAGGAGCAGGAGTGAGCCCTTAAATCCTTTTTCCAGAAAACCTATCATCATGGTAGAGGCATAAAGATCATGGAAATGGTTGTCTCATTCCATTATTATTTATTTTGAATCTTAGGAGCTTATAATATTCCACTGTATATGAAAAAGTGTGTCAAATGCCTCTAAGCAATGTTACCCTAAACTCCAAAACACATACATACACAGAGAGATAGAATTTTAATAACTAGATCTCAAATTGATATGTTTTCAAATTTCATTACCTTCTCCATTGTATCTTTAAATTGCAAGTTAATCCTATGTATATCCCCAGCACATATCACACAGTAGCCTCTTAAAAACTGTGTGATGAAAGTCAAACCTTCCATGCAATGCCATAGTGAGAGGAGGAATTGACATCACAGACAAATCTTACCCCCTCCTCTAGTTTCTAGCAAAATGAGATCAAGCCTCTTAATCATAGGGTATTTTGTGAGAATTTTTTTTCCTCAGCTATTTATTTACTAGCTCACTTCTCATCATAATGTGTGGAATATGCAGCATTGTAAAGAGATTTATGGGACAGATTTTAATCTCAGCTGCAGGGCATGCATCAGTGCTTATCTCTAAATTGAGGTATGTTTTATGTGGTCATTGTTTCATGTGATCACAGGGCTCAACCAGCCAAATGACTGCATACCTGAGGCCCAGGAGAAAGAGCAACCTTGGGGGAGTAGAATGAGCTGGAACAGAGGGCAAGGTGCCTGAGAGAAAGGTGTTTGTTATGAACTCTTAAGCCATGGCACATAAATTCAATTCATCTCAAGCATGGTGAGTGGAGATGAGGAATTTGGGCCTGAGATGTGAAAATCTCATTGGTGTATCAGATGCCCCAAACCATGGAGCTTCCCTAGGTGTGAGCTCTCTGCTAAAGCACAGAAACTCAGAAGGCAGATTCTTTCCTGGAAATCTGATTCCTCCACTCCCTTCCTCTGCATTCCAGGCTGAGAGAGGAGTGTGAGGGATGAAACTGAAGGGACACACAAGATGTGGTTTAAAGTTGCCACTGAGGGAGTCTCAGTGACCTCCCCCTGCCCTCTGAGGCCCAGGCAAGCTGGCTTTCTCATCAGGGCTGTGGGGAGGGGTAGTTCTTGGCTCCTATTACAGGGCCAAGGAAAGCCCTACTTAAGGTCCCTGGGGCCTTTGACACTTGATCCTCTGTCACTGTCTTCCACTGACCTAATGGGCCAGAATATGTCTTTTAGATTGAAAAGATATTTTTGAACTTGAGAGCTCATCTGTTTTCTTCCAGAGAAGGCCCATTTTAAGCAGCCCTTGACTGTATTCCTTCATTCAGCAGTATCAATTAAAGGCCTATTCTACCAGATAGGGTGTATGATACTAGTTAAAGAACAGATCTCTGAAGGTTTGCGCTATTTTTGCCAAAATTTCTCTTCAGAGAAGATGGAAGATGATATAAGGAGACAACTGCCCAAACACAGCTTTATAAGAACCTTAGGCCAAGGTCACTCTACTCACCCACCTGGGTTTGGAGGTGCGGAGCATGACTAAGTGGGAAGGCGACCCAGCCGTCCTAGACCACTTCCCCTCCTGACCTGCCATCATAAATCAGGAAGCAGATCACAGCCTGAAGGATGCTCTGGGAAGTCGGGGGGAAGTGTTAGGGCCAGGTCGCCAGCTCTGGTCCTGCCTTCCCCTCTCTCTAATCCTTTCTGTGCTGTGTGTATATATGCGCAGTGAGTTGAATCGTGTCTCCCAGACATTCTTGTCCACCAAGAATCTCAGTATGTGACCTTATTTGGAAATAGGGTCTTTGCAGAAGTAATTAGTTATGGCTCTCAAGGTGAAATCACCTTGGAATTAGGGTGGGTGTCCCTAAATGACTGGTGTACTTACAAGAAGAGGAGAAGACACACAGAGAGACACACAGAGAAGGGCATGTGAAGATAGAGGTAGAGATTGGAATATGTCTACAAGCCAAGAAGTGACACAGATTGCTGGTGATCACCAGAAACTAGGAGAAATGCGGGGTGGTTCCTCGCTTAGAGACTCCAGAAGGAACCAGCTGATGGGGTTCAGGGCAGGCTGCCCAGAATGTGCCACTTGGGCCTGTGAATTACTTTGAGCTGAACACAATCATGGCCCAACAGACTCAAGAAGGGCTTTTTACCTTTCCTTTAACTGCCTAAAATAATTTACATATGGGGCCTATACCAGGAAGAACACTATTACCAGAGATAACTTTTTTCTTTTTTCTTTTTGCGGTACGCGGGCCTCTCACTGTTGTGGCTTCTCCCGTTGCGGAGCACAGGCTCCGGACGCGCAGGCTCAGCGGCCATGGCTCACGGGCCCAGCCGCTCCGCGGCATGTGGGATCTTCCCGGGCCGGGGCACGAACCCGTGTCCCCTGCATCGGCAGGCGGACTCTCAACCACTGAGCCACCAGGGAAGCCCCAGAGATAACTTTTTACATCAGAAAGACTTATCTGCATGGCATGGCAAATATTGTTTTCCAAACATTGCTCTTTCCATCTTCCTGTGAGTTCTTTTCCTCCCCTTTGAAGTCCTAGACCCCTTGCCCCTTCTTCTTATCTCAGGATGGCATATAAGCCTCACTTGCCTGACTGAGAGTCCCATATATTTAGGATTCCCATGTCTACAAAATTATATTTGCTTTTCTCCTGTTAATCTGTCTTACACCAATTTAATTATTAGGCCAAGAACCTAGAAAAGAATAAGGGAGAAGTTTTCCTCCCCTACACAACCCTGTCAACACCTTGATTTTAGACTTCTGGACTCCAGAACTGTGAAAGCATACATTTCTGTTGTTCTAAGCCACCCAGTTTGCTACTGACCTAGGAAACTAATACAATATGGGAGTCACCAGTGTTTCCCAGCACTAGATCTGCCTCCCTCTTGTCATTGTCTTCCTCTGAACAGTTCCTGCCACCTGAGCTCCTAACATATTTTGGGACTAGAGGTGAGAAGAGGACAGGAAACAGGCAATCATCCCAATTTCTCTATTCAGTGATGCGGAGGACCCAGGTGGTACTGACTTACATGAGCCAATAATATATTTCTTCCCAAATCCATGTTCAATGACATCACATGGGTACCTTGAAATCCAGCCATAGTGAGGGTATTTACACCATGGAAATTGGCAAACACTACAAACCAGAGCTTTTTTCACCAGAGGGCTGATTGCTAAACACTTACCGGTACACCACTGTCCCAACTGTGTTCCAACTACTTTCCCAACTCTCTCCATAGCTCCATTCTGTCCTATTCCTGCCAGAGGATGAGGGGATCAGGAAAATGACACTCATGTTACTGTAAGCAAAGCTGCAGCCACCTCCTTACTAGAGAAGGCCATCACTGAGCTCCATTTCCCTCTGAGCTCTGATCATTACTCTGTGTATTATTGTATATGAGGTCAACCCCCCATGGGCATTTGATTATTTATAACTTCAGAAAGTTTCTTTTGCACAGTTATTTGCCAGGCTTTCATCTACAGCAGGCAGCATTTGATAGAAATATGGAAAATGGTCTGAACCTTAAATGACAAACAGATGAGGAGGTCTGATGAAAATCACACATGTTTGAAGACCATGTGTTTTCATGTGAAATATATATGGGATTTTTAATTGATGTTGACTTTAGCTCATGGTAACATTTTTAGTTATCTTAATTAGTGAGTTACAAGAAACAGTAAAGGAAGGAATGTGATCAAGGTCACCCTAGAGAAAACCTGGCTTTGAGTGACCTCTCTTTACCCCCATGGCCACCCCCCCCCAGCACAGTATCCATTATCTCATTGAAAAGGAAACATTCTCTTGTCCAACCTGTCCCTCTGACCACAGTGCAATATTAGCAGCCCTGCCTGCCTGACTCTGCTAGCCTCCCCAGTCATGCACGATTCTAAAGGGACATTGTGGCATTCGTATTGTAGGAGGTCGTTAATGCTGTTCTCCAAATATTCCCAGTTGTCTGCCCTTGGGGCACATGGTTAAGATTGTACCTTCTACCCGCTATGGTTGGATGGGCCCATGGGACTAGTTCTGGTTAGTGAGTCAGGAGAGACCGAGGCATACGCCATTTTCTGGGCCAGAGTATTTAATTCCCAGCGTAATACCTTCCAGAGCTTTCTTTCCCTCAGGCAGAGTGCCCCTCAACGTTAGAGATGGTAGCTGCCCCACCAGTCTGGATTCTGGGGGACCACTGCGTCCCTGGACACCCGAAATGGACACCGAAACACACGAGATATAACAAATGCTGGGTTGTTTATGGCACTGAGATTTGAAGGCCATTTGTTACCACAAGATATCTTGACCATTAATTCATCCCTCTTTACAAGAACACCAGGGCTCAAATAGTGCTAGGGCTGAGCTCCTATCAGAGCTCAGGAAATGAACACTGAAGATCACAGACACAGACCACTTTAAAAATCATAGGTGAGACCTGAGATGGACTTACAGATTATCCCGGTCAACGCTTTGATTTGCCCCTGAGGAATCTGAGGCCAAGAGAGGGACATTTCTTACCTTATATCATCCAGCTAGATAGTGGTGTTTTGCATACACCACCTCTTCCACTAAGGAACCAGGTTCCCTTGATCCGATCACAATTCTTCTGCATGTCGGTATCCTCAGAGCATAATCCCACCAAGAGGTTTCAAGCTGACAAGGATAGGATTTGGAGTCAGACTGGCTGACTCAGCTCTGCGACTTACCAGCTGTGAGCCTCACCCAAGTCCCTTTAAACTCTGTTGGCCTCATGTCCAACAGCTGCTAAGTGGGGATCGTAATAGGCTTATTGTGATGACATCTAAATGAGATCTATTTAAAATGCTTAACAGTGCCTAGAACACACACCAGTAAACGTCCACCACTGTTATTACATTCATGGGCTTCCTCTGTGCCATACTCCCAAGGAGGTGAATGGGGACAACCAAGAAAGCTTGCTGAAGTCCATTTGAGTATCCCCCAAAGAAAAGGTGCTTTCCTTTCCTAGAAGCTAAAAAGGACTGAGCAGATTCGGTGTATTGTTCTATTTGGGTAACTCCAAACTTTGCAACCCATTGAGGATAGTTGGTTGTTTTGTCCAAATTATCCAGACAATTACCTCAGCTCTCCCTTTGCTTTAACTGTAGTGACTACTGATTTATTAGACTTCATCACCCCAGGAGGCAGTAAGTTCTATTTTAGCATCAAAAAGAGGAAGACATCCCTCAGAAAGCTGGCAAAGGCCCAGGAAAGAAAAAATTATTCCGTGAACCCCGTTTGATCCTAAAATGCCAACTCAAGGATTGTTACTCAGGTAACAGTGCGTGGCTGTGAGTGCTGTTTGCATAACAGCAGGGAAAGAGTCCAAATTACAAAATACAATGTGCATTTGCTAGGAGGTTTCCTTATTTACTTTCTCTCCAGTCCCCAGGGGGCTCTAGAATGTTTCTGGTAAAAGAAAAGTGCCAGGACTGGGCTTCAGCCACAGGTTAGCATTTCAAGATCATTGAAACACACAAAACCCCATCCCCTTCAAAAGGATTTCCACCTTCTGGAGAAAATTCTTTCCAAATAGTAAAAATCTTGTATCCTGGTTAGAAACAAGACTTGAATTGTAAGATATACTGAGAAAGGCAACATTTAAATGTTTCCTGAGTTTGAGCAGATTCTTTCCTGAAATGAGACTGGTGGAAGGAGAGAGTTGTATATACCTTGGGTATAGGGAGGGAAGGAAGGAAGGAAGGAAATAAGGGAGGGAGGGAGGGAGGGAGGGAAGGAGGGAGGAGGAAGAGAGAGAGGGAGGGCGGGCCATGGAAAGGAATAGCCTAGGGCTGGTGTGGTAGACGATTTTACCCACTTCACAGTTTCCTCCACCTCAAGCTTTACAGACAAGCCTAAGGGTTTCCCTAGGCCAAGACTTGAGTTTAGGATCCAGTTTTACTTGGCATCCCGGGACTTCTCACCAACCCAAGGACAGAAATACCGAGGAGATCATCATCAAGCAACACCAACAGCCAGAGGATGAAGCTGTGTCCAGCAAGGCCTGTCTGGCGTCTGGTTTTCCTTGCTTCTGTCCATGGCCTCCTCTTCTCCTTAGGATGGGGTCCAGAGCATCACACCTGCAGAAGAGGTGTTCTTAAACCTCAAGCAGTAAGGGGATGGGGCTGGATGGTGCAGAAGGGAAGGCAGGGGATGTATTCATCCACACTAATAAATTACATATTTGATGCCATAGAATTTTGTTTTCCTCAGAGAAGGCAGTGCTTGGTCTATGAGTCATCTGGGTCAGGCCTGGCTGATCTTGGCTGGTCATATTCACACACCTGTGTTTGTCTGGCAGGACTACTGGGATTTGACTGGTCTAGAATGGCCTGGATTTGGAGGTCCTGGCTCTTCTGCTTGTGCCTCTCCCATTTCTCTGGCAGACTAGTAGCGGGATTCACAGGGCAAAAGACATGAAGACAGGGAGAACATTAATTGGGATGAGTAACAAAATCAATCTACTACAGCATCTATCTTTCGTGTTGGCAGACTCTCTCAAATGGCTCATGATCCTTGGCTGTCCATTTATATTTAAGTGTGAGGCAATCAAAAGCCTGTTGGAAGTGCAGTATAGGAGGGTGGGACTAGCTGACAGCTGGAGATCACTGGAGGGCAATCAGATGACAGCTGGCCTTTTCACTAGGGTCCTCCAAACACTGGTATCTGGGTCTCTCCTTGGGGATACTTAGCTTCTCTAGATAAAAATATTCTGATCTTCTTGTAGCATTCCTTTATTTTTTTAAACTTTTTCCCAGCTTTATTGAGATACAATTGACATTTAACATTGTCTGAGTTTAAAGTATACAGTGTCATGATTTGCTACAGGTATATTGCAAAATGATTACCATAATAAGGTTAGTTAACACATCTACCACCTCACATAATTACTTGAGTGTGTGTGTGTGTGTGGGGGGGGGGGGTGAGAACATTTAAGATTTATTCTCCCAGCAACCTTCAAGTAAATAATACAGTATTGTTAACTACAGTCACCATGCTGTGCAACAGATCCCCAGAACTTATTCATCTTACAAATGGAAGTTTGTACCCTTTTGACCAACATCTCTCCATTTCCCCCACTTCCATTCTACTCTCTGTTTCTATGAGTTCAACTTTTTTACATTCCACGTGTAAGATCATACAGTATTCATCCTTCTTTCTCTGACATATTTTACTTAGAAAAATGCCCTCAAGGTCCATTCATGCTGTCACAAATGACAGCGCTCCCTTCCTTTTCATGGCTGAGTAATATGCCATTGTATATATTTACCACATTTTCTTTGCCCATTTCATCTATTGATGGACACTTGTGTTGTTTCCATATCTTGGCTATTGCAAATAATGCTGCAATGGACATGGAGGTGTAGATGTCTTTTTGAGATAGTGTTTTCATTTCCTTTGGATAAATACCCAGAAGTGGAACTGCTGGATTGTATGGTAGTTCTACTTTTAATTTTTTTTGGAACTTCAATACCATTTTCCATAGTGGCTGCACCAATTCAAACTCCCACCACCAGTGCCCTAAGGTTCCCATTGCTCTACATGCTCACCAACACTTGTCTCTCGTCTTTTCGATAACAGCCATCCTAACAGGTATGAGGTGGTATCTCATAATGGTCTTTGTTTGCATTTCTCTGATAATTAGTGATGTTTAGCCTCTTTTTTTTTTAATTGGGGTATAGTTGCTTTACAATGTTACAATATTGTAGTTTCTGCTGTACAATGAAGTGAATCAGCTATATGTATACGTATATCCCCTCCCTCCTGGAACTCCCTCCCACCCCTCTAGGTCACTACAAAGCACCAAGCTGTGCTCCCTGCACTACACAACAGGTTCCCACTCGCTGTTTTACACATGGCAGTGCACATGTGTCAATCCCAATCTCCCAGTTTATCCCACCCTCTCCTTCCTGCCCTGTGTCCACACGTCTGTTCTCTACATCTGTGTCTCTATTCTTGCCCTGCAAATAGGTTCATCTGTACCATTCTTTTGGATTCCACATATGTGTTATATGCAATATTTGTTTTTCTCTTTCTGACTTACTTTACTCCTTTTTATGTACCTGTTGGCCATTTATATGTCTTCTTTGGAAAATGTCTATTCAAGTCCACTGCCCATTTTTTAATCAGATTGTTTGGGGGAGGTTGGTTTGTTTGTTGTTTTTGCTATTGAGTTGTACAAGTTCTTTATATATTTTGGATATTAGCCCCTTATCAGATAGGTGGTTTGCAAATATTTTCTCTTATTCCATAGGTTGTCTCCCCGCCCTGTTGATTGTTTCCTTTGCTAGGCCACCTCTAGCTTTGATAATTCTGATAGCAAGTCAGAGAGAGGGCCTGGGGGTGGCACAGTTCAGCATGTAGACATTCACAGAACACTCTAGTTTTCAGCCCAAGCCTCACCTCTGCCTTCTGCTGCACCCAGCATTTCAGAGTCCAAAGTCCCTCAGATTCCTTTTTGCCAGAGCTTAAACGTCTGGACTTCTGTGGAGGGTGGGTGAAGGAGAGGGTATTGTGAGAAGAAATGTAGCAAGGAGGAGTTGCCTGGCTGTGACGGATGGGTGAGGTGGCCTCAGGGAAGTCCATGGTCCAACTGCTGTGCGTTCAGACTTTCACACAACCTCCCCAATGGTGCATTGACAGTGCTGGTGTCTCCAGCACTGTGCCTGCTGGGGTTCTGTGGGGAAATCAGGGCATTTCCCTGCAGGATCCTCTTTCCATAAACACTGAAGTTCCAACTAGAGAGTGACTACTTCTGGGGAACCTGAACAGAAAGAACTTGGAGGGGAGGTACAGAAGACCCATGTTTTCTATCTTTGTACTGCTTGATTTTAAGGGACATGCATATATTTCTGTGATAAATCTAAATTTAATTTTAAAAGAAAGGTAGACATGAGGGGAAGAAGAGTTGTGACATTTTTGCCTGGGAGCAGGTTTCCAATTTGAACCACTAGGTTAAGCCAGTTTATTTGGAGGCTGTGGTCTAAAGAACAATTAGCCCAGTCCTCTCTTTGCCTATTTGCTTTTTTGGAGAAAAGGTAGCACTTTCCAACTTTATTCACTTCAAGGCACATGTAGAAAATGATAATATTTGTATAGTACTTTAATTACTCATGGCCAGAGGTAACTTGGTCTAATGGCTGGTCCCAAACTGGCCCAGGCTTCTCCCTGGTACCCCATGGGCCAAGGGCACAACTCCTAGGCACACCTGTAATTCAAGAATGGCATGCCATTGAGGAAGCTCTGCCTCAATCTGGCTGGTAACGAACTGACTTTTTTCTTTATTTCTAATCCATTACAGATCAAGACATGGTTCTACTTCAAGTGACTGGTACACAGCTCATGTCACATGCCACACACCACCCACAGCTTCAAGAGCACCCAGACTGGTCCACACCCTATTGAAGGAAACGACCCGCTGATCATACACTTGGATGTCACAACAATGTCAAATGGATTTAAATGTTTCTAAACACTTCTCCAGTTCTGCATTGCTTTGTCATGGACCAGTCATGAAGAGCTTGCAGACACGCAGACAATGTGTGGCCCACACTTAATTTTCTAACCCTTTCCTGTCCAAGGAAAGCTGAGAACCAGAGTCATTTAGATCTAGAATAATTACTACTTTTCTAGTAATTATTTTCTAGTTGTTTTTTTTTAATCTGTTTTATACCAGTCAGCTTCACATGGCCATAGCCATGACCACAGCCTATGTGAGACAGTCTTCTGCCTTCGAGAATTAAATCAAATGCCTTGTTTTCTCAGATGAAGATGCTGAGAGCCAGAGACATAAGTGACTTTCCCAAAGTTCCACCATCAGTCTGTGACAAATCTCTGAATCCAGCTTGATGTTTTTATCCACAATTCCAATCTGACCTGAACTAGAAATGTATATTCTTGTTACTAGGTCTGTTTCATGAATATATAACATTTTATTTTATTTATATTTTATACAGCAGGTTCTTATTAGTTATCTATTTTATACATATCAGTGTATGTATTTAATCCCAATCTCCCAGTTCATCCCACCCCCACCCCACTTTTCCCCCTTGGAGTCCATACATATAACATGACTTTTGGTAATGCTAATGTCCTAACTGCCAGCTATCACTTAAAGTAAGAATAGGGCTGCCAATTTGGTGTGTCTTAGTCTACTTGGGCTGCTGTAACAAAAATACCACAGACTGGATGGCTTATAAACAACAGAAATTTATTTCTCACAGTTCTGGAGGCTGGGAAGTCCAAGATCAAAGCACCGGCAGATATGGTGTCTGATAAGAGCTTGCTTCAGGTTCACAGATGGCCATCTTCTCCCTGTGTCCTCACATGATAGAAAGGGCAAGGGAGTTCTCTGGGGTATCTTATACAGGCAGTAATCCTATTCATAAGGGCTCCACCTTCATGACCTAATCACCTCCCAAAGGCATCACCTTCAAATACCATCACACTGGAGATTAAGTTTCAACATATGGACCTTGAGGGGGACACAAACATTCATCCTATAGCAAGGAGTGTTCACTTCTCCAACGACTCCTAAGTTCCACTCTGACGGCTAGCAGCACTGCTTCAGGAAAGGATCTGTGACTAAGCCCAGCTCAGGAGGCCAGAACTTCCCTGGCATGGTGAATGTGGACTTGCGACAACAGGTACAAAGCCATGTCTTTGGAGTCATTATTCAGGCCTCCAGATCCCACCTGATTACAAAGGCTCTAAACAAGCCAGAGCACATTTCACCGGAGGGTTTGCAGCCCTGAAACCACATCACTTGAGGAAAAATTTAAAGAGCGGGAGATGTTCAGGTTGAAGAAGAGAAAATTCAAGGAGACACGGGGCTGTTAATGAACATTTGGAGTGTTGTCACATGGCAGATGAATTAGGCATATTCCAAGGGGCCCCAGAAGTTCACACGAGCATCAGATGTGTAAGAATGCCATCTTAATATGCAGAAGAGCTTTCTAGCAATTGCCCCTGTCTGATGACAGAATGATTGTTTTGAAAGGTAGTGAGTCCCTGTCACCACAGGTATGTAAGCAGGGATGTTTAGAAAGTCATCACCTATTGCCAGATAAAATCCAGACTGCTCCATTAAATCTAAATTTCCAATAAAGCCACAAATACTATTTTAGTAACAGTCTGTCCCAAATATTACATAGGACATACTTATACTAGAAAAGTATCTGAAATCCAAATTTACCTATAGGTGTCCCCTATTTTATTTGCTAACTCTGGCCATGGTAAGTATTGGCGGAGCAATCTGGGCTCTGATTGTACCACTCTTTTTAAGATTATGGGAAGGTAGGCTGAGACAGTCAGGCTATTGTTGGTCTAAATGAAAAACATAATTTTCCTAAAGAAAAACTGTCCTCCTGGGTCTCTTAGAGTTAATACAAACTACCCAGCTGCTCCAGCTGGGCTGTCATTACAGAGCTCAATAAAATGGATCCTCTTCAGCTCTGGGGGATTGAGAGTTGCAGGGTGTCCTCACTCAACAATGAGAACTTGTCGGTTTTGTTTAGTAAACATAATGTTTGACACCAGGCCCTGCCCTCTGCTTGTTTATATCTGGCTGCACTGCCAGCTAGGGGCAAGGCCTGTGGCTCCCTGGTCAGCGATCTTGTCAGAAGGAAAGCAAAGACCATAGGTGTTCCCGGGAGAAAAGACTTAAGAGCCAATCAGAAAAGAATTCATGCAAAACCTCACTGCTTCCACCCAAGACCCACTGCCCTGCCCCTGCCACCGCGTGGGAAAGAGGCTTCAGCACCTGGGATCTCCCCCAGCCTCCACCCTGAGCACTGTGCCCTCAACTCAAAAAACAAGCTTATTTCTGGGCCTTGGCAGCCCTCTGTCAGCTGGCCTTGAAGAACCCTAAACTGAAGCACAAAGGATCGGGACGTGATTCTGAATTTCCTGCCTTTCATCAGTTTAAGCCAGACGCCGGCCCCCCTCACCAGCTCAGCCCACCAAGGGAGGCTGACCACTGCACTCAGCCAATCGTTAATGCTGTCAAAGCTTCCAGAGGCTCATGGTCTTAAAAAGGGGAAACAGAAAATGAAGCAAGGCTTCAAATGCCTAGCCCGTCGTCCGTGGCTCTCCGAGAGCCCTGTATACAACGGGTCCGCTGCACCTGCGCATTGTTCCTCAGAGGACCCATGAGAGGAGGGGGCGTGGCATCCGGTGCTGGAAGGAGCCGACACCACCCAGCTCCTGACTGTGTGTTGGTCCAGCTTTGACTGCTCCACGATGTCCTCATGAACAGAGAGGGCCTCAGAGGAGGAGGAGCCCATCCTGGGGAGAGGACTCAAGAGATGCGGAAGAGGGAAGGGACCCAGTTCAAACTGCAAACAGCCAAGTCCATTCATTAACCGGCAGAGCGGGAAGCAGGTGAGGGTGGCTTGTTCTAGACTTGTATCCAGAACCCCCATCACCTGCTCCAAAGCAGGTTGATGCTAAGCCAGAGTTTAAACCCAGCGACCTCATGGCTCAGACCAAGGTGAAGAGCAGAGCTGAAAATAGACCACGTTTATCTTTCTATTCAAGCAGCTCCTTGTTGGCTCAGCTCTCAGCTGGAAGACCCAAAGGCTGGGGGCTGGAATCATCTGGAGCCTCCTTCATTCACATCCCTGGCAGCTGATGGTGGCTGAAGCTGAGAGAGTAGCAGGGTGTTGTCAGCCACAACACCGATTCGTAGCCTCTCCACGTGGTCTGGGTTTCCACGTGGTGGCTACACTCCCAGGGTGACCATCCCCTGACAGAAAGCCAATCAGAAGCCATATCACCTTATGACCTAGCTCAGAAGTCGCACAGCCCCTCTTTTGCCAGTAACAGAGGCCCACCCCACTGCAAAAGTGGGTGATGATTCCCAAATCTATATCTCCGGCCCATTCCTCTCTCCTAGATTCTGGACCTGATCAGCCAACTACCTATTAAATATGTCCCCCTGGTTGGTTATCAGACTTCATCCTGGCAATGCAGGCTCGACACATCCCACACTGAACTCAGTGTCTCTGCCCTGCTTCTCCTGAGAAAAAGTGCTTCTTCCAAGTCCCAGAGCTGGTTGGTTCTACTTTTTCTGGACATGCATCTGTCTCTTTTTCTCCCCAAATATTTCGTGCAGACTGTTCATTTCTTAGGTCCATATTACATACAGAAAAATTAATTTTATCAGATAAAGATAGTGATCATATTCCAAAATATTAAGGATGTTTTTGCAAGGAAACAAACTTGTATTTACATAATTCTAAAAGCCTGAGGATACACCATAGGAGACTTGATGAGGTAGAAAAATGATGCGATGGAAAGGTGGAGTCAGAAAAGTCACAGGAGAGAAGATAAGGAATAAGAGGAGGAGAACTAGGGGTTGGGGGGAGGAAGAGAATAATTATCAAAGTCTCTCCACATCCTCGCTCTCACAAGGAGGACCAGCCATGCCTGTAAAATAACACCTCTCTTCTAGCCTCGCACATTTTCCTCAGTTGCTCTTTCATGAATGCTACTGATGGCTCTCTTTTTGAGGGCTGATATCTATCTCCAATCACCCATCTCCAGAATCCTTGCTGGTGAAGTGTTTAACAGACACCCAAGCCATCAAGCAGGCATCAGCAAACCACAATCCAGGCCAGATCCAACTCACTACCTGTTTTAGTACGGCACCCAAGCTAAGGATGGTTTTTACATTTTTAAAGGGTTGGAAAGTGTCTAAACAAGAATAATATCTCATGATACATGAAAAGTATATGAAATTGAAATTTTCGTGTCCATAAAGTTTTGTTGGAACACCCTGATGCCGATTCATTTACATATGGTCTATGGCTGCTTTCACGCTGCAATGGCAGAGTTGAATATTACAACAGAAACCACATTGTCCATAAATCCTAAAATATTTACTATCCTTGACTGAAAAAATGTGCTGACTTCTGACTTGAATCCACCCAAGTTATATCTCTTCCCTCCCCCAACTTCCTTGGAAGGAACCATGTGGATTCCTATACTGTCTACTAGGCTCTTTTCCTATCTAGCCCCAGAATCCTTAGCTGAAGTATGAGTTATGTCCAGACAATTTAAATTTACAACTCCTCTCCCCTTTGTCCACAAAGCCCTTTGCCACTCTTCCTGTCTACACTGAACTTTTCCTATCTCTGAATCCACCTGTGGTACTACTAGCTAGTGTGACAATTTACTATGTTACAGTCTTTATGTTTTGTTGTGTTACTGCTATAAATTCCTTGAAGTAGTTTCTATGTGTTACTCAAAATAATACACATGGTTTGAGCTCTTAGTATGTGCAAGGCACTGTAGAGAAATTGAAGAAGCATAAGACATAATCTCTGCTTTCGTGGATTTATAATCAGGGCAGGGAATAAATTGAATTTTATGATGCACACACACACGAAATATATATATATATATATATATATATATATATATATATATATATATACACACACACATATAGGATGTGAGAGTTCAAAAGAGAGGAAAATATCATCGAATTGGAGCACAGAGAGTGGGAGGCAAACCAGGAACCAGCATGAGCCTTCAGGGGCCAACAGAGGGCAGTGAAGTCAATAGGAATGGTGAACGCCAAGGAGACAAAAATTACCCCTGGGTTAGCTCTCTCTCCCCACCTACTGAGTTGCCCTCTTTTCAATAGGAGAGATGTTTCCTTGCCTTGCCATATGTATTGAACAGGACCAAGGACTAGAGCCAGGGCCAGTGATTGGCAGGTCCAAGGAGTGAGACCATGGTTGCAATATGAAGAAAAGCTAATATTCAGAATCATTCAAGATGGAACAGACGGCCTTAAGAGAATATGAGTACCTCCTACTAAGAAGGTTTAAACGTACACTAGATGCTCATCATAAGAGAATGCAGGCTACGGTTGGGCTAGACCCTGTACTCAACAGGATGATTCACGGACCAGAAGCATCTACACGGCTTGGGGGTTAGATGCTATGCAGACTCTCAGCCCTAATCCAGAATTACTGGATTAGACTCTCCCAGACCCTAGTTATTAGAATTAACTAGTCCTCTAGGTGATTTGTAGACACATTAACCTTTGAGAAGTGTGAACTAGACAATCTTCAAATTTCCTCTCAACCCTGAGAATCTTGCCTTCAAAATTAGGAGTGGGGACGCCTTAAGAGACTAGACATTAATAATGTTATTCTGGATAACATCTTTGCTGCTTCTTTTAAAGAGATTCCTAAAAATCACCCATGAGCTTTCAGATATTCAGTATCATTAGGCCTATACTGTTGTCAGGGGCATCAAGTTTAAGGGTCAAGGAGATTATACCGCACATAAGAGCTTCTAAATGATGTACCGTTATAGACATTTGAACTTTCATACGTGCTCAATTCCAACACACCATCAAGGTTAACAACACCAACCAGTGCTTTCTTGGTTCACATCAGATCCATATCACAGTCTCAGTCACAGCCAAGAGGGGCCCATGGCCTATTTTGATCCAACTGCAGGAGAAAGACGACTCCCTGGGAGTCTCTGCAACCCTAACAATTGACATTGTGAGGCCCATTGCATGTCAAATACTCTCCGAGTGTAGTTCCCCACTCTCAACACCAAAAGGAAAACGGAGGGCAAAGGACTTATGCAATCCCTTCCCAGTGTCCCCACCCCCGCCCATACTGTATTCTGCACACATGCTGAAACATTAGCATCGGCTGATTTGGAAGGAATATTGGAAATGAAGTGATAGCAGAGTAAATGTCAATGCATTCAGTGTGACACCGTGAGCACCAGATCTTAAACAGCTTCATCACTGTGGCATTTACTGTATCCTGAAATAATATTAATCCCACTGTTGTCCTTCTTGATGGAATCATCCGTGAATATGGTTTATGGGCCTGGCCAAAGTGATAATAGGTTAAAAGAACAGCCCATCCAGTGTTCCACTAAATTAAGGTCGCTTCATGGAATTTAATGAAACAAGTGCTGCATGGGGTTTTCAAAGGACGTTCTTGTAATTCATGTCTATTTAGGGCTCCTGATAACCAGAAACCTAATTTCTTAGAGTAAAATGGCTTTTTGTAAAGCCTGGTCATAGAGAAAAAGAAAAAACTTTGAAGAGCAATAATCAACTGTAATATTTTGTTGTTTCAAATCCAAAGTTTAAGCAAAAGAAAGTTGGGAGGGAGGCAATGAGACATTTTGAATAAAACAAAATATGAAAATTCATCAGATTCATATGTCATTTTGCAGTTGAGGGCTGAAATACGGATCTTGTCCTACCTGCTCCCATTAGCCACATACCCAGAGAAATAGAAAGATCTTGGGTTAGAGAAGGCCATGGCATGCTAGAAATGATGAGAATTGAAAGAACTGTTCAGACGTTGAGAATGGTAAAGGGAAAACAATAACAAATGTCCCTGCATGTCTATTTCCATTTCACCGGCCAAGGCCAAACAGGGCTCAAGGGTTTAAACCTTCTCTAAGAAAGCCGTAACCCCAGATTCATGCCCTTGGAAGTATAGGAATATTCCATTGCCCCTGTCAAAGACTGAGCCAAAAGTATCAGACAATCACAAATATTTATTTTGCGGCCAATATGGACAGTAGGACATTCCATCTATGTTTTAGTGTAGAGGTAAGTCCCAAAGGGATGCTTCAAGTTCTTTCTGGACTGTGCCTTTTTCTTATTCCCTATTACCAATGACTTCATATATTTTTGTTGGGGGGAGGTCACAAACTCAAACAGCAACAGAGGTCAGACAGGTAATTTACATAGGTAAAGTGGGCTAGGTGAAATAGACAATAGAGCCTGGTTGGTACTGTGTTCAACAGGGCAACATGTGTCCCTTTGATATGGAAAAGCCGACATTTGAGCTCCTGGTAATTGTTTCCATGCCAGAACCCTACATTTAGTATTGCTAGAGTTTCTGACTTTTCAAAACATTCCAGAAACTTCATCTTTATAGTCTAGCTATAGAAATATTCTAGCTTTAAAGGGGCACCATTTAAAATTTTGTTTTTAAATGTTACAGGACAACATGTATATGGGCTGTGGCTCTAATTCGGCTTATAAACTGAGAATCTGTGACTGTGTGTCAGCGCTACAGCTTAAGGAATATCATTTAGGCTTTGAAGCACTAGATTGGAAAAGAGAATGTAGTATTAAAAGTAAACCCAGAAAGTATATGTAATAAGCATGCAAAAAACAATTGTTTGATTTTTGTCACATTAAATAAAAAGAAGTCACTTCTTTTCTATCTCACCCACTTTCTCTCTGCACTGGGCCAATTCAGTCAATTTTCAGTTAAATTTGCTTTTTAGGCAAATCTTTGCAAGGCTCCTGAGGTCAAGGTTATTTTCTCTGACTTCAGGCAGGTGGGAGGGACTATATCCACCCACCACCTTCTGAGGGACTCTTGCCGTGAGTTTCCATGAATAAGTCCTCCTTCCCATCTCTATATGATGAATCACCAAAGTCTATTCTGAACTGCCCCTTTCACTAAAAATGTGTGAGGATGTCTCTCTCAGTAAATTTCAGTGATACCTCTCAAGGCAACACTGGGTTAATCACTCAGAAAGTTGGCTGTCTTTTAAGAGCCCAATTTACCCTGACCCAGAAGATACATATGTAATATATTCAGCACAAGCCGCCCCGGCAGCCTCCCCAATCCCCAGCTCAAGCATGGCAGGACAGCCCAGTTTTTCAGCTTCTAAAAATGCTGAAGATGTAATCTGCCCACAGACAAGTGCCCAGGTGCCCTCTGGGAAGGTGCCCCCTAGCTGGAAACCAAGTAGAGGGCTGTACCAAGGGCACGCACTAACCCTTGCAGTGGGCAGGACAGAAGAAAATGGCAGAAATTGCAGCAGCCATGCAAGTCCTCTGGGTTGGAGCGGAGTGATAGCGCCAGCTGTCTGGATTTTCCAGGAGACAGCACAGAGTGAAAGTGCAAACCAAGAGCCACCCTCACCGTACAAGGCCAGCCTCAAGTATGTCTTTACCCTGACACATCGTTTCTCCCCATCATCCCTCCATCTCCTCCTATGAGCTCATAGAAAGTTCAGTCTGTGCTCAGTGACACCTTGTCTTGCTTTACTATTTAACTCTTTCTGTGTCTATGCCTGAGCTGAATTATGAGCTTTTAAAAATTAGGGTATATTTGTGATATCTCTTTATATTCGACACAGAGCTAACACTGAGCCTTAAGTGTTGGTGGGGCTCAATTAATATTTATGGAAGGGAGATGGAGTGGGAGGTAGGGGTTAGCAGATGTAGACTATTATATATAGAATGGATAAACAACAGGTCCTACTGTATAGCACAGGGAACTATATACAATACCCTGTGATAAACCATATTGGAAAATAATATAAAAAAAGAATGTATATATATGTATCAATGAATCACTTTGCTATACAGCAGAAACTAACACAACATTGTAAATCAGCTATACTTCAGTTAAGAAAGAAAGAACGGCAGCAAGAAAAAACATTTATAGAAGGGAAGAGAGGAGTTGTCCACCAACACATAAAAGTCAAACTCAACCACTGAGAAGAATTCCACTACATAAAGGACATAGTCAGAAGCAGGAAAATCAGCCCACCACCCATCAATTAACAAAGAATTTACAAAATGTGATTTTCAGGCTGACATCTCAAGCTCCTGGTCACAAGAACCTGGAGGGAAATGGAGATATGATTTCTAGTCAACCTTGTGGTACCACCTTAGTCAATTCTTAGAATATTTATTGGGTCCAGTCATGCCAGCAACAAAAACCTATAGGAATATATCCCCTGAAACATGCACAAATGACTGCTGCTTGATGAAAATATATTTATTATTTTATCCAATATTTATCCATTTCTTTCTAGTGAATCTAGAAGAAAGTCATTAATGATATGACTTTTTTGACTTCCCAAAATCAAAAAAATGGAACCTGATTTGGCAAATATGAGAATATGTTTTCAGTGCAACCCAGGTCAATAGGAATCAGCATGATCTCCAAAGATCAGTGCTGGTCAGCTCAGGTCCACCCTCCCCTCTGCTGGCTCAGACTCCCTGCCCCTTGCTCCAGGTCACTGTATTAACCTTTCCATGGGGCTCTCTCCACATATAATTGAGGTTAATATACCATCTGAACTAAGAAGAGCGGGTAAGGTTTGGGGCTTCAAAGTAGAGAAAGACAATTCATAGGAAGATGAGAAAAGCAAATATTTGGAAACCAAATGTTTGCCATGCAGATAAATCTTTCTGATATAAAACTTATCTCTGACAATAGTTCTCTTCCAGGTACAGGTCCATATCTAAATTCTTTTAGGCAGTTAAGGTGTTACCAGACCAAACATGGGTCTGTTGGCCCACTGCATAGCAAAGCCAATTTGTGTTGTGGTGAAGGAAAGTACAGTGTTTGTTTATTGCAGGGCCCAGCAAGGAGTATGGGTGGCTTGTGCTCAAAAGACCCAAACTCCCCAATGGCTTTCAGAAAAGGGCTTAATTTGAAAGGCAACATTTGGGGTGAGAGTTGCAAGGGGAATGACTTTCTTCTGATTGGTTGGTGGTGTGGTAACAGGGTGATATTTGGGGAATCTTATTCATCAACCTTCTGGTTTCAGCCAGTCTGGGGTCGACGTACTTGTGCTCAGCATGAGGTCACCATCCTCCACCTGGGTGGGGTATCTTAGCTCCTGCAGAACAACTCAAAGATATGTGTCAGACTGTTATGTATTCAATATATTCCTTGAGGAGGAACTCTGTTTTATTGCTGAACTATTGTTTCTTGCCTGCTTTTCCTTCGTTTCTGCATGCCCTCACTTCTCTAATTAATAACTGCTTAAATCTCTCTTTGGAATTCAGGGAAGGTTTAGGAGACTAAAGGCTTTTTCTACAAACAAGAAACAGGGGAGCATGGAGGGGCTTTTGTAGTCAGTAGGCCCCGCAGGATCCTGCTTGGTTTCGAAGCGGGGAGGTAAGATGCTCTTCCTGAATCTGCTGTCCCCCGCCTTCAAGCTCAAAATAATCCACATGCCAAAGTAGCACATTCTGGGGTGGCGTATTCTGCTCTACCCCCATGACCTATGTAAGCAAACCAAAACCTAAGCCTGCAAATGTCTGAAGGTAACGAAGTCAAAACCTAAGGACAAGCAATCACAAACAGCCAACTAAGCTTTAAGCTACAGCCAATCAAAAGTTTCCTTTCTTTGTTTCTGTACCTTCTCTATATAATGCTTTCCCCAGCTCCTGAATGGTGGAGCACTTCTACCCATTTCCAATTTGATGCTGCCCAACCCAAATTGACTTTTGCTCAAACAAACTAAAAGTTTTAATATGCCTCAGTTTACATTTTAACTGCAGAAACCTGACTGTGCTACATAGGCAAAGTTCATGATCAACCAAAAGCAAGTCACTTAGTGCTTCTTCTACACCAGGCATTGTTATCTACTCTTTGGGGAAAACAAAGGTGAAGAGGGTTCTTGTCCTTTTATCACTTACAGTGACCTGGGAAGATAAGAGCCACACAACAGAGGACAATGCCAGTTGTGGTCAGTGTAAGGAGCAGATGCCACTGCACAGACACCGTCTTCCCTCCTTCTGAATTTGGGAACAAGGTGGAGGGTGATCCTCTCTGGAATTGAAGCCATTAGGGACAGGGTCTGCCATCTGCAGAAGTAATCCACTTGGCTCTGTCTCATTTGGCTGTTATGTTTGCCTTTGAACCATAACCCCTTCCAGCTACTCCTCACCACACACACACACACACACACACACACACACACACACACACACACATCCTTTTTTCTGCCTCCTTTTTCCACTTGTTTTCCCATTTCTTCTCCTTGCTGAGCCTCTCTCCACACTTTCCTTTCCACTGTGCTTTTCTATAGAAACAGGCCTCTAATGCGACACCCTGGGGTCCTGCAGAAAGTGTGCATTGAGAGATGGGCAGAGGGTGGGAGGCATCAAGACTGAGTTCTTTAAATAACACTTAATGAACAATAAACACAATCCAGCCCAGCCAAACTGGTACTTAGCTCCTAAGTACCCAGTCAATGGCCCATCTGTCATATTGTTAAGACCTTTAGAAGCTGTTTAACAAAATGTTAAATGAGATGACATTCAGCGGGCAGCAAAATGCTTGACTGCCTAATGCAACCCCAAAGAGCCGGCCTGGTGGCAGTGTCTGATATAATGCTTTGTATTCCCCTCCCAAGAACCCAAGAGCAGGAGGTCTCCCTGCCTGTCACTTCCTATCTCGGTAAAGTGAGCCTGGGGTGGGAAGGACACGATTACCATTGCCAAGGAGGCCCCAGCTGGCTGATGAGATGCTTTTCTGAAGAAGCACGACAGAGAGAGGGCACCTGGAAATAAAGCCAGGAGAGAGAAAAAAAAAAAAACAGTAATTCATCAGCAGTTTCATTCTCTCCCCTTCCTTGTCTCCAGTGGACTCTACCTCTCTCTCTGTTGGCCTTGTGGGGAGAAGGCAGGGGTGATAATGAGAGTTGACTTTTTCTAAGAGCTGAAATATGAAGCCAATTACTAAGGGGAAGATTTCCAGCAAATTGGCTCCTGATAGCTCACATTTAACTGCATAGTCGGGAGGGGAGGGGAGGTTTTGGTCCAGGTAGCAAAGACAGAATCTGTTCAGCAGGAGGTGAATGACTTATTCAAGTTACCTTTAACCTTTCTATCCAGAGTTCAACCATGAAAGGCAATAACGAACATATCACAAATCTCACAAAAAAATTGTTTTAAGGGAAAGGGAGGAAAAGGTTAAAAAAAAAAAGCCTTTTCCCCTTTGACTGATGCTGTAAGAGGCTTCTTTCTCTACAACGAGGAGAAAGCCCCCAAAACCGTTGTAATGACAAAGTTCTTCACTGGAAAGTAAGCTTCCAAAATCTTTTCATTTCCTTCTTCCTTTTCAACTTAGAATTCCCTGGCCTTTCTACCATTTTCAAATGCTTACTTCAAGGAAAGGACTAAATATCCAGCAAATTTAATCAGCCCTCAGAACCCTACAGGAAATAGAAATTGTACCATCACCTTGCCGGGTAGAAAACTAAGATCTAGTCTTACTGAAATAAATCCCCCACCTATAAAGTCATCTTGCATAGCTCAACAATAAAAAGGCAAATAACCCAATAATCCAATTTAAAATGGGAAAAAGATTTGAACAGACATTTCTCCAAAGAAGATACATAAATGGCCAATAAGCACATAAAATGATGAAATGATGCTTGACATCGTCAGCCATTAGGGAAATGCAAATCAAAACCACAATGAAATACCCCTTTACATGCATTAGGATAGTGACAATCAAAAAGACAGATAATAACAAGTGTTGGTGCAGATGTGGAGAAATTGGAACCCTTCCATTGATGATGGGAATGTAAAATGATACAACAGCTTTGGGCTATAGTTCCTCAAAATATTAAGCATGGAGTTACCACATGACTCAGCAATTCCACTCATAGGTATATACTCAAAAACAATGAAGACATACATGTAAATGAAGATTTGCACACTAATGTTCACGGCAGAATTATTCATAATAGCCAAAAAGTGGAAACAGCCCAAATTTCCATCAACTGATGAAAAATAAACAAAATATGGAATAGTCACACAATGGGATATTATTCAGCCATAAAAACAAATGAAATATTGATACGTGCTACAGCATAGATGAACCTTGAAAACATTATGCTAGGTGAAAGAAGCCAGTCACAAAATACCACATACTGAATGATTCCATTTATATGAAATGTCTAGAATAGGCAAATCTATAGAGACAGAAAGTAGATTAGTGGCTGGTTAGGGCTGGAGGGGGGCTGGGAGACAGAGATGGTGGTTATGAGGAGTGACTGCTAATGGGTACAGTGTTACTTTTACGGGTGATAACAGTGTTCTTAAAGTAATTGTACTACTGTAAACATGCTAAAAGCCAATTGAGTTGTAAATTTTAAATGGGAAAATTCTATGGTATGTGAATTATATTGCAATAAAGCTGATAAAAAAGAAAAAAATAATCAAAACATTTTTTAATCCCTGCATTAGTTTGCTGGGCTACCGTAACAAAGTACCACAAATTGGATGACTTAAACAACAGAAATTTATTGTCTCACAATTCTGGAGACCAAAAGTTCAAGTTCAAGGTGTCAGCAATTAGGTTCCTTCGATGGCTGTGAGGAAAAATCTGTTCCATGCGTCTCCCCTAACTTCTGACAATTTGCTGGCAATATTTGGCAGCCCTTGGCTTGTAGAAGCATGACTCCAATTTCTGCCTTATCTTCACATGCTGTTCTCCCTTTGTGATTGTCTTCAAATTTCCCCTTTTTATAAGGACATCAGTCATATTGGATTAGGTTTCACCCAAATGAGCTCATTTTAACTTAATTACCTCTGCGAAGACCCTATTTCAAATAAGGTGATAATTCTGGGGCACTGGGGGCCAAGACTTCAACATATGACTTCGGGAGGGGCATAATTTAACCTGTAACAATCCCATTCAAAGGATTTAAAGTTGCCTGAGACATGGTCCCTACAAGCTCACAATGGATTGGGAGATTTAAAATCTAGCACCAGACCCTAGAATTTTCTCTCCCATGTCTCTTGTTAGCCATTAGGCCTGGACTCTCTTAGGGCATTATCTATGAGACTGTGTATCAGTCGGGATAACCTCAGTTACTATATGGTAATGAAACTTCAAAATCTCAGTAGCTTATGACAATGAAGACCATGTGGATCAGTAGAGATTCTTCATAGTCTCTCAGTGACTCAGGATGATAAAGCTTCTACCATTTGCCACAAACTCATAACATGTCTCATTATCTCTAAGCAAAGAAGGAAAGAGCATGAAGACTCACACAGTGTCTTAAACGCTTCACCATCTCACAGTTACCGAACCAAACTTGGGTTTGTTCATTCATCACACAACAAAGAGAATTTACTGCCATCGGGTTGTGGTGAAGGAAAGTCCAGAGTTTATTGCAGGCACCAAGCAAAGAGAATGGGCAGCTCATGCTCAAAAGACCTGAACTTCCTGATGGCTTTCAGAGAAGGGTTTTTAAAGGCAAGGTGAGGGAGAGAGTCTCCAGGCGCGTGATCAGCTCACGCACCATTCTCTGATTTGTTGATGGTGAGGTAACAGGATGGTGTCACAGGGGCTGACATCATCAATCCTCAGGCTCCAGCCAGTCTGGGGGTTACATGGGCATGGTCATCTTGCAGTTAACTTCTTCCATCTGGTGGGGGGTTTAGCATCTGCAAAACAACTCAGGAATGTGCATCAGAGGGACATTTATCTATGTCCCTCAGGGAGGAATTAAAGATTCTGTGGCTCTACTTAAAGATTATGGCTGATCTATTTAAATTGTCACCAGTTTTCCTGGCCTAACTGCTATTTTTTGTTACTACGTGTTCACATTCTTCCAATCATTAATTCTTGAGCCAGCTTTTTGTGGCTCAGGGGAGCCCTGATAGACTATAGTTTTCTACAAACAAGAAGCAGGCAGAGGATATGGGGGGGGGTCTGTCCCAGAAGACCCCATAGGACCCTGCTCAGTTACATCACTTTCACTCAATGACCAAAGTGAGTCACATGGCCATGCCTAACCTCAAGGTTCTGGGGAAGTGCCATCCTCCAGTGGGCCTGGATGGAAAGAGCCAGAAGTGCTGAGGAACAGCCCTGATTGATCTCTACCACAGACAGAATCTGAGGGCTGAGGATGGCTCTTTCTGCCAAAAAAGTGGTTTTATCCTGAACCAGTGTAAATCCCAGCTCAGATACACACTTATTCTTTTAATCGTGATTTTCTTGCATTATTTAGAGGAAAAGGGATTGAACAAGACAAGCAACTCATCTCCCAGCTCTGCTAATTACCAAAAAGTCACTTCTCATGTATTCTCTCAGAAAACACTTACGAAGGGTCTTTTTTTTGTTTGTTTTTTAATTTATTTTTATGGTACGCGGGCCTCTCACTGTTGTGGCCTCTCCCGCTGCGGAGCACAGGCTCTGGACGTGCAGGCTCAGTGGCCATGGCTCACAGGCCCAGCCGCTCCACGGCACGTAGGATCTTCCCGGACCGGGGCCCGAACCCGTGTCCCCTGCACCGGCAGGCGGACTCTCAACCACTGCGCCACCAGGGAAGCCCTATGAAGGGTCTTTTAAGGCCAGGCATCATGATGTTACCTTGGGGATAAAAGGCTGAACAAACCATCTCAGTTTCCTTATCTGAAACAAATAGGGTATGAGTAGCTCAAAGAGTACTCAAAGGTAAAAGTTTATATACCAACTTAACAAAAAAGTGGGGCAAGTGTCAGGGCTTCAATGTGAAAGTATGCAAGGTTCTATTGGGGTTTTTTGATGTTAATGGGAATGGGCAGTTGGTCTGTCTCCTTCCTGGACTTCGAAGTGAACTCCCTTGGAGGGGAGTTAATGGCAGCTCTATTTTCTGGAAGCTCTAATTTAGTTAGATAAGAAAAGTTTAGATGAGATTTCAAATGTTTTTCACTGTAAAATAATCTTTATGCCCAAACGTTGATTCCTTTACTACCGAGTCCCCACATGATGCCGGTGCTGCTGGTCCATGGACCACATTTTGAGTTGCAAGAGCCCAGAGACCATCTCAAAGTCACCTCCAGCTTTCCAACTCTGGGATTCTACATTGCTCTGAGGGAAGAAAATATATACTATCAAATATCCTGGACAGGCTATTCTTTATAAGAAACAACATATCAGGATAAAGGCAGTCAGGGAGAACATAGTTCTATCATCCCAATTACTCAACATCCAAAGACTCTGAGCTGCCTATACCCAGCAGGCAAGCCCTAATTGTCATAGGAACAGAGGACAGTCCAGCTCACCAGGCCACATCCTGCTGGGGAGACTAGTACATCCCTGAATTCAGGACTCCTTCAACCTGTGATATACACCAAACCCCACCCCTACCCCAGCCCCACCCCATGCCGAGATGGGTTCCACAGCCTGGGCTAGTCCTATCCCACTGCTGCCAAGAGCCTAATATCCTGTTGTTGATCTCAATAAGAAAAATCCATTTGAAATGGGATCCCTGGGTATAGGCACCAAACGGACTCTTTATTAAATACTTTCTGATACCTGAATTTCTGCCCTTATACCTACCACTCTCCTTGCCAGTCAGGCAGTTGCCTGAAACACAGCCAGATGGGAGACATTCAATAAACTAGCTAGCTCTTCCCCCATAATACTGAGATTTACGGTGTTAATTTAAAGCCCTCAGACATCTGTGACACCATACCACCTTGGCCAATTTTTTCTCAAGGAGCTGTATGGGTTTTCTAAAGAATTCACTGTTAGATCAATATTAGCTTTAAAGGAAAAGTTGCACCCTGAAGTCAAAGCAACGATATTGCTGAACTACACTCTAATAATTCTGTGTGATGGGAAAAATGCTTACAGCTAAGTGCCATGCCTAGAAGAGTTAGGAAAATCACTCAAGTTGCTCCTACTTTCAATTGGGAGGTTGGGATTGACATATACACACTACTATATATAAAATAGATAACCAATAAGGACCTACTGTATAGCACAGGGAACTCTACTCAATACTCTGTAATGGCCTACATGGGAAAAGAACCTAAAAAAGAGTGGATATATGTATAACTGATTCACTTTGCTGTACACCTGAAACTAACACAACATTGTAAATCAACTATACTCCAATATAAATTTTTTTTTAAAAGTTGCTCCTACTTTTAAAGGTGATCAGGAATAGGAGACTTTGACTTTATTCCTAAATTAATGTCAAAATATGCCTTTCCCACTATATACAAGAATTACAAATACAAATGTGTGCATAGGGAAGGAGGGGAATCTTACTGTAATAATGGAAAGAACTGGGACCAAGTGTCTCTAGAATAGTGCTGTCTAATAGAACTTTCTGCAGCAATGGAAATGTTCTATTTATATTGTCCAATATGGTGGCCATTGAGCATTTGAAGTGTGGCTAGTGAACTGAAATGTTCATTTTATTTTAACCAATTTCAATTTAAATGGCCATGCGTAGCTAGTGGCTACCATACTGGGCAGTGCAACTCCATATGCTATTCCAAGGGTGTGACCTTGGGCAAGTCATTAAACCTCCATGAATTTCACTTTGGAGAATTTGAGAGTAAGAATAAGAAATGTATGTGGTTTCTTGGAGTTGTTTCACTCTATAATCCATGAATAAATACAACAGTTGCTCTTGTAGTTGGGGATGTATTCAGATCCTTGGTTAAACTTAGGAACATTCTCTCTCTCTCTCAATCTCTCTCACAACACGTTAGTGACCCAGCATGGACAGAAGCCTTTTGTGGCATATAATCTAAGTACATAACCCAACACCAGCTGCCTGGCCACCACCGTCACTCCTACTTTTCCTCCTAACACAAGACGAAATTAAACTTCTCTTGTTCCATTTTGGCAACAATAAACCCTGGCTGACCTGCACCATGAACTCTGTGTTACAATCAAGGCTATTTTACCTGCACACTGACCAGAATCCTCCAGTGTGGGGTCACAGGGCAGAGTACGGTGGAGAGTCTGACAGCGCCACAATGCCCACGTGACCCGGCCCGCAACTGGCATGGCCCCACTCTGCGAACCTTAGTTAATTTCAGGGCTACCTCCTACCAGGTTTGAAGGGAGCTGGGAAGATCAATTACAGAAATGATTAGCATGCAAATGGCAGCAGCAGGCTATAGGCAAGAACTCTCTCTATAGGGACTGCAGAGGCCAACTGTGTTAGGAGCAAATCATCCTACTATAAACTGAAGAAAAGTCACTAGCTTTTTTATCAGTGGAAAAGGATTCTCTCACTATTTTAAGTGTGTTATTCTGAAACATTTTAATCAAGTGATAAGAACTGGAGACTCGAAATGTAACAATCAAGATGAAAGATAGAATACCATTTTGCCCGAAAGACATAGTGGAACTTCTATGTTTTATTTATTCATTTCATCTCACTCATTTTCTTTCCTGCACTTATTGGTGTCCTTGTATGACTCAAACATGAGGCCATGGACAGGTGCTAGCTTATACCAACATTTTTCCCAGTCCAGGGCACATTTAAAAAAATAAGGACATTGTAATCAATTCTTTATAAGGCTAAATTTATTCAAGTTAAAGGAGTTTCCTATTATGTTTGTCCTACTTTTGATATTAAGAAGTTCTTTCTTTTATGAAATGATTGTGATTCTGAACAGGAGTTTGTTTTTTCAGTTTGTTTTTGCTTTTTGTAAATATCCTTACTGGCAAAATTAACAATTAACTATTGCCAGATTTGTGTTATGTCTGTTTTGCTGGGTGAGTAAATCCCAATGTCTGGAACCCTCTGGCTTAGATATCAAGAGAGACATTCCAGACCTTGCCAGGGCCGGGTAGGCCATGGTCCATATAAGAGGACTTAGCATGGAGGTGCTTTGATCCTCCACTTCTCTGTGCTCTGTTAGTGGAAAAAATGATTCTCCTAATCCCAGGTATGGAAAAAAGAGACTTCTCTGATAGTATCACCACCCCAGTGATACCTGCTTGACACTGACCAGCCTCAAATTAAAAAATATTTTTTGAGTCTCTTGACAAAACACTGAGTTAGAAAAAAAAAATAAAGGTATGAGTTATGCTGACTATAGACATTATAATGAACATTCTATTCATCCATCCATTGACATAGATCATGCCCCTCTGGACCAGAGTATTTATAAATGAGAGCTTCCTTCACATCACCTCCATGCTTTCTAAAAAGAGTAAAGCAAAGCCCACCCCGATTGTGCAAACTTCAAGTGTTGGGAACAGCACGGTATCATCAGGGAGAAGGACTGGTAACCAGTACTTGGGAGAAAAATGCTTACGGGATAATTTTTCTACCTTCAAGAAGCAATAAGAGGGTTTGTGTGTAGCAAGAGAAAGATGTGAATATGTGCAAGTGTGTAGAGGGTGGGTAGTGTAAGAAGCAAGTAGCAAAGAAGCTGAACCCAGGAGAGCTCTTAGGACAATGACAAGGATGGGGGCTAATGGCTCCAGATAGTTGCCTAAGCAAGATGCAAACTAAGGTCTGCAAAAAGGACACACGACAGAGGGTGAAGACTGAGGCTTTGTACTCCCCAAACCAGGAATTAGAGCATCACTGTGCCAAGTACACTCTCTGCATAGATTAACTTATTTAATCCTCACAGCAACCCTGTGAGGCAAATGCCAGAGCTGTCCACTTCCTCCTACAAAGGAGGAAACTGAGGCTTGGATAGGTTATGTAACCAGCCTTAAGTCACAAAGCCCGTAAGTTGGGATTTGAACCCATGGTAGCATGATACCAGGGCCTTTGGTAACAGGGAAAACTTTGCTACAAGAAATACCAGGGCAAGACCTTTTCAAATGGATGCTTGAGATAGAGCAATTAGACAAGAGGACTTTGAAAGTGCTATTTTCAAGGGAAGTTTTAATCATTTATGTTACCACATTAAGGCCAGTTTCCTACCTGCTCTCTGGAGATGAAAGTAAAGTAGTTTTTGGTATTTCCTTTTCTCAGAGTCACAGAATGGTAGAGCTACAAGGAAACTCAGGACACCATCTGGCCCAACTCCTTTATTTGACACTACAATAGGTCTCAGGAAGATGAAATAACTATGGCGAGGGTCCATACTGACAAGTCTGTGATCTGTGCCCAGCTTAAGTTGACAGTCCAGGTGAAATGAGCTGATGTGTTGTTTGGCATTTAACAGGATTTTGAAGGAGTTTGGAACATGCCACCCCAGAATATACCACTTGGGCATATTGATTATTTGGAGGCACTTGAGAAACAGCAGATGAAGGAAAGGCTCTGTGACCTCCTCTTTCTACCTAAAAGAAGGTCATAACATTTCCCATGAGAAAGGTACCCCCTCAACCCAGAAGAGAACATTCTTATCACCAGAGACTGGGAGTCCATACTGAAGTGGATCTACCAAAAAACCTGCTAAAACAACCCATATCTTCTGTTAGTTTCCCCCCATATATTTCATAGTCACTGTCCCAAAATTACTGCCACTAGCCCAAAACCCATTGTCTTGTCACATCCCCATAATTTATCCCTCACTAGTAAGCTTTGGGGTCTGACAGCTTATTCGGGTCTTCATTTTCCTTCTGAAGAACCCCACGTACATGTGAAAACATTAAATAAATTTGCATACATTTTTTTGCTGTCTCTCTCTTATGTCAGTTTAATTCCTAGGCCAGCCACAGAACCTAAGAGGGTAGAAGGAAATTTTTCTTCCCCTACAGTTCCAACAGTGTTAAAAAATATTACACTATCATTTCAGTGCCTAAAATAAACTTGGGCTCAGAAGTATGCACTCAGGCAATTGGCTCAAAGAATTCTGTTGACTCAGAAAAACAGCAAAAATAAAACCTCTCCAATCAGCATAAGAGATGTGAATATAAAGTTGTGGGGCTCTGTGTGGTTAATAAATAGCACCAGTTTTATTTCTCAGTACATATAACCAAGTCAATAATAAATTTGGTTTAAGAATATGAACCAGTCATGATGCATGCTTAGGTAGATTTTTATGCCTACAATCAAACAGGCTTTTCTTGTTCAAAAAGGAACTGGACATTCAGCTCCACCATATTTTATTAAGACTTCAGTATGACTCAGAACTGGCTTGAATCAAAATTAGTAACCAGATATTGTTACCTAAGGCTTGGATAATTCCTTAATCTTTTCCACCTCCTTGAGAATTCTTGTCTTAAAATTCATCATGAAAGGGAGCAAAAAAGATGAGCCACTGGATATTTCTGCAAACCTTTGACTTCACACGGATCTCTATAGTTTTAGCTAATTTCTCACAAAAGCAGTGATCTTTAACATGACTAATAGGACTTAACAGTTACAAAGATTGCTGCCTCATTCTGGCTATTTACATGCAGTCTCCAAAAAGGCATATTCCAGCCGTAAACCTACAGTGTTGATTTGGATTGAAACAATAAATTCCAAGATGATAAGTAGTATCTAAAAGAAAAGAGTAAGACCCCCTAAAGTCTAATATTGTGCTAACTCCCTGAAATAAATAGTTTCTCTTTGTAGAATGGTAGAGTTAGGGCAGTAGGTGCATCTTGAATTAAACAATGAATTCACAAGATGAGGTTATCACTTAAAAATCAGAATTTGATCCTCAAAAGTCATGTGGCTAACTTTTCAAATGATCTTCATATCCAACTCTTACCAAATTACACTCTCCTTTTTATACAGTAAGAGGTAACCGTGGCCAACATGGTATTCTGCTATCTCATGAAGACGTGGATGGCCGGGTGAGAGCCAAACAGACTAGAGATGTGGTCCAGAGCCTCTGTCGCAATAGATCAGCAGTCGGGTCGGGGAGAGGTTTTCAGAAACAGATGTGAGTCTTGGTTTATAATCCAGGAGACCATCTTAAGGTTGAGAGGCAAGAGAGTTGGTTATGAAATTTTCTGGTAAAGAGCCCACAAGAATATTTCCTGGGAGAAAACTTAAGGCTAGTAATGAGGCTGAATCAGAAACCAGAAAAACAGATGTCACAGTCAGGAACACCTTCTCCTAGTGTTTCTAGATGTTTAATGAACAAAGCGCTCGTGATCAAAAGTGTTTGGGCATGCGCTGGGTTAAACATGTTTTTTTTGTTTTGTTATTTGACCACAACATTTTCACTCTTTTAATTATACTGGTGTCTGTCATGAATCTCCAAGAGGCATATGTAGCATATAGAGTTTCCAAACTCATTTGACCGGGAACTCTTTGTTCACTAAAGCTTCCATTGAAAGATAAGAGCATTGAGTCCCAAGAAGTTAAGAGATCTGGCCAGCATGGCATGGCCACCTAGATGCAGAGCTGGGACTAGGACCGTCCGGAGTGCCCGGTTTGTGGTTCATCACAGCAAACCACGTGGTCCACCTTTTTCTCCTCTCCTTGCTGAAGCCTGCCTTCGTTAGACACCACTGAGCTCGGGAAAATAATAGCTACACTCTTCTTCCTAACAGCAGCCAAGCCCACCCCAAGGCACTTCTGCCAAACCTTCCCAACAGGAAACCCAGGACTGTCTACCTCTGGCCCTCCCCTCCACCCGAGTTCAGGAAACAACTACAGTTTCAATTTTAACTTTTCCAGCAAAGCTACAGAGAAGCTCTTTGGTGATTAATAGCTGATTAACTTCTCTGCCAAACATCTGCGAGCTCCATTAATTAGACAAAATGCTAAATGGTAATCGGACAAGCACTGAAAACACCAAGACTGAGAGAGCGTTTTCCCTGAGTAGGACTCACTACCTGTTACACAGGGCCCCAAGCTATGACTGGGGCTCATGGAATTCTGAGTCCTGAGGTCTACATTCTAGATCCTTCTCTTCCTGGGCCCTCCAGATGTAACCAGGAAGGAATGTTTACCTGCTTCAGCACCTTAAGCACTATATTTTTAAAAAAGGAGGTGGAAGGGAGGGAATTGACCCTCTGCAATCTAGATTCAAACACTCCTGGCTCAAAAGTCATCAACGTCTCCTTAACACTCACTAAGCATGGTTCAAACTCCCTGATCTGGTATTCAGGGTCTTCTACGATCTGTCCCTACCTCTCCCTGATTCTCCTACACAGAACCCTCTTTCTTACCTACACAGGACCACTTGTTGCCCTCATCATGCCTCTTCCTCTCCTACTTTCACCTAGAATGGCTCTCCTCACCCTCTCTCCCCATCTAACTAACCCACAACTATATCTCAAGGGTCAGACTACATTCTCCATGAAACCTCACTGATCACACCTCCAGAAATTGATCTCCTCCTTCAGAAAATTTCTATACTTCTTCTTGTCTATAATTTTCATAGAATTCTTATCAGGAACCATCTTGAAATGCAATTAATTGTGCACATGTCTTATTTCCCAGACCAAATTGTAAGCTTTTGGAGGCCAAGGTCACTGTCTTCAACATTTTCTACTTGACACAGTGAAGGCACTCAATGAGTGCTCAAAATCCTTTAGTTACCCCTCTCTACCCACACTGCCCCCATAGCCTTTAGGGTAAGGTTCCAACATCTGAACTTAACATACAAACTCTTTCATAATTTTCACCTTTCCAACCTCTCCTGTCCAAGTCTACCCCTCTTGTCTAAATCCTGTCTCTAGCCATGCCAAGTTATTGAGATTTCCCAGAGGGCCATGCTTCTACCTCTGTGGACATTCTCCTCTCTCCCTGGAATGCATTTCACCCATTTATCTACCTGGCAAGCTCAAGACTTGGCAATCCCACACAGGAGCCTTCATCCCTGGTCTAGGTTAGGGCCCCCTGCCTCAGTGTACACAGAGCCCCTGTAACTTTGTCATGGTACCTGTAACACTTCCAGTTTACTTCTCTATATCCCCCACAACTTGACCTTCCTTAAGAGGTCCTTGAAGACAGGAATGCATCTCATTCATTGTGCTATCTCCAGGACAGCACAGTACCTGCATGTAGTAACCTGCAAGTAGTAGATGTGGTCACCAGCCTCCAATATGGCCCCCAAATGATCACAGCCTCCAGGTGTTCATGCTCTTGTGTATTCTCTCCCACTAAGTGTGGGCTGGAATTCCTAATGCATATAATAATAATAATAATAATAATAAAAAAAAACAACACTGAGTGACCAAGACTAGGTCATAAAAGGCAGTATGGTAGCTCTCCCTTGTGCTCTTAAATCACTTGCTGTGAGGAAAGCTAACCACCATATCCTGAGCAGGACTATGCCCCATGCAGCGAGGCACTGAAACCTCCAGCCAACAGCCACAGGTGTGAGCTTGGAAGAGGATCCTCTAGCCTGGGTGGAGCCTCGGGTGATTGCAGCTCTTCTGACACCTTGATTACAGCCTTGTGAGAAACCATGAAACAGAACCACCCAGCTAAGCTGCTCCCAGATTCCTGACCCACAGGAACTACAAGATAATAAAAGTGTATTGTTCTAAGCCGCTAAGTTTGAAGATCTGTTGCTCACCCTTAGATAACTAATACATATTTTGGAATCTGGAAGTGGTGTTCAACAGTAACAAAAACCTCACATAATGGGAGCGGCTCTGGAACCAAGTAGTGGGCAGAAGCTACAAATCTATAGGATCTGGAGTAGATTGTCAGTGAGAGCTTAAAGTGCCTTGAACACAGTGTTTGAAGATCTTTGGACTCTTAGGAAGCTACTGGTGAGGATAATGAGGAACCTCTTTTTGGAAAGTGGAGGAAAGGAAATCCTTGCTCTGTAGTGATAGAAAATTTAACAACACTGTCATCTGCAGTAATGTGGAAACCAGAACATGTAACTAATGAAATAGATAATCTAGCTGAGAAGATTTTCAACCAGAATGTTGAAGGGGCCACCTGGTTTCTGTTTGCTGATTCTAGTAAAATGCAAAATAAAAGAGATAGGCTAAAAGAACTGTTAAAATAAAAGATACCAAGACTTGCTGGTTTTGAATATTCCCAGCTTCTCCAGATGGCAAATGATACTAAAATTAAGAAATGGTTTCTAAGCAAAGGTCAAATGAGGGCACCCAGGAAACCATGGTCTAAAGATAAAGCCAACAGTATAGCTACAAACTCTTCTAAGATCTCAGATCCTAAACTATAAATGCTTTGTTAAGAGAACTTAAAAGATGAAGTCCTTTTGGCCTAGAGTACTGATCAGAGAATCATGCCCTTCCTTTTTCAATAACATTGACACTATAGTTCATACTGATAAAGCACTATATTTAAAATTTCCCAAATTTGACTCTCAAAACAACACTGTGAATTAGGGCAGATATGAGTAAACAATGGACCCAGAGAGATGGGCAATTTGCCCAATATCTCATAACTAAGTCATAAAAGAATCAGACTCTCAGTGAAGTGTTCATCATCAAGCCACTTCATTAAGTAAATAGACCCTTGAAAGTATGTCTAAAATTGTGGAGAGCAGAAAAGTTCCAAAGGCATTTGTATACAGATATTTTAACATTTTGTTTTTAAACTCCATTTTTATTTTTAGCTGAAATCTGTAAGATTTATGTAACTTAGATCTCTCAGCTGCTTCCTCATCACCCAGGTCCTGGGTCCACATGTGTTGTGACTGTTTTCACTTTGCTTAAACCCTGGTACAGAACAGCATGTCCTTGATTTCCTCAAGGATGAATCTACTCACATAAGCATTAGTGACCAAGGCACATGCTATGGAAGACTTTTCAAGAGGCAGAACATACTACAGCAAGCCATGTCAAAGTTCCCATTCCCATTAAACACGTCTTTCCAACGAAATAATGCCATTTGTTGCAACATGGAGGGACCTAGAGATTATCAGACTAAGTGAAGTAAGTCAGACAGAGAAAGACAAATACCACATGATATCCTTTATATGTGGAATATGAAATATGATACCAACAAACTTATCTACGAAACAGAAACAGACTCACAGACATACTTGTCTGTAAGTTGCCATGGGGGAGGGGCTGTGGGGGAGGGATGGGTTGGGAGTTTGGGATTAGCAGATGCAAACTATTGTACATAGAATGGATAAACAGCAAGGTCCTACTGTGTAGCATAGGGAACTATATTCAATATCCTGTGAAAAACCATAATGGAAAAGAATATGAAAAAGAATGTGTATACGTGTGTGTGTGTATATATATATAGATATATATACCCATATATTATCTGAATCACTTTGCTGTGCAGCAGAAATTAACACAACATTGTAAATCAACTACACTTCAATAAAATAAATTTTTAAAAAGTACTGCTTTCCTTCTGAGTTCCCCTTGGATTTGCTTCAAAATAAAAAGAGAGAGGAGGAAGTACATTGAAGATATAGATGAAGAAGAAATTGGCCATGGGTACCTGGGGATTCATTATATTATTCTGTCTACTTTTGGATATGTTTCAAAATTTTGTGATAAAAAGTTAAACAAACATAGTCCCTCACCCACCCACTTTAGCTATGAAGACTCTGGCATTTCTCTTTTGGGTCTCCTCTCTTTCTCAAATTCTCTCCCGTCCACATCCTGCAACTCGACTTCCTCTTCTCTCAGACCTCCCTCCTCCTCCTGGACTCCGGCACTGGCTTACCAAACTGCTCACTGAATTCAACAAAACAAAGGACTCCCCAAGTAACAGGACCCACCCTCCTTCCAAGGCTGTTGAGTGACTGTCTTTTGTTACTTGAGCATCCTCTGGGGGCTTAATCCGCAGTCAAAGTGGTTTATCAAAGTAATTCTCCCAAACACCTACAGTGCTTTCCTCAAGAATACTGGTGAATAAAATTTTCTCCATCTTGCTACACTTATTATTCTGAATTCCTTTGCACTTTGTTCAAAAGAAGCCAGTCATTGAAACTTGATTTTGAGAACCAAAGCTTGTATTCAACTACTTCTGAAAAGAGTAGTTAATTCTATTTGAGTTTCTCTCCATAGCCCCATTCAAAACAGGTTGTGTGTATCTAAGAATAAATGGAATCACCACACAAGAGGTTTATTATCAGGGCGAAGCTTTGGGAAGCAACTCCCACTACTTAATGCTGAAAGGAAGGGAGAAAAAGAAGAAGGAATCCAGGCTGCAATGAATGGAAGGTGGCAGTTAAAGAGGAAGGAGGGAATGGAGAAACAGGAGGAGAGGGGGACAGGGTGGGAAATACTTGAAAAACCACTGTCACTATCATCGCATACAACTTTCTGCTGCACCGGTTCAAAAGAACAAAAATTATCCATACAAACCAGAAAGTCAGTTTTGATTTTACCCCCTCCCAAAGCCTTTGCCCTTCTTTGAGTATCTTTATTTAGACCGCATTTGGCTTTCTACTAGTTTCGTGGGGGTTTGTACTATTTTCACTGCCTCTTTTGGTTAAAAAGATAAACTTAGTCCTATGGACCCTGCAGGCCTGTACAGTGACCTATGATCCTTTATTCTGCCTGCACAGGGTAGGTGTTTGATGTTTAAATCACCCTGAGCCTATTTTGTTTTGTTCTTGTTTGTTTCTGTGAAACACCCCAGTTTTCTTGCCGCTGCACCTGCCGAGCAAAAAAGGCCTGAGATACAGAGAAACTGGTCCCTCTGAAGGGGACCAAGGGCCGATTATGTCAACAATCTCCCCGCCCTGAAAGGAGCTGGCCTGATGGGTCCCGAGTTGTCAAATGACAATTGTGACTCCCTGCATTTCAAGAGTCACGAACAAATGGTTCCATCTGAAGCCCTCTGGGTAATAGTAGCCTTTTGAGGTTATGATATCTCTGGATGGAATTCAATAAGAGAAATTCACTTTCAATTGAGTCCTTGGAACAGAGCCAGGCAAGCTGAACAATGCAATATGCTTCCCATGAAAATTGCACCGATCCTCTTTCTTTTTCTCCTTCTCTTTGCTTTCTGCTTCTAACCTTGTTCACATGTTACCTCTTCCCACTTCCACTCCCTCCTTTCAGGGGACAGCAGAGCTTTTAAAAATAAAACCCAGCACTTAAATAAGAGCGGTTTGTATAGAATAACACAGCTCCCATGTGACAGCCTTGAGAATTCACTCTCTCCTCGGCTGACCTTTGCGACTTCTACCAGGAAAACGGCACAGAGCCACTGTGAAGGGGAGACCAGGGATTATCACAACCACCAGTCTTCCATTACTGGTTCATATAAAGAGTTTGACTCTTTTCTATTTTTTACTTTTAAACTGAGAGGAGGTGAAATGTACAAAGCCTGCCCAAACACCAAGGCCTAACTGCTGGCTTTTTTTCTCTCGATAACTCTCTGCCTCTCTCTCTCTGTCTTTCTCTCTCTCTGTCTCTCTCTCTCTCCCACCTCTGTGTGTGTGTGTGTGTGTGTGTGTGTGTATGTGTGTGTGTGTGTGTGCTCTTCTTCTCTTTCTCTCTTCCCCTCTTTTTGCTTGGTTTATTCCTCATTTTGCCAAGATTTTCCTCTGAATAATTATTATTTCTTGGCCTGGAAAAGGTTGTAATTCTCTTTGTCTTTTGCATTTGATCATCCAAGTGGATTAATGTGGGTGTTAAATGGGTGGAAGAAGTCGTTTTCTTTGTCAAATTCTGTTAATCATCCTTTTGATTTCACACTCTCATTCTCCCCACCCACACACATCCCTCCTGCCCCAACAGAAATGGTGTGGGTGTGTTTCTTCTCCAATGCTGTTTCCTTTTTGGAGAGCAGTCCATCTGAAAGCCAGGAATGAGTAGACGTGCAGAAGAGAACCCCACACCTATGTACGGCTTTGTATCTACCAGGAAGGGGTGTGTGAAAGGGATGGGAGGGGTGTGTTTTTGCACTTTTCTCTGGATTTGTCTACAACTTCAGCTTCAAATTTGTTCCTCTGAAAATCTCTCTGGTTCTCATATCTCCAGGTCAAGGGGCTGACTTTGGATTTTGTTTGTTTTTTCTCTCAGAAAAAGCATAGAGGAGGCAGCCATTATGTAATATTTAAACCAACACCAGTGAAGGCCGACCACCCCAAGCCCAAAGCTCTGGTCCTCTGGTGAGTTCAAAATCATGCCTTCTTCTAACCTCAGGTGCAGAACCTTTGACTGGACTCTTTCCAGAAGGTTCTACCAGCCCACCACCCACAGGCCCTCCTTCCCCAGCCCCTGTTCCCTGCATGGATTCTTACAGAACCATGCTTTGGTGAACTGGGCATGATGATTTAGAGACTTAGAGGCTATCATGTGTGGGTGAATGGGAAATTACTCTGACTGAAGGAAAAGCTACTTTGAAGGGCTTGGTCCACCCTTTCAGGAGGCAGTATCCTGGGGGGAAGAGTGCCTGGAAGGCAAGCAGCCCAGCAAAGAAATTCAAAGATATTTGACCAACTATTAAAATAGTTAATAGAGCTAAGAGTTTGATTGGTGTCTGAAAGTTGCAGTCCCTGAAATCAAGTGTATTTGAGGACAGACCTGTGATGTATCCCCTTGTAATCCAAATAGTTCCATAATGTTCCTAGAGTCATCAAGTCTTTATCCTCATCCCACCAAGGTTCCTACCCTACTAATAATGATAAACTCTTAGGTAGAGAAACTAGCTGCTGTTAAAGCCTTCCTACACCAACCCTGTCCATGAAGCTCCAAAAACTATGACGTTCCAGGCACCAATGGGGGAGTCCCTGTGTATCAGGAGAGAAAATTGATGCATGCTGTTACCTGCATGTGACCATATGGTCACCCAGCCATCAAGATGACTGGTCTCAGCAATTCCACTCCTAGGTATATATCCAAAAAAACAAAAACAGAAACCCACTCATTTGAAAAGATACATGCACCCCAATGTTCAGAGCAGCATTATTTACAATTGCCAATATATGGAAATGACTTAAGTGTCCATCAACAGATGAATAGATAATGGATCAAGAAGATGTGGTGTGTATACACACACACACACACACACACACACACACACACACACAATACTACTTAACCATAAAAAAGAACAAAATTTTGCCATTTGCAGCAACATGGATGGACTTGGAGGTCATCATGCTAAGTGAAATAAGTCAGACAGAGGGAGACAAATACTTTATGATATCACTTATGTGTGGAATCTAAAAACTACAACAAACTAGTGAATATAACAAAAAAGAAGCAGACTTACAGATGTAGAGAACAAACTAGTGGTTATCAGTGGGGAGGGGCAATATAAGGGTGAGGGAACAGGAGATACAAACTACTGGGTGTAAGATAGGCTACAGGGATGTATTGTACAACACGGGGAATATAGCCAATAATTTGCAATAACTGTAAATGGAAAGTAACCTTTAAAATGGTATAAAAAATGAAAAAGGTGACTGTCATCATGATGCATCTGTTATCTACCTAGTCAAAGACAAAAAATAGATTTTTACCTCGAGTTCCAATTTTGATTGACTCATAATGGTTATCTCCAAAGCTGTACTGAAAAAGATCCTGAAGCTACATCAAAACCTAGCAGACAAGAATACTGAGATCAATAGAGAAACAACAAGGACCTACTGTATAGCACAAGGAACCATATTCAATATCTTGTAATAACCGGTAATGGAAAAGAATATATATATATTCTTTTTCAGATATACATATACATATATATATATATATATATATATATAACTGCTGTACACCTGAAACTAATGCAAAATTGTAAATCAACTATACTTCAATTTAAAAAAAAAGAGAGAGAGAAAAAAGAATACTGAGATCAATTAGCTATGTCTGCCATGGGTTAGAGTGGTAACATAGATGCTGCCTATTAGCTATTCCTGACAAGGGGATTCCAAAGTCTAGAACAGAAGACTTCACATCAATGTTTCAAATTCTATCAAGTGGAAAAGCCCTGTGTTTTTCCAGAACAGTGTTTCAACCATGTAAAATGCTGTTCTTCTCTAAGCTGCCACTGGCTGAATATCTGTAGTGTGCCAGGGACTATGCTGTGATCAGTACTTACATTATTTTATTCAATCTTTATTATAACACTGCGAGGTAGGTGTTATCCCCATTTTGCAGCTGACAGTTCAGAAAGGTTAAATAACTTGCCCAAGGATTCTTAGGCAATAACTGGTGAAGCCAAGACCTGAAGGCGGTCTGCCGTGAAATCTAAAGGCAAGGATCCTGCCATAAATCCTGCTGCCTCCTTGGGATTAGAAGACACAAAGGCAGACTCAGGGAGCGGGAATCCTTGGCAGTTTGTTGCCAAGCCTTACAGCAAAGTCTTCAAGCTGCCCATCATTCTTTTTGGCTCCTGACAGCTCCAGCTAATTGTCTGCCATTAGGCAGTTGAGATTTTTAATTACAGTTATATTCCGCTGAGCTGAAATTTCAGCTAATTATAATTGAAATTGAGGGCTAAAAGCAAGTTTCAAAGGTCATCCAGCAGTTTTCTTTGTGTGTATATATGTCTTTGTTAATGCTGTGTAAGTAATACATATATATGGTTTAAAAAATCAAATACTATATGAAAAGACTTACATTGAAAATTGGTGACCCCTCCTGTGCCCCACCAAGTCCTGCTTCCCAGAAGCAAGCACTTTTTTTTTTTTTACTTTTTTTTTTTTTTTTTTTTAGAAGCAAGCACTTTTAATCATTTCTATTTTTATTTCTCCTGGTGGTTACTTCCAATCTCTATATAATAGATACATAGCTCAATTTCTTGATTTACCATCTTTAGATATTATCTACTGACTTCCACTATGATGGAGGAAAATTTAACTCACCTGCACCACCTCTTCCTTACTGCCCCTCCCCCTCCTCATCCCCATTTAGTTACACCTCCATTTTCAGTTCTTCCTCTTGACATTGGCAACTTCAAGTGGCATATTAAAGCCTCACTTCTTGTTCCGTCAACTTTTCACAGCTATTTCCTTCTTCTTCTCTTCCATTCCCCAACCTGTGACAGCTATACCTGTAATGTTTACATTATCAAGACTCATAATGTTTATATTCTGCTTGGAACCATAGTTAAGTCCTCGTGATTTGTATGAGTGAAAGTTAAAAACTGAAAAACAGAAAATAATGTAACATTTCTGGCATCTATTCAAATGGATTCTCCTCTTCACATCCCATCAACTAGTCAAAATCATACCTCAGGTGAGTTGGCTTTATATTTGGACAATGCCTTTCTTGTACACTTCTGTTATTATTGTCTTCCTGAAGTCTCTGATTCACTTCTCCTTTTTCTTATTTTCTGCAACATTATAAAAGCCTCATGATTTTCAAAGTTCTCAACATACAGTTTAACCTATGAGCTCCACTGTCCTCCACTTGGCCAAGACCTCTTTCACAGCATCCCCTGTCTTTCCTCTCCCATCGGGACTAGTTTCTCCCTAGACTTGAGACCCAGCTGCCAGGATGGGATTTTTGTTTGCTGCTTTTTCTGGGTTGGAGGCTTTGTCTCCCATAGCTTCCTCTTTTTTTTGTTCACTCCTTTGATTTCTTTTTCTGAAACACATTCTCTAATGTGCATGGTCATAGTATTTCTGAGTCCTTGAAAAAATGATCTTTATTCTGACCTCAAACTTGATTGATAGATTAGCTAGGTATAGAATTTTAGAACAAAAGCCACATTCAATCAGAACTTTGAAAGGATTGCTCAATGTCTTCTAGGATTCAGTATCACTGTTAAAATTAATTGCTATGGTCTGAATGTTTGTGTCCCCTCAAAATTCACATATTGAAATTCTAATGCCCAATGTGATGTTATTAGGAGGCAGAGACTTTGGAAGGTGCTTAGCGCATGAAAGTTGGAGCCCTCATGAAGGGAATTAGTGACTTTAGCCCCCTTCCACCATTTAAGGATACAATGACAAGGGACCAGCTATGAATCAGGAAAAGGGTCTCACTGGAATGTGACCATACTAAGACCTTAATCTTAGGCTTCCAGACTCCAGAACTGTGAGAAATAAATGTTTGTTTTTATTAGCCACCCAGTCTCTTGTATTTTGTCGTAGCAGCTTGAAGAGACTAAGTGACTCTTGTTCCTTTCTAAATTGCCTGCTTTTCTTCTCAGGAAACTTTTAAGACCTTCTCTTTAACTCCAATGAAACAAAATTTTATGATTATTTGTCTTGGTGTAGATCTCTTTTCATTTATTCCATTCAACACTTTAGGTCCTTATAATCTGAAGACTTGTATCTTCCTCCAGTTCTGGGTAATTTTCTTTTCTTATTTATTTAATAATTTCTCCTCCTCTGGTTTCCTCTGTAAATTCAGGAACTCCTATTAAAGCCAATCTATTATTCAGAGAATGCTACTTCTGTATTGATCCTCCTACCTTTTCTTTTTCTAATTCTTTCAAATTCTTTCTATCTCTCCTCCCTTCCTTTCTTTCTCTCTATCACTCTTTTTATTCTAAGTTTTCCTTCACTTATCCTAAGATTTCCTTCACTTCACCTTCCAATCTTTATATCAATTTATTTTGTTGGCAGTCATCATTTATGTTTCACAAGATCTTTCTTATTTTATCTCTTTTTTCCTTTTTTGTAACATTCTCTCTTGTTTAATGGATGCAAAATTTTCTCAAATCCGTTTGAGGAAAAACTAATTATTTTTTTAAGTGCTCCTCTGTCCCTTGAATTATTTTCCTCCAGGCTCATTTTTATTCATTTCTCTTAGCCATTCTCTTTCAAGTTACTGGCTTTTCTCAATACTCTGATAATCATCAGACATCTTTTCATATTTAAGAAGGAAACAATAGAATGGCTGACCAGGAGCTCTGTGAATAAGGGTTTGGCTTATCAACTGGCAGGATTTGCTTCACACGAACTGGTGGGAAACCATCCATTACATCTAGAGATTCCTCAGTTCCAGAATCAAGACAGCTTTGGTCTGGGGCAGTAATCCTCACACTAGTCCTCTTCCAAAGACTGTGTTCAGTGTCTGTAGAGATATTCACTTTGAGAACAAGGGCTATTCTGGGTTGCACAGGAAAGATAGCAAGAGTGGGGTCAACAGTTCCATGGAGCTCCAATTTGTCTTCTGTTTTCAATCCCACTGACATTCATGCTATCTCCAAGGACAGAGCCTCCCTATAGTTCTTTTGGGCAACAGACGTCCTACTTTAAGCTAAAGCCCAAGTACACATTCCTATGCTGAAGCTTTCTTTACTCTGTTTTATTAGCCAATTATTTCTCCAAATGTTTTCTACCTTCTAGAGATTTGCTGAAATATATGAACCATCACTACCCACTTATACACTTATTACTTTTAGTTTTTATAAGTTTATAATTTTTTTAATTCTTTACTATAATTTTAATGCCATCTGAGAAAGAGGGAGAGACAGAATACTTCTGCCATTTTGAACAAAAGTCCCTGAAATGGTTTTCAGACAGTGCTCCACAAGGCCAAGCTTATGAAGAGAAAGAGCAAGGATGGGACACCAAAGTAAGAGATGAGTGGTGAAGCTGTCCAACTTCAACTAGAGTGCTCTGTTTTTATTGATTGTGCTTCTGCAGATTTCACTTGATTAGATCTTCCTATAAGAAAGAATCAAAGAATAATTCAAGATAAAATCTAATCAAGTGCTGAAATAAGTGGTCCAGAAAATGAGCTTTCAGGTATGGGCTAGAACAGTCAGAGAAGGGTACTTGGGAGAGGTAGGACTTCTAGAGAGATCTGGGTCTGAAAATGTATGTTGGGGCCAGATTCTACAAGACCTTTTAAACTATGCTAACAAGTCTGGGCTTTATCTAAATATGAAGAAGCAATTAGATGGTTTAAAACAAGGAAGTGAAAGTATTTGATGTGTGTTTTCAAAAGGTCACCCTGACTTCAGATGCACTGAGGTGATCATCAGTAAGTGGGCAAGGACCTTTCACGCTTCCTCTCCCTTGATCCTTACTACACTCTCTGCAGGTAGGCTAGGCAGGTATTGTTGCTATTCCTAATTCACAGGTGAGGAAACAGGCTCAGAGAGATTTTGTGATCTGTTCAAATTTACATCAGTCGTAAATGTCAGAGCCAAGCCAGAAATCTGGCTTTTTTTGTTTGTTTTGTTTTTGTTTTTGTTTTTGCGGTATGCGGGCCTCTCACTGTCGTGGCCTCTCCCGTTGCGGAGCACAGGCTCTTGACGCGTAGGCTCAGCAGCCATGGCTCATGGGCCCAGCCGCTCCACGGCATGTGGGACCTTCCCGGACCGGGGCACGAACCCATGTCCCCTGCATTGGCAGGCAGACTCTCAACCACTGCGCCACCAGGGAAACCCAGAAATCTGGCTTTTTAAACTCTTTTTAAACAGGTTTAAAGGAACCATAGTGGTGTCTGGCCAAAACCGATCAGTCGGGACTTCCCCGGTGGCACAGTGGTTAAGAATCTGCCTGTCAAGGCAGGACACACGGGTTTGATCCCTGGTCCAGGAAGATCCCACATGCCGCAGAGCAACTAAGCCCATGTGCCACAACTACTAAGCCTGCACTCTAGAGCCTGGGAACCACAACTACTGAGCCTGTGTGCCTAGATCCCGGCCTCTGCAACGAGAGAAGCCACTGCAATGAGAAGCCCGTGCACTGCAACAAAGACCCAACGCAGCCAAAAATATAAATAAATAAAATACAAAACTGACTAGCCAGTGTCACTGCCCAACCTGGAGGACCATGCTGCCTGCCCTCCTGGCCCATTCCCTATATGCCTGGGAGCTCCTACCACTAACTCCCTAACTCTTTAGAGCCTTGCTTTCCAGCTACCCCAGGAAATCAAGTTCAGAGAGATAAAAAGCAGAAGGAAGACAATAATGTGAATTCATCATCCACTATGTACCCTACCTTCTTTTCCAAAATCCCTTTATGGATACTGAAATGGGTTGGATAGTGTCCCCCCAAATTGATGTCCACATGGGACCTCAGAATGTGGCCTTTGTTACAGCTAGCCTAGGAAACTAGAACAAATGCTAAATTCAAAGCCAGTTTTTAAAAAAGAAAGAAAGAACTATTAATTACATATAAAATAATCACCAAAGATACAAATTTCAAAACTTAGAAAGGGTTTAACAGAAAAATTAAACTGACTCTTGGTTTTGGTGCACTTCCAGCTGCTTTCCTGGGTGCTAAGTTTGTAAAATAAGGATGATGTCAGCTGAAAATATGGGCTTTGAGAGAGAAGGGAATCTGCAGAGTTGAAGTCCAGGAAAACTGCCCCTGCCCCTCCCCACCCCCAGAATATTCTTTTTTTTTTTTTTTTTTAATTGGAGTATAGTTGATTTACAATCTTGTGTTAGCTTGTGCTGTACAGCAAAGTGAATCAGTTATACATACTGAACATTGGCTTTCTCAGCCTACAGAGCACCCTCCATACCATGGAAACTACCATTTCTGAACCAAGTGCTTCCACTGTGCTAGGCACTTGACTAGCTTGACCTCACTCTCTCCTCTCCACAACCCTGTCCGGCAAATACTAAGCTCTCAATTGCTATTTGTTGACCAACTGACTAACCCTGAAAGGCACGTCCCAACCTGCGTCAGGAAGCCAAGTGCTGTTGTGGAAAGCTTTCTGGCAGGTCACCTCTAAGATCCCTTCCAATGTCTGAGTGTTCTTCATTCTCTGACTCTATCTCTCTGCTAAAGCAGCACCCAGCCAACACCCAAGAAAGGGCTTTCCTAGTCAATGAAACACTCCCCGTTTCCTGAGCTCCAGCTAAGCCCAGAAATAAACACACTTCAGGGCAAAGTAAAATTCTTCTCTGTGCTGGCTTTTTGCCCATGTCAAGTTGAGAGAACAAAATTCCAAAGGTGATTCATAGTTAGCCTCAGAACAGAGACATCAAGCAGAGACGCACGTACACACGTCTTTCTCTCTCACACACACATACCTCCAGCCACGTGCCTGTTCCCAAAGCCTGACTGTCTCAGACCTGGCCCCACTGGTATCCTAATGGGTGAGGGAAGGTGGAAAGAAAGCAAGAGTAAACCTATTCACAAACCTGGTAGATTTCCAAGATTAAGCCCTCGGGAGACCATGTTGCCTTTAAACTCCCAAAATGGGCTCCTCAAGGTACTTGTCACAGATGGCCAAAAATAAAGCAAAGTTAAAAGCTTCTTGTAATCCAAAGTGAGGAAGAGAAAACTTACTGAACTGAGAACCAAGAGATCAGGGCCAAAATCCACCCTACTGCCAACTGCTAGCCATGTGACCTTGGACAATTCGCAGCTTCAATCGACGAAGGATTAATTTATCTACAAGTCTCCTCGACAATCCCTCATCCACTGGGCAAATCCCTCCACTGCCTTTCCCCAGTTCCCTGGACTCCCCACTGCTCTCATACTGCTGCCCACACACATGCTGACATTTGCACACTTCTGCCTTTGCACAGACCATACCCTCCCTCTGGAAAGTTCTTCCCAGCCCAACCCCTGAGAGTTCAAATCCAGCCCTCCCTTCAAGGTTAAATCCAAAGGATTCTACAAAGTCTTCCTGGATCCTTTCAGTTGGAAGTAATCTCATTCTTAAGCTCCTCTAGCACTCTCCCTGTGATGAAATTTGACTCTTTCTATCTCATGCTTTAGTCATTTAAGGTATATTTGTTAGCACCCTCCTTCATTAGTCTGTGAGTTTCTGGAAGGCATGATCTGTATCTGGTTCATCTTTGAATCACCTGTCGATCTTAGTGCATGCTCAGAAAGCCTCCAGAAGTTGCCAGAGGACACAGAATCCCTTAGTTATAGTTCCTGTCACTGTGGTTCTCTTTTTGTTCTCACCTGGGGCCAGAGTCCCAGGTAACTAATAAAGTTGGTTCATGCAAATAACTCCACATTATGTGACAAAATTTTACATGCATATTACAAACTTGGGGGTGCATGAATGACTATTTCGTTTTGCAAAAGTCAATTGCAAGGAAACCCCACCTTCACTTGTTAGGCTGAGCCTCCTTCTGGGGAGCAGATATGGTGTGAATGACTGCTGTCATCAAAGGACCCTAAAATACTTCAGCCCTAGCAGGTGTTCCAGGGCTGGGCCTGGGGTCTGGATTCTGTGTATACTCTTCAGAAAGACATTTATGGGTTGCTTTGGAAGCTGATTGTGATGGGGAGAAGGAAATATTTGCTCAGCAACAGTTTAAATAAAAAGTCCCTTCCCCCAGTGTACCCCTTATCCACACAGCCTGACCTCAGGCTGGAGGATTAGAGCATTTCTTGAAGAATAATGGATCTGTTTGCCTTCAGAGTCATGACCTGTTTCTTCTAATTAAGACAAACATTCTATTTTGGTACAACATGAAAAAGTGAGGAAAGTGAGAAGGTTTTGAAAAATGAAGCACTTTTGTAAATTACCTAATCCTATTTTTTTTCTTTCCCAGGTGTCACCAGCCATTCCTACTTGAAACCTGACATGGCAAACACCATCTATTTGTCCTCTAATGACAGACTAAAATTATTTTTAAGGCCATCTCTATGATGAAAAGCCCAAGATACAGGCATAAATTACCAAGCAGAGCCGTCTATTTACAAATATCATAAATAATCATAAGCATTATATATAACCATAAATAAATATCACAAAGTTCACCCTTTTCCAGCAGTCAGATAAAGCCAAATAAGAAGTTAAATGGCCCCGTTCTGCTGACCCTCACCTGCCTGGTGAAGGAGACCTTCCACTTCTCCTGCTGGAGTCTGGCCACTCTCTCCAGGCTCCCTGAGAAAAATCAGCTTGGTGTACAATCCCGTGCTAATGCTTGCACGTTAAATGTTGGTAATCAAACCCCATTCATCACCCACACAGAGCCTAATATTGATTTGCATCTTGGGATTTCTAGTATTTAAAAGCTCTGCTCTGACATCAGACAATGGAATCAGATCAGCTTCGCCATTCCCCAGCCAAACCACTTAAAGTTACTAAAATTCTCTCAGCCTCCATTTCCCTGTGTATAAATAGGAATGATAATAGTGCCTCCCCCATAGGATTTAGTAAAAGTTAGGTCATGTATATAAACCGCTTAGAACAGTGCTTGGCAGATAAAGACCAATCCAAAAACTGTTCACTGCTATTATTCCTCAAACGTATGTCTTGCCCCAAATGAAGTTTGACCTCCTTTGCCTTGTTTTATGTAGCTTAGAAAACAAGTGAGGACAGAGAAGGACACACACACACAGTGGAGACTCTATGCTAACAAGGTAGTTCCAGGTAACATCTGGCTGGGAGCACCTATCTATCATGTTACAGCATATAGGCTGCATTTCCCCCAAAGCAGAGCCTGAGACAAAGGCTTGCATGCGAGTTGTTTCTCTGCGGGTGTGATCTCAAGAGGCAGAAGTGGGAAGCAACAGGAAAGAAAGAAGAAGAAAGAAACAACATAAGGATGAATTATTGAGTTAGCCCCTGTTACATGAGACTGGGTACTGGGTCCTGTGGGATCATGTGTGATGCCCATGTTGTCCACTAGGGAAGCATTGCTCCATCAGCTCCTACTGTCCATTGGTCAAGAGTTGGCCCATCCACATGCATGAGAGCCAAGCAATTCCTAAAGAACCCTGTCCTGCAGCAGTGGAAAAGATGCACAGTGAGGAGCATAGCACTATCCTGAGAGTTGCACCCATGAAATTGCTGGAAATCTGTACTGAACTGGTCACCACAGCAGTAAGTGGAATAAGAGATAAAGCCAAAATGCTATTAGGTTATAAAGAGCTTTCAACAAGAGACAACCAGAAGAGGATGAAATGTTCTTAAAGTAGACTTCCAAGAGATTGCCTCTTTTCTGACAAATATACCATCTCCACTGTGTTTAAGTACATGCCATTAGATGATGGGAACTTGATTACTTCTTGGCTCCTGACTCAAAATAACCACCTGAAGGTGTTCTTGCAAAGTTTACACCCCAACCTCACCGACTTCACTCTTCCTCACCCTCTATTTCCAAATCAGAGAATCTTATGGTGGACAGTTCCAACTACCTCCATCAGAAACATGGCTCCTTTCTGTAACGGCCATGACAAAAGGCAGCTAGTTCATGCTAGGACTCTCTCAGTGAAGGAAATTTCTGTTCCTCAGGATGCAGCTGATCCGTCTTCCCACAGCTCTATTAAAAAGTTATCTGACCTTCAGCTATACAATTCAGACTGAACACACCTTAATCAGTACTCTTTCCACCAAACAGCCCAGGTCTCTTTTGACTATCCTATATCAGAGAGTAGGAGCATTAACATAGTTCTAGGGTGAGACTGGAAATGGACACTGCTGTCCATTGCAAGTGAATAGCAGCTGTTTCTGATCATTTTTGAGAAGACCAGAAAAGAACGCAATTGACAGATGAATGACCTCTCATACCTTGTACCCAAGGTTGTGTTGATCTGCTTCGGCAAAAAATACCACAGTAGGGTATTCCCTGGTGGCACAGTGGTTAAGAATATGCTTACCAATGTAGGGGACATGGGTTTGATCCCTGGTCCAGGAAGATCCCACATGCTGTGGAGCAACTAAGCCCATGCACCACAACTACTGAGCCCACATGCCACAATTACTGAAGCCCACCCACCTACAGCCCATGCTCCACAATGAGAGAAGCCACTACAATGAGAAGCCCACGTACTGCAACAAAGAGTAGCCCCCACTCACTGCAACTACAGGAAGCCCGCACTCAGCAATGAAGGCCCAACACAACCAAAAATAAATAAATAAATAAATAAATTTATTTATTTATTTATTTATTTTTTAAAAGACCACAGTAGAAATCAGAGCTACTACTTGGGTGAGTTTGCAGTAGTCTACTACCAGTCTCCAGGATTTGTCTGGATTTCTCAGGTGTCAGTCTGATGAATTCAATGGGAATATGATGGGAAATATCTTGCATCTTTAGATCTTGAAGACTGGCAATCATTTCTGCCAGTGCATCACTGGGCCTGGTCCGTTTTTCTTTATCACTTACGATGACCAACTTATCTCGGTCTTCCTGGGCTTTCCTGGTTTGAAAACTGAATGCCCCACATAATGGGAACCCCCTGAGTCCCAAACAAACTAGGATAGTTGGTCACCCTAGTGCTGCCTCCCTTTACCATCCCCAGAAAGAGATGAAAGCCTATTTATATGCTACCATGAAGGCCCTCTAGGTTTCACACTTAGCTTTTAATTGCTGATTAATCATTTGCTTCTTATTATCTTTTTCCAGAACATCAGATAACAATAGACACACAGTTCCATCTTTTTATAGTTAATACTGCCCCAGTATTTCTCAGCACCTGCATTCTTTTCCACCAGCATGCAATTCTAATACACTGCCAGTGAAACTTTTAACTGTGGCACTGCTATGTTGTTATTTGTGCCAGGAGTTAACTGTTTACCTTCTGCTGGTGATGGACTCTTTATTGGCAACTGGGCAGCAAGTGATCCAGCTCTAAAATCTCACTCCAGCATTTGCTTTCTTGACCACTTGTGGCACCAACGGTTGCAAGCTGGGTTCCCTTGGAAGTGGATCCTGAGCTGGAGAATAGCATGCTGGTGAATTACTAGGAAGCGAGCTTGGAATTAACACCTGTGGAAGCAAAGGGAGGAAAACAGGATTGGGTAGAGGCACAAGTCGTGCCACACTGCAACCTCAAAGGAGGATTCAGCTCGCCCTCCGGTGAGCTCTGAAACTAGTATGACCCTTCAAAATTGTCCCAGGTTGAGGGAGGGAGTCTTTATGTCCTGTGTAGTAAAAAAATTAACCTGGTCCAAAGAGAAGTCTTGCCTTTGTCCCAAGCTCCTGGAAGGTCATAACTAAGCCCTTGGAATGTCCTGCCTGGTAAAAGTGTTTTTATGTACCTAAGAGCCTTGGGCCACAGCAGATAGTTTCACAATGTGATTTATGGTAGGTTTATTGGGTCACAGGTATCAGCTTGATCTCTAGTGAAGTTGGAGACTGATGTCAGCCATGTGGGCAGTCAACCATGTCCATGTGCTGGAACCCCAAATAAAAACTCTGGACACTAAGGCTCAGGTGCGCTTACCTGGCTGGCAATACTCCATGGATTTTGTCACATATTGTTGCTAGGGAATTTAGTGCTGTCTGCAATTCCCCTGGGAGAGGATGACTGGAAGCTCCATGAGTGGAACTTTCCTGGACTCTATCCTATGAGTCTCTACATGGATGATTTCAATCTGTATCCTTTCATTGTAATAAACTGTAACCATGATCATAACAGATTTCAGTGAGTTCTGTGAGTCTTCTAGTGAATTATTAAACTTGAGAGTAGTCCTAGAGATGCCCAAACTCTGGAATTAGTGTCAGGAATGAGGGTGGTTTTGGGGAATTTTGTATATCCTGACTTTGATCAGTGATTGGATGTGATATGTATTACCCCTGGAAGGATGGTAACTTTGGGTGTGGTTTTCTTCTACCAAGGCAAACCCAGGAGGGGGCTGGCAGCTGGGGGGTTTCTGCTAGTAATGGTCCCACAGACTGGGGAATGAAGCTTTTCATTCCTGAAGAAAGCAAGTACATCACAGCATCCACCACAGTGGGACAGGCATTAGTCATCGATGTAAAGGACTGGATTAACATTTCTTTGAAAGGAAGGAAGAAGATTCACATAGCCACTAAATGGGAAGAAAGTTGTATTACTGTTTCATTTTTTGGAATACTAGAAAACGGAATGCTTGTTTCCTGGACAGAGTCTGTGTCATTGTGTGTCCCTCCATGGCTTTCTGGAGTTAGTCATTCAATGCTGATTTCTAATGACCAAAATCACTATCATAATCAGCACCCATGGCTCCTTGTTGGAACCCCTCTCAGCAAGTATCCATGTACTGACTTCAACAGTTCTCCTAAGATGTGAAACCTAAATGTAAAAGTCAGAAGCCAAAACCATTGCGTTGTTATGTGTCACTTTGCCTATGAGGTAGACAGTCCCCTTTGCGATTTACATCATGCTGAACAGGGCCAAAGACATAATCTGAAGCCATGGGTGGGTGTCAAAATTGCATTAGCCTCATAAGAACACAATGCTAACAGTAAACACCTATTAGCTGTAATAAGTAATGACCATCCAATACACACCCAATTTCAAGTCAAATTTGTTAAAGCCTTCTGCTGTGGGTCTGTGGCCACTGATAAAAATATACAACAGCTATTATAGCTTTAATGGAGTTTTCAAAAGGTCATCAAGTTTTCCTTGGCCTTCCTTATTGCCTGCCTCTGCCCCACTCCAAAGTTGGAATGATTTCTCCTGTCTAGAAAGCTTTGTTTTTTATTAAACATCTCTAGACAAAGAGTTTCCACAACTTCCCTTGGTAATCACTTCCCCTGTTCTTTAATCTTGAAGTTTAACTGAAAAAAAAATTTAAGACATTTCCTTCTGTCAGACTGCCAATGAAAAAATATATGGGTTAGTCTGCTCTGGTCTGAGTTAAGTGTTCAGTAAATATGAAAATTCTTTTTCTCTTCCTCTTCCCCCTTCAGACTCTTAGCAAGCAGTCACATTAGTATTCTACTAACCCTAGCAAAGTAAATAGCTGCTACTTTCCCTGATGTCTCTCCTAAATCAAATGACTTATCATGGCTACACAAAAGAGCTGGGTTTCAACTCAGGAACCACAGAGGGATGGATCCATGCCAAAATCCAAATTCTCTTCCAGAAAGGGCTCTGGTAAAGAAGGGTCTTCCCCCAAAACAAATCCATTCATAAGTCCTAAATAGAGTCGACATTAAGTCCACAATTGAAGGATAGCCTTCTTTTTCAAAGCTGAGGGCAAGATAGAGGGGTTTTTTCCCTAATTAAACAGTTAGCTGACTTCTGACTTCCATAAAGATGGAAGCATCTTTATCACGACAGATGGATGATTAAATATAAGATTTGGGATTTAATGTTTATTTTAAACTGTACTATTTTATAGCATTAAAAGGTATTCCAGTCATCACTATAATTACTAAACATGCAAAATAGATTATGATAATGCAAACTGAACTTGAATTTTAGAAGATAAAAGTGGAAGAAACAATAATTCTTAAGCACTTTTCAACACTCAAAAACAGGCTGTAAGATCATCTGTCTCTCAAGTCTACAAATACAAATGCTCACAGTAAGCAGGCAGGCAGGAAGGCCAGTAATGCAATCGTTGAGTGCTGAGGACTCTAACACTTGGAGCAAAGGCCCACGTGAAGGAGGTAGCTGCTACGCAGAAACACAGGACTGTTTTCTTACCACGATGCCAGCCCAGTGTCTCCAGATCTTCTGATTTTCCCAGAGAAGCTGGAAATTCAGGTTTCATGTAAAATTTAATCATTGTTAAATCTCACAATTCTGAGAGCCAAACAAAACCCTTTTGAATGCCAGATTTAGCCATTAACCACCAGTGTGTAACCTCTCAACTAGAAATAGGTGAGATTCTGGTTATTAGGTAGAAGGTAGCTTAGTAGACACCAAAGATCCGTCCCGACTCTGCAAAATACTGCTGAACAGTAAATCACCCCAAATTCAGTGGTATAAAACAACAAAGATTTTATTATGCTCAGGATTCTGTGGTCAGAAATTTGGACAGGGGCTTCCCTGATGGCGCAGTGGTTGAGAGTCCGCCTGCCGATGCAGGGGACACGGGTTCGTGCCCCGGTCCAGGAAGATCCCACATGCCGTGGAGCGGCTGGGCCCGTGAGCCATGGCTGCTGAGCCTGCACGTCCGGAGCCTCTGCTCCACAACGGGAGAGGCCACAGCAGTGAGAGGCCCGCGTACCGCAAAAAAAAAAAAAGAAAGAAATTTGGACAGGGCATGATGAGGATGATCTACCCGTGATTCACAGTGTATGAGCTTCAGCAGGGAAGATTCAAACTTTTGGAGGTAATTGAATGATGAGGACTGGAATGATCTAGAGCTTCAGTTGCATGTCTAGCACCTGGACTGGGATGTCTCAAAGTTTGGGCTTAGCCAGAACTGTCAACTATAGCTGTGATGCTTACAAATATGGCTACTCCATGTGTTTTGGGCTTCTACCTAGCATGGTGGCATCTGAATAGAAGACTTCTTACCTGGTGGCTCAGGGTTCCAAATGTTCCAGCAAATAAAGCAGAAGCTCATGGCCTTCTGTGACCCAGCTTCAAAAGTCACATAGCATCACTTACGTTGTAGTCTACTGGTTGTAGCAGTCCAAGCCCACCCAGATTTAAAGGGAGGGCACGTAGACGAACTGCTCAATGTTAAAAGAGTCAAGATTTTGCAGCCATTTTTTTAAAAACACCCCAGGTAAGAAAAGCTTATGTTTGATGCAGGAAAGATCCGTATTCAAATCCTAACTCTACTTTTTACAAAGCAGCATTAAGCAAATCATTTAACATCATTGATCCCCAATTTCCTCGGAAGGTTAGAAATGTGTGTGAAGTCCATGATATATTGTGCATGCTCGGTGAATAGTAACTATTCCTTCCATTCTATTTATCTATTTTATATATAGTACTGTGTATCTGTTAATCCCATACTCTGTTTTATCCCTCCCCCACCCTTTCCCCTTTAGTGACCATATGTTTGTTTTCTATGTCTGTGAGTGCGTTTCTGTTTTGTAAACAAGTTCATTTGTATTATTTTTTTAGATTCCACATATAAGTGATGGCATATATTTGCCTTTATCTAACTTACTTCACTTAGTATGATAATCTCAACATCTATCCATGTTGCTGAAATGGCATTATTTAATTCTTTTTTATGGCTGAGTAGTATTTGATCGTATATATATACCACATCTTCTTTAACCATTCATCTGTTGATGGACACTTAGGTTGCTTCCATGTCTTGGCTGTTGTAAATAGTGCTGCTATGAACATTGGGGTGTGTGCATCTTTTTGAATTAGAGTTTTTGTCTTTTCCGGGTATATGCCCAGGAGTGGGATTGCTAGATCATACAGTAACTCCATTTTTAGTTTTTTTTAGGACACTCCATACTGTTCTCCATAGTGGCTGCACAATTTACATTCCCACCAACAGTGTAGGAGGGTTCCCTTTTCTCCACACTCCCTCTAGCATTTATTATTTGTAGATTTTTGATGATGGCCACTCTGACTGGTGTGAGGTGGTACCTCATTGTAGTTTTGATTTGCATTTCTCTAATAACTGTGATATTGAGCAACTTTTCATGTGCCTGTTGGCCACATGTACATCTGTTCTTTCCATTTTTATCATATTGTAGAGGAAGATGATATGGACTTTCTTAACTGGGTTCCCTTTGTAGCTTTTCAGAATTTATTGCAGGGTCAGTGACTAATTTGACAGGCGTTTTATTTACCGACAACACACCCTGAGTGCTTAAGAAAGGTCACCTGCAAACAAAATCATGACCCAACTAGAGTACAACAAAGCATTCTCATACCAGTGTCATGATGGTCTATTTTGAGCAAGCAAACATCCTTTGAAAATGGCTGCTTGCTCTGGAGTCTCAAAAGCAACCACCAGTCTATAGGTTTTAGAAGGAGAGAGAGGACTCTAGTAATAGTGGGTGGTTGAGTCAAGATGGAAATGATCTTACAGTGCTTATCTGCCTTAAGTTGAAGGAGCCTCTTAGTATCTGCATGTGTCATAAATAATATAATCACCTCTGTGCAACTGGATAGTGCTAATGGAACCAGTGAGGCCCACAGTATATAATATTTATTTGAAAGAGAAAATGATTTCATTTTATTTCTGGTACAGCCGAGCATTCGAGTAGCACAAGATGAGCCTTTCAATTGCATGTTTAATTCATTCAGATGATTTGTGCACAGCAAGGAGATTTTAATCCCAGGGATTCTTAGTAAGAATGTCCTTAGGTTAGTATGTTCTCAAAGGCTTCTGAGATTGGATTCTACTTAACGCCATCTTGCAGACTAAGCTATAGAGTCAGAAAGCCCACCAAAGGCCCAACAAGTAAGAGTAAAACTTCCCTCTGCTACGTCAGTTCCTCAGAGATGGCTGCTCACACCTCCCAGGTCAGACCAGCTCGCAATCTGAGCCTACACTAGGATCTAGTATCTCTCACACTTTTAAAAATAGTAGTACAGTTTTATTTGACCAATAAACAAATCCAGATTATAGTGAGAAAGTTCAACACAGCTTTATAAGTAATTGATTAATCTAGTATACCAAAAAAAAAAAAAAATCAGTAAGTATGTGGAAGATTTGAATAACACAACTAGCAAACTTGATGAAATTATCATGGTTATAATACTATAAGCCAAAACTCTAGCGTATATCATTATAGATTACATAGATCATTTGCAAAACAAGATTATGTTCTTATCCATAAAACAAATCTAACAAATTTCAAAGAATATCATGCAGAATATTTTTTCTGATTATAGTAAAATGCAACTAGAAATCAGTTTAAAGATATTTTTACAGTCCACATATCATAGGCAGTGTTTTTAAAGGTAAATAGACTTTATTATTTAATTTTTATTAATACTATAAAGCCCTTTTAATCATGTAAGAAATCATGTGTATCATTTTTTTTAGATTCCACATAAGTGATATCATATGATCACATCTGTAATTAAACAGTCTTTTGTGTCATCATTTGTAATTGTGTAGGCCCCACACTAGAATGTAAACCCCACGTGGTCAGAGACCATGTCTTACTTATCTCCAGCGCCCAACACAATGCCTGACTCATGGTAAGTGTTTGATACAATTTGGTGCATAGTTTGCAATACTGCACTGTTTATTCTGGAAAAATAAATTAGAAAATATACATAAGAATTATCTTATGGAGCAATTTCCATTTATGATATAGATACATAGTTATTGATGTGAAAAGGCATCCATGGATTTGTTTTCCAAAACTGGTTACAAAACAATATACATATTAGGTAGTAGTAGAATGTAGTGCTTAAAAGTAGTAGATGAATGTGGGCAAGTGACTTACCCTCAATGAGCATCAAAAGAGGGATTAATAATAATCTCAAGTGTGAAGGGCTGTTAGAAGGATGAGTGAGAAAATTGACTAGATAAAATAAAGTAAAAATAAAATAATAAAAAATCTCAGCAAAGTACCTGAGATATATACTAAGTGCATGATAAATATTAGTTGTATTGGAAATTACAACCTCCATTTATGGAGAAAAGTACTTTTCTGTGTGTATATAAACAACTCAAAACTATTCACATCAAATTTTAACATGAATACGTTGGTAGGATTTTCGATTTTTTTAATTTTCTTTTTTATTTTTGTCTATTTTCTGGACAATAAGGCTATTTTAATCTGGGGTTGGGGATAATAACTTAGTTTTCTTCTGTAACTCTAGCTGCCTGATCCTTTATTACAAAGCAGAATATTTTGGAGGTGGCTTGTCCAGAAAAATGATCTCAGACTTATTTGAGTGAGGAAGACCAAATGAAGGTTTCAAATGGCTGACTGAAGAAAAGTGTTTGCCTGGTCACGTTCTCCAAATTCCATGGACATGACAGAGGAAATGTGCAAACAAAATAAATTTTAGCAGAGCTGAAAAACCAAGAGTTGCCACTAGCAAATCAGAACCTTGAGAAGCTTCTAGAAAAAGCAGATGGAAACAGATCTAAAGAATCCAGACTTCCAGAAAGGAAATAAGAAGTCCTCCAAGAAAGAACTCTAAAACAATCAAATGATCAGAGGCAGTAGGGATAGAAGAAGGAATAGGTGATAGGCCTGGGCAATGTTTTAAGAGTGGAGGAATGGTGTTCCTGCCCAGGTAGAGTGCCTGGTGCTGGCTTTGACCTCAAGTGCAGCTCTGGACTCTGGGAATTTTGACACAGGAGCCTCAGAGTAGATACTGGGGCTGGAACAAAGCAATTCCCTAAATATTTTGGGCCACCTCAAGGGAAGATCCTAACCTTCATCTGAAGACAAACTACTGGTTGCCCTAAAGGGATGTCTAGCCTACCAGGACCCATAAGTGTTCTTCAGTCCAGAACGAGCACCAACACCACCCACCAGAAGCGTAGTGATCGTCAAGAGAAACAGAGATTTCCATTTGCACTAGAAAAAAACATATCTGAGCTGTCAATTCTGTCTATTTATATGCACTCACCTAAAAATATGAAGTGCCATGAAGTATTGTCAAACATTCAATGGAAATCAATAGTTGACAGAGTGAAGGGAAGGTGAAAAGGAAAGAAGGAAGGAGGGAGGAAAGGAAAAGGGAAAAAAGAAATAATTTCAGCATGTCTGGAGGAATCTCTGAACTCCAGCATTTAAGAGAAAATTTTAAATAATCAATAGAGAGGGTAAAAAAAGGTTATGTTCAGAAGAACAAGAATCTGCCTGGCATAAGGCTTCTCCTCTGTAACTAGGCTCTAGAGCGCCGTGGAGCAATGTCTTCAAAGTTCTCACGAAATACCATTAATTATGAACCAAGAATTCTCAAATTAACTATCATTTAAGTGTCAGGGCCAAATAAAGACATTTTCATACACATGAGTCCTCAGATGTTTTAAAATTCAGAAAGCTTTTCTGAACAGATTATATAAGTATAGACAATATTAAAATGGAAAATGAATCTAAGAAAGAGAAAGGATTGTTTTAAAAAATAGTGGTAGATAAAAATAAAGTATAGTTAATGCTAAGTACATTTAAATAGCATGGTTGTTAGCCTTAAGCAATTTGTAAGACAGCAGTGGAAGTCGCACCCCAGTTCTTAAATACCTGGCTTGGAAGTGGCACTCTAACTAGTGGCACTAGTTAGAGCCTGCTGGTCAGAACTAGTTTATAGCACATTTAACTGCAAGGGGCTAAGAAATCTGGGAAAGTGCATGAATATTATATTAAATGAATATGAAATGTCCTCAATAGTTCATAATGATTTTAACTTCCTAATGGACTGTATCTTTCAACAACATGTTATGTCCCTCTTTAGCCATATAATGGCTTTCATATTGGAATCTATTTTTCTAGAAATACTGACCTCTCTATCTTTTTTTGGTTATAAGTTGCTTATTTTCAGTTTTTCTGTGTCACTTTTGTGTGTGTGTCTCTTGTGTACATCAAATAACTGAAATTTATTCTCTAACTCAATCTGTCTCTACATTTAATAGGCTATTTTAATATAACCACCTTTATTTTATTACCTGATATTTGATAACTGATAACTGTTTCCATTCCTGTTACCTTTTTTCCTATGAGCTATCATTGCATTGTTTCTTCTTTTTCCTTCATCTTTAATTTTTGCTGATTAAAGAAGTTTTTTGTTTCCTTTTTTGCTCTAGTGGTTTAAAAATAACATGTTCTATTTCCACTTTTCTCAAGATTAAATGTACACTGAACACATTTTAAATACACTGAACACATGTATTTAAAATGTTTTAATTAAAAGTTTTATTAAACTTTTAAACTTGAAAAATAATTTGTACATACAAGCTCTTGAAGCAAAGCAAGATGCTTATCATGCTTTCATCCACTCTTTCCCTTTGCCTCCTCCTATGTTTGTTGAAAACATTTGAATTCTTGTTTCCTGTTTTTATTATTACTATGATTATTTTAAAGTTAGGCCTCTATTTACTAATAAACCATTTAAAATTGCCAAGTAGGTTTTGGCATTTAATGTAATGGCGTTAAAATGTAGGGTTTATTCAGGGAATATAATGAGGGTTCCAATTTAGGAGATTTACTATTGCAACTCACTATATTTACTTAGTAAATAAATGTCCCTTAATTTGATAACAGGAGTTACAGAAAACATCATACTTTAGGGTGAAATAGTAGAGGCATTTGATTAAAACTCAAAACAGGGAAAGATGCTACACAACATTATTCTGGAAGTTTCAATAAATACAATTAGATAAGGAAGGTGGGTAAAACTCATAAGTAGAAGGTGGGAGGGAGACGCAAGAGGGAGGAGATATGGGGATATATGTATATGTATAGCTGATTCACTTTGTTATAAAGCAGAAACTAACACACCATTGTAAAGCAATTATACTCCAATAAAGATGTTTAAAAAAAAAAAACCTCATAAGTATTGGAGAAAAAGAGACAGAACCGCCATTATTGTCAGTTGACGTGATTATCTATTTTTTTTAACTAAATAAACCAAAAAACATAGAGAACTAATAAGAAGGCTCAGTAAGGCAGCCAATTATAAGATTAACATTTTAAAAAATCAGTAGCTTTGTACTTCAAAAAAACAATCTAATAGAAATTGCAATGAAATTTCAAAATCCCCAGAGGAAAAAAACTATGAAATACCTAGAAATAACCAAATAAAAAGATGCACAAACTTTGTGAAGAAAACTATTTTACTGAGATACTAAAAAAAATTTTTTCCAGATGAATGGGAAGACTAAATTTTGTAAAATATCGATTCTCCCATAATTAATTTATAAACTCAGAGACATGCCAGTCAGAACATCAACAGGGAACTTGTTGAAAAGGTGAATCTAAAATTCACAAGTGCGCAAAAAATGTCCGAGGTGAGAAATGTCGGTATTTTATAGGGTGATATTCACATGATACTAAACAATGAAATAGAATACACAGGTTCAAAACCAAATGCAAATTTAGTATATGACCACAAAAGAGTGAACTAGATAATAGATGATATTAGGACAAATGGTTATCCAATTGGCAAAAAGGTATAAAATTAGGTTCTTACCTTACACTATATGCAAGAATAAATCCTGGTTAGATTAAAAATCTTAATATTAAAAAGTTACCAGAAGAAAGTTTGAGATCAGAACTTTATAATCTTGGGGAATGTTTTCCTAAGCAAAACATAAAATGTATGAATCATAAAAGGAAAAGGTACTGATTTGATGACTCACAAATTTAAAGCATGTCTAAGGCAAACAACACCATAAACATACTTCAAAGAAAAGCAATAAACCAAGAAGAAAGATTTGCACCATAATAAAGTCACTATCCATTCATAAAGAGTGCTCACAAATCGGTAAGAACAATTTTTCTAAAAAGGAAACCAGGTACGATTAGGTAATTAACAGAAGAAACACACATGGCAAATAAGAAAGGATATTCAACCTCACTAGAAATCACAGAAGTGAATATTAAAGCAATATAATGAAACACTTTTTCCCCTCAGAATGGCAAAATTTTTAAAGATTGATTGTATTTATTTATGCAAAGAATGTGATAAAATGGATAAACATACATTGTGGTGGGAATGCAACTCAGCGTAGGCTTCTTTGTGGCCACCTTGACAGTATGTAGCCAAACTTGCAGACCCTGGCCACAGGGGTGGCTTAGGTGTTTTGCCCACCCCTCTGCTGGTGTTGTGTGCAGGGGGCATGTTCAGTACCCTGCTTTTGCTCCCAACACCCTGTTTTTGCTCCAGGCTCTTCAAAAGCGGCAGTTGGGTTTTTTGGTCTCTTTGTATCTTTTGTCCAGAATTTGCCTCAACTGTGCATGCATGCAGTTATTTTTAGTCCCATACAGTTTCTTTGTATTTTGTTGCTCAAGGATAGGTGTGTCCATGTACAAACACTGCAGTACCGCAGCAAAGGGTTCCGGGTCCCAGCCTGTCTCACTGGGAGCAAATAATCTCTGGTTGGTCTGCCCTTCTCAATAAAACCACTCCTGTCACACCAATCGCCCTTGGTTCTTTTTTGTTTTGCTTTCATATTTACATATCTTCCTCACCTAATTTACCATGTATAAATATAACACATCTATAAGAATATATATATAAAATATGCACAACTTTAAAACTAATGAAAATGCTGGAGAGGATGTGGAGAAGAGGGAACCCTTCTACATTGTTGGTGGAAATGTAAATTGGTACAGCCACTATGGAAAGCAGTATGGAGGTTCCTTAAAAAACTAAAAATAGAGCTGCCACATGATCCAGCAATCCCACTACTGGGCATATATCAGGAGAAAACACTAATTTGAAAAGATACATGCATGGGATTGAGACATATACACTACTAGATATAAAATAGATAACTAATAAGGAACTACTGTATAGCACAGGGAACTCTACTCAATACTCTGTAATGACCTATACGGGAAAAGAACCTAAAAGAGAGTGGATATATGTATATGTATAACTGATTCACTTCGTTGTACACCTGAAACTAACACCACATTGTAAATCAACTCTACTCCAATAAAAATTATTTTAAAAAAAAGAAAAGATACATGCACCCCATTGTTCATAAAAGCACTATTTACAATAGGCAAGACATGGAAGCAACCTAAATGTCCGTCAACAGATGAATAGATAAAGAAGATGTGATAAATACACACACATACAATGGAATATTGCTCAGCCATAAATATGAATGAAATAAGCCATTTGCAGCAACATGGATGGACCTAGAGATTATCATACTAAGTGAAGTAAGTCAGAAAGAGAAAGACAAATACCATTATATGTGGAATCTAAAATATGATACAGGGGCTTCCCTGCTAGTGCAATGGTTAAGAATCCGCCTGCCAATGCAGGGCACACAGCTTCAAGCCCTGGTCTGGGAAGATCCCAGGTGCCGTGGAGCATCTAAGCGCACATGCCACAACTACTGAAGCCCGCGCGCCTAGAGCCTGTGATCTGCAACAAGAGAAGCCACTGCCAGGAGAAGCCTGCGCACAGCAATGAAGAGTAGCCCCCACTCGCCACAACTAAAGAAAGCCCGCGCACAGCAACGAAGACCCAACACAGCCAAAAATAAAATAAAGTAAATTAAAAAATAATAATAAAATAAAATATGATACAAATGAACTTATTTACAAAATAGAAACAGACTCACAGACATAGAAAACAAACTGATGGTTACCAAAGGGGAAAGGGGGGGATAAATTAGGAGTTTGGGATTAACAGATACAAACTACCATATATAAAATAGATAAACAAGCATCTACTGTATAGCACATGGAACTATATTTAATATCCTGTAATAAATCATAATAGAAAAGAATATGAAAATGTATGTATGTATATATACATGAATCACTTTGCTGTATACCAAAAACTAACACAACACTGTAAATCAACTATACTTCAACAAAAAATAAAATAAAACAATAAAATTAATGGTACAACAAATATCCACATAACCTCTGTCGTGTCTCCACACACCCACCTCCCCATCTCATGACAGTATTGCTCTTCCAACTCATCAGTGTTAATTAATATCCTGATTTTTTGGTCTTTCATAATTTTCTTGTTTTTCTTTACCCTTGTACCAAATATGTAGAATTATCTTTTAAACAAGCAATTTTTTTCATAAAGTTCCTATGAGGATTAAATGAGATAATGTTTAAAATCCTTAGCACAATGCCTGACACATATCAAGTACTCAAAAATGTCATCTATTGTCATGTACTAAAAAACGTCATCTATTGTCATGATTCTTTTAAATTTCCATTAATATAATGCAGAAGATCTTTCATTTATTCAGTAATTCATCTCATTCATTTCTTAATCACCTACTATGGGTCATCTCATCTCTACAATGGTAGATGCTATAAAGACATACAGTTTGGGGTGGGGTTTTTTTCATCTTTTTACCTTTTATTTTTAAATAATTATAGACTCATGAGAACTTGTAAAAAGAGTACAGGGAGGTTCTGTGTACCCATCACCCAGCTTCTACATCTTATATATCTATAGTACATTTTCAAAACCAGGAAATCAACATTGGGATGATACAATTAACAGGACAACAGACTTTCTTCAAATTTCACCAGTTTTTGTGTGGACTTTTTTTTTTTTTTGGTATGTATATTCCTGTATAATCCTGTGACATTTTATTCCATGTGTAGACCTGTGTAACCACCACCCCTATCAAGATATAAACCTGTTCTGTCACTATAAAGGAATTCTCTATGCAATCCCTTTAAAGTCACACCCTTCCTCCCTTACCTAATCCCTGGCAACCACTGATCAGCTCCCCATCTCTATAATTTTGTCATTTTGAGAATGTTATGTAAATGGACTCATACAATATGTAACCTTTTGAAATAAGCTATGCAGTTTTACACTCATGGGAAATTGGCCTTACATCCTGACTCTGGATTTCTTGGCTGGGGAGAATTCCTTGACTAGATTTTTACTGAGGAGAATTAATTCCACCTTCAGGTCATGTAGAGTGTTTCAGTGTCTGGGAAATCTGAGAATCTGATGAAACCCTGAAGATAAAGAATCTAACCATTAATTAGAATTCACCAGGACACTGGAAGGTGTCCATGAAGGATCCAGAATGGAAGAGAGGGAGAAAGAGCAGAAAACAACCCTGGAACTAGACCCTCTGGGATGTTTGGGGGCCCTGATGTGAACTCCATAATTAATGGCAAGCCTGTTCAGTTGCTGCCCGTGCTGAAAACTAACGAACTTGGAAGAGGTTTGTCTATAAATGTCAGAAATGAGTTTCAAAGACTTTCATCAATCCTTCACCCCCAACTGACCAAAAAAGGGGATTGTTTGCAAATTGCACAGCAGGCCAGGAAAACAGTCTGAAAACCCTTTTAATCAGATATTTTGGAAGGCGCTTGTCTAAAAATCACCTTTGCCAAGTTTCCAGGCCGCTCCTTTGTAAGCTCATTTTTGAAGACATGTCACAAAGCAGGAACTGGAAGGAGAAACATGTTTTATTTTGTGATACAATGAAGTCCTTTGTCCAACAAATAGATGTGATAATATCACTGTGTTGGATCCACAAAACCGTTCTCCAAAGTGATTGTGGCTGCTTTTTAAATTTTTGCACCTTCCGTCTGGTTGAGAGCACTGAAAGAATGGTGCTAAAAGCCTCTTTTCAGACACTTCAGGGGCATTCTTTTGTTTGAATTTACTTCCCCTTTCCCAGCCGGTCCCTGGCACCAAACACAGCCTTACAGATCGCCTCAGACTGGCAGGCAGGATGAAGTAAGCAGGGGCCATGCCAAGTTCCTCTTCCAGGCTCTGCTCACCCAGGCCCTGCTCGCTACCCTCTCTCTACATAGACAGGGCGGCCTGGCTGCTCTCAGAAACAGAACCTGGTACACATGCCAAGTGGCTCCTGGGGACAGTTACAGCACAGCCCGTCCCCACTTTCATTTTTACCTAGACTGTGTCAGAGCGGAACACTTTGCAACTTACCACCTTTTCTCTTTACTTAATATTAGAAGCTCTGTCTGACTCTGCAACTGATTCCTGGAAGGGAGTTCCAAATGAAGACACATTTCCGTAAGCCAATGACACCCAAAATTACTTCATAGGACAAACCATTTACTGTCTCCGACTGGATTTCAGAGATCACTCATGTGAGTGCTACAGTTTTCTAAAACACACAAAAGCATGTGAAAATGTAAAGACATGAACTCCAGTGGTGTTTCCCAATTGCAGGTCATGGATTTTTAGGCAGTACAACTTCGAATTAGCTCAGCTGCATGGTTTAGAACACTGGTTCTCAACTGGGACAATTTTGCCCCCCAAGGGCCATTTGGCAATGTCTGGAGACATCGCTGGTTGTCACAACTGGGTGAGGAGTGCTACTGGCACCTGGTGGGTAGAGGCCAGGGATCCTGTTAACCATCCTGCAGTGTACAAGACAGGCTTCCCTGCAAAGACTTCCTGGTCCTAAATGTCAATAGTGCTGAAGCCGAGAAACCCGGGTTAAAGGAAAGCACGGGGCCTTTGAAGTCAGATATCCTGGATTTGAATCCTACCTTCGTCTTCCACCTAACCTATCCAAGCTTTGATTCCCCTTCTTTAAACTTGAAATTATCCTACTTGCCTTACTGACCAGTTGGGAGGATCAAACGAGATCAGAACCTGTAAAGAGCCACTGCTTAGTATTCATTGGGTATTCAGTAAAAGAGCAGATTCCTTCCCTTTCATTCCTTGCCTTACACTCCCTCCTTTGAGACCCCCAAGTCGCCTCTCCTTCACTGCTGAGTCAGCTGTCGCAGGAAATGCCTGCTGTGCTTCCCCTGTGAGCACTGACCGTCTGGTCTGATGGGCTGGCTACCACCCAGCCCTGATTCTCCCATCACAGGTGTGATGACAAATACAGAGCACCCCAAGCCCTGGCCACAAATACAGAGCACCCCAAGCCCTGGCCACAGAGTGTTTCAGAGGAGGGACCCCAGCCCAAATCTGACCAATCATCGTCATCCAAGGACTGGAACCAGAGCTTTCAGGAAACACACATCCTCTTTTTTCTCTGAGATTGATCAGAAATTGTGAGAGCAAAATAAATCTGGAGTTGAGCTGCCCAGAGCTAGCTATCTTTGCTACAAGCAGAAAAGAATTAAATCAAGAATGAATCAATGTAGGGGACTTCCCTGGTGGCGCAGTTGTTAAGACTCCACACTCCCAGTGCAGGGGGCCTGGGTTCGATCCCTGTTCTGGGAACTAGATCCCACATGCATGCCACAACTAAGGAGCCCACCTGCCGCAACTAAGACCCAACACAACCAAATAAATAAATATTAAAAAAAAAATCTCCCTCTGCCTTCCTCCAAAAAAAAAAAAGAATCAAAGTGTAGAAATTAGAGACAATAGAAGGCAGGGAGAAGGCAAGATGGGGTTCCAGTGATAACCTTTCAGTGACCTTGTAGCTTACATTAGTTTGAGTTAGGTTTCTGTCACTTGCAACTTAGAGGTTTCTGACTAATAGAACTGAGTAGGGGTTAGAAAACACAGGATGTCAGGATACCAACCAACCCACAAATATCTACTGGGTGCCAGGCCAGGCTCTGAGAATGTCAGAAGGTATAGTTCCTGCCCTCAAGATGTTTCTATTATAGTTGGGTAGACAAATACACAGCAAAAGGTTAGCATTACAAGGTTGTGTAAATGCTAAGAGAATCAGAGCCATATGGCTGGTAAATCAGGAGAGGGGACATTTTTCTGCATTGGAAAGAACAGGGACCATTTTTATGATTTAGCTGGCACTGTTCCCTAACTGCCTGAGCTAAGAAGCTGCCCTTTCATTACCCCAGTACACTTATGTTCAGAACTGGGGAGCACCTTATACCTCCAAGGGGCTCAGCTCTTGCTGAGCTGTCACCACCCCTAGTCTGGTGCCAAGACCTCTCTTTATTGGCCCCTGGGTACTGTCCACTACTCTCATTTATCAGCTCCCAACATACACCCCCCTCTCCATAACCTCTCCTCTGCATTATTAATACCCCCGGGATGCTCTGTATTTCCTTGCCCCACGCACAAGCCCCTGTTCCTCCCCTCTTTATCAAACCCTTCCACTGTGGTTTCTGAAGCTCTTACATCGAGATCAGCAAATGCTCACATTTCATTTTGTCTCAGAAAGTTCCTTCCACCCCTTTTCTATATTGAGACTCAGCTGTCCACTGAGCACAACCGCATGAGAATCTTTATCTTCTCATTCCCCTCACATCTCATTGTCAGAAGGTAACCTTATTCCCAATGCCACTTCTAGGCAGTTACTGCTCTGGCCTCCAGCCAAGATCCCTGCTCCTTTGAGGACAAGGCCTTCTCACCCTGCCACCTCCTCCCCTTTACTCTCATCTACACATCTGGCTCACAGTATCCTTCTTCGCCCAATTATTGCCATCTTTCCTGGTGAGTTCAACACCCATGTGTAATTTTCATCCAACATCCTCTGTTTTCATCCCCTGGTGCAGTTGCCACATTGCCCAACTCCAGGGGCGTAATGAACATTGTAGCCTATGGGAATGGTGCCCCCTGGAGTTGTTAACTGCACACTCTGCACAGCCCTATGCAGCATCCCAGTGTCTTCCTATCATTTCCAGTCACCTTCTCTTCTCCCCAGCTCAGCCAGCACCTCCCTCAATCACACCTTGAACTCTGCGTTACTACAAATTATTAATTCAAACATTCCAGTCCTTTCAAGTTACTTGCTCAACTATCCCCACAATCACAGTCCTTCCCTATGGAAGACTGGAGAATACCTTTCCACTTTCTGTCAATTCTCTCTGCTTTCATTTCTTTCTTAGTTTATCCTGGAATTCATAGTCTATCATTATAATTAATCCCTGGTAAATTCTCCCAGTCCTTTGCTGCCTCCATTCCATTCAACCTGGCTGGCAGAACCCCAGCCCTGAATCAACCAAATCACCCACCATCTCTAACCATGTGCATCCTGGAAGCAGTACTTCCTGAGAAAATCACAAAACAGAAGAGGTAGGTATCACACAAGTCATGACACGTCCCTCTCCCTCATTGGCCACATCCCCTAAATCACCAAGTCCTGTTGAGTCTTCCTTCTTAGTACCCCTTGGGTACACACTCTTCTAACTCAATGCCCCTACTGAAATCTACACAGCATCAGCACCCAAACAGACCACTGAAATAGTACACAGTGAGGTTTTTTTAAAACATAAATATCATGTCATTCCTTTGTCACTGCCTGAACCTCCTCAATGATATACACTTGTTATTAGAATAAAATCAGATATTCTTATCACAGCCTACACAGCATTGTATGACCTGACTCTGCTTGTGTATCTACTCAGATCTCGTGCTCCCCTCTCTCTGTGTAGTCCTTTAAACCAGCCACATTGACTTTCTTTCTGTTCCTCAAATTTGCTCCTTTTAACCCCCAAGCCTTCCCTCAAGCTGTTCCCTCTGTCTACACGGGAACAAAGCCATGAATCTCCAGAATGATGTTGGAGAGTGATTCCAAGATGGCACCTGGGCAGCTGGCCTGGAGAGCAGCCGGTCCAGATTAGAGCATGTCAGAAATATTTTTTGGAGACTTCCATTAGTTGGATGTTGGTCATTCTCAGTACTTCTCTCATTTTCTTTCTTTTTCTCCTCTCTTTTCTATTTCCTTGTCTTTTTCTTCTATCTTCTGGAAGATTTCCTCAAATTTACCATTCTAGTAAAGTTTTTATTTCTGCTATAATATTTTTATTTCTAAAACCATTTTCTGGTTTTCTAGATGTTCCTTTATATAGTAGCCTGTTCTCATTTCATGGTCGTGTAAAAGAATGTTGAATGGCCATTATGGAATAATCTTTCTCTGTCACTCTGGCAGGGTCACCATCTTATTCATTTGGGAGTATACAATACATAACACAGGGCCTGGACAAATGTCAGTTAAATTATTGAATATCCATGTGTAGATGAACTGAAAGAACAGCAGAATAAAAAGAGAGAGATCCAAGCTTAATTATTTACCAGCTGTGAGGATCTTAAGCAAGTCATTTTTTCCTCTTCAAGTCACAGTTTCTTCATCAATGAAATGGAGATACTATACTCTGCCCTGGCTAACTCCCAGGTTACTGTAAACGTAAGTGAGGTCCTCGAATCAACAATTAGGCAAAAATATCAAGGAAATTACCCTTGGGAAAACTCTTAAAACATTCACTGAGCATATCTACATGGTCTTATGTATATAGATCTGAACAGTTATTCTTTGCACACTAAGAGTTGAAAAACAGCTAAATTTAAGAAAATAAAAGCAAAGTTTATATGTAGATGAAGGTATGAGATTTCATGAGTATTTATAGTAATCTGCTTTTTAGATACTATCAAATCTCTAGGTCAGGTTTTCTCATTTCTATTGACATTTGGGACTAGATAATGCTTTGTTGTGGGGTACTGTCCTGTGCATTGTAGAACATTTAGCAGCAACCTGACCTCTGCCCACTAGATGCCCATAGAAACCTCCCTTTCTTCCCCCTCACCCGTCCCCACAGTTGTGACAACCAAAACTGTTTCCAGACATTGCCAAACGTCCCCCAGGAGGGTACAAAATCACCCCAACTAAGAATTGAGGACTGTTGCCCTAGGGTAAATGAGAATTAGGTTTCCTAAAGCTTTCCTGCTTTCCTGCGGTATTTACTCCATTCTTCCTTAAAATTAAGTCTCTGAAACTTTATTACATGTTAATGTATCTGTTTGCTGTTCTGATGATTAAATGACAAAATGTATGTAAAAACATCTAGCACAGGGCAAAGCACTTTGATCAGTATTTGCTGGCTTTGACATGGAAACAACCTAAATGTCCATCAACAGATGAATGGATAAAGAAAATGTGGTACATATATACAATGGAATACTACTCAGCCATAAAAAAGAATGAAATAATGCCATTTGCAGTAACATGGATGGAACTAGAGATTATCATAGTAAATGAAGTAAGTCAGACAGAGAAAGACAAATATATGCTATCACTTATATGTGGTATCTAAAATATGACACAGATGAACTTATCTACAAAACAGAAACAGACTCACAGACTTAAAGAACAGACTTGTGGTTGCCAAGAGGGAGGGGGGTGGGGGAGGGAAGGATTGGGAGTTTGAGGTTAGCAGATGCAAACTATTCTATATAGGATGGATAGATAAGAAGGTCCTACTGTATAGCACAGGGAACTATATTCATTATCCTGTGATAAACCTAATGGAAAAGAAAAAGAATATATATGTGTATACAGATACAGATATATATGTCTCTGAATCACTTTGCTGTACAGCAGAAATGAACACAACATTGTAAATCAACTGTACTTCAATAAAAAAAATTTCTTTTTAATTTTTTTAAAATGAATATCTGCTGGCTGTGAATCTACACCTGGCTTGGTCAGACTCATGGGCACATAGCTTTTGAAAGCATAGAAAAGAACTTGCCCCCCACTTCCTGTCTTTCCAAGCTGGCACTTCCTGTCAGGGTCTCCATAGTGCCATGAAGCTACCTACTTCTCATGCCCTGCACCACAGGTCTCATCCTAGGAGGGGGGTAGGTTTAAAGTCGGCATATAAATCAAATGCACTTACCATGTGACTACACAGCATGTGAAAGTGTTTTGTAAATGTACTACTACTTGCAGCTTCCAAGTTCACAGCTACCTTCCCAGACCTCCTCAGCCCAGTGAGAAATCATCTCAAGAGCCTCAGATTTCCTAGCTCTGTCTTTAACTTTGTTCAGTAATTAATCTCTTTTAGAGATAATGTTCCTATATGTGTTTCATCATTTTTTCCTACTCTACTGTCATCTTACTTGGTATGACCTTACATCCAGGCTGAGATGCACCTAGATGAGGGTAGGGCCGTGGCTCATGTGTCTCTTTATCACCAACTGTGCCTCCAGAGATGCTGGCAGAGATGCTCGAAAACATTTTAGTGATTTGCAGTGCTTTTAAAATATGTCTGCGAATTCTTTGACACCATCAAAAGTGGAGTGGAGGGCTTCCCTGGTGGCGCAGTGGTTGAGAGTCCACCTGCCAATGCAGGGGACACGGGTTCGTGCTCCGATCTGGGAAGATCCCACATGCTGTGGAGTGGCTGGGCCCATGAGCCATGGCTGCTGAGCCTGCGCATCCGGAGCCTGTGCTCCACAACGGGAGAGGCCACAACAGTGAGAGCCCCGCGTATCGCAAAAAAAAAAAAAAAAAAAAAAAGTGAAGTGGAATTCCACCGCCTTTGGATGTGGGCCAGCTTAGCAATTCGCATCTAATAAACAGAAGGCAGTGGAAGTGATGCAGCATATCTTCCAAGACAGGGTCACAAATGGTGATATAGCTTCTCCCTGGCACTCTCTCTCTCTCTTTTTAAATTTTATTTTATTGTGATAAGAACACAACATGAGATCTACCCTCTTAACAAAAGTTTAAGTGTACAGTGTAGTATTGTTGACCATAGCCTAGCTCTCTCTTAGAATGTAGACCTTGGGATGCTGAGCTGACATATAAGAAGGCTGGCTACTCTGAAGCCACCAAGCTGGAGGGGACACATGGAAACAGAAAGATGCCCAAGGAACTCCAACTGTGCTAGCCCCCGCTGTTTTAATCTTCCCAGGATTAATCCCCAGATATCGGAGGGAACGACCTTCAGATGATTCTAACCCCAGCCTTCAAACTACCCCAGTTGACTTCCCAAAAGTCCCCATTGCCCAAATTCATAAGCAAAATAAATATTATTGTTTCAAGCCACTGAAGTTTGGGTGGTTCGTCATGCAGCATTAGATAACAGGAAGAGATTTGGATCCACAGGCAAGGAGCTATGGAATACCCTACCAAAAATATTCCCCAGTTTTAATACATCCCCGAAGCTGCAGGGTGAACGGTTAAGGTCACTCTAATTGCACCATTTCACTTTGCTGGTTCCCTCCCTGAGCTTTAGAAAGAAGTGGTGCTACTTTGATGACAAAGACCGTCCAGAAAATCACTGGGTTAACGTATTACTAACCTCCACGTTCCACATCTAGGGGAGTTTATATTTTTACTTTCCAACCTACACTGTTTTGCTAGATGTTTTCAACTAATGGTTTCAATGCTATTAATGATGAAATGTGGCTTTTTGCTAGGCAGAAGTGGAATATTTGTCCTTTACTCCTTACCAATTGAACTTCAGAGATAATCTCATTAAAGTCTTCTAAGAAATTCAGCACAGCAACCAGACTCATTTTTGTTTAAAATTATAGGTGCCCAAACGCAGAGGCCATTGTCCGCTTTGAGTCCCACTAGGATGGAAATGGCTTCCTGGACTGGGAAGTCTCTCCCATCAGCCCTGATACGCTCAGTGGATCCCTTTGCCTTCTTCTGGCTGCATTTCTTTCCTAGTTTGGTGTTTAAAAATCAACTTCTTTGACCTTCACAAACAACTTACCAGGAACTGAACAAAGACAACTTAAAAACGTAAACTAATGTCAGATGTTAGATCGTTGAAAAAATCCAGGAAAATTGGAATATTGCATTTTAACCAGTTGGCAGGTAGTCCATGATCGTGATGAATTTCTTACTCTGGTTGACACATTTTCAAATGTTAATGTCCTCTTGAGGAATAAACTTTGTTCTAATGATTGAAGTAATGGCTTCAAAGGTGAGCATTCCACTTATTATGGTTTCAAACCTTGGCACTGTGCACCGAGAGGTGTTAGGTTATGTGCTTGACAGAGAAATAATTACGACCACATAATGAAAAGGAAAAGGCTTTGAGAGAGGGATTATGGAGGGGACCTGGGTCATGGGGGAAAGAGACTCCATCAGCAGGATGAAACGGCCCTTAATCAAGTGCAACGTGATGTCAAAGACACAATATCAAGTTTCCTCGAAACTGTGCAATTCACGCCCACCAGGGCTCCAGTTTGTGGATGCATTTTCTTCCTCTAACCTGAAAGGGGAGAGAGTCCGAGAGATTTTTTTTCTATCAAAACTCAACTTTCTTTCCACTTAATGCTGAGTCAAAAAAGGCAGGAAACTCGAGAGTAACAGGGTGAGTTCCCAGTTTTTTCATCTCTCCAGGAGGAATGCAGGGCAGAGAACCTCCTGGTGACCAAACACACTTCCAGCTGCGGGCCGACTGGTAGAATTCATTTGAGAACAAATAAAGAGCAACTGTCAGCAACAGGAGAGAAGAATGGGAAATATTATCCGGAAAGGAATTATTGGTCTCCTATGGCACTGCTTCTTTCCTTGAAGCCATGGCCGATAAAAGCTTCTCATTCTCTTAAATCCATCCTGAGCTACCTTCCAAGGAAAACTTGCAAAGTGCTTCAGCACAGAAATTCCATCACACATGGAGTCCATGGTTAGCTGGACCTTTAGTCTCTGAAGCCAATACAGAGACTCTCCTCACTTTTCCTGAGAGAAATATATTGTGAATCATATAGGTGCAAAAATTCAGCTGAGTGACACTAAGAAGGAAAGTGACGGAAAACAGGTTACCGCCTCCCCAACTTTGTCTTGTCCTGAGCAAAGGCAGCCCTCCAACAGGCAGTATGCCTCAGTCTTCTATGCTATGCGACAAATCACCACACACTTAGTGGCTTCAAACCACACCCATTTATTATCTGTCAGTTCCATGGGTCAGGAGCCTGGGCATGGCTTAGCTAGGTTCTCTGCCCAGGATCTCACAAGGTTGCATTTTCATCTGGACCTCAGGGTTCCTGTCCAAGCTCACTGGTTGTTGGCAGAATTCAGCCCCCTGCATTTGTAGAACTGAGGCTCTCAGCTTCTAAAGACCTGCTAGTCCTGCTGCATGGCCCTCTGATAACATGGTAGTTTGCTTGTTCAAGGCTAAATGAATCTACTCAGGTTACCATAACAAAATACCACAGACTGGGTGGCTTAAACAACAGAAAGTTATTTTCTCACAGTGCTGGAGGTCCGAGATCAGGGTGCCAGCATGGTCGAGTTCTGGTGAGAGCTCTCCAGCTGGGTTGCAGACAGCCGCCTCCTCACTGTGGGCTCACGTGACCTTTGCACATGCATGTGCTCGGGGTGGGGAGGCGGGGAGGGAGAGACACAGAGAGAAAGCTCTCTGGTGCCTCTACTTATAAGGGCACTAATCTCATGTTGAGGGCCCCACCCTCACAACCTCATCTAACCCTAATGACCTCCCAAAGACCCTAGCTCTAAAACCATCATATTAAGGGTCAAGGCTTCAACATACGACTGGGGAGAGGGGTGGGGCACAAGCATTCAGTCCATAACAAAGGCCAACAGGAGAGTATCTCTAACCTCTTCCATCTCTGACCTCCAGACCTCCTTTTAAAGTGTTCGCCTGATTAGGTCAGGCCCACCCAGGATCATCTCCCCTTTGATAATGTAAAGTCAGCTGATTAAGGGCCTTAATTAAATCTACAAAATCCATTCACCTTTGCCATATGACAATAACCACAGGAGTGAAATCTCATCATGTTCACACATTCAACTGGGGGTAGGGGGAGAGGGATTATACAGGCTGTGTACTCCAGGAGGTGGGTATTTTGAGAGCCATTTCAGAACTCTGCTTACCATGCCCTACCATTGACCCTGTGCTGTCCTTTCTCTCATAACCCTTTACCCCTCAGGGCCCTCATCTGTCACTCTCACTACCACACACACACATGCATGCACATTCACTACTTTTCACAGGTACCTACAAATTAGTTGCAGGCATTTGGCCATTACCAATGGCCTCCCCATGTCCTCCTTTCCTGTGCCCAGATGCATCTTGACCTAAAAGTGCTAACCAGGACTTCCCTGGTGGTCCAGTGGTTAAGACTCCACACTCCCAGTTCCAGGGGCCTGGGTTCAATCCCTGGTCAGGGAACTAGATCCCGCATACCGCAACTAAAAGATCCCCATGCCACAACTAAAGATCCCGAATGCCGCAACTAAAAGATCCCACACGTGGCAACGAAGATCCCACGTGCCACAACTAAGACCCGGCCCAGCCAAATAAATAAATAGATATTTTAAAGAATGCTATAAAACATAAATAAATAAAAGGGCTAGCCTATTGGAGCATAGAGGAAGGCTCTGAGAAAGGGATTTTTTTCTCTTTACCAACTGACCTAAGTCTTTTCTCTAAAGACATTTACCAAGCATTATTAGTTACAGTGACAAGTAGCTCTGAGTTTTTAAAGGGCCTACCAAGAAGGTTTGAGAACAAGACAAAACAAGTTCATCATCTCCAAAATATGAAACTCAGTATAATTTAATTAAATGCTTATAAAACATTTTATCAGAATAAAAAACATACTGTTATATGTAAATTTATTTAATGGGGATGTGAGAATATTATAATATGTTCGCTATGATGAAGCATGGGACTCCAAAAAGAAGGGTATCAAGGATTTGTGAAGGATGCAAACAACTTAGTGAGACCCATTTACCCACTGGTACTAGAACGTTTAGGTGGTGTTAGAGAAGGAAAATGTCAAAATGACACTTACTTTACCATCCTTTCTACTTTTAAGGTAGGTATTCTGGCTGTCAAGCTTACTTGATTCTATTTCCTTGTGAGTTAGAAAAAAAAACAGACAATATTTTTATTTCACATATTGGGAAAGAATCATAAAGTACTTACCTAAGGCCACAGTAGAATTATGTCAAAGAACATGGTCTAGAGGACTTCCCTGGTGGTCCAGTGGTTAAGACTTCACCTTCCAATGAAGGGGGCGCAGGTTCGATCCCTGGTCCGGGCGCTAAGATCCCACTTGCCTTGTGGCCAAAAAACCAAAGCCTAAAACAGAAGCAACATTGTAACAAATTCAATAAAGACTTTTAAAATGGTCCACATTAAAAAAAAAAAAAAGAACACGGGTCTACCCCTAAACTATAGAATCACAGATTCTGAGCTTTGAACCACTGACAGCCGTCACCTGACAGATGCAGAGAAAATGTGATCCTCCCAGCACCACACTCACCAGCGAGATCCCAGTGGAGACAGGAATCAGGGCTGGCTGACTCCTCACCCAGAGGTCTTTCCAACACAATGTGCTTTTTCCTTTATCTCTTAATACTGGACTCATGTTCTTTCAGTCCATCATTATTTCTCAGACTAGACCTCACACATATGCAGGGGGATTTTCAGTTTTAACTCCTTTCTTCCCAAGCCTCACCTGGAATTCTGAGAATAAACCATAAGAAGAATCCTTGTATCTCGGTACTAGGATACCTCTCAGGGATCATCTAATCCACCCTCTTCTTCAGGCTGGATATCCCTTTCACAACATCCCTTCCATGAGGTCAACAGGCCTCTTCTTGAATACCTCCAGTGTTGGGGAGCTCACTACCAAAGACAAGGACAAGTCCATCCTGAGCAGCCTTAACTGCTGAGATGCTTGGTCTCCATCTAATTTCACATGTGGTCTTCCAGAGGTACATGGAAAAGTGTAAGTCATTTCAGAGGCCATGATTTCTCATACTCGAAGATGATTCACTTTCCTCCAATCACTTCTCACAGAGTTTCTCAGTGTTGGTGTCATTAGCATTCGAGTGAGACTTCTTCCTCAAGTGGGCCTGTCCTGTGCATTGCAGGACATTTAGCACCACTAGTCCCCTGGGAACTAAATTCCAGTAGCTCACATACACTCACCATGAAATAACCTATTCACTGTGATCCCTCCCATATTTCCAAGAACCCTTGGGGAGGGCAAGGATACTGTCCCTGATTGAGAACCACTGTGAGTCTAGGTCAAGACCTCCCCCGAGCGCCCTCAACAATTGACTGTATTGCGCACGGCACGGTTATAGAGTGCTTCACTGCCATGGAAGTCTCAAAGTGGCCCATGATGGGAACTTTGTGTCACTACCCTCATGAACACAGGATTACAGGGAGGAAAGAGACGATTAATGCCAAGAATTTAACAGTGACTAGAAGACAACCTTTTCTCTTTGCCATAGTAAGGAATCTTCCATCTTGCACCATTCCACGTGTTCCCCACTTAAAAGACACCTCCCTGGTCTGCTACAGTGATTGGGAACCATATGTTGTCAGTTAAGTAATTTTACTGAAACTAGAAATCTAGATCACCTTGCTTCCCGCCCAAACAGCCATCTCTCAATTATTCTGCCAACAGAAATGCCTTGTAGTTCTTTAAAAATCTTTCACCTCTGGCCATTGTTTTCGTAGCTATTAACCAACTACGGTTGGACCTTTATGATTTTGATTTAAATTGCTTCAGTCAGAATGATTGTTAAGACAGAAAATAACTGAAATCCAAATTGCCCCTGAAATTGCTTTGAAATCAGAGCACAAACTGGCAAGAGCTCATGATGTCATCGAACGTTAGACTGCCACACAGACCCTCCAATATTTTGTTCACTCTTTCCCCAAATATTCTCGATTACACACATGACAGCTGCTGTATTTGGGGAAGCACCATGCAGTATGGTGGTAAAAGCATGGGCTTCTTGCTTTGAATCTTGGGTCTGCCACTTCCTAGCTATGTGATCATAGGCAAGTTAACTTCTCCGTGCCTCAGTCTCCTGTAAAATGGAGACAATACTACTTACTTCCCAAGGTTGTTGGAAGGATTTGTCAATGAAAATAAGCAATAAACAATCAAGAATAAGAAATAGGAAAGAGTTTTATTTGAGCCAAACTGAGGGCTAGCCTGGATGCCCACTGCCCAGATTACTCAGAGGAACTGTCCCAGAGAAGCATGGTTTCCAGCACAGTTTTATACCTTGTCAGAGCAAAGAACATTAAAGTCAGGGATACATTTCTTCAAGGTTTCAAAAAAAAAAAAAAAAGAACAGACCAGCATGTACATAGCAAGTCAGCATGGCCTCGCACCTGCGGAGGGTGTCTTATCGTTAAAGGAGTACCAGCATTGGCATCCCAGGAAGACAGGCATTTAATCTTTATTTTTAACATGGACATTCTTTATTTTTGGTCAGTGTGTGCTTTTCTCTAATAATTAAAGCACATGTACAATGTGTGTTTGATAGGCCATAAACAGGCTATTTTAGTTAGTGTAAAATTCAGGTTAATTCATGGATAAGCCAGAATGACTTCCCTATATCTCAATATGTGAAAATTTCTTTTGTCAGTTTGAGTGAGCTGAGAATGAGCAAGCAGGTCCTGTGAACACTCCACCAGAACCATCAGAGCATTCACATGGTTTCTTGGGCTTTTTCCCTTCATCTTCTTTCTAACTCTCATCAGAAAACTGTTTGAAGGCTACCAAGGCTGCTCTGTGATGTGACACAAAAAGCCAGAAGCACCTGGGAGTTCACAGCCCCCAGCACCACCATCACCCCACTGAGGTGGCCCTGAGCCCGCAGTGGACCGGGGTCGGTATATGAAAGCCCAGTTCCCTTGCCATCAGTGAGGACAAACTCCACAATGTAACTTACACTCCAGAGCCCCCTATGCGATCAGACTGAGACTGGGGCTTCACCTAAAATCACACCCCTGCTTGGTTTCTTCTCTTCCTCTGCCCTGCTTTGTCCATTCTCAGAGAAATCCTACATGAGTCTCCTGCATACAAATTCTTTTCTCTGGGCTTGAAAGTCCAACCTGAGACAGGCACTCACACATAATTCACAACTAGCAAGCATTTAATAAATGTTAGTCTTTATTACACTTGCCATTAACAGGCACTATGAACTCAGTAACACTTTAATAATAAATTATATATATACAAGACATTATGTCTTCATAATGTGTCTGGACACCCTGTTGTCATCTTAGTTCTCTGTGGTCACATTTGGGAAACATGGCTTTTAAAAAAAGCTCCCTTATTTCACTGAAAACGAAACCAAGAAAAAGACTCTGTGTGAATGGCCCCAGTCCCAGGGCTAGGGAACGGCAAGCAGAATTTGAACCCAGGTCTCCTGCCCAGTTCAGTGTCATTTTCATCAAACCCTTTAGGCGCCCACTGGCCAGTTTTCAGAGAGAGGGAAACAGTGGGAACTCAGAAGCCTGCTCAGAGCACTGGTGGCAGCACCCCAGCGGCAGTTATGGAAGGCCTGTGTTCACACCCCTGCTGGGTGTTTTAACAACAGTCAAAGTGTATAGAAGCTCCCTGCCCTCTAGAATCTTGTCACTGAGTATGGACAAAGGCCAAATGCTTGAGAATCATAAGAAAATACCCGGAAAACATCAGGAAGTTGAGGTTACCAAGAAGTGTGGGATACATTTAGAGATGGGAGGTGCCTTAGCAGACATGCTACCTGTGATTTTCAGTGTATTTTTTAAGCAACAGAATCTTTGGTTTGAATGAGTCCAATGCCAAAATGCAGAGTCTAGAACAGGTAAAAGCAGGTATGTTCAAATGAACTGGGGTGGGACGGTCCCATCTCCCTTGCCCTCTCCACCCCACGGATCCAGTCTGATGCCCCACTCATTCATAGAGGAGAACACTAAGGGTCACCCTCCCTTGCCTTTGCAGTCCCACCACCAATGTCCTGATTCCCTCTCACCTGTCTTGGCTAACAGCCTTTGTGCCCTCTTCCTCCCATCCCTATCCACACCTCCCTCCCCTCCCCTGAGCCCGACCCACACATCACTGTGTGCAGGGGCCTTCCCACTCTGCACCTCCCACTGTCACACAAACCCTGTCCCAGCAGCCTTCTGGTCAACCTTCAAGGACCACCAGAAATGCCTCCTCCTCCAGGCAGCCTCCTGGGATCTTTCCAGTCAAAAGTGCCCCTGCCCTGCCCTCCAGGCTCCTGCTTCACACACCCCCAAACCCCCGCCAACTTCCTCACCCCCAGGGATATCTGTGAACATCTTGCTTTCCCGCGCTGGGCAGTTTAATTGACTTTGTTCCCTCCCCCAAACACACACACACCTTGGGGAGCACTTTGCCCACAGTGGATGCCCAACAAAAGGCTCTTGAAGTGATTGCCCAGAATTACACCACAACCTTGGTGGCATCAACCAGAGAGGGGACCCATGGACAGGATGGAATATCTGGGTGGGTGTTTGGAAAGACTTTGTACAGAAAGAGCACACACTCCCTTTGCAGATTTGTCATTATCTGTAGGAAAAACCATGACACAAATCTGTTTAAACTATGCAGGCACAGAGCCTTGGGACAGTTTGGGGAAGCCACAACCAAGGGGTGTGTATACAAATTGACAGGAGGTATTTGTCAGGGAAGGAAGTGCAACTGAGGAAGAAACTTCAGAAGTTCAACTTCACTGAGGATGAATCATCACACTCAGTATTTTTCCTTAGACGGGGAATTTTCTTCTCGGAGGATGGGCTGTACAGAGTAAATCCTCAGGAGAATGGCCCCTAGAAAGTCCTGTGCCATCTCGGAGTCCCCAGCCTGTCACAGTTAAAAAGGGGTTGCACCCAATTATCACAAGAACCCTAGGGCCAGGTGGCTGAGGTTCTAGACCCGTAAACACAAACGGGGCTGGAAGAGAGAAATAAACCCCTCACTGCTAAGCACCCCTGAGACATACCTGCCCCCTTCAGGGCAGACGTCTGGGCCTTTCTGCCTGGCTCAGCTCTTCAAAATCTACCCAGCAATGTGAAAAATGCAGATCTGCTGGCATCCTCTGCAAGGAGTAGGCACATGGGTGGGAGGATTACACTACTGCATACTTTCCAAGGGCTCAGTCACTGGCTTTGTGGTCAGGAACTCAGCCCAGGAACGAAGAAAAGATGCCCCAGGGGTGGTCTCAGGCCAGGGTCCGCCTATTCTCCGAGCCCTCCCCCGACACATCACTTCTCAGCCCATCACAGCCTGCTTTCAGGGATCCCAACAGCCACGTATACACCCTGAAAGCCATGGTTTCCCAAAGGGTATTCACATATATTGAAAAAGTGAAAAGGATGTTTTGCCCAAACGAGTTTGAAAAATCCCAAGTTCAAAGACATTTATTTTCTCGAGGACTTCTCAGAGCATTTAAAAGCTAATGAGCACTGGGAAATCCCAACACTGTCATAGAATACATTGCATTTTCCCAACAGGACTTAATCACCCTTTCCCCACATGGCATCTCCTAGAACCAGCAGAATTTAATTCAATTTGTTCCCTTTCTACCTCAGCAGGTTCTCCAAGAGTGGCCCATGGACACACTTTCAAAGATCCACATCTTCTTTATCCATTCATCTATTGATGGACATTTAGGTTGTTTCCATGTCTCGGCTATTGTGAATAGTGCTGTTATGAACATAGAGGTGCATGTGTCTTTTTGAGTTAGAGTTTTGTCCAGATATACTCCCAGGAGCGGGATTGCTGGATCATATGATAGTTCTATTTTTAGATTTTTGAAGAACCTCCATAATGTTTTCCATAGTGGCCGCACCAACTTACATTCCCACCAAAGAACATGTGTGTGTGTGTGTGTGTGTGTGTGTGTGTGTGTGTGTGTGTGTGTGTGTGTGTGTGTGTGTATAAAACTGAATCACTTCGCTGTACAGCGGAAATTAACACAACATTGTAAATCAACTATACTTCAATAAAAAAAGATCCACAAGGTCAAATCTATGTTCATAATAATAGTAAGATGTTATTTGTCTTCTTCACTATTTGGACATTCACACGGATGATCCAAAAGCAATGAGGGGGAGGGTAAAACTGCTGGTGCCTTAGCATATGTCAAGGCAGTGGCCTCGTACTGTATGTCTTTCCCACCACGTACTCACAAGAAAGAAGAAACAGTTTTACTTTAAAAATGTCCTCTATGAAGCTGTAAGAAATATTAACTTTATTAATTGCAACCTTTGAATATATATATATATTTTTTTATATAACATGCTGTGTGAATATATAAAAAATATACATAAAGCACTTCTGCTTATTGAATGGTTGTCTCTGGGAAATGCTCTTGTGCAATTGTTAGAGCTGAAAACTGAATTAGTCCTTTTTTAAATGGGACACCACTTTAGCTGACTGACAGACAAACTATGGTTATACAGATTTGAGTATTTGGCAGACATTTTCTTGAAAATGAATGAAATGAGCAGATCCCGACAAGCAAAACAACTGGCAGAGTTTGATGTCAATTATAAAATTTGAGCTTTCAAGCAAAAATTAGAATTTTGGAAAACTGTATGCACCATCATGCGTTTGACAGCTTAAAGACTCTTCTAATGAGCTCGATGGGGATATTAACAAATGTGATGTTTTGATATGACACAAAATGAAATATGTCAACATTTGGAAGATATGAATAACTCAGTGAACTAATATTTTCAAAATAATTAATGCATGATGTTACAAAAATCTTACATGGGTATAAGAACCATTCAAAGTACAATTTAGACCACTGGATTTTAACATAACAGAGTATGAAATTTTCATTGCTATGGTTTCAGATTCTACATGCAGCCTTCTAGAAATTACCACTTGTCAAGATTTGTTGTAGTCAAAGGGAAACATCCATAAATATCTGAAATGACTACTAAGATACCCCTCCCTTTTCTAACTACATACCTTTACGGGGCTGGATTTTCTTCACCCACTTCAAACAAAGCAACATACCACAACAGATTAAATGCAAGCAGATGAGAACTGAGCTGTCCCTATTAAGCAAAACATCAAAGGAATTTGCAGAAATGGAAAACAACGCCACTCTGAGTCTCACTAAATATTTTTTTTTTAACATCTTTATTGGAGTATAATTGCTTTTTTGTTTTATTATATTTTGGAAAGTATGGACATTTTTCAATTAAAAAAAAGTTGTCTGTTTTCTTGTAATGGTTTTATTACTGACTTTTTAAATGAATTAATAAATAAATATTTAAACATTTCTCATTTTACTTTTTATATTAGCCATCAGTAAACTTCTCCTATAAAGGTACAGATAATAAATATTTTAGGCTTCACCAGCCAGTCTCTAGTACAACTAATCAACTCTACCATTAGAGCGTTAAAGAACCATAGACAATACATAAACAAATGCATTTGGCTGTGTTCCACCAAAACTTTATTTACAAACCACAGTCATGGGCTAGATTTGGCCCATGGGCCACAGTTTGCTGACCCCTGTCATGATAAATGTCAACAGATATAACCAACTGAAACAAAAGTTCTGTGGAGTCCTCAATAATTTAGAAGTATAAAGAGGTCCTGTGACCAAAAAGATTGAAAAATCACTGTTCTACCCGAAGTATGAACACATCATCATCTTCAAAAGGAATTTCAGGGTTTCCCTGGTGGCGTAGTGGTTAAGAGTCCACCTGCCGATGCAGGGGACACGGGTTCGTGCCCCGGTCCGGGAAGATCCCACATGCTGCGAAGCGGCTGGGCCCGTGAGCCATGGCTGCTGAGCCTGCACATCCGGAGCCTGTGCTCCGCAACGGGAGAGGCCACAGCAGTGAGAGGCCCACGTTCCGCAAAAAAAAAAAAAAGGAATTTCATACAAGAGAAAGCCTGGGGGAGACAGGCCAAGGTGGGAGCCCTTCATCCAAGGGGCAAAAATCAGCCTGCTTATTTTTCCCTGGGGGGCAGATTCTGTAGGCAACACATGGTTTGGGGAGGTGAGGTTCTGAACACAAGAGCACTCCACTTTAATATTCCCAGTCACTCCTGGAACCCACCTCATCTAGAAAAAAGACTCAGATTTTGGCCAGTATGGCCACCACCAGTGCCATGAGCCTGTCAACAAAATTCCCCTCTTTAGGAAGATGAAAGTCATGTGTGATGTCAAAGCACATCCGTAGGGTAACCTGCAACCATCCCCAGGGAAACAACAGGGGGTTCTCCTGCACTTCCCAGGTGCAAGAGAGGCCTGCATGGTGCTGAGGGTAGCAGGTCTGATCCTCCCACAAATAAGTCACTTCAAATCTAGACAGCACACTGCTCAGAGCATGCTCGTTACGCCTGCCAAAGGGCTGGCTCCTCAGCCCTGGCCTCCTATTGTATATTTTAGTGCAGGAACTGAGTCACACCTGCAAATTCTATGACAGATGATGTTTCATCAACTTTGAAGAGTGCCGGCTCATTTCCTGGGTCCCAAGCCAAAATGACATAATAGAGTCCTTTCAAAAGCCCACCAGAAGAAGTTGGTATAATGTCCAAAATAGTCCAAGGAATGAACACTTCTAAATGTCTTAATAAGTTCTGTGCCAATCAGCTCTAACAAGACAAAAGCCTGTCATGAGAGGCCCAAGGCAAACTCAGGACCGCCATCCCCCTATCGCCTGCTAGGTCTTCTTTCCTTGACTGTTTATTTGTTTTTTTCCTTCTAGCAATGCTTTGGGTGACAAGAAGAGTTTCCTGGTGTCTTTCACACACAGTCAGCTCTCCTGCCCACCAATCTTCTGGGTATTTTTATTTCACTCCCCGGATGATTTTTATTGGATCAAAACATCAAGCTGTGAGGTTTTACAAACATGAAATGTCAGCACAAACATAGATACATCCAGAATAGCACCATTCCCTCTCTGCCAATAGCACCCCCGAAGCAACACACAGATGCACACACACACACACACACACACACACACACACACCATCTTTCCTCAGTCATAAAATTTACCCAGTTGAGCCCTTATCCTCAGAATTCTGCTTCAGCCTCATTGAGTGACAATACACAGGGGTTCCAGTACTGAGCTCACCAAAGAAGTAAGGCAAACACAGACAACACATGCAAAGATATGGCAATCCACCTTCTAAGGGACAGGCCAGGCCTCAGTCTGCTTAGAGTGAATAAAAGCAGCCTCAAGACGAGAGAGCGTAGTCTTGAGAGGTAGAGAACTGCCTTCTCATAGCAGAGAGTCTGCCAGTGGCACTTGAACAAGTCACCAGGAGAGAGTGGGTTCATGGGGGAAGGGCAAGAGAGGAGGAGGGAACAGAGGCCCGTGCAAGGGCCTTAGAGTGATTTTGAACAGAGCAGGTTAATATAGCTACTCCCCAAATTGGACAACTGTGTGAAGTCAAGAGGAAGAACACAGGAAAATTGAGGCCTGGATCACTGAGGAAGGGTCAAAGGCCAGGCATGGGTGACGGATGAGACAAGAGGGCCCTGTCACTAAGGTTTCAGCCAAAAGCAGGGATTTATACCCTCAGCCACCCAGGAGATGGGGACCTGCAGGTTGACAAGGACAGAATCACACAGGCCACAACCAAACCTACTCTGCTGCTCACTAGCTGGGTGAACCAGGACAGGTGACTCGGTCTTTTTGAACCTCTTTTTTCATTTGTAAAATGGGATGATAATAGTACTGTATTTGCTCCAGTTTTGGAGACTGGAAACCTGAGATCAGGGTGCTAGCAGATGCGGGTTCTGGAGAGGTTGCTTTTCCTGGCTTGTAGATGTCCCCTCTCCACTGTGTCCTCACATGATGGAGAGAGAGAGGGCTCTGGTCCCTTCCTCTTCTTATAAGGACACTAATCCCATCAGTGGGGGATCCACCCTCATGACCACCCTCATCTAAACCTAATCACCTCCTAAAGGCCCCACCTCCAAATACCATTACCTTGGAGGTTGGGGCTTCAAGATATGAATTTGAGGGGTGCAGACTTTCAGTCCATAGCAAGTACCCACCACAGAGAGATGTTGTGAGGGTTAAATGAAATTTACACACACAGGGCTGATTTAACACGGTGCCTGGCACATCATTGGAACTGTTTAAAGATGGCCATTGTTCTCATTTGTTTTAGGGAACGGGCAGAGGAAGCATTTCCACAGGCCAGCACCACTGTTCACCCAGCGCTGTGTTTGGCAGGCAGTTTGCAATGACATTTCCAACAAGGGATATCATTGCCTGTTACTGAGAATTAGGCAGGCCTTGCTCCCTGGTCCCAGGAAGTCTCACTCCCCGTGTCTATGTCCTTGGTGCTACACAGAGGTCTGAGTTATGAGAGGGGTGATCGTCCTCAGGGCCTGGTGTCAGGGCCTCCATGGGCAAGGAGATGAAGACAAGGACCCTCCCTGGGTGCAGGAATCCAAGCAGAAGCCTGATTGAAAGTCACATCCTCACTTTTCCTTTTCCCCTATAACATGGACCAATAATCTCAAACCTGAGTGTGCAAACCAGAATCACCCCCAAGAGCCTGTTACAAAACAGATTTCTGGGCCCCACCTCCAGAGTTTCTAATTCAACAGATCTGGGATAGGCCTGAGAATCTGCATTTCTCACTAGTTTCCAGGAGATGGTGCTGCAGCTGGTTTTGGAACTACACTTTGAGAATCACCACCGTCAACCATGAAACAGAGGGTGCAGTAGCATGTTTCCCATGACAATCCAATCATTTTAGAAAAGACTGACTTTCCTATGCCTTTCCTCAGGATTCCAAATTGAGGACAGAATCAGCCACTGCAGTTTTCAACACAGGAAAAAGTGGAGTCACTTTGAAAAGGAGAAGTGATATCTCATATTTGAGGCGAGTAAAGGTGCAGCTCAGATAAGTCTGGACTATGTTCCCAGGGTATATGAAAGGGATCGGTCAAGCCTTTGAGAACTAGAACTGAGGGAGGAGTCAGGAATTCTAAACTATCAACTAGATGACAACCTATCTCTTTTCCCTAACAATTTCCCTGGCATTGGACAGTCTTATCTTTTCACACCTAGCGTGAAAACAAAGTATGTCAAATACTTGTTCGATTCCCACCCTATGTCGCTCTAGGATGTGACTGGATTGACTCTTGTTGTGGAAAGAATTCTTGGCTTCCCGTCTGCATCTGGGATTGGGTTTCCCCTACACCAAACCAGAAGAGCAGCAGGTGGAAACATCAAATGCTCTTTATCTACCTGCATACTGAAAGCAGGAATTCCCAGGTCTTCATGAACTCCCTCTTACTGAAGAATTGCATCCACTGGGCATTCTGCAAAATTCAGTGGTAACTTCCCAAGTTACTTCAGGACACCAGCCAGCTGCCACCTTCTCTGAAGATGTTAACTTCTCTCAGACTAAGTATCACCACCCAAGAACCCTTACTGCCACACAAAAATTCTTCTAATATATACCTTTTATATGTATTTTATTGGGAGGAGGTAGCTCCAATGCAAGGGGATAACCACAAAGATTTTTTTCAGGTCATCCTCAATCTGTCCTTTCCTTCCCGTTGGGTGATCAGGAAGCCTTTAAATACCCTAAACAAACTTGCCACATTAGACCCACACAAACTTGGATCTAACTCAGTGGTCCTCAGCTGGGGCCAACTCTGGCCCCCAGGGACTTTTGGCCATGTCTAAAAATATTTGGGGTTGTCATAACTCAGGTCAGGGATGCTCCTGACATCTAGTGGATAGAAACTAGGGACGCTGCTAAACGTCCTACAATGCACAAGACAGCTCCCGCAACAAAGTTATCCAGCTCTAAATGTCAGTGGTGCCAAGTTGGAGAAACCCAGATAACTGACTGTCTAGAGGGAACAGGCAACCTGACTCAGTTCCTAAATAATGAACAGGATCTCTGGTTAAATTTCCAGCCTAATAGCACTCAAGAAAGCCCCTAGAACAGTGTAGTTTCTTCACATCCACATGAGAAGAGTGAGAATTTAAAGCCATGGTGTCATCCTTGGATGATGGGTACCTTAGGTTAGGTCCTCCCAGAAGGAACAAGTACAACTGGTTCATTTGGGAAGTGATACCTGGAAACCTCAGTAAGGGAGTGGAGATGTAATACCAGGAAAGGAAGGAAGCCATTAGAAAGTGTGTTTTCAAGCAAGTTGCTACTGTGGGAAACTTCATCTTAATTCCAACAGGGAATGCCGGGAGAGACTGCAGAACATTCATTATTTTCAGTTATCCCAACCAAGAGGCAAGGAGGCTGAGATATTTACTCACGCATCCTGTCAGTCACTGGTCGAGGGATCCCAAGGGTTACTCATTCCCCAGCACTTCCAACCATCCCAAACACAGGTAGAGTGGGCCCTCAAGCAAAGTCCACAGGCAAGAACTTTCTGGTGTTGGCAGTGATACATGAAACCGACAAGTCTGAGTGGTTGTGGATGGGGCCACCAACAGCATCTGCTACAATGAGATTGTTGAACGCATTCATTTTTTACATTGTATTTCTCTCATGTTGAATATTTACAATAAATTTATTACATTAGTAACAAGAATAAAACACATATAACTAAAAATACCAGAGGGAAATGCAAAGAGCATTTAAAAGATGGGATAAAATGTAGCTCTTACAAGCAACTAAACTGTCCAATTCAAAACTAAGAACAAGGCAATTCAGAACCATATTGTACCCAACATGAAAGAGGTGACCCACCTTGTGGTGTTGGTAGCACGGTCATTTTAGATCTGTCATCTCATGTGCCATTAAGCTCCGAATCAGAGGGCCTTCTCAGTCATATTCCTAGTGCCTGCAGCAAGCTCCTGGAGGTGACAGAAGGAGGAAGCCAAGGCAGAGGTCCTGGTTTCCTAAACTTCACGCCTGGCTTTGGATCGCCTGTCTACAAAATTTGAAAATCCAGACTTATAAAAAGTACCTAAGTTTAAATTTAAAAAAAACTATCAGCGAAGTAACTCTAGCAGAAACAAGAATGCTATGGGGAAATTAACTGATTTCAGTCAACACTGGAATGTTAAAACCACCCAGTCCATTTAGTGAGAACTCGCTTTCCAAAATCTGGTGTTTGTGGATTCATACACAACATAACTAAGAAGTCTAGACCTCATCAACCATCAAATATTCTGTTACCTTTTTTTCACATTACTTTTTAATGCCAATAGTCTGAACCTCCACTCAAGTGATACATATAAAAGAAACTGAACTTGTTTCAACTGCATTAACATAAGGTGAATTAATTTAAATTATAATACTCCTCAGAAAAATGCAATATCAGTCTAGGATTAATTTTAGCATCTTTCCTACCAGAAGAAAGTGCTCAATTATTCTAAACTTAAGAATAATTTAAAGTAAAGTTAAAGAAACTTTTCATATTTCAAGAGTATCTCAGAAAATAATAATTATTTATTGATGTATATATTTGTTTTTCGCTACTTAGCTCCAATTTAAAAAGTTAATCATGAACATTTGGGAAGGAGAAAGGGCAGAGATTTTTGTTATTCCAGATAAGGATGATAGCATTGAAACCCAAAACAATAAACACACACAAACATTTGTCTTTTTAAATTAATAAACATATTTCAGACAGTTTCATTCAGCACAGAAAAAAATCATTTTAACGAGAAACACACATCCTTTTGAAATATTAACTATTCAAAAATTAATGTAAATTTAAAAAGGGGATTCTTTAAAAATAGAAAATGAACAGATTATTCCTACAGTATCAATATGAGAACTTAAAATATTGGATATGTCATTGTAGAGGAAAAGGCCAGTCCAACAAAAATACACCTCATAGGACAGCTCTTTGGGAGGGCATTCTACCTGCTTGTGCTTATTCTCTACATGAGGTATGTAGGTCACCCCATCCAAGAATCTGTGGATAAACATCACCTGGAAAAGTCCTTTGAGCTAAAACTTAAGGCAAAATAACTTGCTGAGAGTGGCTAATTCACATTCTAGAATGAGAATGATCAACATTTTCCTATGGCTGACCTGTGGCGAAATGTACACAGTGAACATGGAGTTCTGACATCCCCTTCCTCCACCCTGTCGTCAAGACCACACATCTTCAGCTTGACCCTTTCTGGACCTTTCATCTCCCTACATGTGTCTCATGATCATGAAACTTTCGTCTTACGTCATCATGCACTGAAATTTCAATTTTTATTGTTCAGGGTATCTTACAAATGGATGATCATTTCAAAAATTCTTTTGACTTTTCACTCAAGCTGGTGCAGTGATTCACCACTCTGCTTCATAAAGAAAGCAATGATAAAGTATAAAGACAAAAAGACAAAAATCCAAACTTGGGCTCAAACACCAGATAAAAATCTCTGTAGGTCAGAAAAGGATATAAATGCTAAGCAGTGAATGGGGCTGTAGCTGCAGACTCACTGGGGTTGTGTCAAAAGTATGCAGCAGACAACTTGAAAAGTCTCCCACTGACCACAGATGATAAATGAAACCTTGAAAAGAATGATATCTACCAAAAATTGAAACACAGTGAAAGTGGGAAATCCGGAGTTGACTAACAATACTTTTTTAAAAAATTAGTCGCCTTTTAAGAGTGCCAGAGACTCAAATCATTATTCTGAAGACTGGCAAACAAAGGAAAAGAATCAAGTATTTATTCCCCCTTTCCTATATGAACTATACCTCTGGGTAACAATGGATGGAAAGGGAAAATTCTTCTTTAGGAGAAGAATTCCAAAATAAACAAGAAATGATGGAATTGGAATATCACCATTTTGCAACCCCTAATGAAATAATGGACATGGGCAGATACCACCAATGGCTGCTAAAACCAGTAGGTGAAAAGCTGATCAATCTTAATGTCATGAAAAACAGAAACAGATGTTATGTGCCTTCTCTTAAGTGCCATGGGAAGTATACACCACCACCTCCGAAGTATTCTTGGAAAAAGAAAAAAAAAAGCCAGAACTCATCAAGCCTCATCTATAGGTCTATTATCATTTTATGGGTAATGGAGAAGGTGGACGTACATATTGAACCATATCACGGAGGAAAAGAGAAACTACGTTAACCTTCTTAATAAATAATTGTAAGAAAACAAGAGGTGAGAGTTGGAAACGTTCTACATATTTATTTTTTTTAAGTAGTGTCATTTTTTTAGATCTGATAACTGCATTGTACTAATGCTTTAAAAAGATTCACACTGAAGTATTTACTGATAAAATGATATAATGTCTAATTTTACTCCAGAATAATCCATTGCAGGAGGGAGGAGGGAGATTCGAGGAAATGCAACTGACCATGTGATGAGAATCATGGAAGTTACACCACTAGTTAATATTACAGAAAGAGAGAGAGGTGGAGGGAGGGAAGGGGTGAGGGTACTAGGGCACTGAGTGGAATTCCATTGAATCTGTACACCTTTAGTAGCCAAGGTGTGGCTCAAAGACCAGCAGCATCAATGTCACCTGCCAGCTTGCTAAAAATGGGGAATCTCAGGCCATGCACAAGATCTCCTGAATCAGAAACCACATGAACAAGATCCCTTCGTAAAATCTGTGTACACAGTAAAGTTTGAGAAGTACTTTTGCAGATCACTTGGAAGAAAATGATTATCCTCCAATCCATGCTATACTACTCCATTTATTTAGGTCTACCCTAATGGCTCTCAATAATTTTTTATAGTTTTCTGTAGAGTCTGTATTAGTCAGACTGGGCTGCCATAACAAAATACCACAAGCTGGGTGGCTTAACAGCAGAAATTTACTTTCTCACAGTTCTGGAGGCTCAAAGTCCAAGATTAAGGTGTCAGCTGATTCAGTTCCAGGTGAGGGTCACTTCCTGGGTTGCAGATGGCCACTCTGTCTTCACATGGTCTTTCCTCTGAGAATGAGCAGAGAGCAAGAGAGCCCTCTTGAGTCTCTTCGTATAAGGACACTAATCCTACCAGATCAGGGCCCCACTCTTGACTTTATTTAACCTTAGTTACTTCCTTAGAGGCCCCATCTCCAAATACAGCCACACTGGGGGTTAAGGTTTCCACATATGAATTTTTGGGGTACACAAACATTCAATCCATTAACAGAGGCCTTGGGCCAAACTTTTTGCATTTATTCCTGGATAATTAGTATTCTCAACTGATTTACGAATTATAATAATTTATTTGTAGATTCTTCTAAATTTTCTATGTACATAATCCTATCTTCAAATAAAGGCCGTTTTTGTTTGTTTGTTTGTTTGTTTTGCGTTACACGGGCCTCTCACTGTTGTGGCCTCTCCCATTGCGGAGCACAGGCTCCAGACGCGCGGCCACAGCTCACGGGCCCAGCAGCTCCACGGCACGTGGGATCCTCTGGGACCGGGGCATGAACCCGTGTCCCCTGCATCGAACCCGTGTCCCCTGCATCGGCAGGCAGACTCTCAACCACTGCGCCACCAGGGAAGCCCCAGGCTGTTCTCTTTTTAAGGCTTTTACAAAGTTGTTATTATTCCCCACCTGTCTCTAGATCAATGCTTCTCAACCTTGGATAGTCATTACATATCTTGAGGAGCTTCAGACAATACCAATGCCTGGACACCATGCCCAGAAAGTCTGATTCGTTCTTCCTAAACCTGAGGTTTGTTTGTTTTTTTTTTTTTTTAAAGAACTGATTTTTTTTTTTAATTTTTATTTTATTTATTTATTTATTAATGGCTGTGTTGGGTCTTCGTTTCCGTGCGAGGGCTTTCTCTAGTTGTGGCAAGCGGGGCCATTCTTCATCGCGGTGCGCGGGCCTCTCACTATCGTGGCCTCTCTTCTTGCGGAGCACAGGCTCCAGACACGCAGGCTCAGTAATTGTGGCTCACGGGCCCAGGTGCTCTGCGGCATGTGGGATCTTCCCAGACCAGGGCTCGAACCCGTGTCCCCTGCATTGGCAGGCGGATTCTCAACCACTGCGCCACCAGGGAAGCCCTGAGGATTTTTTTTTTAAACTCCAAAAGTGATGTGGAGCCAGAACTCAGAGCCACTGGTCTAGACACTGCTCTGGAGTCAAGAGGAACAATTCCCACTCATAACAAACACAGGGGAATCTATTTCTTGTGGTGTGGTCTTCTCTCTCCAAATAAATTAGAGAAGGGTTGACACTTTCTCATATAATATAATACCTTGTCCTTTGCTAGAAATTGTTCACTGCCTGACTCCTTCAAGGGTCAGCCCATGATTTCAAACAACGTAGCAAAACCTTAGCTATCCAAACAGAGTACATAAGACTCTAGGCAAAGAACCATACATGTGGAGGTCTGAGAACACTAACTTCCCAACAGGACCTCTTCAAATATTAATTTAGAAACCTTATTTGGAACAAAGAAAATAAAGGACAAACTAGAAGAGAAACTTTCCATTAAATTTGTCCAGTTTTGAGGTAAGTCATCTTAATTTTAGTACTATCAACATAACATTTTAAGTAGCATTTTCTTACAAAGCCCCTACTCCCTTTCATTTGTATTTGTATAGTTGATGGTGAAAAATGGGCATGGTTGTACCCACTTTATAGCTGAAGAAACATAGGCATAATTTCAGTGACTTATTTCAAAGTCAGCAATCATTGACAGAATCAAGAAAATCAAAGCTGGGCTTCCCTGGTGGCACAGTGGTTAAGAATCCACCTGCCAATGCAGGGGACACGGGTTCGAACCCTAGTCCGGGAAGATCCCACATGCCGCGGAGCAACTAAGGCCGTGCGCCACAACTACTGAGCCTGCACTCTAGAGCCCGCAAGTCACAACTACTGAGCCCACACACCACAACTACTGAAGCTCACGTGCCTAGAGCCCGTGCTCTGCAACGAGAAGCCACCACAATGAGAAGCCTGCACACTGCAACGAAGAGTAGTCCCCGCTCGCCACAACTAGAGAAAGCCCACGCACAGCAATGAAGACACAACGCAGTCATAAATAAATTAAAAAAAAAAAGAAAATCAAAGCTGTGTTGTAATGTTCCTTCTGATGTTCTACAATTTATACTAAAAAATACTCTATTAAGATATTTTCCTCAAGATATATTTTAAGAAGCAGTATTTAAGCCTGGATCTTCAAATTCCATTAAATTTAAAATAGCCACAGGACTTCCCTGGTGGCACAATGGTTAAGAATCCGCCTGCCAATGCAGGGAACGTGGGTTCGAGCCCTGGTCCTGGAAGATCCCACATGCCGTGGAGCAACTAAGCCCGTGTGCCACAACTACTGAGCCTGCACTCTAGAGCCCATGAGCCACAACTAATGAGCCTGAGAGCCACAACTACTGAAGCCTGTGCGCCTGGAGCCCATGCTCCCCAACAAGAGAAGCCACTGCAATGAGAAGCCCGTGCACCACAATGAAGAGTAGCCCCCGCTCACCACAACTAGAGAAAGCCCACTCACAGCAACGAAGATCCAATGCAGCCAAAAATAATTAATTAAAAAATAAAATAAAATAGCAACAAAAATAAGTCGAGTAAAATAAATCCTGAAATTTGAAAGCTAGTCTCTATGGTCTGTAAAGACAGCTACAAATTATATTTAGTTTCAGCCTTTAGTTTTACCATCGCTTACTTTCAAAACGAACTTTGTTTCATTTATTTATAATTTCCCTTTATCTTGATAGCAAATACAAATAAATCAAAACCACATGGCCAAATGATAGACACAGGGGAGATGTATAGGTGACTATTACTGAAGAAGTGTGTAGAACTTTCTTTTTTTTAATTATTTTTATTTATTTATTTATTTATTTATTTATTTATTTATTTTTGGCTGCGTTGGGTCTTCGTTGCTGCGCGCGGGTTTTCTCTAGTTGCAGCGAGCGGGGGCTACTCTTTGTTGCGGTGCGTGGGCTTCTTATTGCGGTGGATTCTCCTGTTGCAGAGCACGGGCTCTAGGCACGCGGGCTTCAGTAGTTGTGGCTCACGGGCTCTAGAGCACAGGCTCAGTAGTTGTGGCACACGGGCTTAGTTGCTCCACAGCATGTGGGATCTTCCTAGACCAGGGACCGAACCTGCGTCCCCTGCATTGGCAGGTGGGTTCTTATCCACTGCGTCACCAGGGCAGCCCCAGAACTTTCTTTCCTAGAAATTTTCCAAGAGGATTTATAACCCTCGGCCCCCAGATACTCCAGACTAATAGAAATAGCAACTGAGACTCTTTCAGTGTAGTGACTCTATGTAGTTTCTAAAGATACTAAATACATCTCACATAAATCTGTCTTGCATTGAGACAATACAAATGCTTCACTTCTGCCCCTTCACCCCCCTCCAAAAAAAAAAAAATTGCTCCAAAAGGAGGGAATGGTGAAAATAAGAATTATTTCTCTCTCCTTGTTCTTGGTTTACAGCAGACACTGATGGCCACAGTCCAAACCCAGGAAGGTTATCAGATATAGTTTCAGGTTGAGGTTTCAGGTCTCAGTACCCATAAATACTGCTGGAACTTCTTGAGTACTGTTCAAGGAAATTAGACATTGAGACTCTGATGGCCATATACTTCATTATTGGGGGAAAACTATCCCACTTTCCAAAAGTTCATTTCCACTTAGAGTTACGTAACATAAGGTCAACCTGATCCATATCATACGTACCTCAAAAGGCAATGATAATGTGCCAGTAAGAAATAAAATCAAGAAGGGTTCAGGTTCCAGGCACAACTGGAAGGTCCCAAACTCAACAGGGGAAGAAACACATGCTCTGTTCTTCCATGATCCTCTGACAACAAGCCCCAGGATGATACCCTGGCTTCACTCAATACTCAGTTTTCTGGACAAATGCAACCTTTCCATTCTGCACTTAATATTTTATGTAACTCATTGAAGCTTTCAGATAGACTAAATATATTTTGTCTAAAAATTAAAAGATTCTTTTAAAGGAGTACGTTGACAAATGTTTGGGAGAAAGGGACAGCTGTATTTTCACCTAAGCAGATTTCATATATCTGTACAAAATCATAAAATAAAATAAAAAACAAGTGTTTGTTACTTTGTCACTGCCTCAATTCCATTTCACATTTTCAGTTGGAGCTATATATCATTTGTAAGGTATGCTCAGTTCGGAACTAAAGCCATTGTAACTTTATAGAAATGGGATGAAATCTTCAAAGACACTCATTACTTTAAATCTGCTTGGTAAGCAATTTTTTAAAAGAAAAAGGAAAACAAATTCTTGTATATGAATGAGATCTCCAAACTCAATGGTTTTTCTCCAAGAATGATCTTTAAAACAGGGTATCAAGAAAATGACCCCTTTCCACGGTTCCTTGACATTCAAAATCTCTGTTCACAAGTTTCCTGCTAAACAAGTTTTTCTTAATATCTAGTTTGGCTCTTATTTTCACTTTTAAAAAAAGTAATGGCATGGGAATTTTGAAAGATATTTTGTGACTAAAAGAAACTGGAATAGAACTTTACAATATGGCTTTGGTAACAATAAAGCATACATTTAATCTTTTATGTTACTACCATAACATACATCCAGTGATGAGATGTGTTGGCGTCTCACCTGCTTTAGTTACATATCAAGTTTTAATCACTTTATTTTCTCATCACCCACGAAATCCAAATAGCTTTCTCTTCATTTTTGCGAATGCAAAAGCAAAACGAACTCTTCTATGTTGTTTTGCTGCCACCCAGTGGCTCTGATCAGCAAGTGCCAGGATGACAAATCTAACTGAAGAGACAGAAACACACCTTCAAGAAAACCCAAAGCATGAAAATCCAAATTATGAAAAGGGATAAATGTCGAAGCAGGCAGTTACATGAAAAAGGGTTCCTTCATGTTGCATAAAGATTGAGGGAAAACCTCCCCTAGATTGTAATTTCAAGCAAAAATGGGAGCACGGCACTTCACTCTTCCTAGACTCAGGCTGGTTGGGCGTCAGCGCGTAGTAGGCGTTTAAACACCTGTTTAGCCTAATCCATTTCATTAAAATGCTTATTATAATCAAGTGGAAAAATAAAAAACGAAAAAGCTGTATTTGCATTTGAATATAAATGGATAATAGGCTCAAATAAAGTATTTTAAACGTTAGTCAACTATCTTTCAGTGAGAGGACTTCTTTCTCTCCTTTTCTTTGGCCTGGCCGCGCACCATGAGGGATCTTAGTTCCCCGACAAGGGATCTAACCGGCGCCCCCTGCAGTGGAAGCGCGGAGCCTTAACCACTGGACCGCCAGGGAAGCCCCGAATACTTTTAAGACGGTCTGAGCAGGAGAACAAATTGTCAAAACCGGTCAAAAATTCAGGATGATTTTCCCGTCGCGGACACAAGCGATAGAGCACGGGGTCAGAGATATGATATTGCTCCAAATCATGCTCCAAAGTTCGTGTGCAAATTTAACACCGAGACTACATAAACCAAAACTGAAACCAGCTTTCCAGTGTTTGAAAATTCAGTGTAGGTTTAGCCAATCAGCAAACAGCATCCATGACCCGGGTCCTCTCCTCCTGCGAAGCCCCTCTGTGTGCAGTTTCTGGGCGGGTTATAAAGTTCAGGGCAGAGACAGTGAGAGAGGTGCAGTCTCCAGAGTGGACTCACATCCTAGCCTCACTAATTATGTGCTCTTGGACATAAATACCCACTTCAATTGGCTTGTATAGATCACAGATGAGATAACACAGGTCTGCCCCAACCATGGCCAGGACCTGGTGTTAGCTGCCACAAATGCCCACACATGGACCAGGCACGACCTTAATATACATACGCACAGAAAAATTATTATTCAGAGAGGAAGGGATGATTGGAGAATTTTATTCATTTGTAAATCATTTTTAAAATTTATAACCTATGCTTTAACTACAGGTACTAGTACAAAAACAGTAAACAATGAGCCTGGAATCCAGCAGTGAAAATGGCAATCCAGTAGGAACTTTAAGATATCACTTATTCCACTTTATCTTGATAAATGGCAAAAATATTTAAAACAACTGGAAAGGACAAAGCCCTAGTAAATTCAGTTGTGCTTCCCAACTCACATATTAACAAGCATTTCTTATTTCTCTCTAACAGAAAATATGTATTTGGGGAAGAGGATTCCTATGCTTTGCCTCATAGAAATTCGAATATATTGAAAATACCTTCCAATGAGTCAGGAAATTCAAAAAATTTTAGGACACATTTTAAAGGAAAGCCCAAGTCTTATTCAGAATGAAATGTTCTAGTTGCCAGCTTCTCAGGATGCAGCCCCTAGCTCCATTTCTATTTTATCATCAAGAAATGTAAGATTTTCTACCTCTCCTTTGATCACTTAAATAATTTTTTTGCTTTGAACCCCTACAAAAACATATAGCAGAATCCACAAATAAAAGCTTTAAAAATAAATTCCACCACCACCAAATGCTGGCAAGACGTGGAAAAACAGGGACCCTTATTCATTGCTGGTGAGGATACAAAATGGTACAGCCACTTTGGAAAAGCTTGGCAGTTTCTTACAAAACTGAACATACTTTTACCATATGATCCTGCAATCACACACCTTGGTATTTACCTACAGGCATTGAAAACGTATGTTCACACAAAAACAGGCACGTGGATGGTTACAGCAATTTTATTCGTCACTGCCAAAACTTGGAAGCAACCAAGATGCCCTTCAGTAGGTGACTGGATAAACTGTGGGACATCTAGGCAACAGAATATCATTCAGCACTAAAAAGAAATGAGCTATCAATCCATGAAAAGACATGGAGGAAGTTAAATGCAAATTACTAAGTGAAGGAAGCCAATCTGAAAAGACTACATACATGATTCCAATTGTATGACATTCCGGAAAAAGCAAAACTATTAAGACAGTAAAAAGATCAGGGGTTGTGAGGAGGAGGGGATGAATGGGTGGAACACAGAGGATTTTCAGGGCAGTGAAACTACTCTGTACAAGACTATCATGAGGCAGACATGTCATTATATATTTGTCCAAACCCAAAGAATGTACAACACCCCGAAGGAACTCCAATGTAAAGCATGGACCCTGGACGATAATGATGTATTTATGTAGGTTCATCCGGATATGTAACAAATGTACAACTCTGGTGGTGGATGTCTGGTGGTGGAGGCAAGAGCGGGTATGTGGGACCTCTCTGTGTTTTCCGCTGTGAACCTAAAACTACTCTAAACATAAAAGTTTATTAATTAATCTATTAAAAATTACATATAAGAGGGAAGGGGAGTATAGGCAACAAGGACATCTCATACAATTATAGCTTAAAATGATTAATTCAAATATTTCTGTAAATTTCAAGGCAACACATAAGAACTAAGCTTAACAAGTCAGAGTCTAAGAAGATATGTATTAAGCTGTACCTGGTACCTCTCTTAAAGGATTAAAACACACATTGACACTATTCCCAAGAGCTGCTTTTAACATTTCTTTCCAATGTTATATATTTAAATTATTGTAAGTTACTTTAAATGCCTAGCTAAGTAAGAGAATGAAATTTAATTACAGATATTTCCAATGTTATGTATCTAGGTATAATATACCTAAGTATATGTAATGTAGCTCAAATAACAACTTATGCTAAAATAAAAATTTAAGTAGTCGATAATTAAGGAAACACTATTAGGTTGGTCTTTATTACTGTCTTCTACAAATTTAAAAAGTGATAGATAAAATCTAGCAATTGTAATTCCTTAAGGCTTAGTTTAAATTGTTTAGAAGAAATCCTAAAAAAGATTTTATATTTTGCTACACTTCTGACGTATATAACTTCTGATACTGAACAATTAATTTCCACTACAATACAGTTAGATTGCAGTGAGAAGACAGATCCTGAAAAAAATATAAGCATGTTTCCTATGAACTAACCTCGCTTTATGAAAATTAGGTGCAGTAAGATCCCTCTTCCGATTCGGCATTATTAAGACAATCAAGCAAAGATCCCACTATCACTTACACATAACCCTATTTTTGTGGTATCTCACCTTACCTTAAACAACATTTACAAGTTTCAAAAGAGTATAGAAGGCAGGTTAGAAAAAGAGCCACTTTCAACTAAGAATTCTCATTTTTCTGGCTATATCTGAATGTAATTTGTCTAACATTAAAATTAAAAATAAACTGGGCCCACATGTAGGAAACTATTAAATGCCTACATTTTTATATACACATGGTGTTTTTTTTAAGACAATGAAATATCTGCTATTACACGTAAGCATTCTCACATTATTTCCTTGTCACGGAAGGATTTTACTTCTTGCCTAACATCTCACAAACTGAATAACTAGCATTCACTAGGTTATCCGATTCTCGTGCTGCTTCTTTGAGCAAATGTTGATCAGTACAACTATTTTTTCTCATTTCTTTTTACCGAAGAAACCATGCACACAACACAACAGAAAACAAAAAACCTTTGCTCCCACTTTACTTCTGCTCATGTGAGGGATTATCACTTTTAAATAACTGGTCTTAAATTCTGGTGATTACCTTCATAATACACACCTACACTGCTATTTCGTTGGCCCTCGTCTATTGACTCCCCAGTCTAAAAATGAGGATTTAATTTATACCACTCCCCGCACCTTACTCCCTTACTCCTTCCAGTTTTTGACAGAAGAATGAAATCACTTTGTACACCAGAAATGAAATCACTTCGACTGAATCACGTTGCTGTACACCAGAAACTAACACAACACTGTAAATCAATGATACTTCAATTTAAAAAAAGAAAGAAAAAATATAGCTATTACCTTTACAACTTACTTAAAATCACATTCACCCAACAGTGTCGTGCAGCATCCAGGTTTCCTGCCATGAGCATGCCCTCTTTCCTCCTCCCCATTTCTAACTCACTTCTGTCTACCATACCTTCACTTTTACATTATCAAAGTTGATTTCCTTCACATTCTTGTCTTCTGTTTAATCTACTGGTTGATTGTAAAAGCTGAAAACCAGTAAGCAACATTTACAATTTCTTTTAATTAAACTGGTCCCTAATCATTAAGATTAAAAACCCACTTCTGAGTTCTCTAATACCTAACTTTAAAGGGAAAAAAAACCTGAATGGTACACTAGAGTTAAGAATTTGGGGGGGGAAAAGTTTTAGGGCTTTAAAAAAAAATCTCTATACAGATGAATTCAATAAGCAATTTTTTAAGTGGTTTGTGCTCTTGGATGAGCACAAATTATATACAATTTGTGTAAGATGTTTTATGTATTTATTTTCATTATTTGAACCTGACTGCTGTGTTACATTAGGAAGAGACCACATGGCACATGATAATAGGCTTAGTGAAAATCTCTCCCCCATGGAAACCTGACAGGGTTTTCTTTCCTTCAGGGAAATGAGTTTCTTCAAACCAAGGTAAAGTTTAAAAGATAGTACACTCAATCAAAACTAACAAAGCCTGCTAGAGAGGTCTGAACACTTTGGCTTCAGAAAGAGTATAACAGACCCTTGACATTTCAAGGTCTAAATTTTGAGATCTTTGCTCCAATTCAAAAATAGTCCTAGATTAAGTCTACATAGGTTCCTGGTTTTCTTCAACATTACATTTTCATCTTGTGTCATGAAGTTTCTTTGCACATACTTTCACTCCAAGTTATAAATCTTTTTAATTCCTTCCATCTAAACGGCCATTGTATTAGTTTGCTAGGGCTGCCATAACAAAGTACCACAAACTGAGTGGCTTACAAGACAGAAATGTATTTGCCTCACAGTTGGGGAGGCCAGAAGTCCAACATTGCAGTGTTGGCAGGGTTGGTTCCCTCTGAGGGCTGTGAGAGAATCTGTTCCATGCCCCTCATTTAGCGTCTGGTGCTTTGCAGGCAACCTTTGGTATCCCTTGGCTTATAAAAGCAATGCCCTGATCTCTGCCTTCATCTTCATATGGTGTTTTCCCTGGGTGCAAGACTATGTCCAAATTTCTCCTTTTTATAAGGACACCATATTGGATTAGGGCTCACCCTGTGGTCTCCTCTTCACTAACTACAACCACAACAACCCTATTTCTAAATAGGGTATAATATTATGAGGTATTAAGAGTTAGGACTTCAGGCTTCCCTGGTGGCGCAGTGGTTGAGAATCTGCCTGTTAATGCAGGGAACACGGGTTCGAGCCCTGGTCTGGGAGAATCCCACATGCCGTGGAGCAACTAGGCCCGTGAGGTTTTTTTTGCCACACCGCACAGCTTGGGGGATCTCAGTTCCCCGACCAGAGACTGAACCCAGGTCATGGCAGTGAAAGCTTGGAATCCTAACCGCTAGGCCACCAGGGAACTCACTCTATCCATTTTACCTGTTGATGGGCACTTATGTTGTTTCCATACCTTGACAATTATAAATAATGAACATTGGAAAACTAAAAATGGAACTACTATATGATCCAGCAATTCCACTCCTGGGTATATATCCGAAAAAAACAAAAACACTAAAAAAGAAACTAGCACCCCAAATGTTTATACATACTTTTAATGCTTTTTTTTTTTTCTTTTTGCGGTATGCGGGCCTCTCACTGTTGTGGCCTCTCCCACTGCGGAGCACAGGCTCTGGACGCGCAGGCTCAGCGGCCATGGCTCACGGGCCCAGCCGCTCCACGGCTTGTGGGATCTTCCCGGACCGGGGCACGAACCCATGTCCCCTGCATCGGCAGGCGGACTCTCAACCACTGCGCCACCAGGGAAGCCCAATGATTTCTTTCTTAAGGGAAAATAGTAAAGAAGGAAAGGATCAGAAATGGGATAGTAAATGATTTCAATTTAAATAAGTCAAGGAATGTATTATTAGAGAGAACAAAGGTCACTAAATGAAACAATATCAGCCAGATACATTACAACATGGTCTACAGACCACTGCTCTAGCACTCAATCAGAAATGATTCCTTGTTATAATCATTCTTTTGTATTTTAATAATTAAACATCTTTGGACAAGGTCCAAGATGAATTATACACTATAGTAAATTGCATATAACAAGCCTCTATCCTTTTTACAATAACATTTTTCAACATAGGCTCTCAATAGTTAATACTCACCTAATAAGAAACTGAAGGTATTCTTTTCTATTTCTCCTAATCATCTCATTCAAATCCTATCACCATGAATTTCCTGGGTACTTGGCTTTAAAATACTGTACCACTATAAACTTTAAATTCAAGCCCTGGATAGGTCTACATTCATTTCAGCAGAAGCATCTTGAAATGTTGAATTATCTTCAATTTCCTTCAATCATTTATTGTAGCTGCCAAACTGAAACGGCACACCTTAAAGGCAACGCTAAACTGAAAGGAAATAATAAAAGAGTCTCTTAAATGTTTCATTTATGAAAGCTTATTTTTCCTGCCATGAAATTTTGTGTACTATCTGAAATATATCACTTTACAAAACTGACATCTTGCATGCAGTTATTTTGCCATGATACACTTGCCAGACTTCAAGGTTTTGGGGAGGGGGGTCGGAGGGAAGGGACTGGCATGTTTTCTCAACCTTTTATAAACAGATAAGTAATAAAGAGCTAGGCTGGTTTTGGTTTTTGGCCTAAGATTGGGAGTAGGGGATTACAGAATTAAAATTAAGTCTCAATTGCCAGTAGATATCACTATAGCTACCCCCTTTTCTGGATAGCTTTAACTAATCTTCCTGGCTATATTAAAATTATACCATAAAATAAACACTTTAAAAGGCACATCAGGTCAGAGGGTGGCTGCTCTCTGAAAGGAAAACAAATCTGCAAACCAAAATTATTCAAAGCATTTTCTTGAAATCCTGCGCACAAGCAATATAATAGCAAATTAATCAAGGAGAACAAATCTACAGAATAATGTAATAAAATCTGTACACTTTTCCCCCTAACATAATTGTTAATGAAAACTATAAAATGCCAATATTTAAAATAAGCAAAATATGGTTTGTATTTCCAAAACTGATGAGTTTTAGACCAGGATATAGGGAAAAGAAATGTTTTTATTAGTTAAGTACATTCAGATCACATTTATATAAAATAGGCTGCTATTCAGTTAAAAGAGCCCCTGAATTTATCAGAGCAAGTTTACTAACTATTCTATGAAGGGAGAAAACAAGATGCCAGTTCTTCTTTTTCTCCACTTTATCTACCAAACTTAGCTATTACATGAGGCTAAGAATCACTGTTCAAACCTTTCTCATTTAATGTTACTTTGTAAAGCCAGAATTTCTGATAATTTATTGCATAAAGGTATGGTTTAACAGTATTATAAGCTAAGTGATTCCTAAAACATCTTTCTCTCCAATGACCTACGCTTAAGAAAAAGTATCTATATTCAATACATTGTCCATTTTTTAAGCATTTCCTGTATTTCTAGTCAATTTTTAAAGGCTCATTTAGAAATAATACTAATCCATTTCTAATAGCTAAGTAGAACAATTTTTTTAATTTGCAGGGTATCTTAAAAACCAATCAATTTGACATAACCTCAAATTCCAGGAATGTAAACCATAATTCAAGCTTCAGTTTTCCTCTTAAAATATTCTACTTACTAAAATGAATTCCCATCCTGCAACTATGAACAATAAGAAAATTGTGCTTAAAATAATATTAAAAGACTAAATCTCATTATTTAGTATTAGATTAATAATCCATAATTCTAATCTTAAAAGTATCTATAGCTATAGCCCCTCCAATTTGTTAATTCCCAAAGAGATTAATACAAGATATAATTAACATCTAACCTTAGAGCAGACTGTCATTCGGAACAAACTATGCTAACAATAACTGTACCATAGTCAAATAGATCAACCCATCACCCTTTATGATTCTGACTAAGGTTAATGAGCACAACTTGTCATAAATTTTCCAGTAACTCTGAAAAACTGAATTGAATGAAAAGACTAGTTTTTTCATAATACTTAAAATAGAATAAAGGCTGGAGTTGTCTTATCTGGAACCTAGCACAGTATTTAACAATGTAAATGTCATTAAGTATTTGTGAAATGAATAGACAAAAAATAAGCAACCCAATACACTTACTATCACTCAGCTCCTTACTATGTGCTAGTAAGTACTTAAAATCATACATAATAAAATGGAATACACTCAAATTGTTTTTTACCTCTAATAAACACTTAAAAGAATTGTTCACTTAAGAATCCCCAGTTTAAGATAAGGTAGAATTGGACTTTCACAAACCAATAATTTGGCTAATGACTTTCTGCAACTGCATGACATTTTTCATTTAACTTTTTTTTTCTTAATGAAATGAGAAAATATAAAGAAATGCAAGCTATAACCTTCTTTGCAATAAATAACACTAGGCCACTATATTTGATCTTAATAACATTTATTTCTCTCATGAAGAAGCTACTTTAAAAAAAAAAAATTTGAATTTTGAGGAGCCGAAGGTGAAAAAAGGAGTGAACTAACTATAAGTGTTCTTCCACTTCAAAAATCGTCTGACATCTGAGCCAGAAGTCTTTCTGCATCTATCAGTGACCACCTCTTCATGTGTCACAGAAAGAGTTCAACATGCGTTACAAAATCCATTACATTTTAAGACCATTTCCAATATCTGCTACCATAAATCAAGAAATCCACTTATTCAAGGTTACTTATGGAGAATTAGTCACACAAAAAATTTTAACAACTTCATTTTCAAAAATTAAAGTATTTTACTGTACTTGGCATTCCTATACATAATGATGTGAATTCAAAGACTGAAAGCATTAAGGGTATATAATTAAAATTCATGGGCTTAGACATAAAAAAAATCGTTTAATATTTAGAATTCTCTGTAGCAAATACTGCAGAAAAATAAATCAGAATATAAACACAATGTAATCTCCTTTGGATTTCTCCTCTGCTTAAGTGGCATTAAATAACATACAAAGTTGTTCCAAAATACTTCTATGTAATTGCTATAGCCTCAGAAACATACAATAAAAAACTCTGAAAACATGAGGCCAAGAGAACTGTGGGCACTATGCATAAGGAACAAAAACTCGTGAATTCCCCCATTCCTAAGGATTTCTAAAAACTACCTTCTTAATTTCAAGAGAAAATTTACTCAAAAGAAAAATAAAAAACAGGTCAGCTACACAACACTTACAGCTTTACTGATAGGGTACAGCCATTATGCCAAAATTCAGCCATCAATATACAACCTCATTTCCCATCTAAAGTTAATGAGAATATATTTTACTTTAAATGGGACATAGTGGCAAAGTACCAAGAATTAAAGAATAACCTTAAAAGTCTTAATTTCATACTTCAAATATCACAAAAAGCAGTCATTCCCAAAATCATGAAAGCATAATGAAATAACTTCACAGAAAAAATGGACATTTAAGTCATTTCTTTCTTTCCTAATATTATATAGTGAAAACAGATGTATTTAAAACTTCAGCATACTTCATAAAATCATTATTCATCGAAAATACACAAATGTTTGCAAAGAACATTTAACTTAAATTTCATAGTTGCTTATAAAATGGCACTTGCAAAACTGACCTGTATAAGGAAATAAGAGTCTTGTCAAGAGACAGTAAACTATAAATATAAAATATACCACAATGTTAAAAAAACCACATAATGTTCTATAGGAAAATCAATAAGGATAACTTAATCTTTCTGGGGGAAAAGTATTTAGCATTACAAATTTAAAATGCAAATTTTACACACTAATTCAATATGGAATACATTTAAACCTTACAATGGCACATAATCATCATCTATTTTGTGGAAAACAATAAAAATTATGTACTTTTTGAATATGTGTACATCAAAACCAAAAGGTTAGCTTTTACTTTTTCCTTTATTGGCAATTTTGGATGCATTTTTAGGTTTTGGTTCCCATAGGGCATTTTTTACAAATCTTGAAGCCGCAGCCCTGTCTAGCTTGCCAGCCTTTTTCTTGTCTGTTATTTCCTTGACTCTGTTCATGTATACTCTGATTCTCTCCTTAAAGACAAAAAAAGAAGAAAGGCAACAGATTTACTAAGCTGCTCACCACTGAGTTCTATTATACTATACCTCAGTTCAATTCAACAGCTTTGTATTTATTGCTTATTGAGTGGCGCTAATAAGTGCAAAGCGCATAGGATAAACACATTCCATGTGCTCCTGGAGTTCAGTCTGAGGGGAATACAGATATCAAAAAAGTCAGAAGTGTTCTGAGTGTTTCAAAAGAGGAAGATCTAGACACTACAAAGATAAACATTTAATTGTTTATATGTGGTTATACTAAATTTTTAAATTTAGCATTCACCTAAATCCACATACTAACTCTCTTGTATCTGAAGTCTATAATCTAAAATAGAGCTTTCGGGATTTCCCTGGTGGTCCAGTGGGTAAGACTCTGCACTCCCAATGCAGGGGGCCCGGGTTCAATCACTGGTCAGGGAACTAGATCCCACATGCATGCCACAACTAAGAGTTTGCAAGCCGCAACTAAGAAGCCCACATGCCACAACTAAGAAAGCTGCATGCCACAACTAAGATCCCACATGCTGCAACTAAGACCTGGCGCAGCCTAAATAAATAAATAATTAATTAATTAAAATAAAGCTTTCACATACTTTCAACATACAAACTAAACTCTCCAGAAATTTTTCTAAACAGGAAATGGCTAAGGCGTATTTAACTATTTATTTTTTTGTGTTACCTTCATGTCACAATTAAAATAAGTATAATGAAAATACAAGATCTTTTTATCCAATGTCATAGTTCTGACTGAAAAGCACATGATATTTTCTAATGAAATATACAGTTCTAATCAGATTTTACAAGGTGAGAAACATACTAGGTTGCTGTACCACTTTGAATCTTCTGAGACCACTAATCAGAATAAAGGGCTATTCTATACTTCAGTTGGAGAAATAAAGGCGTGAGAGCTATAAAACAGCAGAGTAAATGATTGATCACTGCTTAAAAGTTTCATTAAAGTAATCAAAATAGTTATATAAACATACACAGAAAAATGCAGAACCTTAGAATTTTTTAATTTTAAGAAACTGACAACCCTGTTCAAAACCCTCTCATGGCTCCCTATTTCTCTGAGTAAAAGCCAAAGTCCTCACAACACACAACCAACCCAGCCCTGCCCAGAATGATCCTCCCTCACAAACCCACATGGCCAGCCCTCTCTTCCTTCCAGTCTCCTCAAATGTTCACCTTGTTAATAAGTGCTGCCTTTACTATTGAAAATGGCAATCCTACCCAAGCACTCCAATGCCCCTTACTCTGTGCTATTTTTTCTTTTTTCCCACAACGTAACTTTCTAACATACTATATATTCATATGTATTTATTATTTGTTGTTTGTTTGATTATGTTGTTTGTTTCCCTCCACTAGATAGTCTGGCACCTGCCACAAAGGCAGAGATATTTATTGGCTTTATTCACTGAGGAAGTATCTCACTTGGAAATAATGCCTGGCTTCCAGTGGGCATTCAAATATTTGTCAAATGAATAAACTATTTTCAATGCCCTTCTCCATTCATGATAGATATGGCAAATAGGCTTCCTCTCACATACTAACTCTGTGATCAATTAGTGACATCTGTCACAAGGTCAGAAAAGGGGAATAGGTTTATGGATGCTTTTCATTTATCAACCCTTGTCCAAAATATAAATGTACTCCTCCATAAAGTGGATTCTGAGGGAAAAAGAAGGCAGATGATTTTATCTTTTTCCAGTGACAGAATTAAGTATTACACTACTCCAAATAACTTTGTGTTTGAGAGAAGAAAGAGGAATTTTATAAATGTAAAGTCCATATTAGAAAGGTGAAAGCAGATGATACAATGCATACTTCTTAAGATTTAAAGCCAGTATCACTTGTCAAATCAAGCTCTATGGATCATACTGCTTTATATTTTTGCTTTAAGTATCTTTCACAATTTCTGTATTTAAAAATAAATTTACTTTTCCCCCAAGAAATTTAAAAGAAGAAAATGTCTTAGTCTACACATTTAAAAATTGAAGATGGCAGATCTGGTTTACTCATTTTTTTAAATAAATGACCAAGTGCTTTACTAAGTTATAAAAAAAATACATAACCACCATAAAACTTTAGAACAATAATACAGTGTCAAGTGTATTTCACATATATATTTACCTTATATTTTATAAACACAAAGAATAAATTTATTAATATTCTTATTCATAAAGCCAAGTCAAGAAGGTAACCATAAGTTTGATTTCTAAATTTTTTTCTTTCAAATTGAATGATTTGATTTAATTTTTGAAGTCAGCAAAAACTCCAAGATACCAGACCTTATATAATATACTATACTTATACATCTAAATGGAATACAAAGACAAACCTAGAAGATTTATTACAGGTTGTAAATATGTCACTAATGCAGAATTACTGGACAGTACACATACAACTGGTGCCAAAAAAGCTTTTAGCTTTGTTGCCGAAGTGGATTCTTTACTGCTGAGAAAATGAATTAATGGAAGAATTGAAACGGTGGAGGAGAAACTTTCCCGTCTTGGCTAGTAAATCAACTAGAATATACTTTTAAGAATTGCATAAGAGTTTAAAAAAAAAAACAGGCAGTTGTAGAGATGAACAGGATTTCAAGAATTTATAGGAAAAATAATATAGCACTTATAAATAATTACTAGAATCGTGACATTTTCCCATCCACAGATTTATATAATATATGGAACACCCTTCTCTGACAAAGGTGAGAGAAAGAAAAACTAAAGGCACGATGAAATCTGGCTCACTTTCGTAATTTCATCCCTCAATAATTCTGTTCTCCACAATTAGTGTGATAAAGGTACTGCGATTTTACCTTTAGAAACACTACAACAGACATTACACGTAAAATAAAAAGAAATCGATCCACTGCAATCTTACCAATTCCTGCTTTACTGGATGTTCCTTAGGATTAACTCCCTGCGTTGCCAAATAAACTACAAGAGAAAGATTTCATGGAATAAAATGCATATATATTAATTAAGAGCATTAATTAAAGAAACTCCAGTTACAAAAAGGAAACGTCACACAAATTATTAACTAAATCTTAAATTATTCAACCTCTTTGTAATATTAAATGTATGTGTGGCTCATGGGCATCTGGTATTCTGATTTAAAAAGAAATAAATATCTGACTATTAAAATTGCCATAAAGTATAATTGCTAGCATTTTAAAAAATAAGTCACCTTTGACATGGTAAATAATTTGCTTTCTAATTAACTCTAAAGTAATATACATACCCCAAAACATTGAATTCAATGTGTAAGCAGAAACTAAATCCACTTTTGCTTGTTCAAGTGGGTCCAACTATTAAAAAAGAGGGAGAGAGAGAAAGAAAAAGAAAAAAGAAATTAAAACTTTGAGCACCATCACATATTTTAAACTTTCACCAAGTACAATGTATCAAAGAAATGTTTTTTTCACTTCCTATAATCCAATAATCAAACCAAATAATCTGGAAATAATTTGCAAAAAGAAAAGTTTTGTTAACCAGTGATTTTTGCCCACAAATTTTCACTTCAGCGTACCATCTTTAAGTTAAACAAGGAATGTGTATAATCCAAAATTAAAAAAAATTCTTTTGAATTATTTTAATTTCAGGATTTACAATCTGGGCTTTGTATGTCAAAAGTAATTCATCAATATAAACATTGTACATGATGCATTTATGTATAAGAAGCAGGCTAAAATGCTTAGGCAATACCAAAGACAGAAGAAACATAATGAGATTTGTTTTAGACTGTCAAAGTCAATTTACTCGTTTTGTCCTATAGGGTTTCCAGAAACCCTGATAACATCATTGTAATACTTAAAAGGTCAAAGGTAGAGTCTGTCAAAAAGAATGCTGGGAGAGCTTTTTTTAATTCAAAACCAAGTCAAAATAAAAATATAGTTAGGAGGTATTTCCTAAGCTTGGAGTTTGTTATATTTTCCCCTTAAAGATATCCAAACACTTAAAAATTGAAATAAAGGGGGAAAGGGGCATATTTCATGTATCTGTTTCTTCTTCTATGTGTTTCATAACATAGCACTCGGTTTTATGAATACATTTTTAGAAATTACTTAAAATACCTTCTGCAACAACTCATTTCTAGAAACAGACATCATGGTCTTCAGCATCTCATCCACAGCACCAATGGAATTCTCAAATGTTGATAAATATTCATGAATTTCTACTGGATAGTCTTCATTAATTTCTTCGCCTGCCATTATGTTCAACTGGGAAAAAATTAAATTCTTAGTTCATACTGGAGACAGAGAATGCTCTCTAGGTTACAAAAAAAAATTAATAGGTCATATCATATGTTTCAAAAGTGCTAAAAGAGTTAAAACCTGAAGTTAATTAAACAAATCTTCTTAGAATATAATTCTGGAGCAACCACGTTTAAACTTCCCCTCTTCTTAGGCTGCTGGGGAGTGGGGGTGGGCTGCCAGGATAGGACCCACCCAAGTTCATTAATGCTACACATATCAATCCCTCAATCCCTCGATGCTTTTTGAGAACTAAAGAGATACGACTACCAAACATGTTATATCAATAATAAAAATCCTACATTTTAAAAACTTTCTGTTGAAGTTAAAGACCAAGCAAAGCAATGAAAGTGTGATAAATATACACTACCCCCTGATGCTTGCTGAAAAAAATAAGCAAAGCTCTTTTTTTAAAAAACATACATATTAGCACTTGTAAATTTAGATGTTGATCTAGCAGCATGGTATATTAAACCAAAAAATTAGAAATCTTAGATCTGAAATATTTTATGATTATTTATCACTAAAATTACTTTTCAAGCCTATATTTATATTTATATATATTCCTTAAGCTTAAAATATTAATAAGAAATTGAAGAGTCAATAGATCACATAAAGTCTGTAAGCAGAAAAGATGAAACATGGGAGAAATAAACTATATGGTTTTCATTTAGGCTACAGCATACCTTGACGGCCCATTCTTTAAAATTCACATTTACATCATAATATTTAATAGCTATATGAGGAAAAGAAAAGTCCACATCAATGTATTTAATACGGTATCTAAGATCAAACTTCAGAAGCAATTCCAAGCCACTGTACCATCCTTAGGTTTTATTAGCTGAAAATACCTCTTTCATTACACAGCTAAGGAGAACATCAAGAATGTGCAAAATAACAAACAGCATAGCCAAATTGAAGTAAAGGGACTCGGGCTTTCCACCTTGCCTGATCACTGACTTTGTTACCTTAGATAAATCACTGAATCTCTCTGGGCCCCAAATATCTCATCCATTAAATAAGGCATTTGGTCTAATGATCTCTAAAGTCCCTTATAATTCTAAATGTTATGACTGTCATTTAAGTTTTAAAAGTACTACTTGAATATTTAGTCACAATATATCCACATTTCTATTCAACAAATACAGTCCACTGAGACATCTGGTTTCATTTAAAATTTTAGAAAAGTGAAGTCCAGGGGTCTATTACTACTCACACTGTAAAGTTATTATCCAACTACTGTGCAAACAGCAATTAAACAAAGGACTATGAGAAAAGAAAACCACACAGGAAAGAACTGTGACTTCCTATTTCAAAAAGTTAACTGAAAATACGGATTTGCCTCTCATTCCTCCCAGAAAAATCTCTCCAAAATGACAGAAGAAACACAAAAATAAGTCCATAGTAATGCTGGAAACCAAGAAGGGCACATATCCATCAGCCGACCTCAACAGCAGAAATTTTTCTAAGCTAAAGAGCAAATGGGATTAGACTGATAGGGAACAGAACCAAGGAGCCTGCAATCCCTTACAAACAAAAGAGAAGGAGAATCTAGGAATAAACCCAAGATGAAGGACAGTAAGAGGTGAACCATGCGGGCTGAAAGCTGCTAAACAAATCTCCCAATCTGTGAAAGGACAGCTCCAGCATCTACTGCCCAGATAAAGGTATTAGTACAGGGACAGACACAAATATAGAGAAGACTTGATATTTCTTTTCTTTACATAAAATTTTAAACCAATAAATTTGAAAAATCTGGATGATAAGAATGAGGTGCTAGGAAAAAAAATTACCAAAACTAACCTAAAAAGAAGTACATAAAACAAATAGATCATTACACAGACAAAAAAAAAAAAAACACACACTTTAAAGAAGTCAAAGATCTACGCTTCAAAAGGGTTCCAAGTCTAGAAAATATTATAGGTAATTTCTTCCAAACCTTTAAGAAACAGTTAATTTTTATGGTATTTAACTGTTTAAGAACATAGAAGGAGATGGAAAACTTAGATACCTATTACCCAACATACACAAAAATAAACTCCAGATGAATTTAAAAGATAAATGTATAAATGTATTAAAAGATTATATACATTATATAAAATGTGTATATAATCCAAATGAAACCCAAATGCTATAAAAGGAAATGGCTGACAGACTTAAATACATAAAAACTGAAAAAACATCTATATGGTAAAAGTATACCATAAGCAAAGTTAAATGCAAGAAACAGCACGGGAGAAAATATGTGCCAAAATACAACAAAGGATTAGTCAGATTATATAAAGAGTTCCTACAAAGCATAAAACAGATTAAAATAATGAAGATCTCACCCACCAGATTGTCAATAATTTTAAAGACTGGCAAAGTTTGACGTTAGCAAGGGTATACACTGGAGGTGGAATATAAATTGGTACAGATTTCTTAAATGCACACACCCTTTGACTCAGGATATCCTCTTCAGAAAGTAGCCTACAGAAATCCTTGTATACATGCATATAAGTTTATTAAAATGGACTCTTCAGACCCTTCTCTTAAAGTGGGGACTTTGCCTTACATCAATTTTTCTCTCTGCTGGATCATTGCCCATAAGCTTGAAACATTTTATTCCTCCATCTTAGATAAGAAACAAAAGAAACACCTTGACTTCATATCCCCCTCCAGCTTAAGCCCCATTTTCTATCTCCCTTTTAGAACAAACTCCTCAAAAGGGTTGCTAATATTGAATACTAGAGTTCCAGTTCCTCTCCTTCCATTCTTTCTTGAATCTACTACAATCAGACCCCCTATTTCTCACTCAAAATTGTTCTTGTCAAGGTCACCCACTCAGCCACATTGTCCAATTCAATGGTCAATTCTCAGTTCTCATCGTTTGACATAGCTGGCTCAGTCTGTCTGGTTTCTAGGGCAGCACATTTCCTTGGTTTCTCTCTTACCTCACAGGTTGCTTTCTTGGTCTACTTTGCTGCATCCTTTTCATATCCTCAAGCCTCTTAACCTTGACGTGCCCAAGGGCTGTCCTTGAATCTCTTCTCTAATTTACTCTCTAGGTGAGCTCTGGGTTTAAACTATATTAATAAACTGATGACTCCCAGGTTTGCATCTCCAGCCCTGACCTCGCCACTGAACTCCAAATTTAATGTCCAACCACTTACTCAGTACCTTGGTTGGCTGTTAATATATTCTCAAATGTAATGTGCCCAAAGCCCAATTCCTAATCTTGCTTACTTTATCTTGTAATAACCTATAATGGAAAAGAATCTGAAAAAGTATATGTATGTATGTATGTATGTATGTATGTGTGTGGATATACAGTAAGTCCCCTACATATGAACGAGTTCAGTTCCGAGGGTGCGTTCGTAAGTCCGATTTGTTCGTAAGTCCAACAAAGTTATCCTAGGTACCCAACTAACACAATCAGCTACGTAATACTGTACTGTAATAGGTTTATAATACTTCTCACACAAATAATACATAAAAAACAAACAAATACAAAAAATAAAGAAAACATTTTTAATCTTACAGTACAGTACCTTGAAAAGTACAGTAGTACAGTACAACAGCTGGCATACAGGGGCTGGCATCGAATGAACAGGCAGGAAATAAACATACCATACTACTGTACTCTATACAGTACTATACAGTAAAGTACACAAAAGGATAACCACTTGTAGAGGATGCATGCAAGTGACAATGTACGCCAGACACTTGAACTAACTTACATGATTGGACACGTGAATGTACATTCGCATCTTTGAAAGTGCACAACTTGAAGGTTCGTATGTAGGGGACTTACTCTGTGTGTGTGTGTGTGTGTGTATACACACACACACACACACACACACACATATATATATAACCAAATCACTTTGCTATACACCTGAAACTAACACAATACTGTAAATCAACTATACTTCAATAAAAAAAAAGAATCTAATCTTGCCTACTACAGTCCTCCCCATCTCATTTCATGGCAACTCCACCTTTTCGATTGCTCAGACCTAAAATTACAGAATAGTCCTTGACTCCTCTCTCACCCTATCTTTAAAACATATTCACATCCTACCACCTCTACTGCTACCACCCTAGTCCGAGCCAGTCCGAGCCATCATTGTGTCTTGCCTGTGTTGTTGCCATAGCCTCCTAAACGGCTTCCCTGTTTCCATTCCAATAGTTTATTATCAAGAAAGTGATCATCTCAAATCTAAGTCAGATTCTACCATGCCTCTGCTTGGAAACCTTCAAAGGCTTGCCGCCTCACTCAGGAAGAGACAAAGTCTTTATAGTGGCCGAAAAAACCCTGACTCTCTGCTGCCTCCTCTGTGACCTCATCTCCTCCCACTCTGCCCCTGGCTCACTCCATTCCAGCCATAATGGCCTCACTGCTCTTCTTCTTATTGGGCATGCCCCTATCTCAGAGCCTTTAGACTTCTCTCCTTCCTAGAATGTTTCTCCCCCACCAATGGCTTCAAAGCTCATGACTTCACCTCTGCCAGATCTCTACTCAAATGTTATCTATTGGTAAAGCTTTCCTGACCATCCTATTTTAAAATGCATACCCCTCTTCTCATTCCCAGCACTTCCTATCTCCTTCTTCACCCTTCAGGCCTCAAAAGCATCTGACATATTTCATTTATTGTCTGTCTACCTCCAAAAGAAGGTAACTACATGAAAACAGGCAGTTTTGTTCACTACCACTGCCCAGCAGTCGATAAACATTTGTTGAATGAAGACATTATAACCAAATACTGGGAATAATCTAAATAGTCATCAATAGGGGAACAGTTAAATGAATTATACCTTATCCATCCAAAAGAGTGAAAATAAAGAAGTAAATCCTTATGTAGTAATACACGATAAGTGGTGAAAAAAAGTCATAGAACATAGTACATAACACGTAATGTGTCTAAGAGATGCCATTTATTTAAAAAAAATTGTATATGTAGATATGTAGAAAAAGGTCTGGAAGGAGACATACAAAAATAGACATTCTTTCTGAGAAGGGATAGGAAATGCGAATGGGATCAAAGCAGACTCATGTTTTTAGCTCTTCATTCTTTGTTGTTTAAATTTCGTTATTTCAAAAAGCATGTATTAAAATTGTAATAAAAAGAAACAATCATTAAATTTAAATAAAGGCATATTTTAATAAAGTATTTTGGCTTTTAACAAATACTGCAAGTATAAAAAACACAAAAAAGCCTTTATTTAAATGTGAATTTTTTCATTCGATTTTTCTATTGGAAAATATTTCCCCTCTCAAAATCATGATAGGGATTTTTCCTGCAATTATTCCTTGTCCCTAAGCCCCAGTAAACAAGTAGCTATTTATTGTTAAAATGGGTTACGGTGAACACTGAAAGCAAGGCAGTAAGTAAGAATAATGACTCTCATTAAATCTGAACTGAACCACTTGCCTTTTTCCTAACTAAAAAATAAAGGCAAGGTAGACTGAAAAATAAAGGTGCTTCTATTATCAGAAATTCCCCCCAATTCAAATGATTTCTCCTAACATTCCGTACAGATAGTTCCTGAGTGTTTGTTCCTTCCACAGGGAGCACTGCAAGGAGGGAGCTGCAGAAGCCGCCCTCTGGTCCCCTTTGTTACTCAGATGCCAGGATGAAGCAGTGAATGGATGGTTACCAGCAGCCACAGCCAACATCTGAACCCCACTGCCTGTGAGCCAGGCACTACTCTAAGCAGCCACACTCATTCATTTACTCCTCACAGACAACAAACGGACCCACAGTGAGTTTCCGTAACTTGCCCGAGACTGTATGTGGTAAATGTCCAAAGAAGAGAAAGAAGAGAACTCACCCCCCTCTGCCCTTCACTTGCTGCCTGGTTCTACAGGGACTCCCCACCCCTCCACCTACTCCTTCTAAAGCGCAGGCTGCAAGTGGAGAAGGTGCCTCTCTTCATCCCTCAGGAAGGTCTGGCTGAGACTCAGGGGCAGAGGGGAGAAACCCTGCCCAGCAATCCCTACAGGACGTTACTGCCATTCCTTCCCTCCTCTCGTTGGTGATGAGAGCCACAGTGCCGACAGGAGAAAAGGAGGGGCACACGACATCATCCCCTACCTCCTCCCCTCCATTCTCTGCTTCAGGGAGCTCAGTGCAGCCTGGAACCTGGAAGTCGCCCCTCATCGCTTCCTCAGGCCCCAGTCCCATCAGTTCTGTCAATACGGCCTCCTTAATCTCCTTAGCCACAAGCTTTCCCCCATTCTCACTAACTAGATCATTTCAAGAGCCTTGGAGTAGTCCCCCTACTGTCAATTTTTCTCCACTCTCAATGTTAGGATGTTACAAAACATAACTTTTCCATAAAGATAGTCTGGTCATGGTACACCCCTGCTTAAAATCCTGCAATAGTTTCCCGCCACCTTGAAGGTAAACTCCTAACCCCTTATGTGGACGTGAGGCCCTTTACGATGTGGCCCTTGCTTGCCTGACTAGCCTCATCTTTCATTGCTCCCCTCTTCCAATCCTATAGCTGTAGCCACCACGGCAGTTTTCCAGATGTTCTATGCCCATTCAGCCTAACCTTTCGCCTGTGTGGCTCTCTATACGTGAACCATCCTTCCCACTTCACTTTGTTCAAACCCTGCTTACGTTTGGAGGTAAGATCAGGTTTCCCTTTAGTGCATAGGACTTCTCTGAGTGCCACCCTCCCATTCCCTCTGTCTGGATAAGCACAGCTACAGGTTCTCATGTCACCTAAAACACTATCTGGTGACATGTGTTGATTTACTTAACCTTGACTACAAGCTCCCTGAGGGGGTGGTGTCATCAATATGTCACCGCCATGCTGATGTGTCACCAGTGGCTGACACACAGAATGACTTTATGTCTCAACTTGCCCAAGAGAGTCCCCATGTATGTCTATTGTTTCAGCTTGCCAACTGCTCAGCTCCCCATTTCTCTTTCAGAAGTCCCAGTTTGAGCAATAAATTATAGGGTTACCCTAACAAACGTAGGTTCTCTGACCCTTGCCACCACTCCTCACCCCACTTTGTTAGAGAACATGAGACCCGAGAGAGTGGCTCCTGGTACCAGCTGGGGTTCACCCAGAGCAGCGGAACCAGTAGGAGGTATTCTGAAGAGATGTACTGCAAGAAACTGGTTTATGCAATTGTGGAGGAATCTGCAGGGCAGGTAAGCAAGAACGAACATGCTGGAACTCTTGGCTGCAAGCTGAAACTGCTGTCCACGGGTGGAACTTCTTTTTCATCAGGGAAGCTTCAGCTCTGCTTCTAAAGTTTTCTAATTAATTGGATCAAGCCCACCCAGATTATCTAGAATAATAAAAGTCAACTGTTTGTGTATTTCGATTATATCTACAAACACCTTCAGAGCAATAGCTAGTTTGGTGTTGGACTGAATGGGGGCTGCACATCAAAAAGACCATCACACTCCTTTAAGCCTCCAGAACTACAGCCAGGAAACGTATATTCCCGGCATCACAAATTGTTGCTCTGACAGCATTTTTCCACAATAGACATGTTATTGATGACTGTCAGGATCCCAAGTAATAAAACTAGAGTTCAAATTCCAGTTAACAAATGTGGAAGAAATCATAACCTTTAAAACAAAAAAGAAAATCACCATTTTGCAACCCCTAGTGAAATTACAGATTCACGTAATGTTCACCGACAGATAAAAGGGGAGGAGTGAGACTGCCCGCGCACCGCAATGAAGACCCAACGCAGCCAAAAATAAATTTATTAAAAAAAAAACCTGTATTCTTTAGCTCTATTTTATTCAAAGAACTATATGAATGGATTGCCTTCCCTACACCTAAATTTTCTAGCCACCATAAGGCCACTTTCTCCCTATTCTCATGGTACAAAAGCCTTTCTAGCCTCGTGCTCTCTAGAAACTCCTCCTAGAGTTGTTGTGAGGACTCCCTGCCACCAACATGTTTGGCCTGCTTAACTCGGCTCCCTCATCAACAATGCTTTCTCAAGGAAGCATTCCCTCTTGCCTCACAATGAGTCACATCCACTAGTTACACAGTCTCACAGCACCATGTATTTCTCCATATCATTGTTGTAATTTTATATTTCTGTGATTATTTGAATAGTGTCCATCATCCACACTGGACTGTAAGCACCGTGCAGGACAAGTCTTTGCTCATATACACTCCAAATATCAGGGTAGCATGTCATAGATGCTAAATAAATATCTACTAAAGAAATGACTCCTCAGTGCCTGGCACGTAGTCAATGCTGAGTAAATGTGGAGTATGTGCTAGGAAGAGAGTAGGGATAAATAAAGCAACTGTCAGACAACCGAGAAAGGACCCATTTGAAGGTGGGTAGCATTAATTTGGGTCTTTTGTGAATTTCTTTAGCAGGGTTCAGTAGGCCTGGAGCAAGAATGGTAATCCAGAATGAGGAACTGACTAATGGATACAAAGGGAAGGACTTGCAAAAGCATCTTGAAGACAGCTGACTGGGAGGTATGGCTTTGAAGGGAGAGAAGTAAGGCTTTTTCCTCTGCTTGCAATACCCCCTCCCCCCACTCCTCCCCTGTCTTCTGGGCCTAGTAAAACCTATTAATCCTTTAAAACACACATCAAATGCCCTCTCTTCTATAAAGGCTTCCATATCTCCCAAACAAAAGTAGTCTCTTCTTCCTCTTTGCTCCCAAGGTTCTCCAGACCGTTATCACTTATCCATTAATACTCCTTCTCATGTATCTTGATAAATCCAAAAATGTCAGTCCTCATTTATCTATCTGATCCATAACCAGCGCCCAAGAATAGTGAACACATTACTTCACCCTGAATTCCACAACACTACACTCTCAAAACTGTCCTTGTCCCCCGATGGCTGTTCTTTCTGTCTACTTTGTTGGGTCTTCATCTCCCCAAACCTATAAAGGCTAAGATGCCTAAAGACTCACGTCTTGTACTGCTTTCCCGTTTACATTCACTCCTTTGGCGATTGTCTCCGGTCTCACGATTTTAAATACCATGTGACTCCCAAATGTTCTTTTCCAGCAATGACCTCCCCTCTGAACTCCAGACTTGGTAGACTCAATTGCCTACTCAACATCTCCACTTGGATGACTAACAGAGATCTCAAACTTAACACATCATAATGAACTCCCAATTCTCCCTCACAAACCTGCTCCTCCCATAGTTTTCCACTTCTCAGTTAATGGCAATTAACCATTCTAGTTGCCCAAGCCCAAAACCTTGACAGTTCTCTTACAACCCACATTCAATCCATAAGCAAATCTGTTAGCTTTACCTACAAAATTCATCCAAAATTGAACTGCTACTCACCACAGTCTTTCCAGCTGTGAAGCTGCTATCACCTCATCTGAATTATTACACCTTCCTAATTAGTCTCCTGGCTTTGCCCTACCCCTCTCTCCAACAACTTGCTCTTAACACAGCAGGCAGAGTGATCCTATTAAAAACCTAAACCAGATCATGTCACTCCTCTGTTCAAAACCTTCCACTGGTTATTTACCCACTGTATCTCCAAATGATTAACATAAAGTCTTGCCACGTACTTAATAACTATTTGTTCACTAACTAAAAACAATGAAAGTAAACTGGAACCAAATTTTGGAGAATCTCAATATCAGATTAGGATAGTGACCATGTGGATCCAAAAGAAAATATATAATAATGTACATTCCAGGGCTGTTTCCATTCCTATACTAAGTAGAGTTACATACAATTATGAACTAAGCCAGGAACAAATCCAAAATATATATAATTTGGGGAGAAAACTAGAAAGACATCCGCAAATGTTGCATCAGAATTCTATTAACGTAATGACCTTTTTGCACTGCATTACCTTAGAAAATGATAGTGAAATGTATATACAACAATCTCTCCATAAATATTGTTGTCTTTGGCAGATAGTCTACACTAGTGCAGCCTGTAACTCTCCTTCATACTTAGAGTAAAATCACGGAGAAAAGATAGAGATGCTGGCCTCTAAAAGCAAATTTATCCCAAAGTCTCATAGTAGAAAAAGATATAAATTACAAAGAGGTTGCTCAAGATCGAGATGAATAATTAAATCAGATTACAATGAAATTACTTCAATTGTTAATTCTAAAGTTTAATTCGAAGTGTTTTCAAAATTATTGATGTGAAGCAGTAAAATTACCTTCCAAAACTATGGAATTTGCTTATGACAATATTCTCATCTCCTCTCAGGTGTACTGTGCAGGTTAAATAAATAATATAGGTAAACTTCTTAGAACAGTGCCTGGCTCAGGACTCAATACATTAACTAGTAATACTAGTTATTATTTTACTAAAGTGAAAATGATCAAACACCCCAACCCAGTGGGGACTATTTAGAGCCATATTTTAAGGGTCAACTGTTTGGAAACAGTCGCTGAGATAAAACACATAAAGAGCCATTTGAAAATTTTAAGACTGTTATGAAAAATTATATCACCTCTGAACTGCAATACATACAACACAGCTATCTGAAGACAGCTATAACATCTTTTGACTCAGAACCGTTCTAATTATTTTGAAAAAACATTGTTCACACAATCATTATTTTCTTTCAACAAAACAGTGAGCTCTATCATTTTCCATCAATCACAAACAGTTCACGGAATTTCAATAGGAATTATTTGGTTATTTTCTAATCCAAAGTCAACATTCGGTTAAGTCTCGGGTCAGTCTACTATAGACAGTCCAAAAAGATTAATAAGTGTTTACTTATGATTAATAAACATCTCATTGGGACAGATACATCTTTATCAAGCCAAAACTGTTGCAGTCAACAAACAGCAAGACACAAAAGATACTTTCAAACAGAAGTTTCAATCACACTAAACTTTCCTGGGCCGTAAAGAAAAACCACTTTTTTGAGATTCCATTAGATTTCACCTCAAAGTCGAAATTAGCCTACCATCTCGGGTGGGCTAATGTTGCAGTGGCAGGCAGTGCGTGATCATGTATGTGAATGATAACGGATGACACGGGAAAGCTACTCCCCTACATCTGCCACTTAGGCCTTCCTCCCTCAACCAGGTTTGAAGGCAGCTGAAAATTAACAGTGAAGTCACGTGCTCTTAATTTCTCCGCCCTCCAATACTTGAGAGGCGGAGCTAAGAAGCGAGGAAAAAGCGAAAGGCCGGACCCAAAGACGTGGAGGGCCAAGGTAGGCCGAAGCCAGCAAGCAGCCACAGGAAAGCGGAAGTGGGGGATCTTGCCACGACGCTACCCCAACGCTCGCATTCGCGGAAGGCTACGCAGCCCAGTCCCCCTCCCCACAGTCAGCCGGAGGGTGACAGGGCGCTTCCAGGAGAAGCGAACCTAAAAGCACGAGAAATTCCAACCCCAGCTCTGAATAATACCTCGCGGGCCTTCCACTCCTGTCTCCCAGAAAGCAGTCGGCGGCGGTGACGTCAGCAGCGCGCCGGCTCTGCCCGCGGCGCGAGCGGCGCTCTCCGGTGACCTCACGCTGCTCGCCCCGCCCCTTCGCTCCTTTCCCTTCCGCCTCCAAAGGCCGTGCTCCAACCGTGCCGCAGGCCGAAGGTGTAGGAGGGGTTGGGGCGGGGCGCTGGCACCTTTTCAAGATTTGCATTTGGCCAACGCCCACCGGATTAGAAATTGAGCATATTTATCCAGAAAAAAAAAAAATGTTAGTTACTAAAGCTTTGTGCTGGTTTTTACATTCGCTGAAACTCGTTGCAGGGCCCAGGTTCTCTCCCATTGTCCGCCTCAAAATTAGCCTCCAAAGCAGCTTCCTGAGTTATCTGTGGTGAAAGTTTGGGTTCTTTGTTTTTCCAACCCGTCGCTACGAAATTATTTTGTAAAATACAATCAAAATGAATTGCTTGAAAGATGGATTAAAAGGCAAAAGAGAAGCCTAGATTTCTAATTATTTCAAAAAACATAAAACTGCACTGCAATAAATGAAATCAGAACAAACATAAGAGGAAAAAAAGACAAAGATTGCATATTGCTACTTGAACGATTAGGAGCATCGTTTTTACATTCCTGACTTTATTCCACAATCGTAATTTAACGAAAAGTTATGCATGAAATAGCGATTCCATATATTAAATGCCTACAAAAGCACTTTGAACAAACACCGTGTGTGTCAATACTAAAGTATTTTAAGTGGCAAATGAGCTTTCTTCTGGTTTCTTCTTCTAGTCTACTGGGATTAAAGATAAGGCTTCTGGTTGAGGGTGGTGAGTATCTAAACTGTTTCTCTGTTTTGTTTTTACACTCAGTAGAGAAACAGAGTTAAGTTGATGGGAATGGGAGAAGAGTTTTCAAAGAAATTTCTGCAAGCTAAGAATATCCATTTTTAACTTTTATCTAAAATAAAACAGGGACTTCCCTGGTGGTCCAGTGGCTAAGACTCCATGCTCCCAGTGCAGGGGCCAGTGTTCGATCCCTGGTCAGGGAACTAGATCCCACATGCCACAACTAAGAGTTCATATGCTGCAACCAAGGAGCCAACTAAAGATCCCAGGGTGCCACAACGAAGACCTGACGCAGCTAAATAAATAAATAAATATTTTTAAAAAGTAAAATAAAACAAATGATGACGTTTTCAAAATTCATCTTCAATCCTTCGTCAATTGCCATTTCCAACAACTTATCCTTTAAAGTTATCTTTAAGATTAAATTATCTCTTGATGAAAGAAATAGATTCCAGATTTTATACATAGTTAGAGTCACCTCAAAATATCGCAAGTTGCAATGTGGTCCTACTACATATGACTACTACACAATCCACACAACTTGGGACTCACAGTGTGAGTTCAACAACATCCAAACTAATCTTATACCCTACTCAAGAAAACCAGTTCACAGACCTTAGTTGTTGGAGTGATGCCAAATTGTCATAAAAGGTTTTAAATGATTATTCTCAATTTCTGCATTCATCTCATTGTGGACAGGTAATAAGAAATAGTTCAGAGATGGGCGCCAGTCCAGAGATCACATTTTCAGTAGCACAATCCTTGAGAGTTGGGTGCATAACCTTACCAGGAAGACTGTTGAGATCTGGGAAGACTGAAACACCCAGAATAACTCAGAACCTGACAGTTCATCCAGCACCAAAGTGATAATGAGGCTTCAAGGCAAATTGTCAGACCTGTGTCATTTAGGTCATCAGGAAGCAAACACTGAAATGGAGTTAGTAGTACAAGAGGTTTGAGGTGTGGGGGAAGCAGAGATGTCTCTGAAAGATAAAGACGTAGGAAGCAGGATTGAGCAGAAAGCCTCAGACCGTGATGGACATCTGACAGGGTCTCACCACCCCAACAGTGAGTTCCAGAGCAAAGACTGCCCCTTAAAGGAGACCACATTGGGCAGAAATGGCCAGGAACTGGCACCCACCTCTATATTCAGTCATTAGCAAGAGCATGGCTTCAGCTTAAAAACGGAAGTAGAGCCTAAAGATGCTGCCAGGTGGCGGCTCTCAGTCAACTGCACTTCTACTACAGAACGGTAAATTCTTTCTTAAAGGGAGATCTGCGGGGCACATTGCCTGAACTGCTGTACACCTAACCATCAACACCACAGTAGCACCACAATCCCATGATTTGTTCAACAAATATTTACTGAGTCCCTATTAAATACCAGACTCTATTCTATGTCTTATAAGTAGAGCAGTGACAAAATGTCCTTCCTTGTTATGGAGCTTACATTCAAATTTACAGCTGGGAATACCTCCCCCTCTTCTTTTCCTCCCCTTTCTTCCACTTTACTTTCCTCTTCTTTTCCTTCACCGAACTTTTTTCTCCTATAATTACTGATTTCAACATTTAAAACTTCCAGATGTATGCTTGAGTATTGCTGCCAGAGAATGCTCAGATGGTGAGATTTTCTATCTTGAAACCAAGGGTAGGAGTTTTTAGAGGATGAGGAATTGATGCCATCACCATCTCTACTGTTTGCCTAAATAACTTCAATAAATAAGCCACTTCCTCTTTTTTGCCTTGTCTTTCTTCTTTCCTTCCTTCACCCCTGCCCACCACCCCGTGTCAAGGAGTACTTGACTGATTTGAAACATTCTGGTGGGATGCGAATATTTAAATAGATTGTCAGCTCATGAGTCATTCTAAAAACACAGAAAAATGATATTTGTTCCAATACTGTCTTAGCCCCTTCAGGCTGCTATAACAAAATACTACAGACTGGGTGACTTATAAACAACAGCCACCTATTTCTTACAGCTATAGAGGATGGAAGTCCAAGATCAAGGTGCCAATATGGTCAGGTGAGGGTTCTCTCCTTGTTGCAAACTTCCAACTTCTTTTTTTTTTTCTGAATTTTATTTTATTTATTTTTTTATTCAACAGGGTCTTATTTGTTATCCATTTTATACATATTAGTGTATACATGTCAATCCCAATCTCCCAATTCATCCCACCACCACCAACACCCATGCTTTCCCCCCTTGGTGTCCATACGTTTGTTTTCTACATGTGTCTCTATTTCTGCCTTGCAAACCAGTTCATCTGTACCACTTTTCTAGGTTCCACATATATGTGATATTTGTTTTTCTCTTTCTGACTTACTTCACTCTGTATGACAGTCTCTAGATCCATCCACATCTCTACAAATGACCCAATTTCGTTCCTTCTTATGGCTGAAAAATATTCCATTATATATATGTACCATATCTTCTTTAACCGTTCGTCTGTCGATGAGCATTTAGGTTGCTTCCATGATGTGGCTATTGTAAATAGTGCTGCAGTGAACATTGGGGTGCATGTGTCTTTTTGAATTATGGTTTTCACTGGGTATATGCCCAGTAGTGGGATTGCTGGGCCATATGGGAATTCTATTTTTAGTTTTTTAAGGAACCTCCATACTGTTCCCCATAGTGGCTGTATCAATTTACATTCATTCCCACCAGCAGTGCAAGAGGGTTCCCTTTTCTCCACACCCTCTCCAGCATTTGTTGTTTGTAGATCTTCTGATGATGCCCATTCTAACTGGTGTGAGGTGATACCTCGTAGTTTTGATTTGCATTTCTCTAATAATTAGTGATGTTGAGCAGCTTTTCATGTGCCTCTTGGCCATCTGTATGTCTTCTTTGGAGAAATGTCTATTTAGGTCTTCTGCCCATTTTTTGATTGGGTTGTTTGTTTTTTTAATAATGAGCTGCATGACCTATTTATATATTTTGGAGATTAATCCTTTGTCTGTTGATTCGTTTGCAAATATTTTCTCACAATATTTTGTCAGTCGGGTGTGTTTTACCAAGTCATCATGACAACCTCATGTGGCCCGCGAGAGAGCCAGCTGTGAGGGTGAAATGCAAGTGTTTCCAGCTGCTCCTCACTAAGTGTTAATAGCTCCCTTAAACGTACCATGATGGGGAGTTTCTTCATGTCCCATCATCAGTGTTTAATCTTCTCTTTTGTTTGGAGATTTTGCCCCAGCAGGTCCTCTGAGGATTCAGGAATTCTAATGCTCTATTTCCCAATATTCCCTGGTTCCTCTCTCTCACCCCTTCAAAGGAAGAGTATCTGGAAAAGCTTCCACTGCAGTCAGTGGCCTTGATTCCCAGGACCACTGAGAAGCCAGGGACGTTTATTTATTTATTTATTTTTGTGGTACGCGGGCCTCTCACTGTTGTGGCCTCTCCTGTTGCGGAGCACAGGCTCCGGACGCGCAGGCTCAGCGGCCATGGCTCACGGGCCCAGCCGCTCCGCGGCATGTGGGATCTTCCCTGACCGGGGCGCGAACCCGTGTCCCCTGCATCGGCAGGTGGACTCTCAACCACTGTGCCACCAGGGAAGCCCAAGCCAGGGACATTTTTAATGGAGTTCCACAACTGCCTTCTGAAGGCTCTGGAGCAGCATAAACTCATCTGGACAGCAGAGACACACTTGAAGAAATGCCAAAGTGTTTTATTTCTTCACGAATGATATCTTTACCATTTCAGTGAACATTTTTTTCATTAGTCTTTGCTTCGTAGGGCAACAGTGGTTCAGTTCTCACAACTGAAATTCACCCAACTGCATGATGAGTACATGGAGATTCATCATACTATACTTTTTAATATAAGCAACAGAAAAATACAGTTTCAGGTAGTTTCCAATATAAGTTCTTTTTTTAAATTAATAATTACATAATTAAATCGAAATGTCATTTTTAAGGAGAAAAAAAATAAGGGAATGATGTAAGTTCCTTCTGAACTTAAACGATGTGTTTGCCATCTAGCAAGTATTTGGATTGGAAAACTTTAGTCATCTTTCACATTTGATAGTTGTTCTATCTTAGCCCCAGCATCACACTCGCTACTCAGGATTCCTCACCGTTCTTCAAGGGGCAGGAGGAGACATTTTCTGTAGAATAGACTGCTTGATTTTGCCCCATATTCTCCACCCATCCAGATGGGGGCCATGTTGGAAGTGTCAGTACTTAAAGCACTAATTGGAAACAGAAAATATAAACACCTGTTTCAGAAACATAATTTAGAAGCCACGACTCCTCACACTGCTTCTAGTTCCCTGTCTCTGAGCTGCCAGTCCTTGAAGCTTATTAAACTACATAAAGTACCTACCAGCAGGCAACCAGAATCTTACGCATGGACTTGCATCCAGCCCTCACATAACCTTTAAGGGCCTTATTCATGGCATCTCATTAATTGAGCACCTACTATATGCAAAGTCTTCTGTTATAAGACTCCATGTGGTAAGAGACATGGAGATGAGTTGCCCTCCTCTCTCCTCCTCTGAAGTTTCCAAAACAAGTTGATGTATCTACTTTGGGGCCACCCTTGAATCTTTGTCACTAGGAGACCTTCAGCAACATATCCGGTTTTTCTTGGTGGTTCTGTAGAATTCCCACCTCTTAGAGCTTTAGTGTCCAAGTCTTGCAAGTGGTTGTTTAAAAGACCTAATCATTTCATTTCTACTTAAGAACTAAAAGTAACCTAGCTGGTTATAAACCCCAAACTGCTGAAACAATGGCTGTATTAAATAACCCCATTAATAGAATATCATGCTGCATTTCAATATACTAAAACAACAAGAACAACAAAAAACCTGTTTTATTTGGACTTGAAGGTCTACTGTAAAAAAAAATCTCAAGAAGAAAATTAATTGGACCATTGACCGGGTTATGCATTCTCATGTGTTCTTACGTGTGCGTAAGAAATTCTTCAGCTTCTGTTAAAAAAATTAAAGTAAGTTCCTCATTGCGATGCAGTTTTGATACTAACTATGCAGAGTTAGATCAAATTTTACCTAAGGACACAGTAAGCAGACTCCCCTCACCTCAGACACCAGCCCAATCTCCTGGGTTTTTTGGCCACTGCATTTCTGACAAACTGGCCACAAATTTGGCGGTTTCCACTACCCCCTCAGGCTCAATAATTCACTAAAATAAACTGACAGAAGTCAGGAAAGTGTTATGATTTCAGTTTTATTATAAAGGATCCAAATCAGGACCAGCCCAATGAAGAGACATATAGGGCAAGATCTGAGAGGCTCTCAAACACAAACCCTCCGTGTCCTCAGAACAGGTCACCCTCCCAGCACATCAATGAGTATAACCAACAAGGAAGCTCACCAGAGTTCCAGGTGTCCAAAGTTTTTTATTGGGGCTTGATTACATAGACACGAATGATTGAATCACTGGCCACATGACTGAACTCAATCTCCAGTTCTCCTCCCATGTGGCACTGATAGGGCCTGGCTCAAAGCCCCAACCCTCTAATCACATGGTTGACCTTTCCAGCCTAGCCAACCTCCATTCTGAAACTATCCAGGTGCCCACCATGAGTCACCTCATTAGCATAAACTCAGGTGGGGTCCGAGGGGTTCACCAAGAACAGCAAAGACTCTCCTCCCACTTGGGAAATTCCAATAATTTAGAGGCTCTCTCCCAGTAACCAGAGACAAAAGCCAGCCAAATTCTTTGTTACATAGCACTAATAACAACTAATAACTAGTTCAAATAGTGCTTGGAACCCAAGTTTCAAGCAAGGCTGGAACTGTGTACTGAAACTCTCTTCTGTTGACTTCGTATGACTACTTTTAGCAACAGTGATAGGACAACAATCCCAAGACCTGGCCTGGTGAATTAACTCATGATGAGAAAGTACTTCTGGCTCCTGAAGTGAATGGAAAAATGGGTATGCTGCTAATTATAATCGTGGTTCAGTAACTGGGCTAATTTAGATGGGAAGTTTGGGTTATCCAACAGTTTCCACAGGAGGATGAATTTAGAGGAAAACTTCTGGAGAGGCAAAGCTCACACATCCCATAACTTGGGCTTGGGGAATAACCAAGTGAAGACTGCTGGTCAATACAAGGTCCTCAATATAATGGGAATTTGGAGTGTCCATGCCTGGAACTCAAGCCCCAGAAGCCCTTATCAAGCCAATTATCTTAGAGGATTATAAATCACAACGACTATTTGAAGAAGTGTTGAGTCCTTTCCCTAAGAAAGGCTGGGACGCTACAGGCAAAAGGAACTTGGAAGGTGAAAAAATTATCCAGACAAACTCAAAAACCTGTTTATGCTAACAAAATAAACTAAAACACGGAAACAATTATCCTGATGCAAAAGAGACTGAAAATGTTTGAGCAGAGACATTTGTAGTAATTTGCACTATTTTGGACTTGCTCTATGCCATGACTTCTGCTAAATGGAAAATAAATAGCTCTCTGTGGAGAGGACCCTGCTTTTTGGTAAATCTTCTGTAAAACCCCTGTCCCTAGAATGAAATATTTGCATCTGGATACAAGAGATAATGAGCTTGAAAATCCAAATTACCAAAATTGGCTTAATCTCAACAATATAATTAATGTCCCACATTCAGAAATTAAGTACTTAATATAAAAGAAGCGTAGGGTGTTACGACGTTCTATTGCTTGTTTTCTTTGTTTTACAGGGTGGGTAGTAGAAATTTCTCATTTTCATTAGCAACCGCTCTTGATGTGTGTTTCTTTCATTCCAAATGGGAGAGGAATCTCTGTTTTTATGTCTTATGTCAATAGCGTATTTTTCCTTTCATATTAAATAATAAATGATATCTCACTACCTTATTATTATCATTCCCTCAACTGCCTGTTAGCCTCACTGAGCAAAAAGCTTGAAGAAATCAAGTCACACTGAATCTCTTCCCTTGGCAGCCGACACACAATGGCCCTGGGGGAGCTTCCCCAGGCCTAGAAGTATAATGTGCAGATCAACATAGTAAGGAATTTGATCTGCGTTCAGATCTTGCACTTCCTCTGTAAATTCGTCAGCTAGATTTCCAGTTCTTAAGGACACTGACCTCTTTTCTCCTTCTCTAATTTCTTTTTCAGTGCCTGGAACATTACTATAACCCTGTCTAGTCGTTGATTAGCTAGTTGGTATTAAGTTCATCTTTTTACCTATTACGTAAAGAAAAGCCTAGGAAATGTGTAAACTGGTTAGTATAAAGAAAGAAATCTGAAATCGTTTTCCTCTCAATGAACAAAAACACAGTGGAAATGTTATACTAACAAAGTTATTAGCAGGAAGAAGCACATCTATATTTTGAAGGAAAAAAAATGCTCTGTTCAATCGGTACATCTAAATGTAATGTGTATAGAATTTCAGGAAAAAATATGTAGCTATATTAGGTCATGGCATTTGGGTGAATTTTTTATTCTATTTTCCAATAGAATTATTCTTTTCTGTGAAAATTTTATATCATGCTAAAATTAAGAAATACAAAGAAAAATCCAGACAGATACAGTGTTGTCCATTAAAAATGTCTTAACTCTTTAATTAGAAAATTTTAGAATAAAGTATTCCATTTAAAAATAAATGGACGGGGCTTCCCTGGTGGCGCAGTGGTTAAGAATACTCCTGCCAATGTAGGGGACACGGGTTCGAGTCCTGGTCTGGGAAGATCCCACATGCCGTGGAGCAACTAAGCCCGTGTGCCATAACTACTGAGCCTGCACTCTAGAGCCCATGTGCCACAACTACTGAAGCCCGCACGCCTAGAGCCCGTGCTCCACAACAAGAGAAGCCACTGCTATGAGAAGCCCAGGCACCCCAACGAAGAGTAGCCCCCACTTGCCGCAACTAGAGAAAGCCCGCGTGCAACAATGAAGACCCAACGCAGCCAAAAATTTTAAAAATAAATAAATTTTAGAAAAATAAATAAATAAATGGATGGGGGAAAGTCAGCCTTTAGAAACTTTACACTCTGAAAAGGGAAGAAAATTATATTAATAAAAATAATTTTTACCTTTGGTTTATTGGTAGCATTTATGGCTATGACATCTTCAGAAGTCTCAAAAATAGACTTTGTAAAGGCAACTGCGGCTACAGCCACACTATTTTAGATAAAGTAACCTTTCTAAATAGGTAATATTTACTTTAAGGCCTTAACGTAAATCAGTGAGTGAACAGTTTAGCTGAATATTGAGTACATATGTTTGTCTTTTCTCTGTTGAAATGTTTGCCTCAAACCAAATCAATTCAATTATGCTTACCCTGTAGAACTTGGCCTAGATCAAGATAACATGATAGACAAGAAAGACAGGCAAAGATTCCAGACTTATGGCCTAAGGAAGAGAGGAATTTGTTGAGATGACCATGTTCATGAGGCCAAGTCCTACACCTCTATATTAATTTGTGAACAACTGTTATACATTGACTTGTGTCCCCCACCCCAAAAGATGTTACAGTCCTAACCCCCAGTACCTATGAAAGTGACCTTATTTGATAATAGGATCTTTGCAGATGATCAAGCAAATATGAGATCGTTAGGGTGGGTCCTAATCCAGTAGGACTGGTGTCCTTATAAAATGGGGGAAATTGGGACACAGAGTCAGAAACATACACAGGGAGGAGTCAGAAACATACACAGGGAGAAGGCAGAAATCAGACTGATGTATCTAAAGGCAAGGAGCACCAAAGACTGCCAGCAAACCACCATAGGTTAGGAGGGAGGCATGGGACAGATTCTCCCTCAAAACCCTCAGAAGGAACTAACCCTGCCAACACCTTGACCTTGGACTTCTGGCCTCCAAAACTGAGACAAATTTCTGTTGTTTAAGCCACACGGGCACTTCCCTGGTGGTCCAGTGGTTAGAACTCCACACTTCCACTGCAGGGGGCACAGATTCCATCCCTGGTCAGGAACTGAGATCCCACATGCTGCACAGAACTGCCAAAAAAAAAAAAATTCCTTGGGCAGTTCACTCAAGCCCCTTTTCAGTCAACCCCCCAGACTGGGCTCCCAGGCAACCAGTACATTTTTTGTCACTATAGATTGATAGCACTTGTTCTAGAACCTCATATAAATGGAATGGAATCATGCAATATGTATTCTTCCTTCTCTGCCTTCTTTCACTTGGCATTTTTTTTTTGACATCTATCCATGTTGTTGGGTATCAGTGGTTAATTCCCTTTTATTTTATGGATGTATAACAGTTTGTCTATCTATCCAGCTGTTAATGGGCCTTTGTGTTGTTTGATTTTTGGTTATTATGAATTAAAAAGTTATAAACATTCAGGTACAAGTCTTTGTACAGACATGTGTTTTCATTTCTCTTCAGTAAATATGTAGGAGCAGTACTTCTGGGCCATATGATAAATTTATGTTTATGTTTTTAGGGGACTGTCAAACTGTCTAAAAAGTAGCCATAGGGCTTCCCTGGTGGCGCAGTGGTTGAGAGTCCGCCTGCCGATGCAGGGGACGTGGGTTCGTGCCCCGGTCCGGGAAGATCCCACATGCCGCGGAGCGGCTGGGCCCGTGAGCCATGGCCGCTGAGCCTGCGCGTCCGGAGCCTGTGCTCCGCAACGGGAGAGGCCACAACAGTGAGAGGCCCGCGTACCGCAAAAAAAAACAAAAAACAAAAACAAAAAGTAGCCATAGAATTTTACACTCCTACTTTTCCTACAAGGGTCAGCAAACTTTCTGTAATGGGCCAGAGAGTAAATATTTTCAGCCTTGTGGGACATGTAAAGTCTCTGTCACACATTCTTTGTTTTATTTTACAACCTCTAAAAACATAAAAACCATCTTGGCTCAGGAGTGATACAAAAGCAGGCCTTGGGTTTGACCTGGCACCACTGCCAATTTGTATCAGTCAGGGTTCAAGCAGGAGCCCTGGGTGATACAACCATATATAGATGGCCCTTCATATCTGCAGGTTCCACATCCGAGGAGTCAATACAAAAAAAGAAAATTTTTTTTAATTCCAGAAATTTCCAAAAAGCAAAACTTGACTTTGCTCCCCATTAGCACCTGTTTACATAGCATTTACATTGTATTTACAACTATTTACATAGCATTTACATTGTATGTCATATTATAAGTAAATTCAGATGATTTAAAATATAAGGAAGAATGTGTGTAGGTTACATGCAATGTTATATGTCGTTTATATCAAAAAATTTTGACATTAAAAAAGAAAAAACGTAAGTAAGGATTTTAATAATGATTGAAAATATGACCCATATGCTAGAACTATTCTGTAGGTTGCTTCAGGCAAGGTGTGATCAATCACACCTTGAGGTAGAGACAGCATCAGGCAAGGTGTGATCAATCTTTGAAGAATGAGTGAACTTTTTAGAATATAGTACAGGGGCTTCCCTGATGGCGCAGTGGTTGAGGATCTGCCTGCTAATGCAGGCGACACGGGTTCGGGCCCCGGTCTGGGAGGATCCCACATGCAGTGGAGCGACTGGGCCCGTGAGCCACAACTGCTGAGCCTGCGCGTCCGGAGCCTGTGCTCCGCAACGGGAGAGGCCACAATGGTGAGAGGCCCGCGTACCGCGATGAAGAGTGGCCCCAGCTTGCCACAACTAGAGAAAGCCCTCGCACAGAAACGAAGACCCAACGCAGCAAAAATAAATTAATTAATTAAAAAAAAATTTTAAAGTACCTATGGTACTTTAAAAAAAAAAAGAATATAGTACAGCTGGCCTGGTGGGTAACGCCTATCCATGGGATAAAACAGGATGGTTAGGAAATAAAGCCACCACTGTGGATACACAAATGCAGTGATTCTCAAACTTGCGTGTGCATCAGATTTACCGGGAAGGCTTGCTACAATACAGATCACTGCTCCCTCTCTCCTCCCTGCAGAATTTATGATTCAGCATGTCTGGAGTGGGGAGCTGAGAATGTTCATTTCTGGCAGGTTCCCAGGGGACACTGATACTGCTGATTCCAGCCTGCATTCTGAGACTCACACAACTCATGGTATTGAAGTGAACTCTGGCAATATATGTCGATCGTATCTTAACAGATATAAGTTCATTTTGGTTTCAGGATGTAAATAACTTCTCTCCCTGATATTGATTACTATGAAAAATAATGGGGGAGATGTTTTCCGAAAGGCAAATCTTTTTGCCTATCTGAAAAGTTATTTAAAACCAGTCGAAAGACGTGAAGCTCAAACTGCTATTTGGGGACTCCCAGAGCATATATAAGCAGTCATGAAGAAAATGATACACACATTTAATGTTGAATGAGTTACTATTAAAAATCAACCTGTCTTGGGGCTTCCCTGGTGGTCAGTGGTTAGTACCCTACCCTTCCACTGCAGGGGGCCCAGGTTCGATCCCTGGTGGTGGAACTAAGATCCCGCAAGCCACGTGACGTGGCCAAAAAAAAAAAATTTTTTTTTTTAAATCAGCCTGTCTTTACCATTTAGCCTTGTCTGGACTAAATATTCCTGGGCTACAATATAACTCAGGCCTGAAATAGATTTTAAAAAGATGAATTACAGGGCTTCCCTGGTGGCGCAGTGGTTGAAAGTCCGCCTGCCGATGCAGGGGACACGGGTTCGTGCCCCGGTCCGGGAAGATCCCACATACCGTGGAGCGGCTGCGCACGTGAGCCATGGCCGCTGAGCCTGTGCGTCCGGAGCCTGTGCTCCACAACCGGAGAGGCCACAACAGTGAGAGGCCCGCGTACCGCAAAAAAAAAAAAAGATGAATTACAAATCGAAACTGAAACTTGTTTTATTTCCCCATTTCCATCCCTGTTTATTCATTTCTCATCCTGATGGATCTTTCTTTTTCTGCCCTTTCTTCTTATTATTTTTTATTCAATGACTCTACTTTACTAAATACCTACAAATACTTTTTCTCATTTTGTAGGGCTGCTAAGTACTTCATGTCAAGTGTAACAAGCAGGATCGACTGTACAAAGGAATCTATTCTAAATAGCCAGACTTAGTGGATTTGAACTAAATCCAGTGTGTTCTCTACGCGGCTCCAGATAATTTTTCCAAGCTAATGCTATTATGATGTCAAGTGGAAACGGCTCCCCTGACCCCACTTCATCTTATGAAATTATCACCCTCTGTCCTTATCTAATAATGGGTATAACACAGTTAAGTTTTCTGTGTTTAGCCTACCCACTCATTCGAACAGGAATAGTGAAAAGTCATTGGGGCAGGGCTGAGCTATGAAAGAAATATCAATTCCTCGTGTTTAGAGGAGCCCAGAAATGATGTTGATTTGTCAGCGTGAGCTCTAGTGACTGCATTTTCCCATTATCAAAGCCAGCTCACAGAAGCTTAGTCTCTCCTGGGGGAGAGGAGTCACTGAAAATATAATACTTTATTGCTTTCACATATTTGACGTCTATACAGTGACTTGGTGGATTTTATGAGACTCACATTGATGTGATTTGTCAGACTCCAAACAGCTAACTCTTACAGAGCCATGTTGAAACCCAGGCATCTCAGTTTGCTGGAGACGGACGGGGTTCTCGGGATGCAGGACTTTGACTTTTAAAATGGGACAGTCCCAGGTGAACTGGGGCAAGTTGATCATCCTAATAGATCTAGCACATGCGGGTGCTAAAGCGTCATTTCTGAAGGTTAAGATGCCTTCTACAGCGCTCTGAAGCCCCACCAGAGGAGATGGCATTCATGTGAAACCCAGAGCACTTGAATAAGGAAGGTAGCTTCTACCTCCTGACTGACCAACCTGAGGACTCTAGCATCACAAGTGTCCTCCCAGAGGAGGTGACTCCTGTCATCCTGTCACCACTTGTGGGTACACAGCTATTTCCTCACAAAGTTTTTAGCCATATTTTAGTCTGCCATTGGTGCTTCTCACCAGAACCGATGGGGTCAGAACTTCAGCTGCCTCAGTTCTCCCTTGTAAGGAGGCTGATAATACCAAACACTTTAGGTTCGCTGTGGAGAGTAATGAGGTGACGAATGAAAGCAGCTAGAAGCGTGCCTGGTGCACACGTGTCCTGCAAATGTGAGGTTCACCCTTCTTTGAGTTTCTACTGATACCCATAATGGAGAGGAAAATGAATCTTTTAGAAGAGGCAACCTCTAAATGATCATTTCCTAAAGCCTAGTATTTATTTTTGTCAGCCTCTTTCATCTTTTTTTTAAGTTTTCTTTTTAACATCTTTATTGGAGTATAATTGCTTTACAATGGTGTGTTAGTTTCTGCTGTATAACAAAGTGAATCAGCTATACATATACATATATCCCCATATCTCCTCCCTCTTGCGTCTCCCTCCCACCCTCCCTATGCCACTCCTCTAGGTGGACACAAAGCACCGAGCTGATCTCCCTGTGCTAAGCAGCTGCTTCCCACTAGCTATTTTACATTTGTTAGTGTATATATGTGCATGCCACTCTCTCGCTTCATCCCAGCTTACGCTTCCTCCTCCCCGTGTCCTCAAGTCCATTCTCTATGTCAGCCTCTTTCAATGGAAACATTCTGCGAGAATATTTTAACTAAACTTGTATATTGAAAAGGTGCTGGTTTACTATGGTAACATATTTTTTTCCATCCTACATACATAATCTGAAACAGACCCGAACAGGGTCTGTTAGGCACAGAAACCTTGAGATCACTGAGATGACCCAGATTGCACTTAAAGAGTTTGCCTCAAAGCATTAGACATAAGAGACACTCCCTGACTTATTTACTATGAACAATAAATTGGTGCAGTGGGTGGGAAGTTTTTAAAACACCTTTTTCCTATGAAAAATTTCAAACACGCACAAAAACACAATAGTACAATGGAGGGAGTTGTTTTAACATAGCTGAAGTTATATTGCAACACAGGGAGCAGAGTGATTAAAGGAAAATGTTTGAACCTAAGCTTATGCCTCCAGTAATGAAGTAATAATTTATTTAGTAGTCATAGGATTCTTTTTAAAGTGTCATATGGTACTCTCTCTCTCTTTTCTTTTTTTTTGTTTTGTTTTTTTGGGGCGAGGGTGGTAGTGTTTTTTGTATGATACTCTCTTATCAGCAGTGATTGGCGCAAACCACAGTAAAAAAACAAAACAAAACAAAAAAATTTTACCTCGTGACTCATACTTTACGTATGACCAAGAGAAAAGTTTTCTAAAAGAATCCTTACCATTTGCAATGAACTCTGATTCATTCACTTACTCCTCCATTTGTTCAGTATATGTTTGTAATGTTATATAAAATAGGTGGAGTAACATCTCTTTAGAGAACAGGGATGTAGAAAAGAGAACAAATACCCCATTTGTCTCACTTGATCTCCTTTCTGAAGATCTAACTAAAATTATGCAGGAGACATAATTTCTTTTCTGCCATAGGAAGCCCACAAACCTGATGTTCATGTAGCCTGATTATTATAAAGGAAACTTTAAGTATTTTTCTTGAGAACTGGAGAACCTAGGCACATATGTGTCATTTAGATCCTGTGACCTGTCCTGGGTCAAAATGCATAATCCTAAAGGGACTGCAGAACTTCGGCCCCCAGGCAACAGCCTCCACTCCAGTGCTCTCTTATGCCCTCTCCTGGTGGATTTTCTGCAGCAAAGTATACATCCAGGCAGCTCAGAGTCCCAAATCCTAGACAATTAAACATATCCTTTGCTTAAGCAGTGGGCAGACTACTTGAACTTCCGTTCACCCTGGACCCAGCAGAAAAAAGAAAAGGAAAAGGATAAGGAAAAAAGAGAAGAAAACATTTGGCTATGTCTAGCTTTGGTAACTCCAATTAAATTAGAATTAGAATTATTTCTCATCAACCCATCTACCACTTAGTCTCTTTTTCTTTTCTTTTCCTTTTGTTCCTTTTTCAAGAAATAAACACAAAATAGCTCATCAAAATAGCAATGACTAAGGGGTTGGGAAGAAGGAGCCCAAGTTTGATGTTGCTTTGTTTCTAACAGAATGAAAAAAAAATTCTAAACCCAAACCCTATAATTCAACCCAACTTGTCATGACCCTCTGATTAAAGCATTTTTTAAAAATAACAGATAGACGTAGAGATCTGCACTGAGATAAGGATGGTTAGCATAGATCAAAAGGAATTGTACATATGTCAGTTAGATTAAGGGACAGGATGTGGGGAAGCGGTGGGGTCCATATCCAGTTACTTCATGCAAGAGTACATTTGTTGAATGCAGGTACTCTAACGGGAGCCGCACATAGACGGAAACTGGGGAAATGAATGGAAGGCGACCTATAACGGTTAGAGTGTTTGTTCTAATACGGATCCAGGACCACATTTCTCCTAATTGGTAATATTACTGTAATTTTTTATAACTGTCTATCTTGCCCCGCCCAGGATAGTAAATTATCTTTGAAGCTTTCATCTGGCATTTCTGAGAGGTCAGCATTATGTGGTAAGTACTCTATAGCCCACATATATAAACTTAGTCATCAGATATAGACAGACTACTTCCCCAAGCCTAAGAGAAGGAAAAATATTTAAAATCCTCCCCCCTCTCCACACACACACAAAGATTCCATCTATGGCATTTTAGGGAACAAAAGGGGCAAGTAATGTAGAAGAATGTCAATAGCAATGGATCCCGAAAAAGAAGAGTCAGGAGGCTTTATGGTGAGGTGGGGCTGGGAGATGAGAAGATGAGAAGGAGAAATAGTAAAATGGGAAAGTCACGCCATGTTTATTTTTCTGACAGGGAAATTTGCAATAGAAGAGTGTTGCTAAAAAGTATAGTTAATGCCACATATTTCTTTGGGAGGCCATTCATACATTACATTTTATAATGAAGATGATCTTGGCTAACTGAGGCCAGGCTATAAATCAGAGAAGTTAGAAAGCCATGTTACAGAAATTCTGTGCAGCTTAACATAGGGGTTGCTTCCTTATTTAACTTAGTCACCAAAATCTAAAATTCTAGAGCTGGAAAAGACCTTCTCATTTACTTCCACCACGCTTAACTATTCCTCAGCTTAGTAATACTCAAATCGAATCACCTTTTAGCTGAAACGATTCCACACCCTTGATAATCCAACAGGTCAGGACTAGAGTGAGGGGACTGAGGTCCTTGCCTGGGGCACAAATTTTAAGCGAGATGCCGCAAACCTCAGTCATCAAGATAAACAAGATTTTAACTTCCTCTACGCAAATCCCATCTCTGTTGGATCCTGTCTTTATTTAAAATTTTGATACACTGTTCATCATGGATTTTTTGCACTGATTTTTTAAAAATATTATTTATCTTGATTACTGAGGTTTTTGACACTCAAATTATGCACCCAGAGGCCAATGCTTCACTCACCCCACAGTAGTCCTGGACCTGTAAACCCATTCCGCTACTTATATAACTCCAAGTTCAGAAATTTCTTTCTTACGTCAAACCCAGAGTTTCTCAACTTCAACACTATTGACATTTCTGGCTCAGATAATTCTTCGTTGTGGGATTTTTTCCTGTGCATTGTAGGATGTTTAGTGGCATTCTGGGCTTCCACCCACTAGATGCTAGTAGCACCCTCCCTTTTCCGTCTCCTTACCATCATTGCCAAATCACCTCTGGTTGAAAGCCACTGATCTAAGCAAAGTCACCTCATTTCTTCTCGTTCTCAGGCGAGACAGAAAGCAGCTTTTCATCATCCTCTAAATAACAACCCCATGAAAGTCTTTGCTTTGTAGAGTGTGTGTTTAATTTACAACCTGATTAGAGTGACGATAATCATATTAGTGTGTCTAGACTTACGAAGGTCAAACCCCTGGCCTCTGCAAGGTTTATTCCTATCTTATATCTGACATCTCAGTAGACCACTTGGCCATCTGAAGCAGTAGCTTCTTCCAGAAGTTCAGAGATGCCTTGTAATTATAAACCCCTTTGTCAAACGGCAAATTCAACTCTCTCATTGCATTAGGCCAGAGAGATTCGTTACCCGGCAACCACATTTCACTCTCTTCAAAGTGAATTCCATCTTGGAATTTATCAGTAACTTTTTTGTAAGCTATCGTATCTTCTTCCATCTCAGAAGCTAAGCCTCTAATGAGTCAGATTACGTTAAATAATTCAGCAGTTCAACTTCCTCTGTGATCTCAGTTTTGTAAGTACTACAATTTGAGGAAGCCATTTTGCTTATAACAGCAGGAAAGATACGTAGTAATTTTCTTTCTTACTATTCAAAGGCCAAATTCATCACAACATTTTTAAAGCACAGAGTCAGACTTGGAAGTCAATTTACACTTGGAAGGTAAAAGTCCACTTCTGGACACCGGTTTTGTAACAACACGCTGAAAAATCCTGTAATCAGCCATGCACACTGCAACGTGAATCATAAATAGATCAATGAGCTAGAAATCATTCCCAATGATCCACCATCTTCCACCTTCACCCTCTACTCTGTTGAACTTTCATAAAATTCTGGGTCCATGTGTGTTTTTTCTTCCAGGTGGGAATGATGTATGTTGGAGTCAACCTACATTAAAGATAATGAGTCTATATATTATACCAGTCAGGGTTGTTGGCTGCAAGCAACAGAAACTAATTCTGGTTGATTAAGCAGAAAAAAAAGCATTCGTTGGTGACTTGTGAAATAGTTCCAGGACTTTCCAACGCGATTGGAACCAAGCAAGAAAAGGAAACCAGACGAGGGAAGCTTTGCCGCAGGTGGACCCCAGCCAAAAGACATCACCTAACCCACCTAGTAGGGAAACCACCACCACTGATCCACCATTGAAAACTGGAAGCCACAGATTGCCTGGCAACCACAGACACCGGACTTTAGATGATGCTCCTCCTGCTACCACCCCCGTGGCACCTCTGGATTCTCCACTGTCTCTGCCTCTTTAATGTCACCAACTCCCAATTCAGAGTCTCTAGCAGAGGCATCTGTTTAGTCAGGCCTGGGTCACCTGCCTGTATTGTAGCTGCAAGAGAGGATGGGACAATGTCTGGACTTTTCAGCTTCTAAAATAGGAGGCAGGTCGCCAAGGAAATGACAGGTGTCCATTAGAGGTGTGATAAAGGGAGGTGGTTAATAATAACAGATGAAGTTTTGGTCTCTGAAGTCGGACTATCTGTATTTGAATTTATGCTCTATTACTAGTTATGTGACCTTGGGCAAATTACTTAAACCTTTAATCATTTCTCTTTCCTTATGAGGATTAAATTAAACTATCCCTGTATGTACAGTATATGGTACATAGTAAGTAGTTCTATCTATCTGTATATGTGTGTGTGTGTATAGACACATATGTGTGTGTATGTGTGTGTATATGCCAGCATGCAACATTGATAACAGAGATAGAGTTCCTCCACCTCCGTTCCCTTCCCTCTTTTATAAACACCTACCAGATACTGAGACCGAACTTGCCTATCTTAGACTTTTCATTTAGTTTAATGCAGAACAAGGCAATTCAGTTTAACTTTGGTCTCCCCAGTTAAAGCATACGTGATCTAGCAGAGTGACACCAATGAAGGAATAATTATAATTCACCATATGTAATAGTAGCATGAAAATGAAATTTCAGAGAAGGATAGGATTAATTTTATCTGGGGAGCTAGAAAAATCATTATAGAAGGAACTTGCCTGGGAACATAATGAATGGGTAATAAGATTTTTCCAAAGAGTTGAGAGAGAAGGATTTCTACCAGGCAGCGAGAATACCCTCAGCACAGCTGTGTAAGTGCAGGGTGTGCCTGGGAATTGGGAAGAGTTCAGAAGGACAAAAGCAAGGAATTGATGGGAAGGTGGGAAAAGATGAACTGGGAAAGATAGACTGGGGCCAGATGGTCCAAACCCTCAGGGTCACACCAGAGTGGTATCTTTTCTTCTGCTAACACACATGCCAGCAAGACTGCTAAGAACTGATCAAAAGCCCCAGCAATGTGTCTCATCACTGCTACCAACATGTGAGGTCAATATTTATTCCTGGTAAGATTTTTAATTCATTATTCAGAAGTTCAACCTATCAACTGAAAAAAGATGCACAACTAAAAGTTGAGAATTATATTTTATTCAGCAGACTTGCTGAGGACTTAAGCTTGGGACACAGCCTCTCAGATAGCTCTGAGGGAATGTTCCAAAGAGGTAATGGCCAGGATATATTGGAGGTTTTGCAACAAAAAACGGGTGGTCAGAACATCAAAAATTAATTACTGTTAATTAAAGAGAAAGCAGATATCTCAAAGTAATGAACTTAGCACTTTTCTCTGTATGGAAAGATGCGAGAGTCTGGGCTTATTGAAATCATTCCTTTGATATGCACCTTAACTACCTAGGACCACTGTCCTGCTTTTCTCCATCCTGAATCCCCTCAGGGTGGGTGCACAGTCGGGGCAGCTGCAGTGGTGGATAGTTTGACGGTTGCACCATCCTTTGTTTACTGATATGGCAGGTGACATTTTTCGTCCACAAACCCCAGGGATTAAGGTTGGCTTAAGGGAGACAGGGGAACAGGCAAAGCTTGTCCCAGTTCTTCATTTTGTTAAGTCTTCCTGTCCCTCCTAACCTAGGTCCCCAAGGCCACCTGGAAGCCTCTGCCTGTACAGGACACCCAATGCTATACTGCCAGAGGTTTCAGGCTCTCGCTTGTGCTCCCAGCTCCATGTCCTGCCATTCTTCTTCCCCCACCACTCATCAGAGCCCCGATTTCTGTCCAGGACGAGACTGAGAATGGGCCAAACAGATAAACCAGCCTCCACGGCAGCCCTGGTCCATGGCCATTCTTAGTAACACATTGTGCTAATCGCACAGGTCTCCCCAGAAACACCATGAACAGTTCTCCAACCTCAATTTCTGTTTGCTCCTAGATGTACATTTTTCCCAACCTCTCTTCCGCCCACCCCTGCCACAGTTAGAACAGATGCTCTCATCAGATAGAAGAACTTCTATCCACCACAAAATAAGGGTGCTCAAAAGAGGATTGCTCCAGAAAGTCTAAAGAGAGTGGCTGCTTCTTCGTTTCTCCTCAGGAAATAGAAGCAGCTTTGGGCTGGGCCTAAATCTGCTCTTTCCTTCTGCACCTAGAGTTTGGTCTCAACTTCTGCAACCCTATGAACCAAGAGATCTGAGCCCAGGGGCTCCAGCCTCCGCAGGACTGGAAATGGAAGGGTTTGACCCCTTGCTATGAACTGGGGCTTCAGCACACCGATTGCAGAGCTGAGTGGGTTTCTTTCAGCTTTTGTTTTGGCTGCCAAGAGCCCGGGGGCTCATGACCTGGGAGAAGCTCAAGAATGTCAGGGAGGAGGGGTGAGCCCAGCAAAGGCAAGGAGGCCTGGGGCTGAGGGCCATCCGCAGAGCTCAGGCTGAGAGGCCTCTGTGCTGCGGGGCCAGCCTCTTTAGTAACCTATTCTGGTAAGACACGAGGGATGGATAAAAATGAGCCATTATACACGAGACAGATCCGTTCCTCTGGTGGCAATATATTTTCCTCACATGCTTTTCTCTTCACAGCAAGTAAATGCATGTGAAGCCAGTGACTCTGAAGTCGGTCATATTGAATTTACTCAGTTTTCCTCAAGTCTTCAAGCGTGAAGTGTTACAAACCCTCATATGTACACTGGGGAAAGAAAGGATGAAAAAAAGCTCCAAGGCAAGGCCTAAGGAAAAGCCTGTGAAAGAAAACGGTAAGATAAAGCAACACAATTTCAAATCTTAATCTCTTGAAATGGTGCCTTGAAAGCCACACTTTCCACATTTCTGAGTGGAGCCTTCAAAACTCCGTGTCAAATCACGTTATAACCTTGCTTCTTATCTGTTTGTGAGAGATTTCAAGGGCCAGTAATTCCCCCAGATGTGGCAGAAAAGTTCACGGTAGAGATTTGCACACTTGACTAAGCTTCCTGCATTGCTTTTTGTGAGGACTGGTGAAGGAGAGAGATTTGTTCTCCCTTTCAGAACTAAATCATGCCACCGCCAAGGACACAGTCTCGAAGCCAACTCCCTTGGTCAGATACTCTCCAGGACAATGACTTAATACTATATACTCCCTGCTTTGGTCCAGCAAAACACGTAGCCTGGGAGAATGTCCCTGCATTTTTTTCTACCTCATTTTTTTCTTCTCAAGTAAAAGCTAAGAGACAAGACCCCTCCTATGAGGGACGCCTTTGGGTGCCCTCTCCCCAGACACTCTCCTGTGATACCCCATCCCATAACCAGTGATGGCCTGGATATTTGGGTGCTGGCTGGAGGCTGCGGTGATGACAGTGCAGGGGGGCTTAGGAGAGAAGAGTCACGGAAACACTAATAGCTGTGGAGAGAGGGTGTCACCTGCCATAGGAAGGGCAGGAGACAACTTATTTTGTCTTCTTCTCTACCCGCCTGGTGGCACTCTGACCGGCCTGAGGCTTCCACAGGAAGAGGCAGGCGTGATGAGCTCTCAACAGCATCCTCAGGACCAGGGGTCCCAACACAAGCGTCAACTGGGGTCAGGCAGGTAATGTCAGTGAGTGACTCACCTCAGTTGGTGAAGTGTAAGGCTGTAAAGATGGCTGGAGTCTAGAAGAGAAAAGAAAAAAAAGAAACATCTACTGTGTTATTTGTTTGTTTGTTAAAATAAAGATAACTTTCTGAAACAAAACCAAAATTAGTGCTTCTTGGCAAACTAATATACTTTCTTGTAGGCATGACATTCATCATTCCCTTTTCCTCTTGACTGTCCAGAGGCTCAAAGCTATATTTTGTGCTTCTCTTTGATTTTTTGATTTTCCCTTTGATTTTTTTCCCTCTCCTTCCCATCCTCTCCCATACACACACACACACACACACAAACACATACACACCTGCTTGGTAGTCTGTAAAGATGTGACATAGATAACATAGGAGTAATACTGGTTAAGTATTTCAGAGTTCTTAATTCCTTTTTATTAAGCATTAATATATGCCAAGGTCCTGTTTTTTATTTTCTTCTGTTTTATGTATTTTCATGTAAAACTCTCTCCTGAATGTCCAGACTCAATAGAAAAGACTGTTAGGTTAATTCTAAATTCTGGCTCTGCCAGTGAACTCCAAGGGATTCTAATTTTAAAAACATCCTGTTATCTTCATTTTCAGGACTTAAAGTATCTCCCTTTGGAAGCTTTTTCATTTTGTTGTGGTTTTTGTTGTTGTTGTTTTCTTTCACGCACTATCATCTCTGTCTGCAAGCCAAGGTCATGAATAGAGATAATATATTTTAGGGAGGGGCCGTAGATCAAAAATTAATCTCTACCAAAGTTAATTCCTGCATAAATTAAGCTGAATGTGTTTTTCAACACCATAAATCCTGTGTAATAGGTATAAATAAAACATGAACGTGGGTTTCCTTATTTATAACTTCGTATCTATGACACTCCAGTGCAGAAAGGGCAAATTTGTTTTTTCTTTTTTAGAGCTGTGGGGCTAGCCATCTCAAAGGTGGTAGCAGACAGTGTAAAATTAGATTTCCTCTCTATGGCTGAAACAGCTAATAATCAGAAGCTCACAGAAAAATTTCCTCTGTGTACTTGTGCAATACCTCATGACCCTCCTCTCGGAACCAGCAAACCAGTAGAACTGCCAGGGAGGATTTGAGAATGAGGTGGGAGAGAAACCAACATCTCTGGGGACTGGGAAGTTTGTTCTGCTCCATGAAGTCGGTGGCCAGGTTGTTGGCTTCAGGTTATTCTGGGACTGTAATTCAGTTCTTAGAGAATCTGTGAGGTAGGATGAAAATAGGGCGTCAGGATGACCCAGTTGATCATCCTGTGACCTGCAGGGGGCGCGCTAGTGCCTCATCCGCTTTACTTGGCCAGAATGCACACCCCACACCCCTCGACTGTCTGAATGTCCACTGCTAACAGTTTTTTAAAAAAATTTTTATAGAAATAGAGTTGATTTACAATGTTGTGCTAGTTTCAGATGTACGGCAAAGTGATTCAGTTATACATATATAAAAATATATATATTCTTTTTTTACATTCTATTCCATTATAAATTATTACAAGATATTGAGTATAGTTCCCTGTGCTATACAGTAGCTCCTTGTTAGTTACCTATTTTATATATAGCAGTGTGTATATTTTAATCCCAAACTCCTAATATATCCCTCTTCCCTTTCCCCCTTGGTAACCATACATTTGTTTTCTATAACGTCTTTACAAAACATAAATAGACTCACAGACATAGAAAGGATCTGTTGATTAAGAAGAGAAATGTAGAGTGAAAAGCACTGCTAACAGTTTTGCCTGGGAAATTATGCTCTACCTACCCTCCCACCAAAGCCAGGGCAGCCCATAGCCAATGAGAGCATAAGACGCTCACCCCTTCTCCTCAATTCTGATTTGACGTTTATACTCCAGGACTGCGTTGTCCAACAGTAGCCATGACTCTTATGTAACTATTTACATTTTAATTTAATTTAATTAAAAATTGTATGTCAGTTACACCAGCCATATTTCAAATGCTCGATGGTCTTATGTAGATAGTGGTAACTGTACTGGATTGTACCAATTACATAGAACATTCCCCTCAGTGCAGTAACTTCTACTGGACAGCACTGCTCCAGAGTCTACCCCTGTGGATCACACAAAGGCCTGTCCTGCTTCCATATCTGACTTCCCTGCTTCCCTTGTATTTTTTTACTTATTTTCTTCTTTTTAATAGTTCACAGATTTTATTCTAACAGCTGTAATTATAGTGCTTGTTTGTCGAAATGAAAACTGAAAACAAGTATACAAAACAGTGGATTATTCATTGTGTATTGAAAGCCGTAAGAGGTTCCATGACGCCAAATAAACCAGTTGGGAGGTTTTCCCCAAGACAAAGTTTAACAGCTCCAGCTTCTTCGGTGTTTATCCAAATACAAAAGAAAAAAGTAGAGGTTATCGTTTTCGATGGCAAATCTGACGCTTGCAGGCTGAGGGAGTGAAAGCACATGTAGACAGGGGCTCCGAGGGGCTGGGGCTCAAGGATGACCACCCGCGCCCCTGCTGGTGAGACCCCAGAGCCTGGAGCAGGCAAGCAAGGGGACTGCAGGGCTCCCGCTCAAACCAGAGCGTTCCAACCAAAGTGCCCATGCTGACCCAAGAAAAGGCTGGGGTTCCTCCAAGGGGTCTGAGAGTGGTGGATGCAGCCTCCAGCCCATCTCCTGGGAGGCCATGTAAGCACAGATACAAACACAAATGCTGCAGTGTATGGGATGACCCGAGACAGAGCAAATCACAGGGACTCTACTGTGACCATGCAGAATGGATCATGGCTGGTTCTGCCCCGTTTCACGTTCCCAATGGGAAGCAGACCACTGGTGGACTGGACTCAGGCCATTACTGCAGAACCTACACTAGGCACATTTCTCCCTTCTGTGTGTTCAAGTCTTCTCCTTATCTTGTATTTGTAACTGTTTTTAAAAATGCACTGTGGGCTTCCCTGGTGGCGCAGTGGTTGAGAGTCCGTCTGACGATACAGGGGACACGGGTTCGTGCCCCGGTCCGTGAGGATCCCACATGCCGCGGAGCGGCTGGGCCCGTGAGCCATGGCCGCTGAGCCGGCGCGTCCAGAGCCTGTGCTCCGCAACGGGAGAGGCCACAGCAGTGAGAGGCCCGCGTACCACACACACACAAAAGGAATACAGTTCAATTCAGAGTAGCCGCATTTTTTTTTAATCAACGTGTAGTTGACTCACAATGTTGTGTTAGTTTCAGGTGTACAACAAAGTGATTCAGTTATACATATATATATATCTTTTCTTCTTCTTCAGATTTTTTTCCCTTACAGGTTATTACAAAACATTAAGTATAGCTCCCCAGACGAGCCACTTTTCAAGTGCTTGCTGTCACCGTATTGGGTATTGCAGTTCCAACCATGGCCTTAGCTTAAAATCTGTCCATCTGTCAGTATATCAGGAATGAGTTCCATGAACAAGGACAAATAAGTTTGTCTTCTGGGGCCTCATGTACAACTACTTGATCTCTAAAAACCCCTCAAGCTCTAAAATTCTTAAGCTCTGTGATGTCTGTTTCCAAAGTTTCCTCCAGCTGATTTAACCAGTGTGACCTACTGCCTATCAAACCAGCAAGATTTGAGGTAGTGAGCTATCCATTCGTGTGTGTGTTTGGGCCTGTGTGCAAAAGCCGGCCCGTTTTCAGATGGCATAGGCTGTCTGCAACTGGGAAAGGAGACTGGCCTGTGAAAAGAGTACAGTTTGGTTCATGGCTTTTAAAGATAATTAAATTAATTTTTAAATCATTTTTTAATTTAGTTTAAAAGCAGTGAGCTTTACCCATCTGTGTGTAAAATTTAACTGTATATCCACACAACTATTAAGTAAATATATACATACACACAGGGATATTCATTGCAATAGTTTTTAATATAGCAAAATATTGGAAATTAATTTTGTCTACCCAAAGGTAGCTATTAAAAAATAATAATAAGAGGCAGTTCTACAAACTAGTGGTTACCAGTGGGGAGGTGGGGAGGGGTAATATAGGAGTGGGGCAGTAGGAGGTACAAACTATTGGGTGTAAGATAAGCTATAAGGATGTATTGGACAACACAGACGATAGCCAATATTTTGTAATAACTGTAAATGGAGTGCAACCTTTAAAAATTGTATTAAAAATTGAACATGCATGAAAGTAAAGCCATAAATCAATTAAAAAAAATGAGGCAGTTCTAGACTGAAGTGGAAAGATCCCCAAGAAATTTTATAAAGTGAAAAAAACTAGATGCAGTACAATGTATACTCTCACGTATAAGGGGAAAAGAAAATACATGCACATGTTGCAAGTGCATAGAACAGTTCTGGAAAGTTGCAAAATCAACTGGTAACAGTGAACAGGTGGATGTCTGTGAGGAGGGCAACTATATAGTTTCCTAAGGAATAGAAGAGGGGAGAGATTAACTCTTACTCTTGCTGTATACTTTTTCATACACCTAAACTTTGTGCATATATTATCTACACAAAATAAAGTGCAAATGATTAATTTTAAGTGAGATTAGAAACAAAATAATTTAGAACAAGTGTTTCCAAACAATTAAACGTGTCCACCTTACAGAGGATTTTAAGGTCAAATAATATTGCTCACGTGGATGCCCTGCACAGACTGCCATGGAGTAGGTGTGAAATAGATCATCAATAAGCGTGAATTAAAACAAGAAAAATTACAGCTACCCTCATTTACATTAAATAGTGAATTCCTTTAAAACCTATGGCTTTCCAACTGTCATGACACTATTTCTTTGGAAGGAGCGTGATGGGCTGGAAAAAAAGAAGCCGGTGGGATTAGGTGGGCTAGACTGGAATCCCACTCAGCCACTTCCTAGATGGGTCACTTCTGACAAGGTGTTTCACTTCCTTTAAGCTCCACTCCACATTTGGGAGTGAGGTGGGGAGGGGGGTGGGAAGTCTGCCAATTTGTAGATTAACCAATTCTGTGCATGGGTTTAAAAAGACAGAGCCACATACAGAAAATCTCACCCTCTCTTAGGAAAGCCAAATGGGACACACTTTAAATGTTCTCAACGTTGCCCAGATATATGCTGCATTCACTTCTCCCTCTTGCTTTCCCTTACTCTTCTCCAGTGGAGCTCCTTTGCCATCAATCAGGCATCCAGCCTGGGGATTTGTATCAGAACAGGACACTCCATCTGTATGATAACGGCTAGGTTTGTCCGTGGAAAGAAGGAAGAAGTAGATAAAGCAAGTGGGGTGAGACAAGGAGGGCAGTGTAGAACCACCAGTTATCTGGACAAGAGACTTCCTAGTCACCAGCCCAGGAGAAAAGAAATCTGGATAGGTGGATAGGACAGTAATGAACTCTCCTCCTACAGAAAAGCGTAAAGGAAAGCCTCTGGATTCTCTTTTGCAAAAACATTTCATCTGGTTCCGGAGTATCTCCCCTGGGATTTACGATGGCCCTGGGTGTGGCCCCAGGTATGAGAAGCAACCTCACTGCAGAGGCTCTGCCTGTAGACTGGTCCATAAGGTCATGCAAATAAACATATTCTTCAAAGACTGTGGTCTGAGACCACACAAAATGCAAGGTGTTCGCAAACTGGAAATAACAGGATAAACTTTAAACAGTCATATTAGTTACTTTTTTAAGAATCAGCTCAGTATGTTTTCAGGTGAAATATCTCTAAATTTAAAGCAATGGGCCCAATTTTTAAAAATCCGGGGCCCAATTTTGAAAAAATTGCAGTAAGACCTCCATTTTTAATGTGTTTCTCAGACTTGTGAACACCCTTTGGAATTTCTGGAATGTATTCACAGTAGTCCCCCACCTTATCCATGGTTTCTCTTTTTGAGGTTTCAGTTACCTCGGTCACCTGAGGTCTGGAAACGTTAAATGGAAAATCCCAGAAATAAACAATTCCTAAGTTTTAAATTGCATGCCATTCTGAGTAGCATGATGAAATCTCACACCATCCCTCCCCATCCTGCCCAGGGGTCCCCAACCACCAACATCATCTGCTCCTGATATGTAACCATCAACATCATCATGTCTTAATGATCCAGGATCACCCAAAGTCGATGATCCTCCTTCATGTATTTTTAAGTTTTGTTTTGTTTTGTTTTGTTTTTTTGCGGTACGCGGGCCTCTCACTGTTGTGGTCTCTCCCGTTGCGGAGCACAGGCTCCGGACGCGCAGGCTCAGCGGCCATGGCTCACAGGCCCAGACGCTCCGCGGCATGTGGGATCCTCACGGACCGGGGCACGAACCCGTGTCCCCTGCATCGGCAGGCAGACTCTCAACCACTGTGCCACCAGGGAAGCCCCCGTGATGTATTTTTAGAAGGTCAATAGTAGCCTAACGCTCTGTCACAATGCCTACATCATTCACCTCACTTTATCTCATCAAGTAAGCATTTTGTCATCTCACAACATCATGAAGTACAGTGAGTCCAGTACAATAAGATATTTTGAGAGACCACATTCACATAACTTTTATTACAGTATATTGTTATAATTGTCCTATTTTATTATTCGTTACTGTTTTAATCTCTAACTGTGCCTAATTTATAAATTAAACTTTATCATAGGTAGGCGTGTATGGGAAAAAACATGGTATAATATATATAGGGTTTGGTACTATCCACGGTCTCAAGCATCCACTAGATAAGGGGGGACTACTATATTACTTTTTTTTTTTTTTTAGAATTGTGTTGAATTGTCAGGACACCCAGCTGGTGTCTGGAGCATTGCTTGGTGGTGTGGAGGAAACCTCTTCTCATGTTGGAATCGGTAACAATCCTTTTAGTAAATTAACAGTAAGTTTATCCTATAATTCCCAACTTTGCAGATATCCTACTGAACCACTTGGTTAAAAATGCAGACTCCTGTGTCGACTCCAGACCTACTGCAAGCGCGTTTCTGGGAGGGTAAAAATTTGCATCAGTAGCTGTCCTTCTCTCCCAGGTGATTCTTACATATACCCAGGTCTGAGAAAAGGACCACTCTGGACGGGCTGCACAGGCTACTGCATAGCTGTCAGCTAAGACAGATTCTGAGGGCCGACCGCAGTCCATCACCTTTGATGGGCCTCACAGCAGAACGGGCCAAGAGCACCAGCTCTGAAGTCAGATATGCTGGCCTGAATCTTGGCTCTACTGAAACCACACAACTCAGATGGCATTCGAACGCAGCCAGAACTCAGATTGGGACTCAAACCCACTGTCTTTTAATTCAGCCCCCAAACTTTTTGGCACCAGGGATTGGTTTCGTGGAAGACAATTTTTCCACAGATGGGGGGGGTGGGTGGGTTGGGAATAATGCGAGTGGTAATGCGAGTGATGGTTCAGGCGGTAATGCAAGCGATGGGGAGCAATGGGGGCAGGCAGATGAAGCTTCGCTTGCTCGTCTGCCGCTCACCTCCCGCTGGGCGGCGGGATCCCTAACAGGACTTGGACCAGCACCTGTCCTCGGCCCTGGGGTTGGGGACCCCAGGTGTGTAATTGAAATCACACACCTGGTCTTAGGACTTAAGAAGTTCAGGTTCTTTCTGTCTCAGCGCAGAAAGAATTCAGCAAGAGGCAAAGTGATAGGTAAGAAGTAGATGTATTGAGAGATAAACAATCCATAGACAGAGTGTGGACCATCTCAAAAGGAGAGAGCGGCCCTGAAATAGGGGGTGGTTAGTTGTTTTATGGGCTGGGTAATTTCATGGACTAATAAGTGGGAGGATTATTCCAACTATTTTGGAGAAGGGGCAGAGATTTCCAGGAATTGGGCCACCGCCCACTTTTAGGCCTTTTATGGTCGGCCTCGGAACGTTCATAGCACCTGTTGATGGGGCATTTAACTAAGGTATTACAATGAGCATATAATGAAGCCAAAGGTCTATTGGAAGTCGAATCTTCTGCATCTTGGGCCTAATCAGTTCTAACCAGATTTTGTCGTGTTGTCAATGGCTATGTCATCCTTTTCAAGGTTGTGCCCTGCCCCCTTCCCTCCTGTCTCACTACAGTTAGTCCATTACATAAGAACCTTCAAGTTGCAAACTTTCAAAGATGCTAATGTGCATTCTCACGTCCAATCATGTAATTTAGTTCACGTATCTGGCGTACATTGTCACTTGTGTGCATCCTCTACAAGTGGGGTTGTGTTTTTGTGTACTTTCCTGTGCAGTACTATATAGAGTACAGTAGTACAGTGTCTTTATTTCAAGCCCAGGATGTTGGGAAACAAGCATAAAAGCACAAGTGATGTAGCTGGTACTGCTAAGAAGTGCTAGGTGTTGTACCACACTACTGTACTTTTTAAGGTACTGTACTGTAAGATTAAAAATGTTTTCTTTACTTTTTGTGTTTGTTTTTTATGTAGTATTTGTGTGAAAAGTATTATAAACCTATTACAGTACAGTACTACATAGCCGATTGTGTTTGTTGGGTACCTAGGCTAACATTGTTGGACATACGAACAAATTGGACTTATGAACTCGCTCTCGGAACAGAACTCGTTCGTATGTAGGGGACTTACTGTACCACTTTATAGCTGGGTGACCAAGAGCAAGCTACTTAAACCCTTAACCTTTGTTTCCTCATCTACCAAGTAGGGTTAATGATTGCACCTAACTCGTAGGGTTGTAAGGATGCCATCAAGGGAAGTGATGGTTAATTCTATGTGTCAACTTGACTGGGTGACAGGATGTCCAAATAGCTGGTAAAACGTTATTTCTGGATGTGTCTGTGAGACTGTTTCTGGAAGAATTGGTAGGCTGAGTAAAAAAGGTCATCCTCACCAGTGCAGGTGGGCACCACCCAATCTGTTGACAGCCTGAATAGAACCAAAGGGTGGAGGGAAGGTCAACTTGCTTTTTCTGCTTGAGCTGGGATGTCCATCTTCTCCTGCCTTTAGACGTCAGTGCTCTTGGCTATTGGGCCTTTGGACTCAGACTGGGACTTTCACCATTGTCTCCCCCCTTTCTCAGGCCTTCGGGTTGGGACTGGAACTACCGCACCAGCTCTTCTGGGCTTCCAGCTTGCAGAGGGTAGATGGTGGGATTATTCAGTCTCCATAATCATGTGACCCAACCCCTCATTCTAAATCTCTCTCTATCTCTATAGATCCTATTAGTTCTGTTCCTCTGGAGAACTCTGACTAATACAGACTTCAACATATCTTTTTTAGGGGGGCACAGATCAATCATTTATTACATGACACATGGCGACAGCCAGAGAAGATCAAAATCTGAGGAAGAGTTAGGAGCTGGAAGCCATGGACAGAGGACCAAATCAGGCATCAGGCATCAGGCCGTGGATCGTACTTCCTGAAGTTAAGGGTTTGAAGGAGAGTGAAGGCGGTTAGATATGAGCTGCTATTTCTGTCTGTCTCCAGCCGAGGAAGCCAACTGCAATTCCAAAGAACACAAAGGGAAGCGCTCTAAAATGTGCCGCAAAATGCCCAGTTCCTGAGCCAGACGCTGTACTGGAGCTAAAAAAAGAAGAAAGTGGGGGCAGAGGGTGGCTTTGTACTTATTTTCCTCCAGTCCCAAGGAAACAGACAGTTTTAGCTGGAGACTTTTACTGCCGAGATTCTAGCAAGGTTTTTCAGAATGCCCCAGTCATCGGCACATCCATTATTGCTTGGGAATCCCAATTTCTTAGGCATTTTCCACAACCCATTCAGACTCCGTCAGCAACCAAATCCTCCTACAGGGATGTCTCTTGATTTAATTTCATCAGACCTGAAAGACTTGGCTGGAGCCCTCAGGATGCTTCACTTAGACATTACGCATTCAGAGTGAACATCCAAAAACATTCTGACGCACAAGCCACATCTGCTGGGCATTAACACAAAGATTCTGGCCCTTCATACTTAGAATTGGCATCCATATACGTGCTTCTTGGCATCCATATACGTGCTTTTAAATGCTTTGTCGGACAAGCCTTGGCTATCGCTCATGCTGATGCTTGTGAAGAGGGCGTGGAGAGGAGAGGGTCTGGATGCTAGCATTAAAGCTGAGATGCACTGGGGTCCTAGAGGTGAAAATGAGTGGATTACACCCTGACACATGACCATCGATGAACCTGATTGCACACAGTGACCAGAGGGAGGGAATATCCAGAAATAAAAGTAATAATAATAATTGCTCCTTACATTTTCTGAGCATTTACTAAGTGCTCTACAAGTATTATATAAGCCTCTCAGAGATAGGAACTTATTGCCCCCATTGTAAGGGTGAGAATACTGAGGCTTGAAGGAGCTAAGTGATTTACCCAAGGTCATACAACCAGTTAAGTAGCGGTGGCAGGACTGAAACACAGGCAATCTGACTTTGAAGCCAGCCCTACTCTCACTATTTTTTATTTTGTTCTATAATAATTGATACTTACACACACACACACATATATATGGCACATATGTTACAAAGTGTAGTAGTAACGTAAATACTCATAAACCCACCATGCAACTTAAAAGATGTGTCATTACCAATATCTTTGAAGTGAGCCACATGTTTCCATATCTCCCATCTCCTGCCTACCCCCAGCAGAAACCACCATTCTGGGATTTTGTGTTTATCGCTCTCTTTGTGTTGTAAAGCAGCTTTTATCTAATAGGTATATATCCTTAAAATTAAGTTTAGTTTGGTTTTGAGCTTCAAAAATGGGGTTATATTATATACAATCTTCTGTGACTTGCCTTTTTTTTTACTCAACATTATGTTTCTAAATTTCATCCACATTGTACTGGTTAGCTGCCCTTTCATCATTTCCACTGTTGGGCTCCGTTTGTTTAAATAGACCACAATTTTTTTTTGGATGAATAAGTGTTTTATTCACATTTTAAATTATAATTCACATTTCATTGCATGGAGAAACAAGGATCTTATATTGAGAAAGATAATTCAGGATAACCTGCTTGAAACTAATTTACCAAGTTCAACCTATAATCTCTATGCAATTTCTTTTTTTATTGAAGTATAGTTGATTTACAATGTTACTGCTATACAGCAAAGTGACTCAATTATACACATATATACGTTCTTTTTTATATTCTTTTCCATTATGGTTTATGCCAGGATATTGAATATAGTTACCTGTGCTATACAGTAGGCTCTTGTTGTTTAGACCACAATTTATTTATACATTCTTCTATTAAGGAACATTTGCATTGTTTCCAGTTTTTGCTGTTATGAACAATTTTGAACTTGTAATCAGGTACACATGTACAAGGATTTCTCTAGATATTGCAGGGCCAAATTATTTTCCAAAATATTTGCATCAAAATACACTCTTCAGATGTGTATAGGAGTCCTTGTTTGTCCACATTTTCACCAGCGCTAGGTATCGTCAGTCTTCTTCTTAGTGTTTGCTAAGTTGGTGGGTGTGTAAAATGGTGTCTCATTTGGTTTCAATTTGCATTTGTATCTTATTATTATTATAAATCATATTCAGACAATGTTTGTTTACATTTACCTCAATTTAGCCTTCAGGTTTACTAGGTATTTTTGCTCATCACTCCTGCTTATATTTCTGACCTTGCTACTGAGATAAATGTTGCTTCTTCTTGAATTATATCCTTTAGAAGTTCATGTTGTTAAGAGCCATTGGTTGTAAATCCTCTCATTCTTTGCTACTCTGAAGATGCCTCTACTTATTCCTTGTTCTTAAAAAAAAAAAATTTGGAACACAATCCTATTTTGACAGTATGTTAACCAACTTGAAGATATTCTTCTATTGCTGTCTGTTTTCCTTTGTTATAATTGAGAAGTTTGCCATCAGCCAATTTGTCTTTACTTTGTGGGTGATCCTTTTTCTCTGGTTATTTTTGAGATCTTCTCTTGGGCTTTGGTATTTGGTAGAATCATACGGATATGTGTCTAGGTGTGGAAATTTTTATCCTGCTTGATACATGTTGGTCTAAACTCCACTTGATCATGGTGTATGATCCATTTAATGTGCTTTTGGATTCTGTTTGCTAGTATTTTGTTGAGGATTTTTGCACCTATGTTCATCAATGATATTGGCCTGTAGTTTTCTTTCTTTTTGACATCTTTGTCTGGTTTTGGTATCAGGGTGATGGTGGCCTCATAGAATGAGTTTGGGAGTGTTCCTCCCTCTGCTATATTTTGGAAGAGTTTGAGGAGGATAGGTATTAGCTCTTCTCTAAATTCGCCTGTGAAGCCTTCTGGTCCTGGGCTTTTGATTGTTGGAAGATTTTTAATCACTGTTTCAATTTCAGTGCTTCTGATTAGTCTGTTTATAATTTCTCTTTCTTCCTGGTTCAGTCTCGGAAGGTTGTGCTTTTCTAAGAATTTGTCCATTTCTTACAGGTTTTCCATTTTATTGGCATATAGTTTCCTGTGGTAATCTCTCATGATTCCTTGTATTTCTGCAGGGTCAGTTGTTACTTCTCCTTTTTCATTTTTAATTCTGTTGGTTTGAGCCTTCTCCCTTTTTTTTCTTGATGAGTCTGGCTAATGGTTTATCAATTTTGTTTATCTTCTCAAAGAACCAGGTTTAAGTTTTATTCATCTTTGCTACTGTTTCCTTCACTTCTTTTTCATTTATTTCTGATCTGATCTTTATATCTCTTTCCTTCTGCTAACTTTGGGATGTTTCTGTTCTTATTTCTCTAATTGCTTTAGGTGTAAGGATAGTTGTTTATTTGAGATTTTTCTTGTTTCTTGAGGTAGAATTGTATTGCTATAAACTTCCCTCTTAGAACTACTTTTACTGCATCCCATAGGTTTTGGGTCATCGTGTTTTCATTGTCATTTGTTTCTAGGTATTTTTTGATTTCCTCTTTCATTTCTTTGGTAATCTCTTGGTTATTTAGTAGTGTATTGTTTAGCCTCCAAGTGTTTGTATTTTTTACAGATTTTTTTCCTCTAATTGATATCTAGTGTCATAGTGTTGTTATTGGAAAAGATACTTGATACAATTTCAATTTTCTCAAATTTACCAAGGCTTGATTTGTGACCCAAGATATGATCTATCCTGGAAAACGTTCCATGAGAACTTGAGAAGAAACTGTATTCTGTTGTTTTTGGATGGAATGTCCTATAAATATCAATTAAGTCCATCTCGTTTAATGTGTCATTTAAAGTTTGTGTTTCCTTATTTATTTTCATTTTGGATGATCTGTCCATTGGTGAAAGTGGGGTGTTAAAGTCCCCTACTATTACTGTGTTACTGTCGATTTCACCGTTTATGGCTGTTAGCATTTGCCTTATGTATTGAGGAGCTCCTGTGTTGGGTGCATAAATATTTACAATTGTTATATCTTCTTCTTGGATCGATCCCTTGATCATTATGTAGTGTCCTTCTTTGTCTCTTCTAATAGTCTTTATTTTAAAGTCTATTTTTTCTGATATGAGAATCGCTACTCCAGCTTTCTTTTGAGTTCCATTTGCATGGAGTATCTTTTTCCATCCCCTCACTTTCATTCTGTATGTGTCCCTAGGTCTGAAGTGGGTCTCTTGTCGACAGCATATATATGGGTCTTGTTTTTGTATCCATTCAGTCAGTCTATGTCTTTTGAATGGAGCATTTAATCCATTTACATTTAAGGTAATTATCGACATGTATGTTCCTATTACCATTTTCTTAATTGTTTTGGCTTTGTTTTTGTAGGTCTTTTCCTTCTCCTGTTCTTCCTGCCTAGAGAAGTTCCTTTAGCATTTGTTGTAAAGCTGGTTTGGTGGTGCTGAATTCTCTTAACTTTTGCTTATCTGTAAAGATTTTAATTTCTCTGTCGAATCTGAATGAGATCCTTGCTGGGTAGAGTCATCCTGGTTGTAGGATTTTCCCTTTCATCACTTTAAATATGTCCTGCCAGTCCCTTCTGGCTTGCAGAGTTTCTGCTGAAAGATCAGCTGTTAACCTTATGGGGATTCCCTTGTATGTTATTTGCTGCTTTTCCCTTGTTGCTTTTAATATTTTTTCTTTGTATTTAATTTTGGATAGTTTGATTAATATGTGTTTCTCCATGGATTTTTCCTGTATGGGACTCTCTGTTTTCTGGAATTGATCGACTATTTCCTTTCTCATGTTAGGGAAGTTTTCAACTATAATCTCTTCAAATATTTTCTCAGACCCTTTCTTTTTCTCTTCTTCTTCTGGGACCCCTATAATTCAAATGTTGGTGCATTTAATGGTGTCCTAGGGATCTTTGAGACTGTCCTCAATTCTTTTCATTCTTTTTTCTTTATTCTGCTCTGTGGTAGTTATTTCCACTATTATCTTCCAGGTCACTTATCCGTTTTCTGCCTCAGTTATTCTGCTATTGATTCCTTCTAGAGAATTTTTAATTTCATTTATTGTGTTATCATTGTTTGTTTGCTCTTTAGTTCTTCTAGGTCCTTGTTAAACATTTCTTGTATTTTCTCCATTCTATTTCCAAGATTTTGGATCATCTTTACTATCATTACTCTGAATTATTTTTCAGGTAGACTGCCTATTTCCTCTTCATTTGTTAGGTCTGGTGGGTTTTTACCTTGCTCCTTCATCTACTGCATATTTCTCTGTCTTCTCATTTTGCTTAACTTACTGTGTTTGGGGTCTCCTTTTCACAAGTTGCAGGTTCATAGTTCCTGTTGTTTTTTGTGTCTGCCTCCAGTGGGTGAGGTTGGTCCAGTGGCTTGTGTAGGCTTCCTGGTGGAGGGGAATGGTGCCTGTGTTCTGGTGGGTGGGGCTGGATCTTGTCTTTCTGGTGGGCAGGGCCACGTCCAGTGGTGTGTTTTGGGGTGTCTGTGAACTTAGTATGATTTTAGGCAGCCTCTCTGCTAATGGGTGGGGTTATGTTCCTGTCTTGCTAGTTGATGGGCAAGGGGAGTCCAGCACTGGAGCTTGCTGGCCGTTGGGTGGAGCTGGGTCTTAGTGCTGAGATGGAGATCTCTGGGAGATCCTTTGCAGTTTGATATTACATGGGGCCGGGAGCTCTCTGGTGGTCTAACGTGCTGAACTCAGCTCTCCCACTTCAGAGGCTCAGGCCTGACACCAGGCCGGAGCACCAAGACCCTGTCAGCCAGGCAGCTCAGAAGACAACGGAGAAAAAAAGAAAGGAAAAAAAAATTTTTTTAATTATTAAAATAAAATAATAATAAAAAGAAGAGAGCAACCAAACCAATAAACAAATCCACCAATGATAACAAGTGCTAAAATCTATACTAAGATAAACATAAAATTCATAAATAAATCAGTCACAGACAGCAAACCCCAAGTCTACAGTTGCTCCCAAAGTCCACCACTTCAATATTGGGATGATTCGTTGTCTATTCAGGTATTCCACAGATGCAGGGTACATCAAGTTGATTGCGGGGATTTAATCCACTGCTTCTGAGGCTGCTGGGAGAAATATCCCTTTCTCTTCTTTGTTCGCACAGCTCCCGGGTTCAGCTTTGCATTGGGCCCCGCCTCTGCGTGTAGGTCGCAGGAGGGCGTCTGTTCTTCGCTCAGACAGGACGGGGTTAAAGGAGCCGCTGACTCGGGAGCTCTGGCTCACTCAGGCTGGGGGAGGGAGGGTGCGGAGCGGGCCTTAGGCGGCAGAGGCCGACGTGTCGTTGCACCAGCCTGAGGCGCGCTGTGCGTTCTCCCAGGGAAGTTGTCCCTGGATCCCGGGACCCTGGCAGTGGCGGGCTGCACAGGCTCCCCGGAAGGGGAGGTGTGGATAGTGACCTGTGCTCGCACACAGGCTTCTTGGTGGCGGCAGCAGCAGCCTTAGCGTCTCATGCCCGTCTCTGGGGTCCGCGCTTTTAGCCGCGGCTCGCGCCCGTCTCTGGAGCTCCTTTAAGCAGCGCTCTTAATCCCCTCTCCTCGCGCACCAGGAAACAAAGAGGGAAGAAAAAGTCTCTTGCCTCTTCGGCAGCTCCAGACTTTTCCCGGACTCCCTCCCAGCCAGCCGTGGCGCACTAACCCCCTGCAGGCTGTGTTCACGCCGCCAACCCCAGTCCTCTCCCGGCGCTCCGACCGAAGCCCAAGCCTCAGCTCCCAGCCCCGCCCGCCCCGGCGGCTGAGCAGACAAGCCTCTCGGCCTGGTGAGTGCCGGTCGGCCCTGATCCTCTGTGCGGGAATCTCTCCGCTTTGCTCTCCGCTTTGCCCTCCGCACCCCTGTTGCTGTGCTCTCCTCCGCGTCTCTGAAGCTCCCCCCTCTGCCACCCGCAGTCTCCCCCCGCGAAGAGGCTGCCTAGTGTGTGGAAAGCTTTCCTCCTTCACAGCTCCCTCCCACTGGTGCAGGTCCCATCCCTATCCTTTTGTCTCGGTTTATTCTTTTTTCTTTTGCCCTACCCAGGTACGTGGGGAGTTTCTTGCCTTTTGGGAGGTCTGAGGTCTTCTGCCAGCGTTCAGTAGTTGTTCCACATGTAGTTGTATTTATGATGTGTTTGTGGGGAGGAAGGTAATCTCCGCGTCCTACTCCTCCGCCATCTTGAAGGTCCTCTCTCCCAGCAAATGTTTTTAAAGAGAACAGGCATGCTCTTCATGCCCTTCCTTCCACCGTGACCTGGAGTGTGCATATCTGGAGCCCTAGCAGTTCTTAGATCATAAGAACAAGGGCCCTAACTGAGATCTCAGAGGATGCACGGACCGGCAGGAAGCAGGTCCCTGACAAATTTGTGTTAAACCTGCTCTGGATACCTGCTTCCTGACTTCTTTTACATAAAAACAAATAAAACCATGTATGTTTAAGTCACTATGACTTTGGATTCTCTGCCAGGTGTGGCTAAATTTTGTCCTAAGTGACATAATCATTGCATCTTGTTTCCTTGTGTGTTTGGTAATTTCTTATTTTGATCTTTTTTTGGTTTTACATAATCTGTGGGAATCCTGAAAGCCTGAATTAATGACACCTTCCTCCAAAAAGGATTTGCATTTACTTTTTCCTGGAGTCATGTGTCCTACCAACAGGGATTGGCTTTAAACTTCTTAATGAGGGCATGGGCCCTGGCAGCAGGCTCAGGGCTTAGCTTCCAATCCCTACGTTTGGGGCTGACACTGGCATTGATCCTCCAAGCCTTGCAGTTTGCTTCCCTCTCTTGATTCTAGTTTTAGCTCATTATGCATGTATGTGTATGTTCTATTATTTTGTTTTGTTGTCATTGGAAATTTCCCGCTGTTTCTTGTGAGAGTTCAATGTATTACAAAGCATGTTTCATCTGGATCTAACGCCATTGTAGCAGAATATTACATCAGGGCATCATTCTGCCAGCAGCATCCCAGTTTCACCCTTAAGATGTGCTGCAAAGGCTTCACATCTGCTTGGCCCACCCAACATTTGGGTGCAAATTTGGTCCAAGCAGAACTCTTCTGGAAGCTAGGTTAGTACCACTTTCTCTGACCACAGACTTGACTCTTTTATTTGTATCAGGAGTTCAGCTCAGTCATTAATTATGTTTTTTAGCATTTCTGACAGCTCTTTCAAATTACACAGGCTCATTTCTCTGTCTGCTAAGACTCTGATACATCTCCAGGAACATGTATAATAAAATGTTACTAATGGGATCATATACTTATTACAATATGTATAATATCCTGCGGCTTGCTTCTTGGTTTAAGAACATATCCTAGTCCATCTCAATACTTACAGTCGCCTCATGCTTCTTTCATAGATGCAATACTATTCCATCATATTACCACAGTGTTTGAACAATTGGATAATCGATGGACATTTAGGTTGTTTCCAATTTTCTTATATTATAAATAGTGCTGTGCTGTAATAAAGGTGTGTGTGCGTACGTATGTGAGAGTCATCTGTAGAAAGGATTTCTAAGAATAAAATTTTTGGTTCAAAGAGTATGAATATTTCACATTTTGAGGGATGTCACCAATTTGTCTCCCTCCAAAACTGTGCTAATGTAATGGTGCTTGGGACAGAAACTACTAATGCCAACGCAGTGTCCATTTCCCCCTAATTCCTTAGTAAGAGATTCCCTTTTTCGTTTCAGAGTGGTGTTTTGCCTAACTAAAAGCTGCATTTCACAGCCGCACTTTCGTTTAAGTGTGACCACGTGACTACCTTCTGGCCACGGAACTGTGAGTGCAAGTGTTTGTGTGGAACATTCTGGAATACTGCTTACTGGAAGTAATGCCGCTTTTGGCCCTTCTGCCTTTATTCCTCCTTCCAACATGCATGGTGGTTGGATGGCTAGCATCCCCCTAGCCATCTTGGACCATGAAGTGATGAGAATAGAAACCATGCACTAGGCATTGTGGAGAAGAAAGAAAGGAGGCAGAATCATGGAGCACCACCCTACAACCCTAGACTGCCTACATCTTGACTTCCATTGTATTGAGAATAAACCCAGGATCTTCTGGGTCTTTGTTACGTGCAACTGAATGCAATTCCTAAATGACACCTTTCCTTCCAAACATTTAACCAATAAGCCAGTCTTTACTGAGTACTTGCTATGACGAGCCCAGTCATGTGCTGTGGATTACTATCACAGTGCCCTTGCCCATCCCCAAATTGGGCTGTCATTCTTGGAGGGGTAAGTGCCACCAGGTGTGTGGCCTTGTACATTGACTCCCCATCCTTTCTCCCTCAAAGGTTATCTCAATCCACAGGACTAACTGAGCAAACTTGACATTCTCATCTTTGGCTCAGATCACCTAAGGAAACCAGTCTATGGATGTGCACACACAGACACATACACACAGACACACACACACCAGTGCATACAGAAAACCAAACAGCTTCTCGCAGGATCCACAAAACTTCCTTATCTTCCAGTCTCAGGAGTTTTCCAGAATAACCCTTCAGCATTCTTTAAGACAGGGGTCCCCAAGCCCCAGTACCGGTCCACGGCCTGTTAGGAACAGGGCCGCACAGCAGGAGGTGAGTGGCGGGCGAGCGAAGCTTCATCTGCCGCTCCCCCATCGCTTGCGTTACCGTTACCGTCTGAACAAACCCTACCCTCCCACCACACACCCCAGCCCGGTCCGTGGAAAGACTGTCTTCCACGAACCTGGTCCCTGGTGCCAAAAAATGTCGGGGACCGCTGCTTTAAGAGACGTCCTGCCTGATGACTGATGTGACACGTCTACGGAATAAAAATGTGCAGAGTTAATAATTCAAAACTACTATTACATCAATGCAATTCTTGTTGGTTTGTCAATATGGACTTTTTCAATTAGACAGTTTTATTACAGTGATGAATCTCAACAGCACAATCAAGAGACTACTGTCCTAACTTAAGGTTGGCTTTGCCTAACAATCCGTATTTGCTATTGAATAAATGTGGTGTCTGTGGCCTTCCAAAGACTGAGGGGCCTTTATCAGCAGCGGAGCCTCTCCTGTCCCTGGTGAGGATCTGGCAGGAGTGACCTTGCCGCCAGGATCCTTCCTGACCGTTGTAGTGGCCCATCACCTCCCCTCCCTCCCCGGGGTCTTCTCTACTCTACGTCAGGAGCCCCACCCTGCTGGCGACAGGTGTCACAGAGAGCGCCTGACAAGTAAGCTCTGAGTCCCAAACCAAATCTCGCTTTTCCCGGTAAATAAAGACAGCAAATAAAATTCCTTTTCAATCTCCATGGGGTCCTGTAGAACTTGTCAAATGGGAATCATGCATGGCAAAAGCTCAGTCAAACCAAGGGGATCTCTGTTCTGAGTAATCATTCATCGCCACCTGAGTCATTTTGCCTGTTTGTAGGGGAAGGAACAGAAGTCTGGGGACCGAAGCTCACTGGCCTGGCTGGGCCTGGGCTCTCCTGAGCTAATCGGGATGGTCAGAGAGAAGGAGTGCTTCCATCTCATGACCCAGGCTGATAAAAGAAATGCTCACATACTGAGGTCTGGGGAAGTCATTCTGGCTTGGCCATGAGTTAACTTGAATTTTATGTCAACTAAAACAGCCTGTTTGGGGCCTGTCAAGCATATGGTGTACATGTGCTTTAATTATTAAAGAAAAGGGCACACTGACCAGAAGTAAAGATGGTCCATGTTAAAAATAAAGATTAAATGCCTCCCTTCTGGGACACCAATGCTGGTACTCCTTCCGTGATAAGACTTCCTTTCCAGGTGCCAAGGCCATATGGACCCACTGTGTACGTGCTGATGTGGTTTTTCTTTTTTTGTTTCTGTTTTGTTCTGTCTTTTTGAAACCTTGAAGGAATATATCCCTGACTTGTTCAATGTTCTTTGTTCTGACAACATAGAAAACTGTGCTGGAAACCATGCCTCTCCAGAGCACTTCCTCAGTCATCTGAGAGTTTGTCTCCCAGGCTATTGTCCTCAATTGGCTCAAATAAAACTTTCTATTCCTATTATAGATTGTTTATTGATTATTTTCATCAACAAGGCCCAATCATAGGCCCACAGATTCTAAGCAACGTGAAGTTTGGGGTGGTTCCCACAGCAAAGTCAGGCTGCACCCTCAGAGAAGCAGGCCTGCGGCCGGGACCGCAGATGTGTGTAGAAGGCTGGGTCACAGTCTGCCCTGTGGACACTGAGCTCCGGCATCAGACCTGGGGGCGGCAGCCTTACAGAGACTGCTTAACCAGCTTCCACAAGCTGTATGGTCACATCCCTGAAACAAGCCCTAGTGACTTCGCTTCTCTGATTGAACACCAACTGATACCCACCCCCAATCCTCCTAATAGAGTCCTCTTTAATATAAGTTATCTAGAGTCTATTTCTGTTGCTTGCAGCCCCCAAATCCCAAACCATACACATTGCATAATGCATGTGAAAATGTTTTCAAATTATAAAGCACTACATACATGCATGTTCCTATTCCTTTTGCTAGTATAGACTGTGCTAGAAAGATGAAAACTCTAGGGTCAGACGGACAGATGCACATCTGAACTCTGCCAGGTAATACTTGGATGACTTTGGATAAAGATACTTACTCTTTCTGAGCCTGAGTTCCCCTTTGTAAGATGTGGGTGAAAGTCAGTAGTTAGCACGAGTATCCACGCATACAAGAAATTCCCAAGCTGTCTCTGGCTTAAAAAAGAAACAAGTTCATTTGTCTTCAGGCAGCAGTGAAAGTAAACAGGCTGGGGCAGGCCGTCGGCAGAGGGGGGTCTCCCCGGCCATCAGGCCCCAGGCTCCCCACATTCTAGGCTCTACCGTCTTCCTCAGGGTGCCCCCCTCCCCATGGTAGCCACATCTACCTGAAAGGGAGGCCGACAAGTGTAATCTTCATTATGTGTTGTAATAAAGACTGGGCTCCTGTTATTGAGGAAGGGGGAAATCGTGGGCACGGGCTGTCGTTAGGTGTGGTGGAAACCGGTGCCGGTGTACCCGTGAAGGGTAGTTTTCCTTCTCCCCTCCTGCCCTTACAGTGCTCCCACCAGAATCCCTCCCAAAGTCTCCCTTCACTCTGATAACAGTTTTTTGTTTTTTGGTTTTTTTTGGCGGTACACGGGCCTCTCGCTGTTGTGGCCTCTCCCGTTGAGGAGCACAGGCTCCAGACGTGCAGGCTCAGTGGCCATGGCTCACGGGCCCAGCCCCTCCGCTGCATGTGGCATCTTCCCGGACCAGGGTCCGAACCCATGTCTCCTGCATCGGCAGGCAGACTCTCAACCACTGCGCCACCAGGGAAGCCCTGATAACACTTTTTAACAGGACTTATATCCTTAAGTTAAAGTGGCAAAATTGATGGGAAAAAAAAAATGCACCAACAGCTTCCACCAATGTATCAAAGAGGTGAGGTTCAGAGTTTGGGTTCTAGAGATGGACAAACCATGTTTCCACTTCCTGCTTCCTGGCCGTGGGGCTTTGGGCAAACCTCCTAGCCTCTTGAAGACCGTCCCTCAATTGCCAATGTCCACAACGACAGTGCTGACCTCAGAGTTCTGTGGTGAGGACTGAAGAATCTAATGCAGAAGGGGAGACACTTAGTATAGTGCACAGTAAATATCACCTGCTATGACTGTCAATATTACTATCTTTATATATGTTATCTCGGTCAAGTCTCTCTAGAAGCAAGCTAATGGTTTTCCCTCCTCGTTCACCCTTTACGGGCTTCTTCAGTTTCAGTAGCCTGAACAGTGAGAAAGAGAATGAGGCTTCTGACGTTTCTCCTAAGAAGCTTTACTGAGCAGATCTGGGAAATCCAGAGCAAGCCTGATGGCCCTTTGCAGATGAGTAGGGACTGTGGCCGCGAGCACTCCCGAGACTTCTGGGTAGTCCTCTTAGCCTGTGACCGCCCCCCACAGGAGCTCAGCACCCCCTGGGCGGGTGTTAACATTTCCCCCATCTGTTGTTCCCGAGTCCGTCTCAGAGCCATTCCTGTGGCTGTGAGGACCAGGCCAGCTCCACTCTTACTGCAGGCACGGGCTTCCTCGAGTGTGAATGTTATCTGTCACCAGCTAACGGATGTGCTCAGCCCAGGTCAAACACTTGCTTATCTGCAGGCTGCTGAGCGCCAAGTCTCTGCTTCTGTTCCTCCAGGTCGTTTATTTGCTACCCTTATCGCCTCTGACCATGGTGTGGTTTGCACACCGGATCTCAGATTCTGGTTTGTGGCCTGAGAGGTGCCCTGCTTCTAGGGAACTGGAGTGTGGAGCGGCCTCCTCGGGCAGCGCAGGGAGAAGAGCCCTGGGCCAGGGGTCAGGACACGCAGCACCCAGTCTGTCTCTAAATGATCGGATTGGGCTCAGCGGTCTCTGATGCTTCTTCCAGAGCCAATATCCTGATTTCCTACAAAAGGCCCAGCGTGAGCATTCTTAGGGCCTGTGGATGAGAAGTGTCGCCTGCCGTATCAGTAAACAACGGATGTTGCAGCCATCAAGCCCTCAGCCACCGCAGCTACCCAGACTGTGCACTCTGAGGGGATTCAGGATGGAGAAGGGCAGAATACTGGCCCTAGATACTTAAGGTGCGTGTCAAAGCAATGAGTTCAATAAGCCCAGACTCTTGCACCTTCCCATACAAAAAAAAAGTGCTAACTTCATTAATTTGAGATGTCTGGTTTTCTTGAATTAACAGTAGCCTTTTTTTTTTTTTTGCGGTACGCGGGCCTCTCACTGTTGTGGCCTCTCCCGTTGCGGAGCACAGGCTCCGGACGCGCAGGCTCAGCGGCCATGGCTCACGGGCCCAGCCGCTCCGCGGCATGTGGGACCTTCCCGGACCGGGGCACGAACCCGCGTCCCCTGCATCGGCAGGCGGACTCTCAACCACTGCGCCACCAGGAAAGCCCAACAGTAGCCTTTTGATGCTCCAACAACTGGTCTTTGTTGCAGAACTCCTGTGTATCCTGGCTACTTCCTTACCTCTCGGGGCAGAGTCCCTCAGAGCACGTGAGAGGCTGCCTCCTGGGCTTGAGTCCTCAGAAAGTCCGCCAAATAAAGCATCATTCTCCAATTTTAGGTGGTGGGCTTTCTTTCAGTCAACAGGCCAAAGAAGAAAAGTTGAAGAAGATTTAAAATGAGGAGCAGGAAGTGGGAGTGTCTTCAGCCTCCTAGTGAGGGAAAACCGTGAGTTCTTCTTGACCGCACTGTGGATTTGATGTTGCTTGTTTTAGCTCGTGTGGTCCACGGCGCCGAAAGTGGGCAGGTGGAGGCCTCCCGCTCATCGACTTGTTCATTCGGAAATAGCTTGCAGGGAAATTCCCTGGCGGTCCAGTGGTTAGGATTTGGCGCTTTCACTGCCGTGAGCCCGGGTTCAATCCCTGGTTGGGGAACTAAGATCCTGTAAGCCACAAGATGTGGCAAAAAAAAAAAAAGAAAAGAAAGAAATAGCTTGTAAAAACAATGACTATATCCCATGCAGATCCCAAACAAGGTGGGGGAAAATTCTAGAACGACTGCAGGAAGTTAAGTAATGGCATAAAGAACTCCTTACTTTAAGAAATACTTCACGTTACAAACAACTTACAGAATGAACTGGTGGGGGGGGGGTGGAGGCATATACTATTTATTTACTTTATAAGATGATTCCTCACTTTATAAAAAGCCAGATGTCTCCTCTTGGAAGTCAGCTCTCATGGTGCACTAAAAGTACGGTTGACACTATAATAAAGCTAATTAGACAACTTTTGAGTAATAAACCCATTGTGTAAAACAAACATAGCCATGTTATGCAGTGTTATACACGAAGTGTTTTGGGGTTTTTTGTAATAAACACACTCACATTTGGGGGATAAATTTTCTGTTAAGATAATATCTTTCTCAAGGTCCAATGTGACTTGTGTGCCTACTGTGAATTGAACAGTGAAGATTTTTCAGGTGCATGTGAAGGCAAAATCCATTTTCTTCTGTGATGAAAGGTCTGCAATGCCCACCTTTTTCCACAAGGCGGAAGCGTGCCACAGGGTAGTTAGTTACAGCAAAGGCCTGGGGTTGGGAATGCACAGCCTTGGGCGAGAGTGCCTCCTTCCCCGGGGAAGACAATTCACTAAAAGTTGAGCAGAGGCAGATCTGATGCTGCCTTGGCAAACCGAAAGCCCAAAGTACAATATTTGCCAGGAAACTTTTGGCTGTTCTCCTGCAGAGAAAGGATGAAATCATTTTGTGTGATGGACATTCCTTAGACAGAAACAAATTATTTTTCCTATATAAATACAAAATTTGTCCATCTAAGTCATCAACAAATGTGATTTTAGGTAGATACCAATACACACTGAATCATAAACATATTGTTTTCCCTTCAAGTTTCTTTTGTGAATTTATAGAAATGCATGAGTTAAAATAATTCATTCATGTTCTAGCGCTTATGTCTTTGGACAAGCCCTGGATGGAAAGAGCACTTAAGACTTGAAGTAAATTGTTAGTAAAAATAAATTCCCAAGAAAAGAAATTTAGGGTAGAAAATTAGAATTTGACTCTTTGGTTTTTTTTTAGGGGGAATTTCCCTTTCATATTTTTGTACTGGGCTGTACTTCCATCGAATGTATGTAAAGGATAATAAAATGATTCAACAGGTCAGGAAAACAAGTGATTCTACTGTATCTTGTCTATACCAGCTGAAGGAGAAACCAAAGGGCCTATTAGGTGCCAAGACCCAGATCTGGCCTAAAGCAACATGAATTGATCACTCCATAGTTTTCACTTCATGGGAGAACTTAGCCGGGGGGACTTTATGCTTGACTATGTGGCAGAATCCACTTATGTCTCCTAATGCCCATTTCCCTGTCTTCCTCGGTACCAGAGCTCCCAGCTGTCAGCTGAGTATATCACTGCAGAGAATAAAGTCTATGTTTCTCAGACTTACTCTGTAGGTGTAACCAAGCCGTGGCCAGTGGGATGAAAGCAGAAGTGGTTCTTTAAAGTGGCAGGGCATTACTTTCCTGATGGTTGAAATGTGGATGTGATGGTTGGAGCCGGAGCAGCCACACTGGGTGTTGAGGAGAAAGGTGGATCATGAGGAGGGTGGAAAAACAAGAAGGAGAAACCCAGGTCTCTCATCATTATGGAGCCATCATAGCAGCCTGGACTGCCTACCTAGATTTTTATAAAAAAGAAAAATACAAATATTTTGTGTTCTTAGTCACCTGTAGCTGAACCTCTACATCAATAGAGGTATTTTGAGAAAACAGGTCAGAGGTAAGATGGAATTTTTACTCATTTTGTCATTATTTCATAATTTTCATCACCAATCAATGCTTAATTGAACATTGTGTGAAGGACCACGCTGGGTGACCTGGTGTTATCCTTAAGGATGGAGGTGGATCAGGACACCATAAGCAAAGGTCAGTTGCTAAAAAAAAATCCTTCAAGAAAATTGCTCCAGCACTACTGTATAAATGCCGCTATATGTGGTCACAGCCATAGCTGTGTTTTCCCTGGGAGCAGAGGTTGTGTTTATCCTGACTTTCTCTTTGTGATTTAAGAACACGAAGTCAGAAGCCTGTTCCTCCCTTCAAGGCTGATGTTTGATGCAAAACATGCAAAACCCATGCATACTGCATTAATAGCTGTGGCACTGTGAGGCCAAGATGCATCTGCTCCCTCTGTGCTGCTCTGATTAAGAACCCTTTTCTGGTTCTAGGTTGAGGACGGGCAGGTTATTTTCCCTCTAGATCCCTAAACAGTGTCACAGATTCTAAATAAATGAGTTCTCGTGCTGTCCCTTGTCCACGCTAGCCCCACAGGGAAGATGGAGTGGGGAGTCCACGGGCCAAAGGATTTCTCACCACTCCAGGGGTGTGAGGTCAAGTGGGGCAGGGGACATCTTCTAGCAGCCTTGAGTCCTTAGCAGGCTGGGTGAGGGACAGGACTTCTGTCAGCAAGTCCCAACAGATCTGAGAGAGGCATGTGCCCAATGCCCAGGCGCTCTGAGGAGCAGGGTCAGGCCCTTATAGGGACTTATTATACGACTTAGAGGGCCTGCTGGGTCCAGCCTAGCTCTAAGGGAGAGCTCCGTGCAAACAGGGGCCTAGCAGCCGCATCTCATCCAGAGTAACACGGTGGGGCTGCACAACACGATGACATCCCAGGAGGAGGCTTCCTGGGCAGAAAGCAGCAACCAGTCCCTTTTAGACAGAGCTAAAAGCCAATGGCCCACTTATTTTCCAAACTAGCCATAGCATCTGGATGCAGATGGTGGTATTATACTCACGTTGCACAAGCCAGCTTTATAAAATCCAAAGCCTACACGCTTCACCTACTTCAGGGGACAATCTGGTGACCAAAGGAGAAACGTTTCTCCATGAAGCAGCCCTTGCCTGGAAGGGCCTAGGCCCCATGGTGAGAATTATTCCTGGGGTTCCTTACCAAAACATTCCATAATTTACCACCCCACCTAGCAAAGTGCCACATGTTAACACAAAAGAAGAGTGGAGACAAACTTGCAGTAAGAATATGCCCGATGTCCAAGGGACTCCCTGAAGACAACAGAGAAGCATGTTTTAAAGAAGTGTTCCATCACCAACAATTTGACAATATTATAAGAAAAAACACAAACATTAATGACTCAACTCAAAAATTTCTTCCTCTGAGTAGGAAGAAACTTGAGGAATACCATACGCAATTTATTTTGTATATATTTTCCTTTTAAAGGACGTACAATATAATGAAAAACACCCACATCTAAATAAGTTTAAAAGAACATTCAATGAATATTAAAGAAATGCTAAGCGATAAGAAAGCATTGTATCAGTTTCATTGGCAGTATTTTTCTCAGTGGTATAAGATAACCTCACAATCAATGACATCTTAGATTTAATGAAATTCAAGTGTTTATTGTTTTTGACTTAAGCTTCTCTACTTATATCACCAACTATAAGTGTTCTAAAAGAATTTCACAAATTTTTCATTTTTTATTTGAAAATTAAAAACAAAACCCATCAGGGATAGGCTTTTTTAAAGTTCAATTTAATTTTTACTTTCATAATTATGTCCATAGTATTGCTCTATAAACACTTTGGGAATTTCTTTTAAAGTTTAATTTTCTGAATTTAATATTCCAAACAAGTGACTTTCCAAGAATCCCCGAAATCACATGAATTTTATGAATGTTTTAGGTGATTCTGTCTCTTGAAAGGGGGGCGGTGCTTAATTAAAGGGTGATGAATTCAATTCCTCTGAGCTTAGCTACAGACATGGTGGGCACTGGAGAAACAAACTGACTTAAGAGGTACCAATTACGCATTTATAAAGCAAAAAAAGGGACTGTGTTGGCTTTATTATTCCTGTTAAAAGAATCAAAACTTCTAGGGCTTCCCTGGTGGCGCAGTGGTTAAGAATCCACCTGCCAATGCAGGGGACACAGGTTTAATCCCTAGTCCGGGAAGATCCCACACGCCACGGAGCCACTAAGCCCATGAGCCACAACGGCTGAGCCTGCGCTCTAGAGCCCATGCTCTACAACAAGAGAAGACACGGCAACGAGAAGCCTGTGCACTGCAACAAAGAGCAGCCCCCGCTCTCCGCAACTAGAGATAGCCCGCGTGTAGCAACGAAGACCCAACACAGCCAAAAATAAATAAATAAATTTATATATAAAAAAAAAGAATCAAAACTTCTACAGATTTCAAAAACAAAATTTATTCACAAAATATATTAGAAAGTTTGACAAAAAAACAAGGCTACAAAATCCCCACAGTCTTATACATCTCAAACAACATAACCACAATCAACAACCAGAAAGTCTCAGGAATTCAACTCCTGTTTTTTAAGTTAAAAAAGAGGTCTCTGTCAATCACAGTATTTCATTTTATGAGTTAAATGGTCGAAAACAATGGCCTAAATCTTGGCTGATCATGTCATTTTGGTATTTTATAAAGTAATGTTCTTTACAGAGATTTACTGACACTGAAATGTCTCAAAGTGTATTTATTTATGAAGGTTAATTCACAATAGTCTTACCAAGGCAAACTATTTTAAACCAAATTAAGTCACTGCTACAAAACTGTAAACTCTAAAATGCAACACAAGTATTATTATAGAATATGGAACTTTGGGGATGCAAAATGAATTTAAAATAATTAAATATAGAAAACTTTCAACTTTTTACTAGAAATAGAGGGGAGAGGAACAGAGTTGGTGCTGGAGACTCTGGTGCCCCCATGTGCAACAGCAAACCACCATCCAGTCCGGTCGCTGGACACACCATGTGGCCTTCACCCGGAGGGATGCTGGCCCAGAGGTTTGCATCTGGGTCCTTTTTTCATCAGTCAAATCCCACTTTGTTCAATGAGAATCAGAGGATCCCAGAACGTAGTCTAAATTCTCTGAGTGTTGCTTTGGAAGGTTTCAAGTCCAAAGTCTTCAGATCAAATTTTGTTGAGTTTTGTAACAATCAGTACTCTTACCATTTGATCAAATGAACTACAGATGCACAGACCCCTCTTATCTGGACTCCAGTCCAAACTTGAAATGGGCTGGGTAGACAATGTAACATTCTGCAGAAGGCTGACCGAACCTGCAACTCCCATCTCTACACCCTCGGAATCTTTCTTTGACCGCTGAATTGGGTATTCGCTGAAAACAAGATCAAAGTGTTAAGAGGAGATAAGTCTTAGCATTCGTCATTTTATTCTTATACATATACTCCAATAACTATTTTTATTTCTCACTTGACTACTGGAACTGATAAATACTTAAGGCATCTTTCTAATATTGAGTTGTATGGAAATAAGGAGACAATATTTCAACCTCAATCCCAACCCCCCAAAGTCTCATAAAGAAGCATTCGATCTACTAAAAACGTTTAAACATCATTTCTGTTCAGCATGAGTAGGTATCTTTTCTTTTACTATGAAAGTTCTAGGTTGATCTAGCATTCTTTAATAAATTGACTTGGTGCTCTAGACATCATTGCCTCAAAAAAGAAAACAGTGACTCCTAGAACATTTGATTTTCTATCAGCTGAAAATATAAATTTATAAAATGATAAGGGCTGAAGGTTAACAGCTCATAACTATGACTTGGTCTAGATTTGAGAGAGGGAAAAATGGAACACCCCTCCCTCATGGAGGGATACAGGGGTATTCCTCCTCAGAAGGTCTTTTAAAGCCTGTTAGGTATCAACTATGATACTACCTTTATTTCAAAAGTGCTAATAAAGACCAAGACTTTAAAAGGCATGAAGCAACTCAGAAGCAGAACAGAAACAGAAGTAGTGATAAGCAGATAACATTCTATTCTTTCTTCCTCACAGACCCTACACCTTCTTTTGATTTTTTTTTTTTTTTTTTTGCGGTACGCGGGCCTCTCACTGTTGTGGCCTCTCCCGTTGCGGAGCACAGGCTCCGGACGCGCAGGCTCAGCGGCCATGGCTCACGGGCCCAGCCGCTCCGCGGCATGTGGGATCTTCCCGGACCGGGGCACGAACCCGTGTCCCCTGCATCGGCAGGCGGACTCTCAACCACTGCGCCACCAGGGAAGCCCCTTTTGATTTTTTAAAAGGAATAAAACATTCAGATGGATAAACAGGTTACAGAACATTTTTCATGTCTCTTGGCAGAGGCTGCAGTTATTTAGTATTTAGAAGATAACATCAAGATTTTTTTTCTAATCCTCCATATCATCTATTAAAGTTTTAAGAGCTCACTGAAAACTAACTGGAAACTGGCAGAAGGGCTCCTGTACAACCAGGGCTGCAAGAGAGATACACAGGTAAGTGGGAAGGGAAGAAAAGCGATCAGGTCAGGACCTGTGCCCCTGGGAGGGGACTTAGGAAAAGGGAGAATACACAGGCGGACGCCCGCCCTGGGGAGTGACTGATGAGAGCTACAGATTGGGCGCCCCCAGTCCCCAGATCCTACGTTGGGGAGACCAGCCCCCTTGGCTGGTTGGAGGGCCGCTGGGACCAACAGGAAGGCTGTCAGAAGCCTAGGCTCTGTTCGTGAGGAGTGTCCACATGCTGGCTTGCCCCCAAGGCAGGGCGGAAAGGTCTGCCCTAGTGGCTGCTGGATTTCCCACAACTGCCTTGGCGTGTGCCCCAGCCCAAGACAAGCGAACACGCCAGCCCCACTGACTCCACGGCACAGCACGGCACAGGATCTGGGGCAGCTATGATCAGGGAAAAGACTCGATCTTGGAACTCAGAGGCGAGCGGCCCCAGGGCGGAGCCGGTGGGGCAGCAGTGCCTCTTGCTGGCTCTTCACTCAAGCAGCACACCAGAAGCGGCCTGTACCTCTGAAGGCGGCCGCTGCCCCACACAGCTCACCCCTCCCGACACAGGCCAAGAGTCTACACAGGCCCCTGCCGCCCTGCAGTGTGGCTCCACAACAGCGTGGGGCAGAGGGGGCTGGGGACAGTGCTCAGCTGTGAGGGACGAAGGGGACTTGCACCCGTGGATACATCTGAACAGAGCAAGGGAAAACAACTGTGGGCGCCTACACAGGCAGCGCATTAGAGACAGCTTGGACCTTGGTGCGTGGCCAACACAAGCCGAGAGCCCGCACGGGCCGCACCTGCTTCAGCACCTTCCCACTCCAGGGCAAGGGTGCCGGTGGAGGAAAAAACACACTAAGAGAATAAAGCTAGCTTGGGCCGACCCTCCTGGCTTCTGTTCCAGCAACTTGGGATCAGATCCCTACCCTGATAGGGCAATAATGGCCACTGAACAGAGGGGACATCCCACCTCATACGCGGCTCCAGCTCTAGCCCCTCCATCTCCAGCTACATCTCCGACCAGGGTGATAGCTGCCAGCACACCCCAAAGATGTAACTTGTGTCCACGTCAAATCCAGCTCTCTCACCAAAGAGCCTCCCATATGAGAACACCCCTTTAAGACTTAAATAAGTAACTATTTCAACTAAATTCATAGAGGCAGAGAAAGTTAAGCAAAATGAAAAGGCGGAGGAACTGCACTCAACTGAAAAGGCAAGAGAAAACCCCTGAAAAAATAAATAATGAAACAAATAATTTACCAGATAAAGAATTCAAAGCACTAGTAATAAAAATGTTAACTGAATTAGGGAAAAGAATAGATGTACACGTGAAAATTTTAACAAAGAACTAGAAAACATAAAAAGACCCAATCGGGGACTTCCCTGGTGGCCCAGTGGTTAAGAATCCACCTGCCAATGCAGGGGACACGGGTTTGATCCCTGGTCTAGGAAGATCCCACATGCCATGCAGCAACTAAGCCCGTGAGCCACAACTACTGAACCTGCACTCTAGAGCCCGTGCTCCGCAACAAGAGAAGCCATCGCAACGAGAAGCCTGTGCGCAGCAACAAAGGCACAATGCAGCAAAAAAAAAAAAAAAAAAAAAAGACCCAATCAGAAATTAAGAACTCAATAGGTAAAAAAAAAAAAATACAAAAAGGAATGAATAGCAGTAAGTGATACAAAAGAACACATAAATGATCTGGAAAATAGGATAATGAAAATCACCCAATTAGAAGAGCAAAAAGAAAAACAAATCTTAAAAAATGAAAACAGTGACTTCCCTGGTGGCACAGTGGTTAAGAATCCGCTTGCCAATGCAGGGGACACGGGTTCACGCCCTGGTCTGGGAAGATCCCACATGCCGCGGAGCAACTAAGCCCATGCGCCACAACTACTAAGCCTGTGCTCTAGAGCCCATGAGCCACAACTACTGAAGCCCGCATGCCTAGAGCCCATGCTCCGCAACAAGAGAAGCCACCGCAATGAGAAGCCCGCGCACCGCAACAAAGAGTAGCCCCCGCTCACCACAACTAGAGAAAGCCCACGTGCAGCAGTGAAGACCCAATGCAGCCAAAAATAAATAAATAAAATAAATAAATTTATTTAAAATAAATGAAAACAGTTTAAGAGATCTCTGGGATAACATTAAGTATACAAACATTCTAAAGGCAGCAAGAGAAAAACAAAAAGCCATATACAAGGGAATCCCCATAAGGCTATCAGCTAATTTTTCTGCAGAAACTTTGCAGGTCAGAAGGGAGTGGCATGATATATTCAAAGTTCTGCAAGGGAAAATTCTGCAACCTAGGATACTCTACCCAGCAAGATTATCATTTAGAATAGAAGGAGAGATAAAAAAACTTCTCACACAAGGAAAAACTAAAAGAGTTCAATACTAAATCTACCTTAAAAGAAATGTTAAAGGGTCTTTTCTAAGTGGAAAAGAAGAAAGAATCTACAGGAAAGAGAAAAGCCCACTGGAAAAGGCAAATATATAGTAAGGGCTGACGCTCAAACGCAATGACAAGGCTTTTCCTGGAGACCAATCAGGGTCCTCATGCTCTGTGTCCATTCTATCATAGTGATGTTACCTGAACTTGGGCAAGTCAATTATCAGGAACCGAAAATAAGAATTTCAACCCTCTTCCTTTCTTCTAGAGGTACTGCTCTAATGGCTGAATTATAATATTTCACAAAAGCCTTTGGTCAAAGTTTTCCTATTTTTTAAAAAAACTAGCAAAAAGCATGATTTCAAATCTATGAAAAGAATTGTTCATGAGCTACTCTAATATATGGGAGATGTCACTAAAATACATATTTGGTGTGTCAAAAGAATGTTAATATTTACAAAGTATAAAATAAGTATATGAGTAAAAAAAAGGCTTAGAGAGTAATGCTTATGTAATACCATGAAATTTAAAATCATATCAAAATGAACCAAGTCAAAGGAGGAAAAACAGACAAAAAGTTTAATCGAATCCTACTTTACACCCACAAGTAACTTAAAAAGGAGCACTGTGCACTGGTAGGAACTTACTACTTCCAGAGGTGCAGGCTGCCGGCGCCTCCCGCTGTCAGGAAGAGCTCTCTGTTCTGTGGTAGGTGCCGGACCTGCCACACAGTCGATTTATGAGCCTGAACAGAATGAGAGGCACACAAGTGGTTTATAAGTTTATATGATAAAGAAAGACTATCCTACACAGAGAACAGATTTGTGGTTGCCAAGGGAGAAGAGGGGTGAGGGGGGGATGGATTGGGAGTTTGGGATTAGCAGATGCAAACTATTATATACAGGATGGTAAACAACAAGGTCCTACTTGTATTGCGCAGGGAAATATATTCAATATCCTGTGATAAACCATAATGGAAAAGAATGTGAAAAATAATGTATACATGTTAACTGAATCACCTTGCTGTACAGCAGAAATTAACACAACATTGTAAATCAACCACACTTCAATAAAATAGAGGAAAAAAAGACCGTCCTAGAAGAGAAACCTGTAAAAAAAAAAGATTTTTACCTCTATCACTTCAACAACAATTTCAACAGCTTCTATCACCTCAATTATAGTTACTATTATAAAAGTTAACTATTTTCTGGCACTTCTCTTTATAATGGCTACAGAGAGTTACAGGGGCTCATCAGGAATTAGGAAAAGAACCATTCCTCTTTACTGCTTTACAAAACAAAGTTCTGCTGGATTAAAAAAAAAGATTATCAGATTAAAAGTCTTAACATTTAACCTTATAGTATCATAGAAATTACACAAATAATTTAAATATCTCTAGCTCACTCTAAGGAGGAAAAAAGCCTCAAAATACAAAGAAATACTTCTTCCTAAAGGGAAAGAAAGGATAGATTGAACTTCTTTTTAATAGACTTTATTTTTTTAGAGCAGTTTTATGTTCACAGCAAAACTGAGTGGAAAGTACTGAGAGTTCCCATAAACAGAATGAATTTTAATGTAAAGCTCTCAGAGTCTTATCTTCAATTTACACTATTTGACTTGTCTAGTCTTCAAAATAAGTACCGGGAGGACTTATAGACGGTGTTTATGGTTATAATAAGCCCAGGCCTTTATCAGTCATATTAAACAAAAGGATAGAAATGGCAACTGGATGAAGGTTAACAGCTTGTAAATCAATCCTAATAATGCTACATTCACTGTGGAGAATTTAACAAGACAGGCAGAGGGAGAGAGAGAGAGGGAGGGAGGGAGGAAGGAAAGACTTCTGCTTTACAGAAGCAATGAGACCAGCCAACTTGAGCTAAGCCACACATAAGACACTTTGCATTTTAGTTGATGATCAGTCTTGACATTTGATTTTAATAGTCTTTTAAGAGAATAACCATTAGCAGAGAAAAACACATATCTCAAAATGCACACTTTAAGTGTGTGAGAGTCCTCAAGTGATTAGGTTCAAGCTGTTAAACCTTAATTTGTTTTGTAGCTTAAACTTCTCTTTTTCTCCTGGAAGTTGACAAAAAGCAAAAAGAGGGGAAATGACTTGTTAAAATATACCAGTCATGTATTTGACAGATTTAGCAATTACTGGATTAACTAAACGTAACAAAAAAATTTTGGAGACACACTATAATTTCCCGTTAATGAGAAATGTGTTGCACTTGTATTTGGAACAATTTAGTAAGTGCTTTATGTTGCGGACAGATACTTCTGAAATGACAAAGGCAAACAATATTATAGTGTATAGTTAGTTATCTTAAGAATATAGTTCATCAGGCAGTAACAGTAACTTACATGCAATAATAATTATTTTAATAATGAAATAAGACAAAATAGGAAGGTCTGGGAAGTACTACTGACTCCACGACATAGGGAAAGGGAGCAAGGGAGTGAATTTTTATTTCCTGAGCAACTTACATATTTTAATATTATGGAAACTACAAATCTGTAACTGATTTTTCTTTATTTTTATATTCAAGAAAGCTCAGAGTGACATTTCCAACCCATCTCTTGCAAATGACAGGATGTTTCAGCACGAATTTTATGCAATGCCCTTACTCCAGACATCAACTTCAGTTTTTTAAACCAGTGTTTTCCATTTGTGCAGCTTTCTTCATCAATTTTTCTAATGTTGTAATACCACATGTTTCCCTCTAAGCTACCTAAAATACTATTGGGAACAAGGCAAAGTATGCATATATGTATGTATGAATAAATAAATTTATATTTACATTGCTACTATGTACCAATCACAGTGATTAGCACTTTAAATAATCTCATTTAATATATCAAACTGGAATATAAAAATAAAATGTGATGAAATGACATAATGTATATATGTTGATATACTTTGCAAAGTATATAATTAGTATTGAATACATATTGGCATATACCTAAAAGTATATAATTAGGTATTAATACAAATATATATTTATTAGGAAACACCAGGCTAGGTTTTGTTGACCAAATTCCTAAACCAGCTAGTTTTCTTGCGATTGCTCCTAAACTACAAAATAAGAGTCATTACCCACTGAGGCCTTTATTATAATCAAGAAGTCTAGCAGAGAGTGGCACAACACTGTAAATCAACTACACTTCAATAATAATAAAAAAAAAGTCTAAAATTGACAAACTTTAGAAAAGTACTCTTTGCACAGAAAAACTTGTCAAGATCCTGCAATATATTAAAAATAGCTCCCTTCATATAAAAACCTGGAAGGAACTTGGTGACGCATTCTATTTATCAGTCTAAAACAAGCTATAGCGAATATTCCTCTTCATAGAAAGACATTTCCCTCGTATTTACCTTTTCTGAAACAGAAGCAAAACCTTTGGTTGGATGCTGTGTTCTCATGTCAAAAACATGAAACTTTCCTTCCAGAGACGTAGCTACTAACTTATTCATACTTATGTCTTTTCTGTCAAACTCCAAGCTACATACCTGAAAATAGAGAATATTTATTAGTGATCATTCATTTAATAATGATTAATTCAAGAGGTTCTTTCAAACTAAGTAAAACAACTTTAACATTATCAGTTCATGTGAAAGCATTTTAAACAATCACTTTATCTTTGAATCCATATATCAAATACTTGTAACTATAAAAATTTCTTCTTGGTTAATAAGATCCACAAAATCATCTAGGGTACCCTGTTCTCGTGGGTACATTTGAAAAGCCATAATTTAGCTTTTTACTGTTATTATGTAATTATTTTATAAAGTTAAGTCAAGGCTGACTAGAGAAAACAGGAGGGAACCACATTCTTCACTAAAGATGTACAACCTGGGAACCAAAAACCTGAAAGTACTTGGGAGGCTATTACAAGTTCAAGCTTCCTGATGTTAGCAGAAGGCCTCTTACTAGGTCATTTTAACACCACACTGCATAGTCCACAGGAGTCCACAGATGGGCCACAGGCGTAGTGACTCACCTGGTACATCACACCACATCTGGGTGTGTGTTCACTTTCTGATGAGAGCATCCCTGATTTTTATCAGACCCTCCAAGGTTAAGCCCCAAAAGGTTAAAACCATACATGCACAGAGGGGTTTTACTGAAATGAGTTATTAGAGGAGCTTTCCTTTTGTAGTAGTTCAGGGTGGGTAAAAACACATTCAGAGAATCTGGAAAGAATCCAAATGTACATTACCCCATTTTTTATATTTGCCTCCCACCGTAAAGACATATTTCTGAGATCAAACAGCTTGATATCTCCGTTGTCATAGCCAGCACACACTACACGTTCCTCTTGATTGTAAGCACTGCCTGGAAATCAAAACACAACATTTCAGACCTTCATAAATGCTCATATGAAGACTGCTAAAAAAAAACTTACGAAACTACACAGATAACTTGTATCAAATCAGGTGAAGAAATCACATTAGGTAGAATCTCATTTTATTAACCCTGACAGGACATCAAGATTATTAATTTGGTATCTAATATTGTTTACAAGAAAAAGCTCATTCATTGAGATTGTATACTCAAGGGATATATAAAAGTGTTTATTGGATTTCAAATTCTCTCTATTCTCTATTTGCAAAGACTAACAGTTCAAATGGTAGTAGGATTTGGTAGAATAAATACAGCTAGGCTTCCATTGCTTTCTTTGGCAGTAACTATATTTGAATGCCAATAGAAACTACTTTAAACTTATTTATATTTTGCAAAATGTTGTTCTGGTGTTATCTCGTCTTTGCAAGGAAACCTCAGATAAGCTGTGGTGTACTGTGATGTATTTTTAGTTGTATGGATGACTGCACCCAAAGTAAATCTATAATCTGCAGTGAAACACATCCTGCTCAGATCCAGGGATTTTTTTTTCCAGAGTACCTCTTGCTGAGGAAAATGTGTTAGGTGAGAGGGAAGCCCCTGTTAACTGTGCCAGGCTCTGTGGGCATCTTAACCCAATGCCTTTGTTCTCTGCTGCTTGCAACTCCCTTTTTCTTATAAACTCCAGCCCTGCATTTCCACCGTAGGCTCCACCGAGATGACACGACAGCATCTGAAACTCATGATGTCTAAAACTGACCTCACCATCTTCCTTTACAAACCATCATATCCTCTGTGGCACTTCTTCAATTAATAACATCATTCACCCTACATTCAGCCTCAAAATTCAGTCACCTCGGAAATAATCCTTCCCCTTGTTCTTCATCTCAAAAAACCTGCCAAATTTTATTTCTTTTGCCACAATATTATCTTCTGAATCGACCCGCTCTGCTCCCTTCTTATTGCATCTAACCTACGCGTTTCCTGGAATATTGCAAAGAGCTTCGGAACTCATATTCCCTCTGCCACTCACCTCTCTCCCCTACATGACACCAATTCAGTTTTCCTAAAGCTCTGATCACATCTCATCCTTGCAAAAGCCTCCAAAGGTTTACCACTACCTCCATCCAGACCATCGAAACACCTCTGGCCATGGCCCTGTGCCATCTTTAAGGCTATTCCTATCACCATTCCTTCTCTGTACTTTCCTCCCAATGCTTGCAATCCCCTCCCAATTTCAGTGGTTCAAATGCTACATATCCTTGGTCTGAGGTTAGTATGTTCTTCCTCTCCAGTTATCACTCCCTTGGGATTCCTTCTGCATTTTTCCATGCTTCTGTGACCTTTTATCACTCCTACCTCATACTATAATTAATGTAGATAGCATGCCCTCTTTATTAAAATTACAAGCTTCTTGAGGCAAGAATATGAGTCTGTTTCACCTTTGTATGACCACAGCTATGCACATACTTGGCATTTACAAAAACAAACAAACAAAAAATGGTCAAATCAATGGATAAATGTTCTTTCTTTAAATTTAATGTCCTACATTTAAAATGGCACTTATGTCCCTTAGATCAATGATAAAAAGCCTTTAATGGACCCAAAGTTAATTACTTTTTAATTATTACATATATTTTTATATGATGATTCTAAACACTAACTCTGAAATTTCTGCACAAGTGTGCATGTCTTCAGTTTATATTATTGCTTGTAATATATATACACACAGAGTAATTTTAATATACACACACAATGAAATCTCCTCTCAATTTCAATGGTAATTTATTTTTAAAATCGGAAATCTAAAACTTTCCTCTGATTAAATAACAATTCAATTTAAAAATAACATAAAAAGCTAAACAGTTCACATATATAATTTAATCTCACTTTTATGTCTGTTAACTACACTGGATTATACAAGAAAATAAAGGTTTAAAATGAAATATGGCCCATATCCTTTCTTCCTTTTTTTTAATTTTTTTTTTTAAATCTTTGGTTGCACTGTGTGGCATGTAGGATCTTAGTTCATGGACCAGGGGATCAAACCTGTGCCCCCTGCACTGGGAGGGCAGAGTCTTAACCACGGGACCACCAGAGAAGTCCCGGCCCATATCCTTTAGTAGCAAAAATGATTGTAATTTTGGTGCTCAGTAAGAGATACAAGGGCAAACATCAATTAGTCCTACAAGATCAATATTCATTTTAAGTATATTACTAGAGGAACATGGTTAACAACTTTATAAGAAATAATTCTGTAATGGCATAACTATTTTCTAGAAAATAAACATACTCTGTACATAGCAAAATGTAGGATTTGTTAGGTTACCATTCGCATCTGAGGCTCTACTTAGTTTCACTAATGGCATTTGGTTCTAAACTAGGTCAATATTATCAAGTTAAACAGAAGTACACAATAACAGCAAATATTTTTGAGCACTTAATATCTAAGCACTTTACATGTACTAACTGAATCCTCACAACAACACTATTATTTGTTACTTCCATTTTATAAATGAAGCAAGCAAAAAACAGAGAAGCTTGATAACCTGCCCCAGGACACACAACCAATAAATAGCACAGTGAGGATTCAAACCTAGGCCCCAGAGGCTGCCATTAAACACCATGTCTATTTGCCTCAATAAACTGTCATATAATCCACAAAACAGACTATAAAGAGACTATTAGGACTTTCTTGAAGCACTGTCCTTTTTACCATCTGATACTTCAAATGCAAGGGTACTTTAGTAAGTTACCAAATGCCACCGTCCAACAGTCTCTCTTGTTTTCTCCTTGTACAGGTTCCATATTAGCAACAGGGTCATCTTTCTGCCTTGGGTCCCACACCTTCACGGTTCCTGACATTAAAAAAAGTGAGTTGGCAAAATTCAATAGTGAATGATGACATTTCCTTCTGCATTCTCTTCATACGGCTTCCTACGTACATGAAGATATTATAGATGTTATAGTATCTGAAAAATATTCACATTCTTCTGACTTCCAATTGGGCAAGTTGCACTTAATATCAGAGATATAACCCACATGTTACTGCCTGATTTGGTTTCCGATTACTAGATACACACAAAAGCCAACAACTGTTCCTAAGTCATCATCAACAAGATATGATTGACAAGGCAAACACAAATGTTATGTAATTCAAATCATGTCTTACTTTCTTGGTTTAAGACTAAAACAAATGTAGTATTTATTTAGAATAAAGCCGGCGTCATTTTAATGCTTTTTCCTTACTACTCATATAATCATTGCCATTTTTCTTATGCAGATGAATAAAGTAATTTTTACGTCTACGATTTCTTATTTGGAGTTTTAGAATACCATTTCATATACAATTAAGTTTAATTTCCCCGTGGCAATAAAGAAGAAAGAAGGAGTTAATAAAAGTAACAAATAATTCTTCTCAATTTAATTTCAACTCCCTCATTTTAATGCAAATTACACGATAACTAACTAGCTAGTGTCACTAACTTTGAGAAACACAAAGACATAATAAAGTGGCTAAAAGGCCTAAGTGAGAACAGGAAAAGGGTAAAAAAATTATTAAAAAAGGATACTAAATCCAGGAAAAGGGAAGATATTCCACTAGACTTATCAGGGATAAAATAAAGTTGGTCATTAAAAAGGCTGCTTCAAGGAGAAATAAATTTCCTACAAATGTGATGAGTTACATCATTTTACAGGGTTCATACAAATTGATAACATTTATATTAAGTCTGTAACAGTTAAATGAGAAAAGAACACAAATAGACAATTCACAAAGCAAAATTAACTAATAAACAAATATAGAAAGAAGTTAACACAAGTCGGAATGGAATACCATTTTATCTCTAAAATTAGGGGAGAAAAAAGGAAATCAATGCTGGTAGGGTAGACTGGAAATCTACCTCATCTACTGTAGCTGATAAGGTAAACAGGTACTTTGGAAAGTTTGACAATTTTTTTAAATCATAAAGTATGATTATTCCAAAAGAGCTATATACATGATAATCTTTTCTTCATTATTTTAAAGTCACTCTCCCAAAATAAACAAAAACTTAAAGCAAATCGAATGCTCATTAACAGGGGCATGGCTAAGGACACTGTGACACATCCACAGGATGGAATATTATGAAGTCATTAAAATGATAATTATGAAAACCACATGGAAACAGCAATATTTACCTAAGGACAAAACATTAAATAAATAAGATACAAAATCGTATTTACACTGATAATACATGTAAAACTGTATCTATGACTGGAAAGGAAAACAAATCTAATAGTTATGCTGGTGTAGCAGACTGTTATTTTTCCTTCTATATTCCACACTGTTTCTATGATTGGAAAAAAAATACCTGATTTCTAAAACACAGCTGCTCTTGAGAAACTATTAGAAAATTAAATTCCACTTTTCTTTGGAAACAATTTCCTCATGGTCTTGAGCAGCCACTAAAAAACTAGCTGAACCAACTAAGGTACCAAATCACTTACATATCCCTTGTGAAGCAACAAAAATTCTGACTCTGTTACATTCAGAACAGCTCAGGACACCGAAAGACCTTCCCTTGTTCGTCACTGCAGGCGGGAAAAGCAGAGTTGGAGCTCTTGGAGCTTTCTACAATGCTCAGCGGAAAGACCACAGAACTGCAGTGTTCAAGCAGCTGTCAATATGACCATTTTCACAAGTACTAATTCTGCTTTGCAAAGAAAGAAAAAAGCTGCCACCCACAGTATATCATCAGCTGCCTCAAAAACCTGTAGAGACATTTTAAATCCTCAAGGTTCAGAGGAAACTATGGTTGTTAATAGTTGAACTAGCTCAAAACTAAAATAGTAAGTGCTATGCCTCTAACTTGAAATACCCCCGAAGTCTGAAACAACTGAGGGATATGCAATCAAACCTGCCTGTCAAAAAAGTAGAATGTTAGGTTTAGGGGATCAAGGATTGAGGAAGATTTCCACATAGAATATACTGTTGCACAGAGACTTACCTAAAAATAAAAAAAGTAAAATACACAGCATATTCTGACTTACCGTCTCGGCTGCCGGTCACAATTTCAGGTGCCCCTTCCCCGATTCCGAGTCCACCTACACCATCTATAGTATTTATAATTTCTTTATGGCCCTGTACAGAATATACTGGGATCTCTGGAGCTTCCAAATTCCTAAACAACAGAACACAGCTTCTTACTTACACATGCCCCAAATGTTTAGTATACTACTCAAATTTAAGAATGCATGCCATATTGAGATTTTTGTTTAAAAATAAGGGTTTTGCAGTTAAGGTAATTTACACACTTACGTCCACATTTTCCTCTCCACTTTAGCTTCTGTCAAGGCCTCAATGAGAGTTGTCATCATTCAACTTGGAATTCTAAATCCTGAGCCCACTTTCCTCAGTGGTCCTCAAAGATGATCGATCTAGGACCTCTGCACATGAATTACCACGTATGCTCGTTAATAAATGCAGATTCACGGGCTCCTCCCCAGACATAATGAATAAGTATCTCTGGGATGGGGCCCCAAATCTGCTGACTTTCTGGTACACTGAGGTCTGATAATCACTGCTTTAAATACAGAGTAAATGCAAAGTGATTTAGAATATTTCCAAAGTAGTCTTGGTAGTTTGATCTTGGGATCTTTTGAGAGATTAAAATATGAGCAGTGTTTACTTTGTATACCTTTCTTCCTTAGTAATATATTATTTTCTCACTGAGTTCCACACTGATTTTCAACTAGTTATATTTTTCAGTTTATCATCATGCTGGTCACAATAAATATTATAGTCAAACTGGATGAAGTTTGTCTAATTCTAGGTTAGTTAAGTGAAGGGAATGCAGGAAAGTACCCACTCCTATGTGTGTCTGAAGACTACACTACAGGGCTGGGTGAGTGGCTGAAGTAGGTTATGCTAATACACCCTTCTCTTGCCTCCCAGCCCTTGCCCCCCTCTTCTGCTTTTCTACTGGAGCTTCCTTCCACATTTCTTTTTAACAAGTCAGTTTTTAACAACTTATATTTCTTCTTTTTTAATGAACGTAGCTCTTCATGACACGTAATCCCAATTTATTACTGGGCCCAGATTTATCAGTAAAATCTTGCAAATCAAAATTTGAGAAGTTCAACCTAGTTTAGAGATGATGTTTATCTTTGTGGCGTAATTGTGAAAGCATCAAGAGACTAGACAGGACTGAGGTTCTATTTAAAAGAACTGTTTTACTGTTTCCACAGACTTTGAAATATCACTTCTTTTAACATGAAATTATGACTCACCAATGAAAATAAAGCAGTAATACGTGCACTATACTAGGAAGCTCTATTAGGGAGATAGTCACCCGTTATATTTGTTGCATATTCTTGTGTTGAAATATATTTATTTTAAAAAATAATACTCAGACTGGTCTCTCTCCCAAGTTCTTTGAAAGTTTATGACACAGCAGGTAAAAACTAATGCATTCTAATAAATGCTAACTTAATTAAGTAGTTAAAGCAAGGGGAATTAAAATAGCTTCATTCTATGTTATATTATGACTCTAAGACAGATAAATATATCAATGTAATTTAATTACAAATAGCAAATTCTAAGTTAGAATCAAGAAAGGACACAATAGAAAACATAATGTAGGGAAGACAGTTCCTCTAGAACATTACTGTATACTTTACATGATTAAGAGATATTGCTGAAAAGTAATTACAGAGGAATTTCAATTCATTCAACTCTAATTTAAATATGAGGAAATAACTCTAGGTAAAACACGAAAATTAAAAGCACTTGGGGGATTTCCCTGGTTGCACAGTGGTTGAGAATCCACCTGCCAATGCAGGGGACACGGGTTCGAGCCCTGGTCTGGGAAGATCCCACATGCCGCAGAGCAACTAAGCCCGAGTGCCGCAACTACTGAGCCTGCGCACCTAGAGCCAGTGCTCCGCAACGAGAGAAGCCACCGCAATGAGAAGCCAACTTAATGAGAAGCCCGTGCACCGCAACGAAGAGCAGCCCCCCATCTGCCTCAACTAGAGAAAGCCTGCGCACAGCAACAAACACCCAATGCAGCCAAAAATAAATACATTTATTAAAAAAAGAACATTATAAAAGCATTTGGCACACTTGTGATTTTGCTCATTTGAAACAGGTTTATCTTGATTTACTCAACAGATGTGTTCCTAAAAACTTGTACTCAGCTAAAGCATTAAAAGAAAAAGTTTTAATGAATTGAGAGTTCTATGTTAAAAAATTAAAACATACACAAGTACAGTGTTTCATTCTGTAATGCCAAGTATCTTTTTAAAATGTAAATGATATCTAATGTTTTAGTGTTATACACGAGCATTTTTATATACTGTATCCTTCATGGTGGAGGGGAAGAGCCCTTTATTTACAAATATGGATATTAAATGCTAGCACCAAACAGCACGTGTGGAAATAAATATTAAAAACATTATTTGACATAGCTAAAGAAAAATAGGTTAGTATTTTAAAATGGATATTGAACATGAAATCTAAAAATATATATGAGGTAACTGTCATAGTCTTATAAATAGTTAAAATTTAACAAAAAACATTTCAAAGTTAGAATTCTTTCAGAGGAAGAGTAACACAACTATCAAAAAAATTGCTTATCTCATGTCTTAACACTGATGAGATAATCTTACCATATATGAAGGTTTCCAGCAAAATCTCCAGTAGCTAAGTATCTCTGCTGTAAAGACGTGGCACCAAATGTTCCACATTTAATGGGTTTGGCCTTTTCAATCTTGATGTAAGGGAAAGAGAGAGGATACATTATTCATGTAAGCAGCTATCCATAATCCACGATATTTATGGCTCTATTATGGGAATTAAATAAGGCACACAATAAAAAAGGCAATTAAAACGTTTTCTGATTTAAAAAAATGATCATGCTTTTCCTTTAGTCATTTTTGTATAGTTTAAAAGTACAGGCAGACCTCAGAGATATTGCAAGTTCGGTTCCAGAACACCACAATGAAGCAAATGTTGCAATAAAGCAGGTCACATGACTTTTTAAGTTTCTCAGTGCATGTAAAAGTTATGTTTATTCTATACTGTAGCCGTGCAACAGCATTATGTCTAAAAAGACAATGTACATACCTTAAATAAAAAATACTTTATTGCTAAAAAATGCTAACCACTTTCTTTGCTCATCCATTAAGAAGCAACTCCTTATCCATTAATGTTCTCTCATAAGATTGCAGCAATTCAGTCACATCTTCAGGCTCCATTTCTAATTCTAGTTCTCTTGCTATTTCCACCGCAACTGCAATTACTTCCTCCACTGAAGTCCTGAACCCCTCAAGGTCATCCATGAGGGTTGGAATCAACTTCTTTCAAACTCCTGTTCATGTTGAAATTCTGACCTCCTTCCATGAATCACTAACGTTCTTAATGGCATTTAGAATGGTGAATCCTTTCCAGAAGGTTTTCAATTTACTTTGTCCAGATCCATCAGATGAATCATTAGCTATGGCAGCTATAGCCTTACGAAACGTATTTCTTAAATAATAAGACTTGAAAGTTGGAATTACTCCTTAATCCATGGGCTGCAAAATGGATGTTGTGCTAGCAGGCATGAAAATAATGTTAACCTCATGGGTACATCTCTATCAGAGCTCTTGGGTGACCAGGTGAATTGTCAATGAGCAGTAGTATTTTGAAAGGCATTTTTTTCCTGAGCAGTAGGTCTCAACAGTGGGCTTAAAATACTCAGTAAAATATGTTGTAAACAGATGTGCTGTTATCCAGGCTTTATTATCCCATTTATAAAGCACAGCCAGAATAGATTTAGCATAATTCTTAAAGGCACTAGGATTTTCAGAATGGTCAATGAGCACTGGCTTAAAATTAGAGTCACCAGCTGTATTAGCCCCTAACAAGAAAGTCAGCTTGTCCTCTGAAGCCAGGCATTGCCTTCTTCTTTCTAGCTATGCAAGTCCTACTTGGCACCTTTTCCCAATAGAATGCTGCTTCATCTGCACTGAAAATCTGTTGTTTAGTGTGCCCTCCCTCATGAATTATCTCAGCTAGACCTTCTGGACAACTTGCTGTAGATTCTACATCAGCACTAGCTGCTTCATCTTGTACTTTTATGTTATGGAGACATTCGTGTGTTCACTGGAGAACTTTTAACTTCCTTCGAGGACTTTTCCTCTGCGTTCACAACTTGGCTAACTGTTTGGTGAAAGAGGCCCAGCTTCTGGCCTATTTCGGCTTTCAACATGCCTTCCTCCCTGAGCTTAAACATTCTTAGTTTTTGATTTAAAGTGAGAGACCTATGACTCTTCCTTTCACCTGAACACTTAGAGGCCGTTGAGGGGCTAATTTCAATATTGTTGTGTCTCAGGAAATAAGGAGCCCAAGGAGAGGGAGAGGGACGGGGAAAGGCCAGTCAGTGGAGCAGTCAGAACACATACAACATTTACCAATTAAGTTTGCAGTCTTGTCGGGGTGTGATTCGTGGCACCCCAAAACAATTACAACAGTAACATCAAAGATCACTGATCACAGATCACCAGAACAAATATATTGTGAGAATTACCAAAATGTGACACAGACACAAAGTGAGCAAGTGCTATTGGAAAAATGGCGTCGATAGACTTGGTCAACACAGGGTTACCAAAACCCCGCAATTTGTAAAAAATGCAGTATCTGCGAATGCAATAAAGAGAAGTGCAATAAAAGGAGGTATGCCTGTATGTCCAAAGGATGAGTTTTGCCTTTCCTCTCACCTCGCTAATGAGACATTCAAATGCTGGCACCTCTAACATCTTCACTGGTTTGCAAATATGCAGATTTCAGCATTTAATGTGGTATTCTTCTTTAAGATCCCCAAAGAACAAGGACAAAATGAAGGTATTATTCTTTCCAAGTGACTAAAGAAACAAAAATGCTTATGCGTCTCTTATAGTTTTCCCTGCAAAACCCTATAAACTGAGAATGGTTATGTCCTCTGAGACCCCTTCAGCACACAGAGATTTGTATACCTGTGTGCACCAAAGGCACTGCTATCAGCATGGATTAGCCAATCTTTTGAGGTTTCTTTAATTTGAAAGGCTATTGGGAGTTCCCTGGCAGTCCAGGGGTTAGGACTCTGTGCTTTCACTGCCGAGGGCCCGGGTCCAAACCCTGGTGGAGGAAGTAAGATTCTACAAGCCACACAGTGCGACCAAAAAACAAAAACAAAACTATTGCTCCAAGTATTATATATAACAGTTGACCCTTGAACAGCACAGGAGTTAATCTACATATAACTTATAGTCAGCCCTCTGTATCTGAGGTTCCTCTGCAACCGTGGATTCAACCAGCCTTGAACTGTGTAGTACTGTAGTATTTACTCTTAAAAAATACCTGAGTATAAGTGACCCATGCAATTCAAACCCATACTGTACAAGGATCAACTGTAATCACATCATTAAAACAACCACATGCAAACTCCACCTGCCCAAGTCACTGAATCAGTCTCTCTTGGAGTCTACCTGTCTGGCTGCCTTGGTCCCCGGAAACTCTAGGCAATATGGAATTGAGGGCTGCCCCACACCACACTCTAGATGTATAATAGCACCTTCCACTTACTGTCAGCCTCAACAGGGCAAAACAATTTCTCTTATTTAGTTTCTTACAATCTTTTTTTTAAATTTTTTAAATTAATTTATTTTAATTTTTTTATTCCTAACATTCACAAAAGTAATACGTGTTCCCTACAGAAATTCAAACAAAACTGTGGAATCTAGAAAAATGGTACAGATGAACCGGTTTGCAAGGCAGAAATAGAGACACAGATGTAGAGAACAAACATATGGACACCAAGGGGGGAAAGCGAGCAGGGGGGAAATGGGAGATTGGGATTGACATATATACACTACTATGTATAAAATAGATAACTGATAAGAACCTGGTATATAAAATAAATAAATAAATAAAATTTAAAAAAATTCAAACAAAACCAAAGACTGAAGGATGAAAAGTAAGTTTCCCTTCGACATGCCTCAGAAGTAATTCCCATTCTTCTAGACCCTTTTCTACACATTGACAACCACATATAGATTTGTTTTAATATGCAGAGGGTCATAATATATTGTTCGTTAACTTGATGTTTTTTCACTTAGCAGTATATCCGGATGAACTTTTTTCCCCTCCACAGATGTCCCCAGTTTCTAGGGCACCTCCTCTTGTAACCCTTCAGTTGCTGAGCCAATCTTCAACCCCCCACCCCACCAGGGTGGGTCCGATTCACATATTTTGTGAAAATAATTTCCCGCCACTTTCAATGTTTGGTTGGGCATTTCCACATAGGATATACATAGCAATTTTCAAAGAAGAAAATAAAATTCACGTAACACAAACTATAACTGAACTTTTCCTTAATGATTCAAAAGCCATCAACATATGCTCCAGGGCTTTGGAAACTCCCACCTTGCTGAGCTTTATCACTGTTTGGGATCTGGATAAATTAGCAGTTACTATGTAGCCTGGTCTATAATAAAGCATTCACAGCCTCCTTGGAATTGTCTGGTAAACTTTGATTAAATTGGGTTTAATCAGTCGCCTATAATAACACGGTTGTAAAAGACCGTATTGATGAGAAGCACAAAACCACAGAATGTTATTTTTCTCCTTTTTAATATAGGTGGTCCAGGAGAGCATCAGTTATTCACTACACCAGAAAACTGATATTCATTTATTTCAGCTATTTTTCCAATTTTATGAAAAACCTATCTCACAATGGGGCAGCATGGAGATCAAAATCTTGTCAATTTAACAAAGCAGACAGTTTCCAACTCCAAATCACTTATGTTCTCCTCACCATCCCCTCCCCCAAATAAAAGTACCTGAAATAACATATTAATAGTGATATAGCGGACTTCCCTAGTGGCGCAGTGGTTAAGAATCTGCCTGCCAATGCAGGGGACACAGGTTTGATCCCTAGTCCGGGAAGATCCCACATGCCGCAGAGCAACTAAGCCTGTGCGCCACAACTACTGAGCCTGCGCTCTACAGCCCGTGAGCCACAACTACTGAGCCCACGTGCCACAACTACTGAAGCCCATTGCCTAGAGCCCGTGCTCCGCCACAAGAGAAGCCACCGCAATGAGAAGCCCACGCACCGCAATAAAGAGTAGCCCCCGCTCGCCGCAACTAGAGAAAGCCAGCACGTAACAACGAAGAGCCAACACAGCCAAAAATAATTTTTTTAAAAAAAGGAAAGCTTTGCTTAAAAAAAAAAAAAAGTAGTGATATAGCTAATCATCCTTAATTAACTAATTAATCACTGTAGCTAATCACCTAATCACACTATTAGAACACACTTTTTTTTGGCTAAACTAATTCAGACTTCCAACTGAGGCCAACTGATAAAATAGCTACCCACCCCTTCCTCCCATTTGTCTCCCCCAGCACCAAGTCACTGATAATGGCTCCCATGATCTAAGGCAGAGGGTGAAGACAGGCCTCTCAGGCAAGAAACAGGCGGGCCCTGATGGACAGGAATATGCTTCCAGGGATTCGGGTATTAAGAGCTGCAGGAGGGCTTGCACCATACACTGATATAACTCTCTGGGAAAATTCTTCCCCAAGTAGCCCTGGGAAGACTGGTCACCCATTTTCTTCTCTTCCACCAGCTAGAGCATTCTGCTTCCTGTAATTCCACTGCTATCCCCGGGAGCCTCTGGTCGGATCTCTATTCTTCTTAGGCCATGGAAGAGATAAAAGCTGACCCCTACTTTTCAGTCCCTACAGTAAGCACACAGTTCTAAGAGTTTACTGCTGCTAATAAAAAATTGGGAAGCAAAAGCTTTCCTGTTATGGCTTTACCTAACTTTTGCCTTTAGGCCCTTTGGAATAGAGAAACCATGCAACTGGAACCACTGATCTTCCAGTACCAACATAAATTCTCTTTCTCTCTCTCTCTCTCTCACACACACACAGCTAATGGATATGTTTTACTCAAATTTAGGTTTTCTTCAGTAATTTTTTTAGCTTGTCTATTAGGAAATACTAGCTAATAAAAACCAATAAGAAAACCTGGAAATGAGGATTAAAAATTTTATGTATGGTTACTTCTTGTGACCTAAAGATCAGAGTATGTATAATATAGTCAGATTTTTCTGCTGGGAAAACCCTTCCTTGTGTAGAGATGGAACTGATTATTGCAATATTTCATGGTGTTCTAAAAACAGCACCATAATGTCCAGATGTTCTGACACCTGAACACATCTGAGAATTCCTACCTTAGGAGAAACCAAACTGGGAACCATTCCATTACATCATGGGCCCTATACTAGTTTCACATTTGTCATCGCAGATTCTAAAAGTGGGTTTTATTGCAAATACAATGAATGAAATGAAACAACATGTATCTACATTTAGAGGCACAGACTCACAAGAGTAGTACAAAGGCCTGTGGTATATAAAATGTACAAAGCCCTTTGAAGTCTGACCTTGCCTGTCTCTTTGACCTCATTTCCTGTTTCTCCCCTTCCACACTCCAGCCACACCTGCGGCTTTTTGTTCTTCAGATTCACTGAAGTCACTTCTACCTCAGGGAATTTGCATTTACTGTTCCCACTGCCCCGATTGCCCTTCCCTCAGGTCATCATGTCCTCTCCCAACTCAGATTTCAGTTTAAATGTTACCACCTCTAAGAGGCCTTCCCTACCCTTCCAAATCTGAAGTGAAACCCCCAAATCACTATCACTTGCCCTCTTTAATCTTCATTTCACTTATCAACAAAATTCTTGTATTCATTCAATTACCTATCTCCTCCCTTTCTAGAATGAGTACCAGGGGAATGGGGCCGTGCCCAACTTGCTCAACATGTAGATGGTGCTCAACATTTGTTAAAAGAAAGTATAAATGAACATGGATTAATCGCTCAGTCCTAGCGCTGGGGAGAGAGAAACCACTGCCAGAGGTCATGTTCCTATTTCTCCCACCATGTTTTCACCTGACAGACTGTACAGTTTCCGGTGTTGTTTATATGCAATAATGAAAATGGCACCCATACATGGAACACTAATGTATCAGACACTATTCTGGATGCTCTTCTGTACTAGACCATCCTTTCTCTTTCTAACACATGCAACTGCAAACTAAGTGTTTGAGACACCCCTTTCCAGATGAGGGACAGGCTCGGAGGACTAAGTGACTTGCCCAAGGTCCCCAGAGCCAAGTAGATTCCAAGCTCCTTCCACTAAACTACGTTGTCTCCAGGCCTGTATGTAAATCAATTAAATAAACATTTTCTTATGTAGCCCCCATTCTGTCAACCTGAGTCATCAGAAGTACCAAAGAAATGTTCCAATCCTGAACTAGACTGGTGAAGTAAATGAGGCCTGAATTAAACCTACTTTCAGATTTGTGTCCTTTGGTTTTACCTTCATTCATGTCTTTATTTTTTTTTTTTTACATCTTTATTGGAGTATAATTGCTTTACAATGGTGTGTTAGTTTCTGCTTTATAACAAAGTGAATCAGTTATACATATACATATGTTCCCATATCTCTTCCCTCTTGCGTCTCCCTCCCTCTCACCCTCCCTATGCCACCCCTCCAGGCGGTCACAAAGCACCGAGCTGATCTCCCTGTGCTCTGCGGCTGCTTCCCACTAGCTATCTACCTTACGTTTGGTAGTGTATACATGTCTTTATAAAATACAAATATATGGTATTCATGCTTCCCTGATTCATCCTTAAATCAAATCTCTTTTATCCTTGTATACTTATATCAAAGATTTATAGGTACTAGTGGTCTGTTCTGCAAGAATCAAATTAAACTCAAAATATAGAAACCTACTGAAAAATAAACTCAAATGTATAAGCAACTTGTCATCTGCACTGCAGCGAGGGCTGCACTTTGCTCAGAAAGGCTGAGCTATGCTGGCAAGTGGACTTAAAAAAGCAGAGGTGTTTGCTCTTTCCTTAGACATTCATGGAAATCATAATAGTAGCTAAATTAAGAGGACACTGGAATGAAGCTAATTTTTTTTATAGCTCATAAAAGGGCCCCCTCCCTGTCCCTGTTAAATCTTTTACCTTTGGAAAAGGAAAGATGCAAAGAATTCAGCAAACACTTAAAACTTTTCTTGTTGGAAAACTGGGTAAAAAAAATAAAGATCTATTTTGCGAAATTTGTCCCACAAAGAAAATTAGTATATATTAACTTTTGCCATATGATACTGAAAATGACCATCAGTGATGAGCATATTTGACCTAGCTGTTGGTTCTCTTTGCTCTAATAAGTTAACCTGACTAAGGAAGCCCAGGATCCATAATTCCCAGCAGAGCTATTTTTGTTCTGTCTGTGGGTGGGTCTAGTACAGCTTGTCAGTGTCTCCTCCGCCACATCCTGGCACCACTTAATTAACGTTAAAAGGTTTAGTCACCCAAATGTTAACAAGCAGTGAACTCTGCTGCACAGGGGCTAAAAAAGCAGAACTTTATTAGCCTATTACTAATTTTTAAAGTGTAACCAACCCCAACTGTGATTCCACTTTGCAGGGCCACCCCTAGTCCTTTGGGCCAATTAGAAAAACAGGTGCCCGCTATGGGCTGAGGGAAGTCTCACACACGCAAGGCTTGATGAGAGACAGAGATGGATTACAGCTCTCTCTTGAACCCTTGGCCAGACACCTGTGTGCATTTCAACAAACTGCTTAACCATATATAAAGGCCCTGCCTTCACTCCCTATCTATCTGCTTAGTAACAAGATAAGGAGGCACCAACAAATACCCATTTGCTTCCTTCATTTTATCTTGGACAAGACTTGAATTCTACAAGGATATAATCAAGTATGGTTCCTAATATTTTAGCAAATAATTCATCTAGCCCAATGATAGTCAACCCTAGTACTTATTAGAATCACCTGGTGGAAGTTTAAAAAATACCGATGTAAAAAAAACAAAACAAAAAACCGATGTCCAGGACTCACTCTAGTCTAGAGGCGAGAGTCCCAGTGCATCAGAATTTCTAGGGGTGGGACCAAGGCACGAATATTTTAAAACACACAGAAACACAGACACACAGACAGACACAGACACACACACACACACACACACACACACACACACCACAATAGCAGCAATACACATTCGGGTGATCCTGATGCACAGTAAGAGTTGAGAATCACTGAGATTGTATTTAACCTATATTCTTTCCACTGCATCATCACAGGTAAATACAATGTAAGCTCTCAAATTTGTTTGTGCATTTGTTTTATCCTCTCTTTAGACAGTAGGTTCTTTAGGAGGAGGGACTCACCTTTCAAATATCTTTGGTTCTTCTTTAGCGTAGTACCTTGAAATGACAGGTTCTCAATGGACAGTTTATGGTAGAAAAAGAGAAGAGCCAAAGGATATAGGCAAAAATATAAAAAGTGGTTACTCCTAGTGTTGAGATGGGTGACATTACTTTTCTCCTTTTTCCTATCTATATTTTTGGTATATTCTATCATGAACACACATTACTTTCATTAAAAAGCAAAGTTATTAAAAAAAAAAACCTGCTAGAATCTTCCAGAATCTCTAGAATAGACAAAGAGCACTGTTTCTCTTTACATAACAAGTGTATTCCTGAAATGTACCCAAGTCATACAGCCTTATAAAAAGAAGTCAGGAGTCTATAGATACTCTCTGGTTAAGCTTTGACTAGTATTTGTTCCTAATAATTCACTTTTCTTTCTGCAATTCCAATGTTTCCTATTTGTTCCAACTCCTGACCCCAAGTGATTAATGATCATCAATAAACCAATATTTAAATGTCCCAAGTTATATTTTTTTACAGACATAAATTTACTCATTCTTTTAACAAGTAATTTATTGAGCGGCTGCTTCTTACATAACACATTAAAGAAAGAACTACTGTCCTTACTCTCCGGGAGCTTACAATCTAATTAGAGATACATGGGACAGAATGAGCTATTTCTGGCACAGATAATAAGTACCATAGGAATGCAATGTAAAGAAAAGTTACTTTGTGTTGACTGGGGACTAAGTGATGAACAACATAAGGAAAGGTAGAAAAGAACAAGCCATGTTTAGGAGTAGAGTGCCTGGCTAGAGAAGACAAACTGAACAAGAAAAGTGGCATTCATAGAAATTTAAAGTGGGATGAGCCTTATGTACCTTCGAATGTAATCCTTCCTATTGCAAGTGTATTCACCCTTTACCTACCAGTTTAAGCCCTAAAAGCCGTAACTCCTCCAAGCAGATTCTCTCCATAGCTTTTGGTCCCTGGAGTTACAGACTTCCCTGCAGTCTATTAGGACTCTAAACATCTGAGTATGACTGATCTTTTTTTTTTTCAGGCAACCCAAATAAAGACATTTAAAAAACTGTAAACAGGTATAAAAGTGTTATTTAGTATAGTTATTCTCCAATTCTTTCACTAGTAATCTTTTACAAAACTTGTAAACCTGATCGTGCCACACCCTGCTTAAAGCCCTTCAGTGATGTCCCATTTTTCTTACAAAGAAAGGCATAAATCTTTTAAATGACCTACAGCTCTTGCAATGTCTGGTCCCTGCTTACTACTCTTTTTGTTTCTGAAGGAGATAAATGTGTCACCTATCGCTGAGCTGCTTCCTCTGGAGCTATCCTCTACTCCTAATTTGGCCTAGTTAGCTTCTACTCAACCCAAATCTGTTTTTTTGTTTTTGCTTACTCTCAAAGAACCGTGTTCCTTTAGGTTAGAGAATTCATCTCGGTTTGTGTTTTATGTATCATTGGTTTGATTCTTTAACTGATTCTCTCTCTCACTAGAAAATAAAGTCCATGATATCGGGGACGTTGTTATTTACATGCCTGGGAATACCAAGCAATCAGCTGATACTTGTTGAATGAATAATTGTTGTTAGATTGTCTCCTCCGATTACATAGCAGGCAGTCCAGTGCCTGCTTTGGCTCTGCTTGTCTGAAAAAGCATTTTACTAACTTGTACCTATTAACAGACTCTCGACAAACAACTGCGCGCTGCCCAGAAAGGCCTCGAATTTAAACAGGAAGTCGTTACGTCACTTCCACGGGCCTCGCGCTAAACTGGGCGAGTGGCTCTGGGGTGGCTGGAGGAAGGGACCCGCGGCGCGCGGATGAACTAGCCCGACGAGAATTCAAGTCTCCAACCAAAGCGTTTTGCCTCTGAAGTATTCCTCAATCTCGGTCAGCTTAGCTTCTCCCGCGCAGCTCGAGCGGAGCTCTGGGGGGACGCTGAGCAAACGCTTTGGCCAAAAGGAATACAGACTCCCCCCCCCGACCCCCAAGATCCGCACTCTCCCCCCAACGGCAGTCCCAGATCTTGGAACTGGGCAGTCTCGAGCCGGCACCTACCTCCCGAAGCAGCTTTAGGTCCCCCTGCTGGATCTCATACAGCTGAATGACGCCGGTGCCGCGTGCGAAGTTGCCCATGGTCACAAATTTGGCGCTGCAGGGCACCCACTTACAGTCAAACACCGTGTAATTGAGGCCCTTCTGGATATGGGTGATGATCTGAGGCTTCTCGAAGGCCGACATGGTCCAGCCGATTGATTTCGCTTCCGCCAACAGGCACACTGCCGACAAACCCTGACAAAACACTAACCTGGAAACCAGACTCCAAACGTCAAGAATAGTTTGTCCCTCCCGCTTGCCGTACGCGCCCGCAGACGCCCTAGCAAGTTGGTTTTAGGTGTTTCAGATAATGCCGGATGCTCTACTGAAGGCACAGAAGATTTTTCTTCACCAACAACACAGACTTGTTTATGCCTTTACCTTTTACCTTTAGTACATATACAGGTTAGAGATTACAAAAGTTTTGGCTGCGAGCGGCGGGGCAGAGGGCGACCATAAGAATCAGTCATATTTTAGGACAGCCCTTCCCCCTCCCCAACAAACACACACAAACTCCTGCTCCAGGTCCCCTGCACGGGACTTCTTAGGAAAGGGGGAGGAGCCCTAGGGCTGGTTGGCGAAGGCTGGGTCCTGCGAGGCGCGCCTGCGCTGTGCAGCCCAGCACGTGTTCGAGCAGCAAGCTTCCGCTGGAGTTTCTTGAGGATGCAAACCGAGATGGAGGCACAGAGTCCCTTGGCCGAGGCCGGCTTCACCCAGGTCACCCGAAAAGGTGGCCGGCGGGCGAAGAAACGGCAGGCTGAGCAGCTGTCCGCAGCGGAGGAGGGCGGGGACGCGTCCCGCATGGACACCGAGGAGGCCCGGCCTGCCAAGAGGCCCGTCTTCCCGCCCCTCTCCGGGGACGGGTTTCTGGTACTGGCGGGGACCGAGGGACAGGAACGGGGCAGGGGCCAGAGGCGGGTCAGGACGGTGGCCTCTGGGTGATGTTGAAGCTTCTTCTGGCATGAAGCTCTTAGAGAGGTGACTCTCCTGATGTTTAATTCGTCCAGTTAAAGGGGTCTTTTTGATAATCAGCTGTTGTTTCATATCTCCACCCACCCCCTATTCCTCCAGACAACTCCTGAGTTGTGTTTTCTTGTATCATAGGGTGGGAAAGAAGAAACCAGAAAAATTCCAGTCCCAGCTAACAGATATACTCCCTTAAAAGAGAACTGGATGAAGATATTTACACCTATTGTGGAGCATTTGGGACTTCAGATACGCTTTAACTTGAAATCGAGGAATATAGAAATCAGGGTGAGGATAATGTTAACTATTTTCAAATATACTGCGGTTTCTCTTTTCTACGGGGATGAAAAGGTATGAATAGACTTTCCTTAATGAGGCTTATTTTGAATGATTTTCTTCCAGTTTTCTAATATATTTTAGTGTTTGAACCTCTCAAATGCCTTCAAAATTTGCATACAACACAATTATTAGTTGAACTCATAAGTTCGGTCTGAAATCATACTAAAATACCAGCTGTGTCTTAGAAGACTTTTAATAATGTTCTGTTTTAATTGAGAAAAGGCTTAGTAAAGAGGTTGTCATGTTTCAGAAGTATTTAAATAAGCAACCAAAGTATTTGCTGCAGTACAGGTGCTATATATTTTAGTGGTATTTTTTTGAAAAAAAAAAGTATTAAGTGTAAATTATGTATGTGTGTTTATTTACTTTTTCATTTGTTCATTCCATGATGTCAGTCTAGGAGTTAGACAAATAAAAGTAGTAAACTTTGGGGTATTTGGTTTTTTGTTTTTAATTATTTATTTATTTATTTTTGGCTGTGTTGGGTCTTCGTTGCTGCATGCAGACTTTCTCTAGTTGCAACGAGCGGGGACTACTCTTCGTTGCAGTGCGCGGGCTTGTCACTGTGGTGGCTTCTCTTGTTGGGGAGCACGGGCTGTAGGCACGCCGGCTTCAGTAGTTGTGGTGCATGGGCTCAGTAGTTGTGGCACACAGGCTTAGTTGCTGCGCGGCATGTGGGATCTTCCCAGACCAGGGCTCGAACCTGTGTCCCCTGCACTGGCAGGCAGATTCCTAACCACTGTGCCATCAGGGAAGCCGGGGGGGGGGTTCAGGGTGCCAATTTTGTATCAAAATCAGTGACCAAAAGTAATTATATCTTTCTTTTTAACGATTCATTATCAGGACTGGTATAGACTCATCTCTGTTGAAGGACTAGAATAATGGAATAAAGCAGGGAGGCACTGGTCTAAATAGTTGGCAAAGTTTAAAATACAGAACTTGACAGTAGAATTCCTCTTTGTTCCCATTGGCACTTTCATTCAGGTTTGTATGGCTTTCTGCCAAAACCTCTTGTTTGCTTATAAGTGTCCTTTACCTCATTGCTTTAAACCTCCTTTCACCACTCCATCCTCTATGCCAGAGCCAGATTAATTTTCTCAGACCACACTGGTTTTATTGATATCTTGGTATCTTCAGTAATTCTGAAAGATAAAAGTTTTTGACTGAATTTGCCTTTCAAGTAGAAGTCTCATTCCCAAGTTCTCTCACCATCTCTTTGAACATTTTTCTGTCCGTCATTATGGATGGATTTGCTCTCTGAAGGCCCTCTCCTCCCTACTCCCTTTTTCTTCCTCAGTTTCATCATCTTTCAGGGTCTAGCTCAAGTTCTTTCTCCTTTACCGTCAGTCCATTTTTCAGTCTTGTCTTCAGGGCCTAAACGTTTATTGTGCTTAACTGTCTTATGAATTGCAGCACCATCAATTTGGATTCCACTGACATTTGTTGATACTGCTTTGTGCCAGACACATAGCAGTGGTTTGGCAGGCACTACGTCATTTTGGTCTTCAGGACAGCCCTATGAGGTAGATGACATACCCCATCTAACAGATGTGAGGAAACTTGCCAAGGAGTTTCTTGGCCAAGGTCATCAGTGCTAGTAGGGACTCTTCCATTCCAACCTCCTTATTTTACAAATGAGAAAACTTAAGACCTAGAGCATTCATGGGACTTGCCTAAAGTCACATATAGAATTGCAACTGGGATCTAGTTTTATATGTGCCATTACACAACCCTGTATGGTTTCAAATTTGTCAAATATGTGGTCTCCTCAACTCAATTGTGAGTCTGTGTGGGCGAGGAGAAATGATGGTTTTGGAATCAGATCTGTGTTCAAATCTTATTTTTTTACTTTTTGGTACTTGAGTTTCCTCAAATACAAAAGTATTTATCTTACTTAAATTTAGGTTGACACGAAGATTAGAGCTATAGTGTGTCAAGCACCTTTGTAGTACACATCATTTACAGGGATGCGCATTTTATGAATAGCACCTGTATCTGTGATTATGGAATAAACTCTTTGAGGGCAGGATCCCCTGCTTAAACCATTCTTGGTAATTAGTACTAGAGTTGTGGCTTTGGGAAAGAAAAATCAGCACAGGAATGATGGTTGAAGTCGGGAGATTAGATCAGGACTCCCAGGGAGACTGCACTGAAGGAGAAGAGAAGAGGACCAGCTTGGGTGGGATGGGCCGAGGATGGAGGTCCTTCAGAATGGGAGCCATTGGAGGAATCTTGCTGGTAACTCCAGAGTCAGATCAGCCTTGGAGTACAGTAAGTCATTTGACAGTCTTTGGGGGGCACTGCCCAGTTCTGGAGTTAGCAAAGTTTTGTTTTGAAAATTAAACACGGTACTTACCAAAAACTGGGTCATAGAGAATATATTGGGGAAGGGTGGTAGCGAAGGAAATTATAATAATTGGAAAGGTCAGTCCTAGTAGTTCGTTAGAATATTATCTTTTTCATTCCGAGCTATAATTTGTGCTCCGTAGCCACACCTTTTTTTTTTTTTTTTTTTTTAAACAGACTTGTAAAGAAACCAAAGATGTTAGCGCTCTGACAAAAGCAGCTGATTTTGTGAAAGCCTTTCTTCTTGGGTTTCAGGTAGAGGTGAGTGATTTCATGATATCTGAAATGGGGGCTTGGAAAATATGCCATATGACTGTTTTGATGGATTTGGGCTTTTTTTTGTTTTGTTTTTTAATTTGAGTGTTGTAGTTCTACAATTTATGAGAGTTAGCTTAACACTCATTCGCAGGTGCCTGAATGGAAGAGCTTCACAGTGTGTATTTCTGTATTGTAGGACGCACTTGCCCTCATTAGGTTGGATGACCTCTTCCTAGAGTCTTTTGAAATTACAGATGGTGAGTGTATGGTGGTCTTTTCATATGAACTACTGGATGGTACTTTTCTGTTGCTTTGTCTTGTACCTGAGTCTCAGCTTTCCAGTCACATCAGTTGAGTTGTGTTATTAGCAGCTTTTCAAAAATGTGTTTTATGTCTTTCAGTAGGGAAATTTGGCTAATGATTAAACTTCCCATGGAAGTGGGTGATGCTGGGATGGCTTCCCTCCTGAGGTCTTGCTTTTCTCATTTAGTTAAGCCCTTAAAGGGAGACCACCTGTCGAGGGCAATAGGAAGAATCGCTGGCAAAGGAGGAAAAACCAAATTCACCATCGAGAACGTGACACGGACGCGGATAGTTCTGGCTGATGTGTAAGTATGTGATCTTGAGAAAATTATTGTCATAATTTATAGTTGATCGTTTGCTGGTTTCAAGAAGTGATAAAGATTGTATTTTAGGTATAACGTAGCCACTAAATCTTTGTCAGGATATGGTTCTGGATGAATAGTTACCTACTTTGAAAATAGATTTCGTTGAGAAAGTCTTAGATATTATAGCCTTTTTCTCAATTAGTAATGAAGGAAATGTTTAGAATCACTGTTAAAAGAAATTATATGACAGGTGAAGATTGAAATAGTATCTCAGGAGAATCTATTAAATCAGTAGAGGAGAGCAAGGAGTAGGTGTGTTGAATGCCATCGTGAGACTTTCCTTTAAAAAAGAAAAACATAAATGTATATACACACACATGCACGTATATATAAAGGCCTTTCATAAAAGGAAGGTGACCATTGCACATTGTGGGAAAAACTAGAGAGCAGTTATATGTGAACATCAATAAGATGATACAGGCTTAAAATAAGGGTGCAGGAAGTCAAGCTGGGATTACCCTTCCCTGCCGGAGGTTGAAGCCGCTCTGTTGCCAGTTTGGGGTTACTGGCAGATGGCGCAGAGATTATATAATGCCATGAAGTTGGGAAACGAAGCAGTTGACTGAGAGGAGGAGGGACCTGCCTACTGCTAAATCCAGAAATAATTTTATTTAAAATCATCTCATCTTTGCTCTGAACCAAAGTACTCACCATTATTTTCGAATCTGAATTTTAGACTATTTTTTATACTGTAAATAGAAAACTGTTAACACTATATTGGTGGCCCTGTTTACCTGAAGACAGGTGTGTTATAATTTTGACCTTTTATGACTTAAGCCTGGAGTTGGGACCACGGAGCCATGGGAAAAACTCTTTTGAACTAGAAATTTCAAAAATTGAAATGTTTACCACACTTTAAAATATCATAAACAGCCCTAAAAGTTTTTGTTAATTTAGAAATGTTAAAATGTAACTGATTTGCTAGTCCAATTATGGTTAATGCATCATATTAAGTTTATAATTTATAAATGTATCAGTGTATTTCTAAGGGTTAACTTAAAATTTACTCATTGAACTAATTTTTTAAACAGCTGTATTACAGTGTGGTTTACATACAATTAAAGTCACCTGTTTTAGGTATATAATTCAATGGGTTTTTGGCAAATACTCTGCAGTCCTGTGATCCCACTGTGCTCATTTCCATCAACCCAAAAGTTCCTTGTGCATCTTTGCAGCCCCTCCCAATTCCCAGGCAATCACTCATCTCCTTTCTGTCACTATGGTTTTGCCTTTTCTCGAAATTCATATGGGTGGAAATACACAATATGTAGTCTTTGATATATGGCTTCTTTTAATTAGCATGTTGTTTCAAGTTTCTCCATTTTGTTGGGGGTTAGTAGTAGGTTTTTTTTCAGTGCCAACTACTGGCAAAGAAATGTACTGTCTTGCAGTTTTTGCTGTAAATAGGCTAATTGGAATCCACATGTTCAACAATTTATATTAGTTGTGATACAGCCATAAGATGGACTGTTATGTACCCATAAATGTTATTTTTGATGAGTTGCTGAAAACCTGGCAGAGATCACAGTAGGATGTGAACAAAATATAAAACTGAAAACCATTTGTTCCAGATACATTCAGGATATCAAATGGGAAAGAATGTGACCTATATGTCCTGGGACCTGTATGCCATTCCAACCACTGCCCCATTGCTTTGGTTGTTTTAGCAGCAAAACTACTCACACTGTATGTATCCTTGCTTCTGTATCTCCTCATCTTTCATGCTGTACTTCACAGAATTTTGTTTTTATCGAAGTTACACATACACATACTTTAAAATAATTCCTCCTGTCTGCTTCCATTTCCCCCTCCTCTGAGGGAGGAAATTTCAAGTCTTCAAGTTCAGCTAGCTGACCTGTAAAAATTATTTTTCCTCTGTATTTCCAAATATCTTTGTATAGCAGCTTAATTTTTCCCCCTCAGATTCACTGTTGCTTTTCTCCTGTGAAAGATGAAGATTCCTCTTTTGGACTTCCCCACTTCCGCCCACATGCTCAACCTTTCCAGCGCTCCCGTTTGCTTGCCCCTCCCTTTACACTGTGGGTTTGGTTCGACTCAAGCTCAGTATTACCTGAGCATGAAATCGGTGCTCAGGGTATTAACAGCTGAGCCAGGTGGTGTACTGTGGTTACTTTATCTGTCCTCTGCAACTTTGTTGTCACATGAAGAAATAATTCTTATGTTTCTGTGTGCTTTCTCAATATTTCAGTGTACTAATTGAATAGAAAGCCATACATTGTCTGTATCTCCGCTTGGTGGACTCAGATGCATCAGACATTTTAGAAATCTCTCCTGGAGCCTTCTGTTCCAGAAGCACTGCTACCCTCTGCCTGGCACACAGTTGCCATCCCGGCTCCTTCTTTCACCATTGCCCCTTTGGTGTTTGAATCCCTTGGTTCTTGGATTCTTTGTCCTGCGTCCTCCTTGTTTTGGTGGTAGGTAGTCCTGGAGCTCGCTTAGCACAGGAAGGACATTTTGTGAGACCTGGTTGGGAAGATGTCTTCTATTCTGGCCGAGTATACAAATCTGTTGTAAATCATTCTCATTCAGAATTCCTTCCTGCAACTTCATCTTCTAATCCTTCTATTCAGTTTTCTTAACATCCTGTTGTCAATTCATGAGTGCCTGAAAATTGCTTTTCTAATCTCACTGGTTTGGGGGTTTATTTTGGTTTGTTTTTCTTCTTTTCTCCCTAGAGTTTCTGTTTCTGTACTGCTTTATTCCGCTTGCTGGTTGTGCCTTCTACTCTTTTGCACTGGGTGCTTTCCTCGGATTCTGGTTCCTCAGTGTGGGCGTCATATGTTAAGGGTGGGGCCGTAAGGAGCAGACTAGAAACCTGGGCTCGGGATGCCTGTGGGTGGGCTAGGGGCGGGGGGCTGGTGGCCTGTAGGCTTCACTTAGGATGATTGCCAGCCTGTTTCTTTGGGGAAGCCCTGATGTCAGTATCTTTAGTCTTTCCCAATGAGCAGGCCAGGCTCCCCAGAGAAGTATTCTCCAGTCTCTCTGCTGACAGACTCTGGGAGCCCAGTCACGAAGACAGTTGGAAGTCTCGCGGCTCATCGTGCAGACGTTTGCTTGACATTGCCCCTGTTTTCGTCATGGTGCTCCTACTTCCACTGTGCCTGGTGCCCCTGGTCCAGCCCCCAGGGCTTTCACCTTCTGCAGTGAGCAGCCCCACCCCTTAATTTTACCAGAGTTACAGAGGGGTAGTAAGGTGGTTGCCTGGTTGCCCGGAGTGGGGAAGGAAACCTGGGGATCATCCTGAACAGACTTAACTGATTCTCTTGTTTTTAGCCTCGTTTTTACCCCAATTTCAGAAATGCCTGAGCCTTTGGAAGGGAGAGGGTTCTGTTTGACGTCCCCCCTGAAGATTTTGGTGTCAGTTTACTAAGTTTACTGATATTTTGGAAGATGGGCTCAGAAAAGCAAAATGCTATGTTCTCAGTCTAATTCGAACTATTTGGCAAGGAATGCCCAGTAAAAAGGTCTGGATGATCTCCAGAGAGTAGTGAAGAAATTTAGAGAATCTTAAATCTTTTTTCTTTCTTTTAATTTATTTTTATTTATTTATATTTGGCTGTGTTGGGTCTTCGTTGCCGCGTGCAGGCTTTCTCTAGTTGCAGCAAACGGGCTTCTCATTGCGGTGGCTTCTCTTGTTGTGGAGCACGGGCTCTAGGCACATGGGCTTAGTAGTTGTGGCTCGCGGGCTCTAGAGCGCAGGAGTTGTGGCGCACAGGCTTAGTTGCTCTGCAGCATGTGGGATCCTCCCGGAGCAGGGCTCGAACCCACGTTCCCTGCAGTGGCAGGCGAATTCTTAACCACTGCGCCACCAGGGAAGTCCCTAAATAATCTTCAGAAAGCTTTGCAGTTAAAATACAAACATGTTTTAACTAAGTACAGTATTACCTGCATCTGGGTACTTTAATATTCCCAGCTCTGCCAGTGCGTCATCTCGGACAGGTGTTTTGATTTCTCACTAACTTGTTTCCTCGTATGTAAAGTGGGAATAGCTTCTGCCTGATGAAGCTCATGCGAGGATTAAATGAGAACATGTATGTAAAGCCCTAGCGTATTGGAGAGCACTCAGTGGATAGGAGCCATTATTCACCAAGGGTCTTAAAGAACTGAGTTGTTTTTTAATTTTTTATGTCTTTCCCTCATAATTTTTTACTGGGATGTCATGCACTTATCATTCCCCTTCAGAGTGGTTTTCGGTATACTTACAGAGTTGTGCGGCCATCACCACCACCTTTATTTAGGCATCTGTATCTATCATGAGTTTCCAGAGTTTCTGGATCATGGGACTTCGTTAAGGAAATGCTTTTTGTTGCTAACCTGTCTCACTTTATCTCTTGCAGGAAAGTTCACATCCTTGGTTCTTTCCAAAACATCAAGATGGCAAGAACTGCTATCTGCAACCTCATCCTGGGTAACAGCAGTTTCTTCCTATGTTGTCTTCTCTGAAGGAAAAGAACAGGGAATTTAGGAACTCAGATCCCATTTGCAGGTCACTTTAGGGTCAGGGTGATGATAAAGGTAGCAAGCAGAAACTCTTGGGGGCTGGCAAATGTGGGCCCAGAGAGAAAGCAGGAATCTTTTTGCTTGGATTCCATGTGCAAACCCGAGAGAAAGGGTTTATTGGATTACATTGCTTACATCGTCGCCGCCTCCCCTGATGAGGTGCGCTAGGGAGCCCTTCCAGAATAGCAGGCAGCATTGTTTTAGGTTCAGCCAAAGGGGAGCTGCTGAGCAGCATCAGTCAGTCATCTTAATCGATTGACTTAGTCCCATTTTCAAACCACACTTGCGGTCAGAGCCATGGGTTGTAGCGCGTGCTCGAGAAATGTGTGGGATCCACCGCGGTGCCCAGGTCAGTTGTGCCCAGGTCTGACTGGCTGCTTTTCGAAACGTTTTGACAACTCGGAGTCTTTGGCTGTTAGGATTTAAAATGTGCTTTGGAGAATATTTATGTGGTTTCCTTTATGGTTCTTTTGTCGATTTAAGGTAGATCCAGCGGAAAATGTCCCTGTCCTTTGTAGAGTTGCAGACCATTTTCCATGTAGCATCTATATGTATACGTGTGGATAATCTTTTTTATTTTCTCCTGCAGGAAATCCTCCATCAAAGGTTTATGGCAATATCCGTGCTGTGGCTAGCAGAGCGGCAGACCGATTCTGATTTCAAATCAGAGACTTTTTACCTTGTCTTTGAATTCTAGAGAAAATGCCTTTCCCCTCTACAAGTGGTCACCAGACACCATGTGAAGAACTTTTCAGTCGTGGATACCATTATTTATACTAGCACATTAAGTATAATTTATTTTTTCCGTTTTAAATCACATATCGATTTGCATAGTTTATAATCCTCTCATTTGGAGGGAAACTTATTTAAAAAAACAGTTCTATATTAGCTTCCAAGTTTTTTGTTTATAAATTTATAAAAAGTTATTTCTTCTCTATGAGTTGTAATTAAAAGAATTATCTCAGAAAACCTCTCTTGACTTGTGACCCTTAATACTGGATGGTGTGTGAATATTTTAGACCCAGGTCATAGCAGCAGTTTGGATATACTCTGTGGACCAAGGAAGGCTAATATTTGTACCTATTTTTGCAGTTTGTAAAATTAAAGATTACATCACAAGGTTGATGTGAGGAAGGAGTTTTATTTTTTAAATAAGTGTTTAATGAAAGCAGTCAGACCTTACCAGTGTTTGGGTGTACTTCTTCTAAGTAGTAAAGGTGAAATATGATAAAAGAATATTTTTACCCCTAAGAAAACTACTATATTCTGCAAATGTAATAGATTGTTTTAACAGGTGTCTGCCTAAATGTTCTGATTTATATTATGCATTTTTTTAATGAAAGGAACCTACTTCATTAAACTGATGTTATTCTCTTGTACATTTCTGCAACCCTTGACCAAAACTTTAATGATAGGAGTATTAGAAAGTACATGTAAGAACTAGAAAAAGTGTTGTTTTAAAGTATTGCTATTAAGCTTTCTATTAGTTACATGTGCCACTATCCCAAACTATTTTGTACATTGCATTGGGATTAGATATACTTAATATTACAGTGGGAATCCAGTGGGAAATTGCTGGAAATGTCCCAGCAGTAATTTTTTTATCCTTTGGCAACACAACAGCATGGAGAGTGTATGTGTATGTGGATATCATTTTACTCACATCCTTTTGAAAAGGAATTTGTTGGGACTGCCTTATTCTGGAGCCTGCAAAGGCTTCAGGAGGTACTTGCCTACCCGCCACGCTTTGTCCGGGAAGTTATATGCAAAATTGTGAGTGCTTAGGGTGTACTTTTCTAAGGAATGGGTCCACAGTTTTAATCAGGTTTCCAAAGCGCTTGGCTGAGATGAACCATCGCTACGTAACCATAAACATTTTGTGCTGATTCTTAAAGAGCATCATTTTGATTGGAAAAACACGGGTTTTCTATGTTAAAGTGAAGTAATCTTCTGGTATTTACTTCCTTTTGAAGATTTCTTACGTAGTTAGAACTATCAGTAATATAAGAGCAAATATATTTCTTGGGCAGTTGCTAAAATTTGGGATACTGAACTTTTACCGTCTTGAGTTTTGGGCCTCTCCCTGGGCAAACATCCCCAACCCCCAGGGAATCAGCACTGCTTGGGGCTTGAAAGGGAAACAAAATGTTAGAGGAAACCCAGCTAATTCCTGGAATGGAATAATGAAGAAAAAATAGAGGTAATAAATCTGACTATATCACAGTGGTAGTTGCAGTGGGAGTTGATCTTGACCTGGATCAAATCACTTCTTCAAATTCTTCTCTAAGGCCTGGACATGAAATCTAATAACCAAAAACCTCAGCGATGCTTATCCGTATTTCTGTGGCGTCTGTCATGCTAACCTGTGATTATTTTAGTGTCTGCCTCCCACCCTAAAGCCTCCGATCTTTAGATTCTCAGTATCTAGTACAATTTCGGACACATCATGTAACAGTTTATTAACATATTAATTGCTACTTGGCTGGGGAATGAGCATGAAAGAGGAGTATTTTCTTAGATATTCAGTGGCCGGTAAGGGAAGAGAACTTGTTTCCTCCTAGTCGTTCCAGAAGATTTGGACTCCAATTCTCATCCTATCTAGAGAAGAAAGCTCATGTTCATTGAGCATCTGGGAAAGAGACCTGATTTTCCTGATTCCAGAACCATGGGACAGCATGCTTAATGTTAGATTATTGAGTACACGGTGACAGTGTACATAACTATCCTACAGCTTGCAAAATGCTTGGATTATACAAATGTTAATTACTCATTTGGTGAAAGAAATCATTCAGAGACACCAGTAATCTGAAGGAGGTTTGGGAGAGCAAGGACTCGCTAATTTGATCTGGCTAGCTGATAAATTTATAATGCCCAAGGTTAGTAAAAGGTGGAAGTGGCAGTGGACTTTAGCTTAAAATGTGAGCTAATTTAATGAGCGATTTTTGAGCATGTGGGAATTTCTGAAGACTAAGAATTGTTTGAAGAACTTCCCTGGTGGTGCAGTGGTTAAGAATCCGCCTGCCAATGCAGGGGACACCGGTTCGAGCCCTGGTCCAGGAAGAGCCCACATGCCGCACAGCAACTAAGCCAGTGCGCCACAGCCACTGAGCCTGTGCTGTAGAGCCCGTGCACCACAACTACTGAAGCCCGCACGCCTAGAACCCATGCTCTGCAGTAAGAGAAGCCTGCACACCGCAGCTAGAGAGAGCCCACGTGCAGCAGCAAAGACCCAATGCAGACAAAACAAAAATCCATTCTATAAAACAAAAATTGTTTCAAGACATGTATGAGCTTGAACAGCATTTCTTTCTAAGTCCTGGAAAGTATCCAGAAAGATTTCTACCATCTTGTCTACTCTTTCTTTTAAACTGTGGTAAAATAGACATGATTCACCATTCTAGCCATTTCGAACTGTACAGCTCAGTGACACTAAGTACGTTCTCATGCAACCATCATCCACCATTTCCAGAACTTTTATCTTCCCCATCTGACAGTGTACCCATTCAACACTAACTCTACCTCCCCCTCCTCCTGGCCCTTGGGAACCACCATTCTACTTTCTGTCTCTATGAGCTTGACAACTCCAGGAACTTATATAAAAAACACAGTATTGGGCTTCCCTGGTGGCACAGTGGTTGAGAGTCCGCCTGCCCATGCAGGGGACACGGGTTCGTGCCCCGGTCCGGGAAGATCCCACATGCCGCGGAGCTGGGCCCGTGAGCCGTGGCCGCTGAGCCTGCGCGTCTGGAGCCTGTGTTCCGCAACGGGAAAGGCCACAACAGTGAGGCCTGCGGACCGCAAAAACCCCCCCAAAAAACAGTATTTGTTCTTTTGTGACCGGCTCTTTTTTCTTAGCATGTCTTCAAAGTTTATGTGTGTTACAGCATGTGTCAAAATTTCCTTTTATGGCTGAGTAACATCCCATTGTATGTATATACCACATTTTGATTATCCATCTGTCATGGATGTTTTGGTTGCTTTCAAGTTTTGGCTACTGTGAATAATGCCGCTATGAACACGGGTGTGCCAACACTTCTAGTCCCTACTGTCACTTCTCTTGGGCAAGTATCCAGAAGTGGAATTTCTGGGTCATATGGTAAATCTGTGTTTAATTTGAGGAACCATTATACCATTTTTCCACAATGACTACACCATTTGATATCCACACCAGCAATGCACAACAAGCCTTCCAGCTGCTTCATATCCTTACCAACACTTTTATTTGGCTGATGGCAGTGCTGACGGGCCTGAAGTGGTATCTTGTTTTAGTTTGCATCTCCATAATGACTAGTGATACTGAGCATCTTTTCACGTGGTGGTGGCAATTTGTGTATCCTTCTGGAGAAATATCTCTTCACGTCCTTTTGCCCACTTTTTAATCAGGTGGTTTTTGAGTCGTAGTCTTGACATATTCTAGATAGCAATCTCTTAGCAGATACACGATTTACAAATGTTTTCTCCCATTCTGTGCATTGCTGTTTCACTTCGTCATCTTTTCTACTCTTAAGACCATTAGAACTAGGTAAAGAAAGGGAGACCTAGGGTTTAAAATGTTAACTATTGGTTTAGGCCTAACTAACCTATACTCCTAGTTCAAAGAGCCAAGGAATCCAGTGCACAGTATCTCATAACTAGTGCATGCCTGACACTATGGGTGTTCTGGGTATAAAACACCGAGAGCCCATAATTCACGTGGGCCAGGTACATCATTTCCCGTCACAAGAACCTCAAGTGCTTATTACAGTGCAGGCATGGCGTGGGAACCCTCCAGAGTTGCTGAATGAATAAAAGTCTCAAAATTATACTAATGCTTACCTTTTATGAAGTGAGAAAATAGTGGATAGAATTTAACATCACAACCTGTAGAAACAAGGTGTCTCCTATTACCTAATTCATTGATTACGTATTCATTAAACACTAAGAACTAGGCAGAATCTAGACAACCAGGTCTATCAGTGAACAAGGGACAGAAATCCCTGCCCTTCGGGAGCTTTCATTCGTGTCATTTCCATAACCGGGGAAGACAAATACAAAATGCTTAAGTGAATCATGTCAGAAGAGGTTAAATGCTATGGAAGAAAACAGTGGGGTAAAGGAGAATCAGGTGTATTAGTGTGTTTAAATGGTGGCCAGGAGAGTTCCTGTTGAACCAGGACACGGCTGAAACCCTTGGAAGCATTCCCTGTGGGTAGCCTGGGGGGTGAAGAGACGGTGCACAGGCCTACAGAGGAAGCACGCCAAAGGCTTGGGGAAGCACGGAGGCAAAGGAGGCTGGAAGCAGAGGGAGGGTGACACACCGGGTTCTGCAGGTCACTGTGATGACTTGTGTTTTCACCCAGTGACAGAGCAGACTTACTTATGGCTCATAGTCAAAGATCAAATGTCAACTTACTAGAGTTTTTAAAAAATGTGAAAGAGTGAAAAACGACTATCCAACGGCCGGGAAAGCCTGAAGACCACTGTGAATACACTCAATCAAGTTTCAAATATTTTATTTTCTTATTCATACAGTATGAAGTTTTCTAAAGATCCCACAACATGATGTTTCATGCAGAAGAAAAACTAAACATTCAACATAAACCATCCCTCCCCACCCACCCACGCACGCTAAAAAAAAAAAAAAAAGAAAAAGAAAAAGAAAAAACCCTCAGTCCCCAGTAAGGAAATAATGTTTGCACTATTTTTCTGTAATGCCAGCCAAGATATGCACAAGCAAGAGAAATAGAAAGCATTTGCTAAAATATTTGTAACAAATACTTATGTACAAAAAATTCACAAAAGACTAGTTCCCCCCCTTGAAGCAGAGCACATGGCAGTTGACACTGGAACAGATCAAACCACTGGCTGGGATTATAAGCCACGTACTGATCCAGAGGAAGAAAGTTACATGTAGTGGAGATTTTCAGTTTGAACATTAACATTTCCAAAGTTTGGCAACATTATGTTTTTAAATTATGCAAATTATGTAAACAAGAGGTACATACTTTAAATCGATCTACATGCAAAACTCCATGTCATGCAAGGACACCAAGCACCGGGATTTCTCTCACAGACAGAGCCCATGGCGTGCAGCACTCAGCTGAAGGAACAGCGATGGCAGGCGGGTGTGCCCAAATTAAGATTCTTTCCTCTTGATTCAACCTGCCTTTTCCCACTCATGATTATAAAACCAGTTTTCTAGAAAAACTATATAGGGAAAGACTACAGTCCTACAAAGCTAACCAGAATGTCTTCTTCCAGCCAATAGTACCTTTGCAGAAAAGGGAAGGGATAATATCAAGTGGTGGAACATGGTAAACTACTTTTATATCACACAAATTTATTAAGTTACCTGTTACGTATGTGGGCAAATCAAGAACACCATTATGCACTCTCTATGCCTTGTGGTAAAGAAATTTAAGAGGTATAAGTTTGGATATAATTTTGCTCTTCTGTGGCATATAGATTAGTAAGGTTTCTCCCATGTAAGTCATAAATAAGTATATGTGGGTGTAGAGATACACACATGCACATTAAATATCACCAGTTTTAGATTAGCTGCAAGTCTTTTGAAACAGAGAAAGGAAATTTATGGTTTAAACGTAAGCTTAATGACAATTTACCACCCATGTGATGAAACAAATAAACGGATATCCTAAGCAGTTACATGATTATTTCAGGAACTCTTCAATAAGTCATGTCCGAGATAAATCAGGATTGCCTCAGATAGCTTCTGTCCTTTGCGAATAAAATCACAACAAACTGACACTTACTCAGGGACATCTAGTGAATGTAATGGCTCCTAGTTATGAAGTAACAGAATGAGGTGGCCATAAGCTCTGTGCTGTTGCTATATGAACACAAGAGCAGCAGCGCTGAACTATACTTTCTGCTCAAGCAGAGACGTCGTCAAAGCTGCGCAGCAATGAGACACAGCCCCTGGAAATATATCACAGGTATAAATAAAGTTACAAACTCCTTTGTTACAAAAATGTAATCAAGGTAAATAATAAGATGTTAACAAATGCTTTGTCAATCTCTCAAAAGAGAAAGGGCAGGACAAGGAAAATAGCTGGCCTAACACCTGGCTCAAATTGTACAATCTTCAATCTATATATAAAACTGTGTGAAATAAAAGTAAGGATGTTGAATATTCTGCTTGGCACTTTTGTACTCTATCATTTTGCTTCTGAATCAAGTATATTAAATTAAAGCCAACCTACTACACATATAGAAAGCTACATATATCTATATATAAATATTTACATATGTATATATAGATACTTTCTTGTTATAAAAGATGAAGAAAAATAAATTAAAAAGCCAACCCCTTCCCTTTCTTCACCACATTGATATGCTCTTTTCATGCTGCTGTCCTTCAGCTTTAAAGTGCTACACTGAGTTATTGAGAGAATAAGAGTTCAATAACACTTAGTTGGCTTCATGAGGCTCATGTTGGAAAATGTGGCTTCACAGAGAAAAATACTTCCATTTAAATACACAGAGAGCATTGCTGGACGTCTTGAGCAGATCTTCAGAGATGGAGAAGAAAGCAAAAGTGTTGGGTGGTACTCTTTACAGAAGAGTCACACGTCTACCACCATCTTTTTGTGAATATCGAGGCCGCCTACAACCTGCAACAGAGAGAACAAATCAAACTTGACCAGGTTCGACGGACTCCCTTGTACTAGTCTAACCACCTTACCAAAACTACAGCTTAAAAAACATACTACTTTAGCCATTTCCAGAAGCTGTTGTTTTTAAAAACCTGCATTGCCTTTTGTTAGAACTTACGTGGCTTCCTTCTCCTAGGATAACATTTTCTTGTGTTCTAGCACTAGGGCTGGCAAATTTTTCTGTAAAGGGCTAGGCAGTAAATATTTCAAGCTCTGTAGGCCATGTATAGTTTCTCTTGAATTCTCTTCTCCCATTTTTTTTTTTAAACACCACTTTAAAATGAAAAAACTTTTTTAGTTCAAAAACATACAAAACAGGCCACATGCAGGACTTGGCCCACTCTTTGGTCTGTCGTTTCGACATGGCCTTTAGTAGTTTAATATTAAATGATAACCAGATGTTACCATAAAAACTGTCAGAAACCAAATGCAGGCTTCACTGTCAGTCTGTTCTACAATATATCAAAAAGTAATAAATGAATAAAATTTTCTGCACATTACTTTCCCATGGAGTCAAATACTTGTAAAGTTGTTACAGACACCTCAGTGAATACTGACATGGCCATGTGAAGTGCAATTACCTGTATTATTATTTGGGGCATAAGTTTTATTAAGTATAACCTATATAAAGAAAGTAAACCATAAATGTTCACAGCCTGATGAATTTTCAGAGCGAACACCCAAGTAAACAGCAGCCAGGGAGGGCATCACTGGGGCTCTTCCGTGGCCCCCTTCCCGCACTGGCCACCTCCCTCCTCCCAAGCCACCGCCCGCCAGAGGTGGTCACTATCATGATTTAACACCATAGGTTACTCTGGTCTGCTTTTATACATTTTATAAATGAAATCTTTTGTGTCTGGCTTGTTTCACTCAGTGTTGTTTGTGAGATTCATCCATGTTGTTCTGCATAGCTACATCTGTATTATTTTTAAACCTTAAAAATTTTTTTTTGAAAAAGAAAGCTTAAACAGCCAGCTAGTTCTACAACTTCTGTTATGAAAACAGCAGTTTGCTATCCTGCCCTCAAATTTCTTTTTACTTAGAGGCAATCATTTAGAATTTTCAGCTGATTCTCAGTATTTACCTATAGGTGTCCAAATAACACCCCTACATTGCTTTTTCTTGGATTCAAAGTTTTAGGCATCATCCACTGACTTCCCACCACAGAAGATGAAGATTATACTTTCACACACACCTCTCCCTTCTGTCTCCTACCACATATACTTCCCACCTCTCCCACGCTTCAAATAATTGTATCTTTTTTTTGATTAGGCAGAAATTCAGCATTTTATTTATGACTATATAGAATACTACTTACAGCAGAAGAGAATTGTGTACTATAGTTACTTTTTCTTTCCTGCACATTTGTTTTGCTACAGTTAATAACTGATCTTTTTCCTTGCCAGGTGTTCTATGTATTTATCATTAATTCAACCCTAAACTTTGTTCTAAACGCACTTAAATATATTATGTAATTCTATCAATTTTACTGTCTTGAAATCACTCCCAGAGCTTTCCAACCTGCTCCCATCCAGGCCTGTCATCTATGGATCCTCCTTCACCATCATCCTAGAGATTTCCTTCTTTCATGTTGGACCTTCTGCTTCCTGGATCCCACATTGTCTTCTTTTTTTGATTTATAACCTTTTTATAGTGGGAGCACATCCTCTAGTAGTTTCCCAGAAAGGGAGGCCTTGCATACCTAAAATGTCTTTATTTCCACCACCTAGTTTGAGTTTACTGAGAGTTCTCACTTGAAAATAACTGTCCCTCAAAATTGTGAAGGCAATGCTTCCATTGCCTTCCAGTTGCCAACTCTGCTGAGAAATTTGCCACCATTATGATTCTTTGTATGACACCCTTCCCCTACCCCTCTACTTTAGCTCTTTGGAAGTTTGTAGAACCATCTGTTTGTTTTAAAATTTCATGACAATGTGCCTAGGCCCACATTTTTATATACTATGCTGGGTACTCAGTAAGTCTTTTTGGTCAAAGAAGCTCATTACTTTTGATTCTGACATATTTTCTTGATTCATTTTTGACATTTCCTTCCCTGCATTTTCTTTCTGGACCCCTAGCATCTGGGTGTTAGACCTCCTAGAATCTACTTCAAAGTTTAAATGTCCGAGAGCTCTTTTATATATTCTCCAATTTTTGTTTCAAAAATCCAATATATTATATCCCTGAGGATAACCATGACAGATTTTTGTTCTACTTTGAAAGTTGTCACTGGCCTTGCATAGCCTGCTTCTCCAAGCTTCTTTTTCAGGTGTTATCTCATCTCTATAATCCATTTTAGAGGCTTTTCCTTGAATGTCTGGTGATCCATGGCTCTCTGCTCCTGTGGAAAGGGCACTAGAGCCTCCACATACAAAGTGGGGCTGTTGACTGTGGCCTGCGCTTTGAGTGATCAGTTAAGACCATTTCTGGAGATCAGATTTCCCAAAGAGGGCTGTCCCACCTCTTGCCTGGAGGGTACAAGTCTAGCTGCCAGGGAATCAGGTTAGGGAACTGAGCCTTTCAGGGATTCCACCTTATAAACCAAGTTGCTTCTCAGCTTTCCAAGTTTCTACCTTAGAATTTTTACTCCTGTCTGCTAAACCAATTAACCATTCAACTTTATAAGTTGCCAAATCTAGTTAACTATCCTCTCTGCTATTCACTTGGTCCTTGTGGGTTTATAACCTTTTGTTTTTAACCCATTTAATTTCAGTGGAGGTTTGAGAGGAAGCAAAAGTAAATAGATGTGTTCAGTCCACCAACTTTAATCCTGTCACTAATCATTTATAGTATTTGTGCATGGTAAAGTATTCTGAAAATGTTAAAGTAGGTATGTAGTATGTGATCTTATTTAAAATAACTTCCTTGGGACTTCCCTGGTGGCTCAGTGGTTAAGAATCCGCCTGCCAATGCAGGGGACACAAATTCAAGCCCTGGTCCGGGAAGATCCCACATGCCATGGAGCAATTAAGCCCATGCACCACAACTACTGAGCCTGCGCTCTAGAGCCCATGAGCCACAACTACTGAGCCTATGCACCACAACTACTGAAGCCCATGCGCCTAGAACCCATGCTCCGCAACAAGAGAAGCCACTGCAATGAGAAGCCCATGCACCATAACGAAGAGTAGACCCCGCTCGTCGCAACTAAAGAAAGCCCATGGACAGCAATGAAGACCCAATGCAGCCATACATACATACATACATACATAAACTGTCTTTCTCTTTCACTGTTATAGCTTAAGAAATCAGAATAAAGAAAAATCAATGAAGCCAAAGTTAAGAGCTTGATAAATGTTCCAAAAAGTTGGCTTAATACACAAAACATTTTTCTTCATTCCTGAACTATGCCCTCCAAAAATACAAGTAAAGGCAATTTATCACAAAATGCTGAAAAACAAACTCAAAGCTTAGCTTATGTCTTCAGTGTAAACAGTACCATTTCTATACCTAGGGATGTATTTTAATTTCCTTTCACTGGTAAGTGATTTACATGCAAGTTTTAGTTTATATTTACTAAATGCAAGTAGTCTTCACTTATATACATCCTTTCCATTAACACTCCAGTCAAGAGTTTCCCTTTTTTGTTTTGTTCCCTCAAGTCTTGGAATTATTTTTTTTTCCTTCTTTCGAAAACTGGCTGCTACCTATGATGCCACTACCAGCATGGTCTCAGGTCGCACACAATGCGATGTCCGTCCACGGGAGTCCTTCAGCAAGTACTGGCAACAGTGAAGGAGGAAGGACTTCCCTGGTGGCGCAGTGGTTAAGAATCCACCTGCTAATGCAGGGGACACGGGTTAGAGTCCTGGTCTGGGAAGATCCCATATGCCGCGGAGCAACTAAGCCCATGCACCACAACTACTCAGCCTTCGCTCTAGAGCCCATGAGGCACAACTACTGAGCCCATAGGCCACAACTACTGAAGCCCAAGTGCCTAGAGTCTGCACTCGGCAACAAGAGAAGTCAACGCAATGAGAAGCTCATGCACTGCAACAAAGAGTAGCCCCCGCTCGCTGCATCTAGAGAAAGCCCGTGCACAGCAACAAAAACTCAACGCAGCCAAAAATAAATTAATTAATTTATAAAAAAACAGTGAGGGAGGAGACACAACGGAGGGACAGGACACAGAGCAGTACCACCTGGCACGGGTTCCAAATCTCAAGGCTCAAGCCTATCTAATCTCTTCCAAAAAGACCTCGAGTGTTCTTTAAACTAGAGCACCACCCTACTTTTTGAAACAAAATGCAAAGATAGTATTCCCTTGAGATGAAGAAAGATCCTTAAAGGATCACATGAACTTCTACTTAAATGCTGAAGTAGATACTTAAGTCCTTATATAACACACAAAGTAATTTGTTTTCCCTGGTGTCATCTAAGTAAAAAATGAGAAGAAGAGGAAAGTCTTTTATAGAAAGATTTCCCAGTCATGATTGAAATTTTTCAAAACTTTTTCTTTGTTATCTTTGTCTTTCCTTTGCATTGCTCAGTATCTCTAGCTTACAGTTAAAACTGCTTTTAACACATCAAAAAGTTAGTATCTTTGCTTTAGGAGCAGGAGTAAAGAAGAGAAGTAGTAAACTGGAAGCTAAGCCGTTGCCCCAGTTTCCACCTAGAGCTAGTTGTCGAGGCCTTCCCACAACTGTAGCCCCTGCCTCTGTGGAGCCCTTGCCCCAGCGTACAAGGACTACCCATCAGTAGCTTAGAAAAATAAAATCACCCTTTTACAAGGCCTAGCTGCTGAGTTTAAGACGGACAGGGACTCCATTTCTGTTGTCCTCATGAAACCAAGCCTCTGGATTCCTAGCTGAAACTCATGAACTCATATTTCCCACAAAAGTATTTTCAAACAACCTAGCTGTTCATTTGGGAGGCTACCAATAATAAGTAAAAGTTACTAGTACCATTCTTGTGGCATTTTATCAGACAATCACTGAGAATAAAATCAGTAACACTTACAACAAAGAACATTTCAAAACCTTGAATATGGAGCAATTAGGCAAAATCAAAAGTAGAAATGTCTAGGGCAAAATAAAGGAATTCTCTATTAAGTGGTATTAAAAATGTTTTCATGAAGTGTAACTAATGAATGTACTTACAGCACAGAATTCTTCAAAGGATATTCTTCCATCTCCATCCTTATCTGCATTTATTATGGTTTTGTCCACGATTTGCTGTAACTGTGTATCTTTCAGATTGTTCCCCACCATCATCTTCAGCACCTGGAAGAGTTCCCCATTGGAAATATAGCCATCTTTATCCATGTCATAGATACGGAAAGCAACTAAAAAGAGAGTAAGGAGAATCAATGGCAAAATCAAAGGCAATCACAAACGAATACTTTCAATGAGAGAGAGAACAATAAGCTGCCAAACAATTAGAATTCTACTCTGAGGACAGCTCCTTCCTACACAGAGATGTCTCTAGGTGAAAATGGTTAAGAGTATATGGGCTATGGGACTTCCCTGGTGGTCCAGTGGTTAAGACTTCACCTTCCAATGCAGGCGGTGGGTTTGATCCCTGGTCAGGGAGCTAAGATCTCACATGCCTCATGGCCAAAAAACCAAAACATAAAACAGAAGCAACAAATTCAATAAAGACTTTAAAAATGGTCCACATTGGGCTTCCCTGAATCCGCCTGCCAGTGCAGGAGACACGGGTTCGAGCCCTGGTCCTGGAAGATCCCACATGCCGTGGAGCAGCTAAGCTCGTGCACCACAACTACTGAGCCTGCGTTCTACAGCCCGCGAGCCACAACTACTGAGCCTGTGTGTCACAACTACTGAAGCCTGCGTGCTAGAGCCTGTGCTCCGCAACAAGAGAAGCCACCACAACGAGAAGCCCATGCAGTGCAACAAAGAGTAGCCCCCGCTCGCCGCAACTAGAGAAAGCCCACGCACAGCAACGAAGACCCAATGCAGCCAAAAAATCAAAAAAAAAAGAAAAAAAAGAAAGGTCTACATTGAAAAAATCTTAAAAAAAAAAAAGTGTATATGAGCCATGGAATCAAGACTGCTTTGGCCAATTAGTGTAGCCTAGTGGTAAGTTATTTACCCTTCCTAAGCTTCATTTTCTGCACATATTTAATTGGGGCTAATAACAGTTCTAACCTCTCAGGTTCTTTACAGTACCGAATGAGATAATATACAATCAAAGACAGCAAATGCTATTACTATTATTCTCATTTGTATCAAAAAGAGTTCGTTTGCAAAGGATGTTTGCATATAGCCTGCACCTCAGAGAACTGTTATAAATACAACATCTCTCTAGTTAAGAGCTGAATGTTTTAAAAAGATATCAGATGTTCCCTATGATAGAGGCAGCCTATGTAAACCAAAATAGTGGACTTCTGGCTAAATAATTCTGAATACAACGAGTGTAAATAAAGTTAACCTAATCATATTAGAGCATTTCTTCTCACTTTCATGCCAACATTTTATAATAACTATAAATGGAATATAATCTTTAAAACTGTGAATCACTATATTGTACACTTGTAACTTATAAAACACTGTACATCAACTATACTTCAATTTAAAAAAAATCTCTTATCTAAGACATGTAATTCATATGGCTGTAGAAGGAAATTCTATTTTCCTTCTATCCAACTAAAAGCAACAATGACACATCATTAAAAAATGCAAACTGCAAATGTCCAGAAAGGATTTTCTCCAGAATGTACAATTTTTGTTATGTTTACTAAGGATCTAGAATAAAAGACATCTTTTAGAATATTTTAAAAGGAGGTTATAATGCAGTATGGGGTAGTGGTCTTAAGAGGGAGAATGAACTCAGTGAAGAGAAATACTTACACCTCAACTTCTGTTCCTTATCTCCTTTGACACTGAACTGAGAGACTCCCTCAATGAACTCTGAATAAGAATAAAATATGTTTACAAATCAGAAGTTTCCATTTTTTACAAAGAAAAACAACACATACCCACACACACACACACACACACACACACACACACACACACACAAACCCCTACGTGCTGACAAAAAGATATTTTCTTGCTGCAAAAGAAAATATTACTAGCTGTGTTTAAAACTGAAAAAGCCAAATTTGAAACTTCGTAACAAACGAGGTTCTATATATATACATTTTAATCTGAACCTGGAGTTCTCTAAAGTCAAATCAATTTAAACAAATATTTACTTACACTACAGAGCATAACACTCAAAAAAAAACCCATATTCTTTAAGCTATTTAACTCTTTTTTCTTAGAATATGACAAAAGGAGGCTTTAAAAAAATTTACATTGTTTGGCAGAAAAAAAAAAATTTTGGATTTCTGGCTCCAAAATTCAGAATCATTTAAATAAACTGTTGGATGTTTCATTAACAAATGGTCATTTTTCTTCACTGCCTGCTAAACACTAAATCATAACCAGTTTTAAAGCCCTTTACTTATAATCCAATTCCTCAAACTAAAATAACAAAATCTGTTGATTCCCTGGTGAAATGAAATGTTTATTTACTTTAAAGTGTAGAATCAAATGGTTAATATTAGCAAAAGCGCTACTGTCTTCGTAAAATCTTAGATTAACTAAATTAATCCTTTCTATGATAATACTCATATCCTTATTACTTCAGCTTACTTTTTATTGCTGACTTAGTATTAAGTCTCATTCTTTTATAAAAGGTTTTAAAAATGTAGCTTCTAATATTGTAAGTTTCCCTAAAGTGAGACTAATTTTCGAACAACAAAAGAAATTCTAAATCCCATTTTTCAGATTACCTTAAAGGGCAATTTGATCATTTATGACCCCAAAAGTAAAAGATCTTATTAGCCCATTAAGGTTCATATATCACAGACTTTGAGGTTTTAATGTAATCTATCTTTATAAGAAAACCAGTAATACACATTCAAGAAAAACTAAATTTTTCAGACATTTTTGTACACAGAGCTGTAAGACGCTATTCACAGATTATCTAACTGGTAGTTTAAAAAAAACTACTTCCTTACCTTTAAAGTCTACTTCTCCATTCCCATCTGTGTCAAATATATCTATTACTCGCTGTACTAAGGGATTCTGTTGTAACTCAGGCAGAGACATGAACTCTTCCACACTCAAAGAACCAGAATTGTCCAAATCGAGCTTCTTAAATCTCTTTCCTAGCCTTTTAATTTCATCAGCATCAACTAAAAGCAAACAAAAAGAGGCAGCAAGATTTAACAAACGATTTTGTGATAATTATAGAAAAAAAATTCACCACTTATCCAAGAGTTTAATTTCCAACTTAAAGAGTTGCATATACGATTGACTAATTTCTTATAACAAAGAAAATATATCATAAAATTTTTTTTGTTACCCTTTTGTTTGTCTGCACCTGCCATAACATACAACCAACTGTATGCTGAGTAAGATATTACAAGATTAACAATGCTAAGCTGATCATGGAAGTCACGTGGTTTTACCAGGCAGACTAAATCAATCTCTATGTACCAGGCACTCTAATTTTCACTTATCTTGTAAAATTTTAATTTAGTTTATTTCTAGCAGTTCGTGGTTCAAAATTTGAACATGGTTTGAACACAGTTCAATATTCAAAGCCTCCCTCCAACGTTGCCAGCTTCTTGAATATTCTTCTAAAGATATTCTTTGCAAATATGAGCAAAGAAAACCCAGCATTTTTAGATTTTAATCCTTTAATTAAATTTTTAAGAAAAAATTTTATAAAGGTTAAATTTTTAAAGGTTACTATCCGTTTACAGTTATTACCAATATCCTAAAAATCAGGCCCAGATCTTTAAAACAGATCAAACCCGCCTTGGCAGCACCATCAAGTGCTTCAGCTTTGCACTTCGTACAAGCTAAATATAAAGAATTCCAACTTTTGGCACCAACTTTCATCAAAGATTTTTTTCTGCTACTTGGGATCATACTCCCTTAAAACAGACGAACAAGGAAAAACAAACAAACCTCACCCTTTTGACTCATCTTGTGACTCAGAGATACTGTTTTTCATATGTTTTGCCAAGCTGAAACTCATGTTATTTTTCCACTTTTTGTAAGGATACCTTTGGGAGGATTATCTTTTTTAGTAGTTGGAAGTGCCTACATATTCAATTTACATTATATTATACAAAGTATTGTAAGAGTTAATCTTATAGTCATACATATATGTATGTCTCTAAAATTTAAGATATTAAAAACTTAGATATTTTAGTCTGAGTTTATAATATAGGTATATATTATAATAATATAGGTATTACTATGGAATGTTTACATGGAAAACAGCAAATTAAATTGTTGAGACCATACCCAGATCACTGCACCCTTGAATATACTCAGGAATAAATGTGAAATCTAGATGGTTTCCTATTTTAACAAGTGATTTCAAGAATCTTATTACCACATAAAATAATTAAGAAGTTGCCTTTAGAGAGCTCATGTTGCTACAGTAAGTTTAAATAAATATTTCCAACTGGACATATTAACGCTAGAGAGTATATAATATTAATAGAGATAGAAAGGTTGCTTATTCATTCATCATCTTCTCAGATGAAGAAACATTAACCACCTCTCTTTATTATACATATATTTTTTATCATTTAGAAAAAAAGAATGTAAGAGATTCCCAACAGTAGCAAAGAGATGCAGGCCTCTGGCTCTTCAAGCACTGTTATTACTATACACACACACCAAGCTGCTACTCCACTGTTAGGTGATTTTGAGGTTTCTCAGAATGAAAAAGAAAAGGAATAAGCAGAATGGTAGAAAAATAAATTTTCCTCAAATTTTAGCCAATTCTCCAAATTTGTAAAACAGTAATAAGTAGCAACAAGACTACTCCTTCAGGAAATTCTTTTAATAGCCACTTTATAAATAATTTATTACCTATTAGTCCATAAACAATTTAAAACAAAATAAAGCAAGTCTTATCAAATCCTCCTAGTGATAATAGTATCTTCAAAGAAACAACTAAATGCAATGTGGGATCCTGAATAGAATTCTGGAAAAGAAAAACTTTCCAGTGTCACAATTTCTTTTTTCACTAAAATATACAGTTTAACAGTACTGTAAAAATGTTAATTTCTTGATTTTGATAATGATAATTGCACTTTAAGTCTGTGAGATGTTACCATCAGAGTAAGCTTGGGTGAGTGATATTTGGGAACTCTATGATTTTTGCAACATTTTTGTAATTTTTCCTTAAGCCTCCTCCTATTTGTAACAACTCTTAATTTTTCTCCTTGTGTTTCATGACTTTGAAACTTCTGATCCAGTATTTTGTAAAATATCCCTCAGAGTGAGTTGCTGATGTTTTTTTCATGATTAGAATGCTTTGGGGCAAGAATACCATAGAAATGATATGTCCTTCGCAGTGCATCATTATCAAGGGGTTCATGTCAACATGTCTTTTCACTAGTGATGCTAATTTTGATCACTTGGCTAAGGTGGTTTCTGCCAGATTTCTCCACTATAAATCTACAATCTTTCCCTCTGTATTAAAATATATTGGGAGGGGGCTTCCCTGGTGGCGCAGTGGTTGAGAGTCCGCCTGCTGATGCAGGGGACACGGGTTCGTGCCCCGGTCCGGGAAGATCCCACGTGCCGGGGAGTGGCTGGGCCCGTGAGCCATGGCCGCTGAGCCTGCGTGTCCAGAGCCTGTGCTCCACAACGGGAGAGGCCGCAACAGTGAAAGGCCCGTGTACCGCAAAAAAAAAAAAAAAAAAAAAATATTGGTGGGGGAATACTCTGAGACTATTCAAATATCCTACTTTCTCCTCAAACTCTGATCTAATTGGAGCATCATCTAGGTAGGTCTTGTTTGCAAAATTTTATTACTGTGGTATTGCCTAATAATGATTTTCTTTTTCCCTCATTATTAACTGGACTATTCCTGTCAAAAAACAAAACAAAACAAACCTGTCCCCTTTCCCTATTTGTTTCTTTATTCAATTATTCGTATCAGCATGGATTCATGGGTACTTATTTTATCCTATGGGTTAAAATCCAATGTCACATTACCTGTTAACCAAATTATTCCAGCTTTCTTCTTTAGGTACTACCTCAAGCTGGCTCCTGTGTGACTTTTCAACAATCCCCAATTTGAGCATTTCCTTATTTCCTGGCACCATAAAATGTTCCATTCTCATCCTGACTATGTATTTAAGAAGATATGCCCCAATCTCGTTTGTATGGCAGGATATTTAGAACTATGCTATAGAATGAAAACTATAGATCCCTAATAAGGGATCTTAGAGGTACTGTGGAAAGAGCCCTCAGATATGATAAAATTACCTATGGAGAAACATGTGTTTTTTTTTAAAATTTATTTTTATTTCTGGCTGCTTTGGGTCTTCGTTGCTGCACGTGTGGGCTTTCTCTAGTTGTGGCGAGCGGGGGCTACTCTTGTTGCGGTGCGCAGGCTTCCCATTGCGGTGGCTTCTCTTGTTGCGGAGCACAGGCTCTAGGTGCGCGGGCTTCAGCATTTGTGGTGTGTGGGCTTCAGCATTTGTGGTGCGTGGGCTCAGTAATTGTGGCTCGTGGGCTCTAGAGCGCAAGCTCAGTAGTTGTGGCACACGGGCTTAGCTGCTGCACGGCATGTGGGATCTTCCCAGACCAGGGCTCGAACCCGTATCCCCTGCATTGGCAGGAGGATTCTTAACCACTGTACCACCAGAAGCCCCGAGAAACATGTACTGAATAACCTTGTAAAGACTAGCACAAGAATGAAGCCTTATAGTGTTGTCAATAGAAGCTATTGGGTAGTTTTTCAACATAAAGATTAATTTAAAAGTTTTAAAGTCTTCTGTAAAATTCATCTTCTACAAAAGTAATGACTGTATTTCCAATGTTATCCCAAATAAGAAATCAAAACCACTAGGGGGCGCAGATAAAACCTTCATAAGCAGCTCCAAAAAACTGCCTAATTTTATAACAGCCTTGTGATTACACTAGCAGTCTAATATTTATATTCTACACAGAATACTTTAACAGAACAAAGCAAAGAAAGCTCCCTATTAATACTGAAAGAGAATCAAAAGGGCATATTATGAAAAATGGACATTTGTGCTGTGTCTTTTCCTTACAAATGAAAAACTTTCATCCACTTTAAAAGGTCTAGGTTCTAGAGGTATATCATAATTTTCTAATGCAAGAGGCAACACATGCTCTTGGTGTTTCTAGATTAAAATTATGACACACTTAAAAATTATTAATTATCAAATATACAAGAGCTACACATCAGCACCAACAAAAGAATTATCAAGTTGTAATCAAAACGCTAAAAAGAAATTTTAAACCAACTTTGGGAAATAACTGATATTCCAAAAACGCATTATTAAATATACAATTCTACAGGTTTTGACAAACATATACACCTACGTAAGCAGCACTGCAATCAAGACAGAAGCACATTTCTATCATCCCAAAATGTTTCCTAAGGTCCTTTCCAGTCAATCACAAACACACCGCACCCCCTCCCCACCACAACCCTAGGCAACCACTGTCCTGCTTTCTGTAACTAAATTCTGTCTAGAATTTCACATAAATGGGATCATAGATACGTACTCTTGTGTCCATCTTCCTTTTCTCGTTAAGTTTTTGACACTAATCCAAGTTGTTTCATATGTCAGTAGCTTCTTCCTTTTTATGGCACAGTAGTATATATATAGTCCATTGTACGGATATACTACAATCAGTTTATGCATTCATCTGTTAACAGACATTCCTATTGTTTCGTTTGGGACTATTAGGAATAAAGATTCTAAGAATATTATACTTAAGTCTTTTTGTAAACAAATGTTTTCCTGGAATTGCTGGGTCATAGGGTAAGCATACATTTGACTTTCAGAAACTGTTAAAAAGTTTTCCAAAGTGGTGTATACCATTTTACACTCCCACTGGCAATATCTGAGAATTCCAGGAGCTCTACACCTCCTTGCCAACTCGTGAAATCGTGAGTCTTTCTAAGTTTAGCCACTCTGCTGGGTGGCAGCACTATGCAATTATAGTTTCAGCCTGCGTTCCTCTGAGGATTAATTATCTTGAGCATCTTTTTCATGTGATTATTGGCAGCTGATATATCTTCATTTAAGTGACTTCAAATATTTTACCCTTTTAAAAGGTGGGCTGTCTTTAAAAAGTTGTCTGATTCTCTCTTTATACTGATTAGTGCAAGTCCTTTGTCAGGTGTAGGCATTTCAAGTATCTTCTCCCAGCTTATAAGCTGCCTTTAAGGAGCAAAAACCTTCAATTTTGATGAAAACCATTTTTTTCTTTTATGATTCATGTTTTACAAATAAACTAAAAATCCTTGCCTATGGTGGTCGTGAAGATTTTCTCTGATGTTTTCTTCTAGAAGTTCCATAGTTGTGGCTTTTATGTTTAAATTTTTGACCCATGTTTTTTGTACAAGTAAGGGTAAACTTTTATTCCAGTTATTTTGTTCAAAAGGCTCCCCTTACACTGGTACCTTTGATGTTTTTGTCAAAAATCAGTTAACTGTATAAAGTAACATGTTGTACACCTTAAATTTACACAATGTTACATGTCAAATATCCAATTAAAAAAGATTTTTTTAATCAATCAATGGACTGCCCTGGTGGCGCAGTGGTTAAGAATCCACCTGCCAATGCAGGCGACACGGGTTCAAGCCCTGGTCCGGGAAGATCCCACATGCTGTGGAGCAACTAAGTCCATGTGCCATAGCTAGTGAGCCTGCGCTCTAGAGCCCGTGTGCCACAGCTACTGAAGCCTGCACGCCTAGAGCCCGTGCTCCACAACAAGAGAAGCCACCGCAATGAGAAACCTGTGCACTGCAACGAAGAGTAGCCCCCGCTCGCAACAACAAAGACCCAACACAGCCAAAAATAAATAAATGATTAATTAAAAAAATGTTTTTATCGAGTATAGCTGAATAAAAGACTAGAGTTATTTAAAAAAAAATCAATCGAATACACACACATGGGTTTATACCCTCTACTCGGTTCTACTGATTTATTTATCTTATGCTAATACCACAGTTTTATGTTTCAGTCTTTAAATCAGGGAACACTGTCCTCACACTTCGTTGTTCTTTTTCAAAATTGTGCCAGCTCTTCTAAGACCTGGGTGTTCCCATATAGAATTAACAATTATTTGGTAATTTTTACTAAAACCCTGCTGAAAATGATTGGGATTGTCTTGAATCTACAGATCAATCTGAGTAGAACTGATACCTTAACAGTATCAAAGTCTTCCAATCTATGAATATGGTACCTCCCTCCATTTACTTAGGTCTTTTAAAGTTTCTCTCAGTGACGTTGCATAGTCCGGTGTATAGATCTTACATATATTTGGTTAAATTTACACTTGAATATCCCAATGTTTTTATTCTATTATAAATGGTATCTTTGTCAATTTCTTTTTTTTTTTCAATTGTTCACTGCTGTTATAGAGAGATTCCACTGCTTTTTGTATATTGCCCTTGTATCCTACAATCTTGCTAATAAGTTCACTTCTTATTTCTAGGAACAGGATTTACTACATACACAACCATGTCATCTGAGAATAAAGACAGCTTTACTTCTTCCTTTCCAATCTGAACGTATTACGTTTCTTCTACTGGACTTAATGTACTGGCTAGAACTTCTAGTACAGTTTTGACTACTATTGGTCAGAGTGAAAAACTACTTTTTTCCCCATGGAAAGCATTCAGTCTTTCATCATTAAATAAGTATGATGTTAGCTATAGGTTTTTGGTAGGTGCCCTTTATCAGGTTGATATAGTTCCCTTCTGTCCCTAATTTGCCAAAACTATTAATCATGAGTGGCTACTGAACTCTGTCAAACAAATGCTTTGCTACAACTATTAAGAAGATGTTTTTTCTCTTTTATTACATCAATATAGTGAATTACATTAATTGATATTTCTAGATAAAATCGTACTCCTGGGATAAACTCCACTTGACCATGCTTTACTGTCCTTTTTACATATTGTTGGATTTGACTTACAAATATTTAAGGATTTTTACACATATGTTCATGGTGAATACTGGTCTACAGTTTTCTATAATGTCTTCGGTACTGCTATTGGTATAACGCTAGCTTCTATTTTCTTAAGGATTCTTTATTTTTTTCCATTAAATGTTTGCTAGAATTTACCAGTAAAGCCATCTGGGCCCTAGAGTTTTCTTTGTGGGAAAGAATTCAATTTTATTAATAGATATAATGCTATTAAGATTTTCTATTTCCTTTTGTGTCAGTTTTAGGAACAGGCATACCTTGAAGATATCGCAGGTTTGGTTCTAGACCACTGCAAAATAGCAAGTCACATGAATTTTTTGGTTTCCCAATGTGTATAAAAGTTATGTTTACACTATACTGTAGTCTATTACGTATGCAACAGCATTGTCTAAAAAAAAATGTACATACCTTAATTTAAAGGTAAATTAAATTATGCTAAGTTTAATTAATAAATTATGCTAAAAAAGCTAACCACCATCTGAGCCTTCAGCAAGTCGTAACAGAAACATCAAAGGGGCTTCTCTGGTGGCGCAGTGGTTGAGAGTCCGCCTGCCGATGCAGGGGACACGGGTTCGTGCCCTGGTCCGGGAAGATCCCACATGCCGCGGAGCGGCTGCGCCCGTGAGCCATGGCCGCTGAGCCTGCGCGTCCGGAGCCTGTGCTCCGCATCAGGAGAGGCCACAACAGTGAGAGGCCCGCGTACCGCAAAAAAAAAAAAAAGAAACATCAAAGATCACTGATCACAGATCACCATAACAAATATGATAACAATAGTGAAAAAGTTTGAAATATCGCGAGAATTACCAAAATGTGACAAACAGACGCAAAGTGAGCAAGTGCTGCTGAACAATGGTATCAATACACTTGCTTTATACAGGGTTGCCACAAACCTCCAGTTTGTTTAAAAATTTTTAAAAAGCCAAAAAACAGTATCTGTGAAGCATGATAAAGTGAAGTACAATGAAAAGAGGTCTGCCTGTATTTGTTTTTTCAAGGAATTTGTCTTGTTTCATCCAACGTGTAGAACTTATTGGAATAAAACTGTTCATAAAATTCCCTAGTTATTCTTTTAACATCTGTAGGTATGTAAGTGATGTCAGTTGTTTTGTTACTAATATTGTTAACTGTGTTTTCTTTCTTTCTTCTAGAATGCTTCTTCAAAATGTGAATGCTATGTACCACTAACTTCCTCCTACCTTAGGTAAAAGATACAGTCAAAAATGATTCACCACCTCAAAACTCACAAAGGCAAATGAATACTGTCCAAAGATGTCACAAAAGAAGCTACACACTTAATCCTAAAAATACCTTCTTAGAACTGTCTTCAAAGCTCACTGAGTTTCGGGAGAAAATCTGTAATAGAAAAGCCATGTAATGTAAAAAGTTGGAAGAAACCTTGGAGATGAAAAACTCCAGATGAGGATAAAGACCCAGAGAGTTAAGTAAGTTGCTCAGTCTGTAAAGCTTGATGGCAAAAGCTGGGCGACGGGATTTCTTGAAATACTTTCCGATCTAATTTCTTTCCTTGTTAGTTACATCAGAAGAGTTAACATAGAAGGTTAGGCTAAGAGATACTAAACACTGCTGTTCCTCAACCTGCACTCTTGGGCCAAGTATGGAGAAAAGGGAATAATAAGAATATTTCCACTTCAGGTAGATAAAAATCAAACAACATATTTTTAAGATGTTCTCCTACTGGTTTTCCTGCTGAAGGTGTTTGTATTACTGTTGTTCTTCTCTTTTCGGTTTATTTACATTGTGGTTCAAATGAGAATATGCAATAAGCATATATTTATAAGATCATAAAAGCACATCTTCAAGTTTTCTCACTAAGTTATTAATAACCCTGGCTTGAAAGTCACACACTTTTTTTCTTTTAACCTAAGTATACCGTGTAGGTCAGTAACATATCTTAATCAAAAGATATGGCTCTCAAAGAGTTCCACTGTTTTTGTACGTCAAATCCAACCCTAACCCATTATATCACATTCTCCAAGCTTTTCTTTTATCTTTTCCTATGATATGCTGCAGTTAAACATATTAGTTGCACTTTTCTTTAGCTTTGTTATCAGTCCCCACCACCAACTCCCCCCAAAATATGGTATTTTCACAAAAGCATGCATATTCAAGAGTCTTCTTTTACTTTCAGCCCCATTTAGTCAAAAGACTTATTTATGGCTGCTCGAGAGCTCAATCTGGTTTATCGCCAAGAATGTAATACTGCATCCCCAGTCTCTGCTTTTTTCCCTTGCTGCCTTGCCTTTTACCTTAACATTAAGAAATTCCAGCATACAATTTATATAATGACTTTTACTTTCTTCTTGATGACATCTTCCACAGACAATTCTGGCTTCTTGCTCTAATTTGAACCACCTGCTTTCCAGGTCCCTGGCATAGTTGTTATCCCGGGATCTTCACTGGTGTCTTAAGAGATTTAGTTTCTTGGATCTTGTTTCATCTTTTTTCTCTAACTGCTCCTTCATTTTTCTGGGTACATATTCAAGAAGGTATGAAAGGTAAATTTCCCAAGTCCTTACATTTCTGGAAATGTCTTTAATTTGGCCTCTCACCTGAGTAATCATTTGGTTGCTATCAAATTCTAGATTTAGGAACTCAGAACGAACTTTGAGTTAACTGCCCTATTGCTTTCTAATATCTATTGCTGCTGCTAAGAAATCCAATGCCAGTAGACTCTTATTCTTTTTGAGGCCAACCTTTTCCCTGTCTAGCAGCTCTTAGGATTTTCTTTTTGCTCTTGGACTTTTAGAACTACAAAAGAGGTTGACACCAAATGGAGATCTTTTTTCATCTAAACTTCCCGATTATCAGAATGCTCTTTCAATCAGAAAATACGATTTTTTAGGTGAAGAAAATTTTCTCCTACTATTTCACTGATTATTTTTGCTTTTATTTCATGTAATATAACTTTTGAGATGTCTTTTAGACAGATGCTATTACATTCTGTATTTGTTCTCCAAGTTCCTCTTTTCTTGCGTATTTTTCCATCTCTTTTGCTCTAACATTCTGAGGGACAAGAATTTATACTTTTGCTAAATGGCTAGCTAGGCTTTCTTAAACCAGCTAAAGTAACTGTCTTCTACATACCAGCTACAAAATTACTCAATTTTGTGGTAGACTATGAAATTACTACATGCCACGGACTTCACTGCTGAAACTACCAATTTGTTAAGTGCTACCATGATGCCAAAATTTGACAGTATGGATAAAGAAAACAGAGCTAGCACTTCACTTTTCTTAAGACTACTCATCTAAAAACCTGAAATTTTTAGAATACAGTAAACAATCCAGGCATTGTTTTTTAAAAAGGTACTGTGATGGCAAAACAAGGTAGCAACTTCAAGCCTAGGCGTTCAAGTTCGTGCACTATACTTCATTACTCAGCAATAAAGCTTTACTGAAAGAAAACAGAATATAAGTAATTCTCAGTGGACTAGGTGAAATAAATTAGAGTTCAGGATCACTAATTACTAAGTAAATGATAAATCATGGCTGGTAGATTAAGCAGCATGAATTATTTGATACATTTATGAAGATTTAAACCTAAAGTAACAAGTGTACAAGTCAATTTCAAAGTTAGTGACATAAAATTTTTATGGATATTAAAAGTTTCCTCCAAAGATTTCTGAGATGATAAATAAAGATTTGGGAGTAAACCAGAAATTACTCTTTAGAACACACATCACTGAAAAATTCAAGTGAACTAGAGGGCACAAGGCGCTGGCGGGACGTGGGCCTGCAAAACCATGAGCGAAGCGGGTTCGAGCCCTCGACGGTGGGCGCGAGTGTCCCGCCTGCTCTCCTTTAGCGCAACCCATCGGCTCCACAGGAGGCAATTATGAAGCCCCTTGATCATAAGAAGCTGGATCTGGATGTGCCATATTTTGTAGATGTCGTAAGACGACAGAAAATGTAGCTGTTTATATCTGGGAAGACCTTCAGAAATTTCTTCCTGCAGGAGTTCTTCATAAAGTAAAAGTATATGAGGGCTTCCCTGGCGGCGCAGTGGTTGAGAGTCCGCCTGCCGACGCAGGGGACACGGGTTCGTGCCCCGGTCCGGGAAGATCCCACTTGCCGCGGAGCGGCTGGGCCCGTGAGCCATGGCCGCTGAGCCTGCACATCCGGAGCCTGTGGTCCGCAACAGGAGAGGCCACAACAATGAGAGGCCCGCATACAGCAAAAAAAAAAAGCATATGAAACTGACAATAATATTGTAGTCTATAAAGGAGAATAACTCTTAGAGGTTAGTACTATAGAATGATTTAATTTCTTTCCATATTTGAAGAAGATCAGATCGTCCCCTTGGACAATTAAGAAGTCATCACATAATTGTGACATCTCCGAATTGTGTTCTGGAGCACTTGATTTACCGGAATCATTGTGAGTAAGACCTGTTTTAAACTCAAATCTATCTTAAAACCAAATTGTAATGTATTCTGAGTATCATTTAAAGAGTGTTTCACCTATAGATTAAAATCATTTCAGCAACAAAAGAAAAAAATTAAAGTGAGTTAAGCTGGTACATATAAGAAAGAAAACATAAAAGAATGCAGAAAAAAATAAATGTAAAATATTTAAAGCAAACTCAAAAAAAAAGAATGCAGAAATGAAGGAGGAAATCAAATTAACTTTAGATTAACCTTTTCAGTGAAAAAGTTTTGTTTTCAAAACAAAGAAAAACCCTAGTCTAAGTAAAGAATATGAACATGTAAACCTCGCTGAGACAACTGACTGTGAGCAGAAATTAACAGCACAAATTGAAGTCAATATCTCTATGTTTTCAAGTCACTTGTAAGTATTTAAACCAGAAACAAAACTGATTGAATGAGACTGTTTACTCAAAATGAGAGCAGTGTCCTAATGGCTAAAGGTGTCTTCAAGGTTTCTACAGATAGTTCATTATGCAAAGGGAAACGTTCCTTCAGAGGCTGCCAAGCTCCTCTTGGTTCACCTTCTAACGAAAGAAAATTGAGAAAGCTCTTCAGATAAAAGACTGTTTTAGTCTTTCATCTACATTCAATCTACAAAATAGTCCCTCTGTTCACCAACTTTATCAAAATTATTCAGAATTATACTGGTTTTATCAACAGTAAAAAAATATTAGTTGAATCTGACTTTCCACTCATACTTCCTCCCGTGCTCCAATCTAGCCCTCTGCTGAACTATCTAACCTAGTATCTTGCACTCAGCCACTTTTCCAAATTATCATGCCAAGTTACAACCACAGTCTCAACTTTGAGCAAATCACCCCAACAGAGTATACATTTCCTACTCCAGACAGGCTAGCCAACAGACAGAAACAAAGTCACAATGGCCTAAAATAATTTAACTCAACAAAAAGCAAACACTCAATTAAGAGACAAAAAAAAAATCAGAGAATACCTAACTATGTCTTAGACAAGTCCAGTTTTGCCTAAAATCATTCATGTAGACAAACATAACATTAAACTTGTAAGAGTTACTATAAGAGAGGCTGTACAGTATTGTTATTAAAAATATAACTCTAGAGCACGACTGCTTGAGATTAAATCATGGTTTTGTTACTCTACCTGCTGCTGTGTGGTCTCAGGCCAGTTATTGATGCCTGTTTTCTCATCTATACAATGGGGAAAGTAACAATACCTCTTTCATGAGGCTACTGTGAGGATTAAGAAGGTAAATAAATGTATGTGAAATGCTTAGAACAGTGCCTGGCATGTGTTAATGCCATGTAAGTACTTGTTATTATTTATGAAAACAAGTGGGGTGATTGGTAACTACTGGGTTTTTCTAAAGATACAGCCTTTAAAATTATCCAACTAGCTGTCTCTACAGTCCAGCTCTGAGCTCTTACTAGCTTATTCAGTCAACAGATACTTACTCAGTATCTGCTCTATGCCAGGCATCGCACTTCCACTTCCACTGTCAATACCTCAAATCTTTTACGGGTGAAAATGAGTTCAACCGCCTCTTATTATTAAGGCTTGCTGTACTGCATGCCATACTTAACTATAATTAAATAATTACTTCTCCTTGATATTACTCTTAGTTATTTCCCGCCTCCTTTTTCCACTCATTAAAAAAAAAAAAACAACTTTATAAAGGAAACTTTCAAACACGTACAAAGGTTGAGAGACTCATAAAATGAATCCCACATATCTATCACCCAGTTTCAACCACTGACACATTAGAATCTTATTTATACACCCACTTCAATTATTTTAGAGCAAATCCCAGACATACCATGTCCTTATAACTGTTCAGTATTTATCATCTATCTCTAAGGTATTCTTTTACACCACAATATTATTACAACTAAAACATTAATTATTAATAATTAATTCCTTGATATTAAATAATCAGTGCTCAAATTTTCCCAAATAGCACAAATGATTTTACAGGTCTTTCCACTCCATCAGATTTAGCAATTAGGCAATGTGTCAATAAAATGAAGGTGACCATGGGAATTCCCTGGCGGTCCAGTAGTGAGGACTCTGTGTTCTCACTGCCAAGGGCCCAGGTTCGATCCCTGGTCGGTAAACTAAGATCCCACAAGTCACACGGTGTGGCCCCCCCAAAAAATAAATAAATAAAACAAAATAAATAAATACAAGGAAGGTGACCTTAATAACAACAGTGTCAGCAAAGTAGTAGGAGATGAAAGCCAGATTTGAGCAGGCAGAAATAAGGAAATGGAGATCACTGTATATGCTCATGCAAAGCTCAAATATGAGAAAGAAAGGAGAAGAACGGGGAGGCATGCGCAGGATCAGGATCAAAGGGGAGTTGATTATGTTTGTAACGTGAAGAAAAATGAAGACGCGGAGACACAGGTAAAAACAAAGAGAAACTAAAAACATAAGGTCCTAGAGATGAGAGGGGATGAGATCAAAAGCACAAGTGCCAAGGCTGACCTTGAATAAGAGAGGTATAACCTAAACTCTGATATTGAAAGGAAGGAGCTATTAAGCATGAGTACGAAAATGGGAAAATTTCCGTGTGTGGCAGGCAGGGGGTGATGGGGTGAGGAGGTAATGAGGTTAACACTTAAAAATGTTCTCGGTTTTCTTAAGCATTCGGAGATGAAAATCACTGATTAAAGGTAGGGTACTGGAAAGAATTATGCAGGGGGTTTAGATAAAATATTGAAGATCTGGATGGAATTTAAGGAAACTGAAAGGGACAAATGACCAGACAGGTGAAAGAATTAATCAGCATTCAAATCTTATGTAGATTTCAAAAAACAATTTCAAACATCACCCCTTCCATGAAGCTTTTCTTAATTTTCTTAACCAAAGGTAATTTTCCCTCCTTGGAACCTTTGCTTCTATTGCTCATAATGGTTTGTTTCCACTGTAAAAATTGATGCATTTCTTCTCTTTATCCCAGTAGCTAGACTGTAAGCATTCTGTGGGTACTTATCTGTGTGTCACAGGGTTAAAAACAGTACTTTACAGCATACAATTTAGAATCTTACTACCGTTTTAAAAAAGAGCATAATTTAAATACTAAAAGAACATATGAGACAGTAACTACTAAGGTGAGAGGACTACTGAAGGCCTCACAGAGAACACAGACCTGAGCTAGGTCTGGAAAGGAAGAGAAAGCACAACTTGAACAGGGGAAGTGTAAAAAGTAAAGTGCCTCAAGGATTGGTTTTAACATTTTATACATGGTAACAGCTGTTTACAAATAACACTAAGCTCTCCCATTAATAAAGAAGTTTTGCAAATGAGCAAAACAAGACTTACTACAATGTGTGGGTGGGGAAAAAAGTGGTGGTTTTAATGTGAATACGTTCAAATTCATCCAAATCATGTATAAAATATATTCTAGTAAACCAATTAGAAAATAGAGGAAAACTACATTTTTACTGGATGACAGAAGAATTCAGACAGATTCATATCTAGTTGAACAATCACTGACAAGTACAGATCTTTAGTGACAAGGCTCAAATTTCATCAAAGCACAGATGAAGTCCTAAGAAAGAAGACTTACTAAGTTCTAAAGATAAAACGGAAAGAGATAGCTTTTAACACTGTATGAAATCTATTTCAAATACTTACTATTTAAAAAAACTTGGCTTTCACCATCCTGGATGTAGCGAGGGGAACATCCATCTTGCCTTTTGCCCTGGTACATTTTTCTTTGCAATCAGGTAAATGACCCTCAGTCCCAGATCTTAAAGGAGTGCAGAAGGTAAGAACCTGGGACATCTTGCCCCCTTAGGACCTCTGTTCCCTGACCAAGAAACAAAAACTAACCTCCTAGTACCTCATACTTTTCAGAGCTGTACTCCCAACAGCCTACCCCAACTCTATTTGCAGCCTGAATCCTAGCTAATTACAGGCTTCTACACCTCCTTCTTGCCCACTAGCAACAGGAGGAAAACACCACAGGCTCAAGCTGAACAGTAAGTGGCAAGGCACAATTCTGAGCAGAACTCTTTCAATTCTAAAGAAACTATACAACTGACATGTCAATTATGGCACAGACAAGAATTATAGATCTAGATTAACACTCGGAGCACTAGTCTGTAAGTACTCTATCTTGACCACATTTCAGAGGTCAAACAAAAACAGCCATAGACAATGTGAGCAAATGGGCATGGTTGTGTTCCAATAAAACTTTATTAAAAAAACTGTAGGTAAGGCAGTAGTTTACCAACCTCTGGTCTAGAGAGTCATAATTAGGTTTGGTTTTGGTCAGTTCTAACAATACACTGGATACAACATTTTATCTTCATGTTTAAAACAGAAATACACACCTACATATGATCAAAATTATATAAGAAATTCATAAAGGAAAGCCTGGGAGGAAACAGTAAAATAAAATGTAAATAGTAGTACGGATGGCCAAACTATGGGTCATTGGTCATAGAGTATCACCATAAAAAAAAGTTTAAGAAACTGTAGAAATTATAAAATGGAAAATAAAATGGATTAATAAACAAGTAATTTAAGCTTATGGTAACTGTTCTAAAGAAAATAAACAGGGTACTGCCCATGTTAGAGAGAATCTGAAGAGAGCATAGAAAGAGAAAACATCTCCGAAGAGGGGACATTTTATAGGAGACATTTATGCTGAGATCTGAAAGACGATGAAGTTGCTCAAGAAAAGAGCTGATGGAAGAGCATTTATCCAGAGCTCATAAGCAAGCAAAGGTGTTGATGAGAATGAAAGAAACTGACAAGTGTTCTGGGAAAATAAAGGAGACTAATGAAACAATGAGCAATGGGGAAATGGTTTTAATAAGACAAAAAAGAAGAGACATCTCATTGCAAAGTAAGATGTCTCCAAACAAGGCAGGACCAGCTTCATCAAACAGGGATGGCAGAAAGGGCAAGGAAGGTTCAGAAGACTTTGGGAATTCTGGGACCTCAGGACGGTATCTAAACTTACCAGCGTCCCCATTCCAATTCTCATGATCTCCCTCTTCCTCAATCATTGTACTTTCACACAAGAGACCTTTTGATTTTTATTTAAGCTCCCTGGTCCTCTGATCCTTGAATCAAGAATTTCTAAGATTGTCATTTTCTTTCTTTATGTTCTCCAGTATAGTCAGAACAGCCAGCCCACCCACACTTCTTATACTCCTCCTCCCCAGAAACGTCTTGTACGATAGCTCCTTAGTCTCTCAGTTTTGCCTTCAATAAGCACTTCATTTTACATAACCACAAGTTAAGTAAGTTAACTGTTTACTTGCAGCTTTGTTAATCTGAAAAACTTCAGTTGGGTTAAGCCACTGAGATTTGAGGGTCAGTTTGTAATTACAACATAGTGCAGACACTAATAATAAAGAGGTCTATAAAAAAATCTTTCCCTATTCTGGTAACTCAGAAACGCTCTAAGTCAAATTCACTGCCATTTAAAATGGTTAAGGGCTAACTTCGCTATATAAATTTATAGAGGCGTAAGATTTACATACATACATATATAGAATGTGAAAATAAAAGAAGTTCTTGATAAGAATATTTGACTTACAGTGTGAGCACATTTCCAAAGGATAACTTGCCTCATTTCCCTGGAGGAAAAAAAAAAAAAAATTAGTCATAAAATTGGCACAAATGTCTTTAAAAGATTGAACTTAAATATTCTGAGTCACAAAACATCGGGAAATAAGCCATAAACGAAATGTGTCTAGATCTATAAATATTTTTGATGAAAAAATTATACAGTATGATAGAAAGAGCTCTTGCATTAAACAGGCCTGAGTTGTGGCCCTGTCACTTAAGATTTATGCAAAGATTTGATTAAAATTTATTTTAAATATTTTTAACACCCTAAACATACTGTATATCAAATTTTAACACACTACAGACTGTCAGTGCACTAAGCTGTCTTGCTGGATGAACTCATTTTTGGGTAGAGCTCAGAATAAAGCTTCTCCAGCCATTTCTATTTAATTGAAGAGTTTACTGAGACTGCAAAGCTGTTAAGAAAACAAAAATCCTTTTATACCTGCATTGAAACAGAATGTTCTGTACGCTATGCAACAAAAATAAGAAAAATACTAATAGGAAGGTAGGTCCAATGTAAGACAGCCAGCCACTTGAACTCCAAATTTTTCTTTTCATGAGAAGTCTTATCTCATGGATAAACTCTAATTCGCCTGAACTCCTAATTTACAAAAAGTTTACTTAAAAGTGCTCTAGAAAAACTACAGACCTGACCCAATGCCTACATTTAAAATTCTTGATGACTGGGTCCAGGGAGGTCAAGTAAGCTGGTGAAAGATCACACCATTTGATTAGCAATGGAACCAGAAGTAGTTCTAAATCTAAAACTGTAAAAATTCCAAGTATAACAGACTCACACAAAGTAAAAATCATGAAGAAAATCTTTTTAAAAGTCTACAGAATTTAAAGTAATACAAATTGAATTTTTAAAGTTCAACAACAGATTGAGTATACCATGCATCCTATATCCCATCTATCTAATCTTGACCCTGTCTAGCAGCAAGTGTACAATGGGATTAACATTTAAATATTGATATTTGAATATACCTATGTATCCTAAGAAGTTATTAAGTGCCACCTGAAATAAGAAGTACCATTTTAGTGTGGCTGGCTAGCTTTTAAACTCTTAAAAGTATCTCTTATTCTGAGTAAACTTAAGATCTGAGAAAAGTTTATCAGTAAATTAGCATCTTTAACTCCTATCTTGCTGACAATAATTAGTCTTTTCCTTGAAAATTATAGCAGATAATTTAACTGGTTAATCTAGTTTTAGGTCACTTTAAACATCAAATATATATTAAAACAGAGACAGGAGTAGCAAACATTAATAAAAATGACATTATTAATTAGCAGAGATGGAGTTCTACTTATTTTGCACCTTACTTAATTGACCTTAAGATTCTTACCATGATTCCTATCTTTTACTGTCTCACATATTCTTTCATGTCTAAATTTTTTAAATACGCTTTAAAAAATATTATTCCAGGACTTCCCTGGTAGCTCCCTGGTTGAGAGTCCGCCTGCCGATGCAGGGGACAAGGGTTCGTGCCCCGATCCGGGAAGATCCCACGTGCCCCGGAGCGGCTGGGCCTGTGAGCCATGGCTGCTGGGCCTGCACGTCCGGAGCCTGTGCTCCGCAACGAGAGAGGCCACAACAGTGAGAGGCCCACGTACCGCAAAAAAAAAAAAAAAAATTAATCATAAAAATACTCAATCCAAAGAAAGTCAGATAAATAGGAAGGATCAAAAATCAAATGAGGAAAAAAATACAAAGTAACTAGCAAGATGGTAGATTTAAATCCAAGCATTTTGAGAATTATATTAATTACATTCAACGTAAATGGTCTAATAACTCCAATTCAAAGAAGATACAACTATATACTATCTAAACGAAGTCTACTTTACAGATAGGCTGAAACTAAAAAGACAGGAGGAGATATACCACACAAGTAATAATCAAAAGAAAGATACAGTGGCTAAGAATACTGGACAATGTAGAATTCAGAACAAGGAATATTACCAGGGATAAAGAGGACTATTTCATAACCTTAAAAGAGTCAATTCATTAGGAAGATGTAACAATCCTAAATATATTGTGATATATAATGAGAAATATCCTTGGGTCCTCATTCATTTCTAGCACAAGAGCTCCTTAGAATGTCTCAAGTGTGGAGAGCTATAAAGATTTCTTTTGTTATGTTAATGAGGTGACTATAGGAAAGGACTAAAGGTAGGGGTTGGTGGCCAGGAGAACCAATCGTGTGATTAGAGGTTGGACCTTCCAGTCCCACCTTCCAATCTCTAGGGAAGAGAGATAGGCTGGGGGTTAAACCATTCGCCAATGATTTAAGCTGGGCTGGAGACTGAGCTCAATCACCACTGATAGTGATTTAATCAATCATGCCTATCTAATGAAGCCTCCAGAAAAACCAAAAGGATGGGTTGGAGAGCTTCTTGGTTGGGGGGCATGTGGAGATGGAGGGAGACTGGAGCACCTGGAGAGGGCATGGAAGCTCCACACCCCTTCCATGCACCTTGCCCTAGACATCTCTTCCATCTGGCTGTTCCTGAGTTACATCCTCTTATAGTATGTCAGTGATCTAGGCAGTAAAATGTTTCTCTGAGTTCTGAGTGGCACTAGCAAATTACTCAAACTCAAGGTGGGGGTTGTTGGAACCTCCAATCTATAACCGGTTGGTCAGAACTTCAGGTAACAACCTGGACTTGCAATTCGCATCTAAAGGAGCGGGGGAGGGGGCAGTTTGTAGGACTGAGCCCTTAACCTGCGGAAGCTGATGCTATCTCTAGATAGTGTCAGAATTGAGTTGAATTGCAGGACACCCAGCTGCTATCTGAGAATTCTGTGGATGTGTAGGGAAAAATACGTTGTAACTGGGTCCCAGAACCCTTTCATATATAGTTATCCCTCAGTATCTACAGGGAATGGGTTCCAGGACCCTGGCAGATACCCAAATCCATGCATTCACTTGGATCATGTAGTATCGATGCTACAGTATTTATTGAAAAAAATCCCTGCATTAGTGGACTCACACAGTTCAAACATCTGTTGCTCAAGGGCCAACTGTATATACTTAATAACAGGGCTTCAAAATACAGAGAACTGAAAGTTAAACAGACAGTCATATTTGGAGATTTTAACATTTCTCTCACAGTAAATAACAGAAAATAAGTAGACCAAAGGAAAAAATAAGTTGTGGAAGATCAGAACAACACACTATCAACCAAGATGTCCTAAAACAACAAAATATTCTTTTCTACTGCACACGAACATTCACGAAGACAGACATTATTCTGAGCCTAAAAAAAAGTCTCAATAAACTTTAAAGGTTTGAAACCATACAGAATATATTTTTTCATTACAATGGAATTAAGCAAGAGAGGTATTTAGAAACATCCAAATATTTGAAAATGAACAACACAATTCTAAATAACCCATGAGTCACAGAAGAAATGATGAGAGAAATCAGAAAATATTCTGAACAGAGTAAAAACGGAAGCTATCAGAATTTAAAGGATGCAGGTTAAGCAGTCTTTTGAGGAAAATGCTATTACAAGGGAAGTCCAAAACCCAGTGATCTGTTCCCACCTTGAAAAGCTAGAAAAAGAATAAATTAAACCCAAGGCAAGGGGAAAAAGAGAAAAAAAAGCAGAAATTAATGAACTAGAAAATGGACAAACAGAAAGAAAAATCAGTAAAACCAAAACTCATTTTTTGGAAAAGGTCAATAACTAACACCCCAGGCAATCACTAGAGATTTTACAGACATTAAAAGAAAAATAAATGGATATTCAAAAAAAGTATGAAAATAAAATTTATAACTTAGATGAAATGGACAAGTTTCTTGAAAAATAAAATCTACCAAAACTGACTCAAGAAAAAAATAAAGTTGAACAGCTCTATTGCTATTAAAATAAACTGAACTGGAGTTTAAAAAGAACACACAAAACCTTCTTAACAAAGAAAACTAAAGACTTTGATGGCTTCACTGGTTCAATTCTATCATATATTCAAAGTCTGAAAAACATACCAATCCTATACAAATTCATTCAGAAAGCAGAAGGGGAAGGAATAGTTCTAACTCATTTTATGAGGCCAGCTTACCCTGACAGCAAAATCAGACAGTGCCATTACAAAAAAGAAAACTCTACTCCAATATTTCTTCATGACCATGGATGGAAAAATCCTTAACAATATTTGATGAAATTAAATCCAGAAAAATATTTTAAAGAATAAAAATCATGACCAACTGAGGATTATCCCAGTAATGCAAGGTTGGTTTAATATTCAAAATTAACACGGTTCATCATACTAACAGAATAAAAAATGCCATACCTATGGTCATCTCAACAGATAGAATAAAAACATCTGACAAATTTAAATACCCCTTCGCAACAAAACAAGAACTCAGTAAACTAAGAATCTTCCTCAGTCTATAAAGGCTATCTACAAAAAGCCTACAGCTAACATCATACTTAATATCGTGAAGGAATGCCTTCTCCCCAAGATCAGGAACAACATAAAGTTATCTGCACCAGTGCAATAAGGCAAGACAAAAGAAATAAAAGACATACAGATTGGAAAGAGGAAGTTAAACTGCCTTTACTTGCAAATGACATCATTGTACATGTAGACAAATCCTAGACAAACTACAAAAAAGCTATCAGAACTAATAAATGAAACAAGGTCACAGGATACAAGGTCAATATATAAAATCGAATGTACTTCTACATTCTGCAAGCAATGAAAAATGAAATTAGGATCCCGTTCACTTAGAAAATCATCAAAAATACAAAATATTTAGTAAAATATGTGCAAAGATTGTACAATGAAGACCATGAAACATAACTGAGAGAAATTCAAGATGATCTAAAAAAACAGAAAGCTATATCATGTGCATAGATCAGAAGACTCATTAAGATGGCAATTCTTCCCATACTGATTAACAAATAAAAAACAATCCCAATTAAAATCCCAGTAAAATATTTTATAGAAGTCAATACACTGATTCTAAAATGTATATGGAAATGCAAAGGATATAAACAGCAAACAAGCTGAAAAAGAAGAACAATGTTGAAGGACTTAAAACTTGAAGAATTATTATAAATCTAAAGTCATCAACAGAGTAACAGTGGTACAAGAGTAGACATAAAGTTCAATGGAGCAGAATAAAATGAAAAAAAAAATACATAAACACCCAGAGTCAAGTGATATCTAACAAAGATGTCCAGGTAATTCAGTGAGGGAAAACCTCTGCAACAAGTGATGCTAAAACAAATGGATAGCAGTATACAAAAGAAAAAAAAAGAAAAACTCCCCCAAAGATCTGAATAGATATTTTACAACAAAAGATATATACATAACAAATAAGCACACGAAAAGATGTTTCACACCATTAGATATTAGAGAAATGAAAATTTAAACTACAATGTGATACCACTACATGTGCAACTAGTGTGTGTTTGTGTGTGGCTAAAACTTAAAAACAGAGATACCAAGTGTTACTGAAAATGTAGAACAAATGGTTGTGTGCTGCGCAGAATCCCAGGATGTCCTGAAATTTCCAGCCTCTGGTATATAAACATCTCCCAGTTATTCAAACACTAATCTAGGTACCGCTGCAAAGTGATTTTGTATATGTAATTAAGGTTCCAAAACAATGATCTTAGGATAAGATTATTCAGGTTGATCTGTTCTAGTCATAAGAGCCTTTTAAAAAGAGAGAGGGGAAGTCAGAGATTCAAAGCCAAAGAATTCAACACCAGGGAGATGGAGTGAGTCTCTAAGAGCTGAGAGTGGCCTCCAGCTGACAGTGAGCAAGGAAACAAAGATCTCAATCCTACAACGGCAAAGAACTGAATTCTGCCAATAACGTAAATAAGCTTGGAAACAGAATCTTCCTCAAAACCCCCAGATAAGAACTCAGTCTGGATGTCAGCCCTGTGATCCCTGAAGACCCCATGCTAAATTTCTGACCTACAGAACTATGAAACAATAAATAGGTGCTGTTTTAAGCTACTAGGTTTTTGGTAATTTGTTACTCAGCAATAGAAAACTAGCACCCAGACATACAGTACATGTAGCTAAAAGGAAAATGTTGACATATCAAGTGTCAACTAAAAATGAAACTCTTATACATTGCTGGTGGGAACTAAAATGAAAACATGGCCACACAAAGATTTGTACTCATATGTCCATAGAAGCTTTATTGTTAATAGCCTAAACAAGACACAACCTAAATGTCCATCAGCTGTCAAATAGATAATACTGTGGTGTATCCAAACAACGCAGTGCTACTCACTAATGAATAGGCAAAGACTACTGATACACATAACATAGATAATTCTCAAAAGTTACGTTAAAAGAACGCAGATACAAAAGGTTACATGCAGCATGATTCCATTTATAAATCCTAGTACCTAGTATAGTTACTGAAAGATCAGGGGTTGCCACGGATCGGAGGGTGAATGCAATGGGGTACCAAGTAACATCTGAGGGTAACAGAAATGTTCTACATCTTGATTGTGGTGATGCTTAAAAAACTATATACATTTATCAGGACACATTAACTGTACACATGAAATTGGTAAACTTTATTATATGGCAAGTTATACCTCAATAAAGGTGATTTTTATAACTTAATAAGGAGTCCCAGGTATAATGGAATTGTTTCAGAACACATAAATTTAAGTCTCTAGTTAAGATAAAAATCTTATCACTTCTTAAAAAATAATAATATAGTTTCCAGTCATGCTATTATTCCAAAACCATATGGGATCTTTAGTTTCATAAGACACATATGCATTTCAAGATAACAAATTATATATTTTTCAGATTATCTTGTAGTATCATGAGGAACCAGAAACTATTTATTAGTAATCTTGACCCTTATAATTTTTTTCATCTGTTATTTAGTCCCTTTCTCAGATTATAAAGTCCAGGATGGCAACAATCTCTTATTATCTTTTTATATCCCTAGCCAGATTTAACATTATCCTAAATTTACTGAAGGAAGAGTTTTACAGGTGCATGTAAAAATCTACATAGCCTTAAAAAACTTGGTTTAAGTGGAATTTTAAGCATCAATGTGTTGAACAGTGAGCCTGTCACTTTGAGGAAAATAACTGACACATGAAACATGAAATATAGAAAACCTTAGCAAAGAAATAAAAGATATAAAAAAGAACCAAATAGCAATTTTAGAACTGAAAAACAATAATTGATACAGTAACGCAGTAAGTAAACTCAACAGAATAGAGCTGACAGAGGAAACAGTCAGTAAACTGGCAGATGGAGGAAAACAAATTACCCAGTCTGAACAACAGAAAGAAAAAAGACTGAAAAAAATAATCTACAGAGCCTCAGGGAACTGTGCGACTATAAAAAAGATTTAACACTTGTCTTCTACTTCTGAGAATAAAGAATATCTGTTTTAAAAGTTACTAAGACGGTCTGATTTTATCCTAGAAAAAAAACTGATTTGTGGTAATTGGCAAACTTTGTCTTTCAGCAAATAGAGACATTTGGATTGATTCTAACTTTTTCCTCAAGTCCATATTATTCAGCATTTTAAAAATAAATTTATTATGCTTATCAATTTTGGTATACAAAAAAATCAGTAAGAATATGAAAATATGTTCTAAAGAAATTTTCTGGCAAAGAAATGAAAAAAATATTTTTGGATCTTTTTATCTCATTTTGTTTAGAGTTTCTTTGATCTTAAAGTGTCAAGATGTGAGAAAACCAAAATAAATTTTATAGATGCATACTGTAAAGTTTAGAATATTTTCAAAGGGCATGCTGTCCGAATATTTAGACATTCATCTTTATCTAGCAGACTTTAAGAAGTGACAGCATTGTCTTATTTGGTTATAGACTCTCCTTGTGAAGTATAAATATTATTTCAGTAATAAGAGTAACTGCTTGCTTATCTGAAGTGCATATAAATGCTTAAAAGATAAAAGTGAGCATCAAGGAAAGTAAAAATCTAAAGTTTTTTAATAACTGAAATTTTAAGAATTTGATTCTCCCAATACACCATTAAGGATAAGGTAGGTTTTTATAAATGTTCCTTATCTGAGTTAGCTCCTCCTAAGTATCTTTTTCCTAAATTTTTTTTTTTCAAATTATGAATGGGTCCTGAATTTTATCAAATGCTTTTTCTTCATCAACTGATATGATCATGTAATTTTTCTTCTTTAGCATGTTAATATGGTGTATTAGTTGATTTTCAAATAGTGAAGCAGCCCTGCTCCATCCCTGCCTCCAATGAGCCATAAATTCTATTTGCTTATATTTTGTTAAGGACTTTTGCATCTACATTGATATAGTAATACTGACCTACAGTTTTCTTCTTGGGATTTTTTTTTTTTTTTTGGTATCAAGGCAATAGGGCTAAACTACCTAATTCATATTGGGTGAGATGTGGTGGTCTGTATTTTTCAAGAAACTGGTCCATACATCAAAGTTGTCAAATTTATGTTTGTAGGGCTTCCCTGGTGGTGCAGTGGTTGAGAGTCCACCTGCCGATGCAGGGGACATGCGTTCGTGTCCTGGTCTGGGAAGATTCCACATGCAGTGGAGCGGCTAAGCCCGTGAGCCATGGCCGCTGAGCCTGTGTGTCTGGAGCCTGTGCTCCGCAACGGGAGAGGCCACAACAGTGAGAGGCCCGCGTACCGGGGGGAAAAAAAAAAAAAAAAAGATTTTTAAAATTTATGTTTGTAGAGTTGTTCATAGTATTCCCTTTATTATCTTTTTCATATCTGCAGGGTCTATGGTGATACCTTTCTCTTTTTTAAAAATTTATTTATTATTATTACTTTTTGGCTGCATTGGGTCTTGCTGCGCGCAGGCTTTCCCTAGCTGTGGCGAGCAGGGGCTACTCTTCACTGCAGTGCATGGGCTTCTCATGGTGGTGGCTTCTCTAGTTGCAGAGCACAGGGTCTAGGCACACAGGCTTCAGTAGTTGGGGCTCGCGGGCTCTAGAGCACAGGCTCAGTAGTTGTGAAGCACAGGTTTAGTGCTCCGCGGCATGTGGGATCTTCCCGGACCAGGGCTCAAACCCATGTCACCTGCACTGGCAGGCGGAATCTTAACCACTGCGACACCAGGTAAGTCCAATACCTTCTATTTCATTCCTGATACTGATAACTTCGTTTTTTCTTTAATTTCTCTCAGTCTTGCTAAAAGTTTGTCAATTTATTGATCTTTTTGAAGAACCAGCTCTTTCATTGATTTCCTTTACTGTTCTTCTGTTTTCAATTTCACTTTTCTTTATTCCCTTCCTTTGGGTAGATTTTTCTTTCTTTTTGGTTCTTGAGATAGAAGCCCTCTTTCTTCCTCTCTCAGGAATCCAATGAGACAAGTGTTAAATCTTTTTTATAGTCCCACAGTTCCCTGAGGCTCTGTAGATTATTTTTATCAGTCTGTTTTCTTTCTGCTGTTCAGACTGGGTAATTTCTTTTCCTCTATCTGCCAGTTTACTGATTCTTTCCTCTGTCTGTTGAGTTTACACACTGCATCAGTTTACACACTGCATCACTGTATCAATTATTGTTTTTCAGTTCTAAATTGCCATTTGGTTGTTCTTTATATCTTCTATTTCTTTGCTGAGGTCTTCTTTATTTCATGTGTCAGTTATTTTCCTTGAAATGACAGCCTCACTATTCATTTTTGAGAACGTGTCTGTCAAATACTCAAGTGTGAAGGACCAGATTTTGTCAGTTGTTTTCAAGCAATTTTGGTGTTCTATGAAAAAGATAGCTACTTCAGCTTAAAAATCACATAAGTGCTTGTTTTCCCTTAAAACAACCACCATAAATTACATACGCAGAAGTGATGATTTATACATATCATTTCGTCATACAGGGTATTAAAGATACATGTAGTGGTTAGATTTGATAAAATTAATACTTTTTACTGCTTTACCAAGGATATTGTGAAACTGGTATTTTTTAAAACTGCAATTGCATGGCAGTGAATACAATGATTACTGGTACAGTACAGTGTCACTGTTCTGATTCATGCTAAGGTATCAGCAGTTTTACCAGCCAGTGCTTTTGCACCATCAGTGCAAATGTAAACAGAGTGGATTAAACAAATATTATTTTTGTGTTATAATGAAAACATTTTGACCTCATGGACCCCCTGAAAGAGCCTTGGGGATTTCCCGGGTATACATGGACCACTCTGAAAACTACTGATCCAATCCAAAGATCATATTTAAATTTTGCAAATTGAGAGTATTAGCATTTGAAGAGAAATTCACCAGTGAAAAAGAAAGCAATCCAATACAGCAACAAAACCAGTAGACTATGGATCTATTTTCTATTTGTTCTAATACTTTATTATGGTTCCATAATAATATTCTATATCATTCTACAATACATATGTCCCAATAGCATTCTTTATAGAAAAAAGAAATATTGGATCATGTATTGTATTCAATAGTCATGTCTCTCTTTAGCATACTTTAAGTCGGAACAATTCTTCAGTCTGTTTATATCTTTCATGACTTGTGTCCACCGCATCGGCAGGCAGACTCTCAACCACTGCGCCACCAGGGAAGCCCCCTTCAACATTTTTTACTTTGCTTCCTCCTGCAGGGAAAGATTTCTTTTTCCTTCCTATCTATATGTACTTAGGTATTTCAGTATGGACTTAATGGATTTTATTTCAATGGGTTATAATCTTTTATCATTATCTAATTTGATGTTTAAATTGTCCCACATTTGGCCAGTGGGAACCTTCCCCTTCAGGCTGGTTCCTGTGTCCTTTTAATATATTCCCATCATTCTACGGGCCTTCCTAACCTTCTGGCACAAGACGTTGCAAGCATACATTGTACTTTCCCTGCCCCAGTCCTGAAATCAGCTATTTCTCCAAGGAGCCCAAGATTCTTTTAGTGGAGAATGGTTAATGGTACCACTTGACGAAGAAAAGTTCTTAATTTTAATGCAGTCTAACTTATTTATCTCTTATTTTACACTATGACTAATTCATAACACACCAGATTATTCTTTTACTGAGCTGCCTGAATATAAATATAGCTTTACTATATGAATTTATAACTGTTTATATTGCTTTATTAATATTCTGAAATATTTTCCTGCACGTAAAGAGCCTGCTATTTATACCCTTTAACAGAACAATTAGTGAGGAGAGGGGGAAATGCCCATCCATGTGTCATACAACATGCTAGGCACGATCAAAGTATAAACACAGCAGATTCTCAAGTCCCCCAAACATACAATTTTGAAACTGTAAAGGGGCTACGGACATGCAGGTAGATATATCCAGCAAGTACAGAACCTGGGCTCAGGGGCCAGACCGTGACTAGAGATACGATTTTGGAAATATCAGCATACAGATAATAGCCTTCACCACTAAAAGGAGAGTCCATTAAAAAAGGGAAAATGAAATAAAAAATAGGAAAATACTAACACTTAAAAAATTATATGAGAAATTCACTAAGAATAAAGCAAATTATTAAATACAGAAAGAGAATCAGTAGAATACGGATCTATTTTAATAGTTTAATATTCCGTCATGGCTTTATCATAATCTATATTATTCCATAATGTTTTCTTAGACTATAATAGAGCATATATAGTATTTTGTTTCTATTATGGATCATATTCTTATATTGTTCTAGAAAGCATACAAGGAAAAATTTTAAGAGGGAGTTAAGAGTCATAAAGGAGACAAATAACAATTATTCCCATTTTGGGGTGTAGGTTCAGACTTTATAAAGTCATACTATTAAAAGCAAGGTGTAGGACTTCCCTGGTGGCACGGTGGTTAAGAATCCGCCTGCCAATGAACCCCAGGGGACACGGGTTCAAGCCCTGGTCCGGGAAGATCCCACATGCCATGGAACAACTAAGCCCATGTACCACAACTACTGAAGCCCACATGCCTGGAGTGCACGCTACGCAACGAGAAGCCACTGCCGTGAAAAGCCCGCGCACCGCAACGAAGAGCAGCCGCTGCTCGCTGCAACTAGAGAAAGCTCGTGCGCAGCAACGAAGACCCAACACAGTCATAAATAAATAAATAAATTTTTTTTTTTTAAAGGCAAGGTGTAACCTTAATTTGCTCAGTAACAACTCTTAGTTATGCAGATTGCTACACAAAGCAATCTGCAACATCTTACCAACACTAGCCCTACAAAACTATCTCTAAAATGATCTTAATTGAGGGCTCTTTTCATCTGGTTTTATTCTAACAATGAAATTACTTTTCTTCAAATTAAGACAATTTACATGAAGTTCTAAAATCCTTCAGCTACTTTAAATGTACCAATCTAAATTTCAGTAACTACTTTAGCTCAAACTAAACATGCAATTGGGATTTTTTTTTAACTTTAGTTCTTTTAAAATTATTTATTATTTATTTATTATTTACTTATTTATGGCTGCACTGGGTCTTCGTTGCTGTGCATGGGTTTTCTCTAGTTGTGGCGAGAAGGGGCTACTCTTCATTGCGGTGCACGGGCTTCTCATTGCAGTGGCTTCTCTTGTTGCGGAGCATGGGCTCTAGATGTGCAGGCTTCAGTAGTTGTGGCACACGGGCTCAGTAGTTGTGGCTCGCAGGCTCTGGAGTGCAGGCTCAGTAGTTGTGGCACACGGGCTTAGCTGCTCCATGGCATGTGGGATCTTCCTGGACCAGGGCTCAAACCCATGTCCCCTGCACTGGCAGGCAGATTTTTAATTTCCTTTAGAATTATTTTATTAAATCATAAACGTACAACTGCTTCTTAACTCTACACACATACAAAGTTTTTCAAGGAATAACATTCTATCCTATTGCACTATGATCCTGGCTAATATTGTTTCAAAACTTTGAGAAAAACTGTTAAAAGTATTTCACATGTTACCACTTACACATTTAACATTATCTAAGAAGGAATGCTCCTGCTGCAACAAAAAATAGAAATGAGGTTTTTCCTCTCCTGGTAACAAGGAAAATAAAGGGAAGAGTGAACAGGCTAGGGAAGCAGCCTGAAAGAGTTAATCAATCCTAGTTATCTTGTAACTGTTACTAGTCTGTATTATCTGTAACTAGATTTGTCCTTCACAAAGCTAACCTCTAACACTCTGACTCTGTGTGAATTACATCCTGCACCTAACTGCGGGCAGATTCTTAACCACTGCACCACCAGGGAGGTCCCTGCAATTGGGATTGACATGTACACACTGCTGATAAAATGCCTTTCCATGAAAACAAACAAACAAACTAAAAATGCAATACAATAAATGTTGTTACTCTGTCGAGTTCTAATAGATTTTTTTAAAGGTAAAAACTGATGGATCTAGAAAACAATCTTTAAAAGTTAGCTTTGTGAACATAAACATGGATGGAAAAAGGAAAGTTAACATCACAGAATACAAAAAAAAAGTATTATGTGCTGGGTACTCTGTTAGAGACTTTATATACCTTCTCATTTATCCTCCCAACAATCTTCTGGGTAAATGGGATGTCAAGGTTAAACAGTTTGCACAAGGTCACACGGTTGGTAGTGGCAGAGATCAAATTTGAACTCAAGCTAATATAATTCCCATAGTATTCTTACCAATATATCATAAAGCCACACGCTTTCTGTATTATACAAGAGAAGAAGTAAGTTAGTGAAACTGTTTTCATCCCAACTTAGAACACTTAAATTCAAGTGGCTTGTTGCTGACAACTCACACAAAGCCATTTAAAAATGTGTTGTTCATATATCTAACACAGTAGTAACAATCACAGAAACATGACAATGAGAGGGTGTGAGATAGGTGGAGACAGCTGAGAAGAGGAGGAGTAAAGGGATGGAATACTTTACATGGAAACAAACTGTCCAACAACTTCTTGTAGAGAACAATACTAATTTGGTACTATATTTTAATTTAAAAACACACACAATCCCAAAACAAAACTCTAAAGTCATAGCATTTTCAGTAATTATAATTGAGAAATAATCTCAAAACAGGAAATAAAGTCCTAGCTGTGGAAGAGTTCTGGATTATGGTAAGAGACCACCCTGCCTATGGCCATAGGATATAGTTTTAGTAGAGAGAAAGTATATGGGGTTACGGAGGTTAATGTTGCTAAAGCAAGGGTGTACATGAAGACAAAGTGATAGTGGAACCTAGAGGGACAATATGACACAGGTACTTAAATTCTGAATGAAAAACTGTAGTATCCAGAAAGATGTCAGATGATAACAATGAGAAGAAATTAAGGAAGGTTCAGTCAGAAGAAATGACTTTGCAGGAGAAATTAGAAGTAATAATCTGTTAGGTAGCCAAATCAGGCCTACCACCTCAAGTATTTTTTTTTAACTGAGATATAAGTAATTGACATATAACATTATATTAGTTTCAGGTGTATAACACAATGACTCGATATTTGTATATGTTGCAAAATGATCACCACAATAAGTCTAGTTAACACCCAACACCATATACAGTTAATAATTTTTTTTTCTTATAATGGGAACTTTTAAGATCTACTCTCCCAGCAACTTTTAAATATGCAACACAGTATTAACTATAGTTGCCATGCTGTACATTACATCCCCATGAGTTGTTTATTTTATACCTGGAAGTTTGTACCTTTTGACACCTTTACCCATTTCCCCCACCCACCACCCCTTGCCTCTGGCAAACACCAACTCTTACCTGTTACGGGTAAGTTTGGTTTTGGGGTTTTGTTTCTGTTTCTGAGATTCCACATATAAGTGAGATAAGGTATTTGTTTTTCTCTGACTTATTTTAGCAAAATGCCCTCAGGGTCTGTCCATAATATTGCAAATGGCAAGACTTCCTTCTTTTTTATGGCTAATATTCCATTGCATATACAAATAGATATACCACAATTTCTTCATCCATCCATCCATGGACACTTAGATTGCTTCCATGTCTTGACTACTGTAAATGCTACAATGGATGGGGATGCATATATCTTTTTGAGTTAGTTTTTTCATTTCTTTTGAGTAAATACACAGAAGTGGGATTGCTGGATCATACAGTAGTTCTATTTTTAATTTATTAAGGAAACTCCATACTGTTTTCCATAGTGGCTGTCACAATTTACATTCCTACCAACAGTGCACAAGGGTCCCTTTTTCTCCATATCCTTGTCAACACTTGGTATCTCTTGTCTTTTTGCTAACAGTCATTCTAACAGGTGTAAGGTAATATCTCATTATGGTTTTGATTTGCATTTCCCTGATGATTAGTGATGTTGAGCACATTTTCATGTACCTGTTGGCTATCTGTATGTCTTCTTTGGGAAAATGTCTATTTAGATTCTCTGCCCATTTTTCAATCAGACTTTTTATGCTATTGAGCTGTATGAGTTCTTTATATATTTTGGATATTAACTCCTTATTGGATACATAATTTGCAAATACTTTCTCTCATTTGGTAGGTCTCCTTCATTTTGTTGACGGTTCCCTTTGCTGTGCAGAAGCTTTTTAGTAGTCCCACTTGTTTATTTTTGTTTTTGTTGCCTTTGCTTTTGGTGTCATATCCAAAAAAATCACGGCCAAGACTGATGTCAAGGAGCTTATTGCCTATGTTTTCTTCTAGGAATTTTATGGTTTCAGGCTTTATGTTTAAGTCTTTAAACAATTTTGAGTTGATTTTTGTGTATGGTGTAAGATAGTGGTCCAGTTTTCCCAACACCATTTATTGAAGAGACTGTCCTTTCCCCCATTTTATATTCTTGGTTCCTCTGCCATAAATTTATTGACCATGGATGCATAGGTTTATTTCTGGGCTCTCTATTCTGTTCCATTGATCTATGTGTCTGTTTTTATGCCAACACCATACTGTTTTGATTACTACAGATTTGTAAGGGTTTTTTTTTTACATAATAGCTTTATTGAGATATAATTCATATACCATACAATTCAACCATCTAAAGTGTACAATTCAGTGGTTTTTAGTACATTGACAGAGCTCTGCAGCCATTACCACAATTAAATTTAGAGCATTTTCATCTCCCCCAAAACAAAGTCCATATCCACTGGCAGTCACTCCCATTTCCCAGCTTCACCCCAGCCATAGACAATCACTAATCTAACTTTCTGTCTCTTCTACATATTTGCCTATTTTGGATATTATATATTAATGGAATCATACAATATGTGTTCTCTTGTAACTGGTTTCTTTTACTCAGCAGAATATTTTCAAGATTCATCCATGTTGAAGCAAAAATCAATACATTTCTTTTTACGGCCAAATAATGCTTCGTTATATGGATATACCACATTTTATTTATCCATTCATCAGTTAATGGACATTTGAACTGTTCCCATTTTGGGGGCTATTCTGGAACATTTGTGTACGTGTTTTTCATTTTATGTCTTATGAGTATATACTTAGGAATGGAATTACCAGGTCTTATGGCAACTCCATATTTAACATTTTGAGGAACTGTTTTCTAAAGCAGCTACAACCATTTACATTCCCACCAGCAATGTTATGAGGGTTCCAATTTCTCCACATCTTCAACAGTTACCTGGTCTTTTTGATTACAGCCATGCTAGTGGGGTGTTAAGTGGTATCTCACTGTGGTTTTGATTTGTATTTCCCTAATGACTAATGATGTTGCCCATCTTTTCATGTGTTTACTGGACATTTGTTTGTCTTCTCTGGAGAAATGTCTATTCAAATCCTTTACCCATTTTTTAGTTGGGCTGTCTTTTTATTGTTTAGTTTTAAGAATTTGTTATATATTCTGGGCAAAAGTATCTTATCAGATCTACAATTTTGGTTATGGTAAACTTGGTACAGAAAATATTTGTGTTAACGAGGCTGACAACACGGGGTGGCAGCTATGTATTGGTGAGGGAAGAGGTACAGTATAACATCAGAAGCCAGATATAATTCTCACTGCCAATGTTCCCATCAAAAATCTGGGACTTTTGTTCCAAGTACCAAATAAAATATTGATGAGGCTGTTTTTAGTACTATAAGGCCTATCCTCTGGTGATGTAAAGTAAGCTAGCCAGCTAATAAAAACTCAGCTGCCTGAATAAGGAATTTGGTCTTTTTTGTGGTATGCAAGAAACATGAAAAACACAACGAGACCTAAGAAAGAACTTGCTATGAGACTTGCAAGAAAGTTTTTCCTTTCTAATAAAGAGAACTTGAGGAAGTGTCCCCTGCTCTTCCTCAGCCAGATGGTAGTGTCAAATTATGACAGCCCTCTCCTGACACGCAGAGCTGTAAAGTACACTGGACTTATGTCTCTGATGAAACTGATGAACTGCTAAACTACCCTGTAACTGTCTGGCTCTGGGCTTCTTATTCTGTGAAATAATACATTCCTTATTATTTAGGCCACTTTTAGATGGGAGGATACTGTTACTCGTAATCCAAAACATTCTGATACATTTTCTACTTTGTCAATAAGCACATTACTGGATGGACAGAGCTATACAGAAATTAGAATGAAGTGATTATGAAAGCTAGATCTGCCTAGAACACTACATACTAGTTTTCAGTAGTTTGATTTTTAAAAATGTAAACAGTATTTTGCACTTTATCAAACATCTTAGGTACTAACTTACCCAATACCCACCAGAACTCTAAATCAGGCAGTCTGTGGCTATTTTACAGATATATATATATATATAAAATCCTCCAGTATAGGTCTTCCAATTCTATATCCCATGTGTGTTCTACCACATCATAGTATGTCTCTTAGTATCAAATACAATGCATTAAAAGCAATATAATCAATAAACCATAATGGAAAAGAATATAAAAATAGTATGTCTATATGAGTAGTATAACTGAGTCACTTTGTTGTGCAGCAGAGAGTGGCACAACACTGTAAATCAACTGCACTTCAAAAAAAAGCACCATAATCAACAACAAAATGATTGCAGTATTCTTTCAGCACTTAAATAACTGCTTGACATTATACAACTCTATGAGATGAGTAATGTGACTAAAATGAATAATAAAATGTCCAAAGAGCTGCTATATGTTAAGTTTAAACTGGGCAAGCAGAGTGACCAGAAGAAATCTAGCACCTTCTAATAGCTCTACTGAAGCACTTACAGTGTATTAAAAATTTTCCCTCTACATGCCTGACTCAATCTATGCTGTGAGGTCTCTGGGGCTATTTATTTTTTCCTGACATCTCTGCACCTAACACTATGTTTGACATATGTAGTATGTTTGCTAAATTAAGAAATCAAAGATTTAGAGTCTCAGCCCCCCTTTACCAGCTGTTCTAGAATACATCTAGAAAATGTTAAGATAAATCAGTTTAAGTAAACAAAATTAAACGTTCTTTATAAATTTTGAGTGTTATTTATGAAAAAGTTTGCTTACCATTTAACAAATGAAAGTAACACTCACATATAACTGACGCTTTACTCAGATATGTAAAAAGAATCTTAAAGCATAAAAGAGTCCTATAACTTTTAGAATCAACAGCAATTTCCTTTTTGGTAGCTTTTCCCGTTGTGCCTCACACACTTGTGCTTTCTAACTGTTTATTCACAGGACTTTCAAAGACCTCCCTATCCCTAGACGACAGATATAACTAATTCAGTTGCACCTCAGCTTCCCAAGCCACCAGGACAAGTGCCTACCTACCCATCCTGCATTAGCATTTACATGCCATGAGAGATACTGCACAGGGAACTGGCTTTACCAAGATGAATAAAAATGCATGCTCTGCCCATGGCTTGGCAGAGGAGGCAATGACACACAATGAAATATGGGGTGTACTATAACGACAGTTACTTACAAATGGCCACTGATTGCCTGGAGGAGCTGGGAAATGCAACTGGGACAGGATCTTGATGTTTGCCAGACAGAGAAAGCAAGCGGAAGGACATTCAGATGGAAAAAAAAGTACATACAAAGGCACCAATAAGTAAAAAATGATGAGGCACTTGAGAACCAAGTAGTTTGACTTGGTTATAGCATAAGCCTGGCTAGAAATAAGGATCAGAACATGAGTGCCATGAAGAGGAGTTTAAATGTTTAATTCTGAAGATATGTCACTGACTTTTAAATAAGGTAGTGACACTAGATTTCCTTTTCAGAAGAAAACCTAGTGGCAGTATGGAAGACAGAATGAAGAAGAACTTGGGAGGTAAAAAGAGCAAAGCCTCAAGTAGGCTATAGAAATAGTCCAGGTGAGAAATAAATGAAACTGCAATGATGCCAGTGGCAGCGGGGATAAAGAAGAATTTGACTCAAGAGATATTTGGGGATCTAAATGACAGGACACACTTACCATAACATGATACTTATGTTCCTGAAAAATCTCCATGTTCTTAAAACTACACATTAAAACAAACAGTCGCACATTAAAAATAATAACATGGCTTAAGGAAAAGAGCTGGAAGCAAGACACTCAAAACCTGTGCAACTCTGTAACCAGAGTATTAACAAAACCAACAAGAATCCTAATAAGCATATTAACATAGTTAAAGATGTGCTAAGTAACTAATAAGCCTGGCACTTTCTAAAGGCACAGCTCAAACAAAGTACAGCTGTCCCTCAGTATTCACAGGGATTGCTTCCAGGACCTGCCACAGACACCAAAGTCCGCAGATGCTCCAGCCCCATAGTCGGCCCTCGGTATCCACGGTTCGCATCTGCAGGTTCAACCAACCCCCACGCTCACAGTACTGTAGTTATTGAAAACAATTCACGTGTTAAGTAAGTAGACACACGCAGTTCAAACCCACGTTGTTTGAGGATCAAATGTAATAGAAAAAAGTGTAAAGGGTATTTGAAGCTAAGTTACAGAAACAAAGAAAAAATGCACAAACATCTGGGGGAAATGTGCAATAAATTCTTTCAGCACAGATAAATGGCCAAAATCAGTCAAGAGGAAGAATGTGGTATTATATTATCAAACATCTTAGGTACTAACTTACCAGAACTCTGTCAGAGTTCTTACCAGAACTCTTACACAGAACTCTGTCCTTCAGCAGCTCGCTGCTGTCACCTGTGTTGGTGTACTTTAGATTCAGCTGCCACTGCTTACGGCAGCAGCATTGATATGCTGGGAACGCTGTTAAGTACATTTTCCTCTTTATGGACAGTATGTGAGCCAGACTGGAATGCCTCAAAAGCCCCTCGAGTGAGTGACTAAGCCTCCCACCTCCAAACCAGGTCAGGAGGTGTTCTGTGTCATACTTTTAGTACAGACTGTAACTGATGATTGCTTTAGGTACTAGTGAAGGGGAGTAAAACATATACACCAGGTTTCCAGATAGGAGTGAATGGACAGATACTGTTTCCATTAAGAAAAATTAGGGAATAATGAAGCATGAATATGAAGATAATATAATGCATGTGGTTTTTGTTATGCTGAGTTTGAGGCGTCTTACAGACTCCTTATTTAGATAAATATCAAGTAAGCAGTTAGAACTCTGGACTAGAGAAGAAGAGAATGATGTGGGCTGAAACTATGAATCATCAGTACACAGGAGATGATGAAACTTTGAGAATAAACAAAGAATTCATGCATTTACTCAATTCACTCATTCAATAAATATTTATATAATATATACGAGCCTACACTGGCAGTTAGGGGGGTATAAGAGGGAAGAAGACAGCCATGATGCCCACTCCCACAGAACTCACATTATATCATGAGGAGACAGAAAACAGCCAAACACCCATAGAGCTAATTAATCATGTGCTACAAAGACATAAAAGGTACTAAAAGAGTATAACACAGGAACATGGCCTGACCTGGCATGGGGGTGGGAGGCTCAGTCACTTGAGGCACTTTGGAGGCATTCCAAACATAGTCCATGCAAAAGGCTCTGAGAGTAGAATAAACAGATGGAAAAACAAACATAGCATAAAATACTGAATAAACGTAAGGTTTAAGTGGCTATAGTATAGAGAAAGCAGAACATGGTGGAAGAAGCTGAAGTAAACAGCAAGTAGAACGAATGAAGTCTACAGGCTATGCTAAGGATTTAGTCTCTACAATGTATGAGATTTTAAATGGGAAAGTGATACAATCATATTTAAGAGGGCCCTGGACCAAAGCCAGATGAGAGGCAAGCAACAAAGATCAAAAATGGTCAGAGAGGTAGAGGAGCCACTAGCAGAAAACGTTACAAAAGCCAGAAGAGGAGAGAATTTTAAGAGTTCCCTACAAGGCCCAACATAACAAAGAAGTCAAGTAAGAAGAATGAAGAACCAAATACATTTAATGAGTGATTTCCAGACACTCTCTATTGTCACCACTATCTCAGGTGCTGTGATTCCCATTTTACACATGTACTAAACAAGGTCTAGAGTTTATAGCATTTGTTCAAGGTCACTTAGCTAGAAAATGGCAGAACCAGAATCTAACGTCAAATCTTCCCAACTCCCAACCTCATGCTGATAATTAGAAGAGTACTGCCAACATACTAAGTTTCAGTAAAATGCAGATGCGTTATCATTCTAGACCAGTGCTGTCTAACAGACATTCATGCAATGCTGGAAATCTTCTATATCTGCGCTAATGCAGTAACTACTAGCCATAAGCAGCTACTGAGCACTTGAAACGCAGATATTGTGAAGAACTGAATTCACAATTTTATTTCATTTTAATTAAAGTTTAAATAGCCACATGTAGCTAGCAGCTACTGAACTGGACATCACAGATCTAGACTGTAGAAGACTGAAAAACAGAAAATAAGCAAATACAGATGAGTCAAAAGTATGATGGTAAAGAAAGAATGACAGCTAGACAGGAAGGCAGAGCTGAAGTATACCTGTTCATTCATAAATTCACTATTTGAGAAAGATTACTATGAGCTAGTTTATAATTCATGAAATTCTATTTATTAGGAAAACAGTTGCAACGTGAGCACACATAAAATCACAGATTTCCTTTATTTACCTATTAGCACTTGTTTTTCCTGACATTCTAATTTTTATTAAAGATTACCTTATAAGCAAATAATTAAAGACTGCCTTACAATCTGGCATGCGATAAGCTGGATGCCAGCTTACTGCATGCCTATAATAGGAGGTTGCTTGTGGCACTGCACTCAGGAGCATATGAAAGAAAACCATCCCTGAAACTAGATAAAGTATAAATAAATAAAAGTGCTAACAGACAGCTCTAACAATGCCAATGGTAAAGGTTTGACTCTTTTTGTAGGTGGCTGTGCTTCACACTCTCATCCCTAGGTTTTAAACTGCATACCTAATTCTTTTTTTTTAATTAATAAATGTATGTATGTATGTGTGTATGTATGTATACATGTTTGGCTGCATTGGGCCTTCGCTGTTGCATGCGGGCTTTCGCTAGCTACGGCGAGTGGGGGCTACTCTTCGTTGCGGTGCGCGGGTTCTAGGTGCACGGGCTTCAGTAGTTGTGGCATGCAGCCTCAGTAGTTGTGGCTCGTGGGCTCTAGAGCACAGGCTCAGTAGTTGTGGTGCATGGGCTTAGTTGCTCCGTGGCATGTGGGATCTTCCTGGACCAGGGCTTGAACCTGCGTCCCCTGCATTGGCAGGCGGATTCTTAACCACTGCATCACCAGGGAAGTCCTGCATACCTAATTCTAACATACAAGTAAAAATGAATTCTCTGTATTGTTCACAAAAGTCAAGAGAGACCTGGCTAGAGCACAGTTGAATTTAATAATGCTCCCAGAACACAAGTCAAAGTGCTATCTCATTTACAGAAATGTTTTCTGGGATAGCAATGGGGCTACCACGTGGCCCTCCTGATGATACTGGTAAGAAAGGGCTTTAACTAACAAAACAAAACTCTGAGAAAGTAACCTATAAGAACCTATGATTTGCTGAATTACCTGTACTAAACTTTAAAGGATTTCCTATAGAAATCTTCAAATGTTTTAAATATTTTTATAGTACAAGACTATAAAAACCAAAGACAAACCCAGAAACATTAATTAGTCACATTTCATTTCAAAATTTCATTCCTGCACCAGATCTATACATTAGCTATAATTACTGTCAACCCATGACCACAAAGTGGATATGGGAGTCCAAGGAAAAATCAGGAAAGGGAGAAAGTGAATATGGACTGTTGAATAAAAAGTTTATTTGGAAGGGCAAAAGTGAGGAAGAAATTTTAATCTGGCAAGCTTGAAATAAAATAGATGCTTTCTCCACTACACTTCAGAGATCATTTTCTCTTTTTAATTTAAAAAATTGTTATCCATGTTGTTAATAAGGTGCTAAGTGGAAAAGTAAGTACAAAAAATGTTCTAGTAAAATAGTATTTTCCCTAGAGTAATTTCATAAGAATATTGACATAGTTCAGACCCTAGCTGAAGTACCAACCTCAACCATTATGAAATTGCTAACTAATTTAAAAAATTATGCTGAGTTGTTTTTGACTCAATGCTTACCTTGGAATAAAACTGCCTGTAATCTGTAAACTACAGCATGACATCATTAAAAATCTCTTTAAGTCTGACCTTTTTAATCTTAATAAAAGCTAAATTATAAAAGATTAATAAATCCACACACTGGCATAGCTTAAAAAAAAAGGATGGGGGGAACACAGCAAAATAAACTTCTTGTAAGAATATATAAGAAACCTAACAATGATCAACACAAGGAGAATGGATGGCCAGGAAAGACTTTCCACTGTATACCTTTCAGTGTGGTATTATTTTTTAAGCAAATGTATTGTGTGCTTAGAACTTTAAAAAAGTTTTAAGAGTATTAACCTTCAACTAGATGTTCCCCTTACCATAAAACCTGAACTCAGAAAACAGTTCCTTTTAGAACTGTAATTTGATCAGAAATTACTAATGCAAAGACTGACAAAGTATTAAGCTATTTTCTTGTTAAAATTCCTGTTTCCTAGATTAATTTCCTAAGTCCTGGGTCCACCTACTATTTAATAAGGTTTACTTAATACCCTGTTAACTGCCTATCAAATCTTTCAAAATCTATACTGTAATCGTTTGTTTTCCATACTCCTCACCCTCAACCTCACCCCATTCACCTCAGCCTCATTCTCAACTTCAGCAGATGATCTTGCCTCAAACTATCCCCAGTTGCTGAGGTGATTTTAGGTCACCTAGTTTGAACTCCATTATTAAAACATACCTGTCATCATGGCCTACTCTCCTCACCTTGTTTTTTTCCCTCTTTTTTGATGTCCCTCCTTTCCTTTTACCCATCTTCTTTCTACCACTTCTAGGGCTCATTCCACTAATCATCCTCTTCCTCACAGATCCCTCTCCCTGCTTCTCTTCTAACTCTAAAGAATACTGACATTGGGACTTTCCTGGTGGCTCAGTGGTTAAGAATCCGCCTGCCAATGCAGGGGACACGGGTTCGAGCCCTGGTCCGGGAAGATTCCACATGCCACGGAGCAACAAAGCCCGTGTGCCACAACTACTGAGCCTGCGCTCTAGAGCCCGCAAGCCACAACTACTGAGCTTGTGTGCCACAGCTACTGAAGCCCATGTGCCTAGAGCCCGTGCTCTGCAACAAGAGAAGCCACCACAATGAGAAGCCTGTGCACCGCAATGAAGAGTAGCCCTCACTCACCACAACTAGAGAAGGCCCATACGCAGCAACGAAGACCGAACGCAGCCAAAAAATAAAAATAAAAATAAAAATACTGACATCTCCTATCCTGCAAAGAATTACCTCAACTGTAAACGACTAGAGTTAACTTTTCTTTGTCCATTTTTCCATAAATGTCTCAAAACTGACGCTCACTGCCTCCACTGTCTCATCAGCACTTACTCCTTTATTCTACTTATTTGTCCACATGTTCCTTCTTCAAACGCTACTTAATTGTATCTATCATATATCAAGTATTTGGAATATAACAATGAAAAGACAAAGACAAGGCCTCTGCATTCTCAGTTTACATTTCTTTGCAATTTTATTTTGATTACCTAGGGCTTAATTGAAGTTGCTGTCTCAAAGATTATAACCTCTATAATAGTTTTCATTTTTATCTCCTTCTCTCCCATGTTAATGGATGAGAAAAATCTCTCTTCTTGTCTAAGGAGACTCATTATACCCTCCTACCTCCCTGGGGCCCTCAAACTATTAAGAATTCCATCTTTCCTCTTTGAGTCTTCAACTGCTCCCTCCTTCCTGGCTTGTTCTCTTAACCCCCAAAATAAATTCTTCCTCAAACCTAAATTTTCTAAATTTCATCATCTCTCCGTAAGTCAAAGCATTAAAGAACAGTCTATACTCAATCTCTGGCCACCCATTTATTACTCAACTCACAGCATCCTGGCTTTCCTTGCTACCAGTACAAAATGGTGTTTTTCTGTACTATTGCCAAAGTCACCAGAACTCTTCTGATCCCTCCAAAAGACACTTTTTTTTTTAAAAAAAAAGGGAACCCTAGTACACTGTTAGCGGGAATGTAAATTGGTACAGTCACTATTTATTTATTTATTTGGTGGCATTGGGTCTTTGTTGCTGCGCGTGGGCTTTCTCTAGTTGCAGAGAGCGGGGGCTACTCTTTGTTGCGGTGCGTGGGCTTCTCGTTGCCGTGTCTTCTCTTGTTGCAGAGCACGGGCTCTAGATGCGCGGGCTCTGTAGTTGTGGCGCACGGGCTTAGTTGCTCTGCAGCATGTGGGATCTTCCTGGACCAGGGCTCGAATCCATGTCCCTTGCATTGGCAGGCGGATTCTTAACCACTGCGCCACCGGGGAAGTCCCCAAAAGACACTTTTAAGTTCTTTCCTGATCTCTGCAAAATCTAGACACTGCTGACTCCTTCAAATATGACATCACTCTGCTAATTTTCCAACTACCTATTTATTCTCAGACAACACTGACAGGTTCCTCATCTCCTACCTGCCTCTTAAATGCAGTGTTCTTTAGGGTTTGTCCTCTTCTCTTATCGTTTTATATTCTTTCTCTATGGGATTTCATTCAGCTTCATGACTTCAATTACTACCTAGAACAAATACACACAACACTCAAATCTTTAATATAAGCCCAGATTTCTCTTCCAGATCCAGATATAGCCAATTACCTGTTGGTCATATCCACCTAGGTGACCCATGACTACTTTATTTATTTATTTTATATAAATTTTTTTATTTTTATTTTCGGCTGCGTTGGGTCTCCATTGGTGCACGCGGGCTCTCTCCAGCTGTGGCAAGCGGGGGCCACTCCTCGCCGCGGTGCACGGGCCTCCCACCGCCGCGGCCTCTCCTGCTGCGGAGCACGGGCTCCAGGCGCGCGGGCCTCAGCAGTCATGCCGCACGGGCCTAGCCGCTCCACCGCACGTGGGGCCCTCCCGGACCAGGGCCTGAACCCTTGTCCCCCGCATTGGCAGGTGGACTCCCAATCACTGCGCAACCAGGGAAGTCCCCCCATGACTACTTTAAATTCACCATGTCCAAGGTAGAAATCATCACCACTCCTCCAAATCTACTTCTCCTGTATCTCCTAGACAGAGAATGTGCATTTCTAACAAGGTTCCAGATGATGCTGATGCTGCCAGTTCAGGATCCACATTCTGAGAATCACTGCTCAAACATGCTGCCCCTTCCTACCTCCAGGCCGTCAGGTTCCCACATTCTGAGAATCACTGCTCAAACATGCTGCCCCTTCCTACCTCCAGGCCGTCAGGATCCACATTCTGAGAATCACTGCTCAAACATGCTGCCCCTTCCTACCTCCAGGCCGTCAGGATCCACATTCTGAGAATCACTGCTCAAACATGCTGCCCCTTCCTACCTCCAGGCCGTCAGGATCCACATTCTGAGAATCACTGCTCAAACATGCTGCCCCTTCCTACCTCCAGGCCGTCAGGATCCACATTCTGAGAATCACTGCTCAAACATGCTGCCCCTTCCTACCTCCAGGCCGTCAGGTTCCCACATTCTGAGAATCACTGCTCAAACATGCTGCCCCTTCCTACCTCCAGGCCGTCAGGATCCACATTCTGAGAATCACTGCTCAAACATGCTGCCCCTTCCTACCTCCAGGCCGTCAGGATCCACATTCTGAGAATCACTGCTCAAACATGCTGCCCCTTCCTACCTCCAGGCCGTCAGGATCCACATTCTGAGAATCACTGCTCAAACATGCTGCCCCTTCCTACCTCCAGGCCGTCAGGATCCACATTCTGAGAATCACTGCTCAAACATGCTGCCCCTTCCTACCTCCAGGCCGTCAGGATCCACATTCTGAGAATCACTGCTCAAACATGCTGCCCCTTCCTACCTCCAGGCCGTCAGGATCCACATTCTGAGAATCACTGCTCAAACATGCTGCCCCTTCCTACCTCCAGGCCGTCAGGATCCACATTCTGAGAATCACTGCTCAAACATGCTGCCCCTTCCTACCTCCAGGCCGTCAGGATCCACATTCTGAGAATCACTGCTCAAACATGCTGCCCCTTCCTACCTCCAGGCCGTCAGGTCCCTTCTGCTAGCTCCTAGACCATGGTATCTATGCAGCAGGCACTGTTACTATTTCACAACACTCTATCTTATTGAACTTAGACTCGTGCAACATAGCATTCTAAGCAGTAATCACCAAATGATGAGAGAAGACTAGAGATGAAACAACAGTCAACCTAGAAAGCTGGATGTTTCTTGAGGGCGGAATAGCATTCTAGGGTATCCCTCGAATCAAATCTTACCCAAGTACATAGGCTCTTGATAAATATTTGCTGAGTGGATGGCAGTATTATCTATCCAGTCACCCAAGCCAGAAGCCACAGCAAGATTCACCCCTTCCTTCCCCATAATCCAAGTCACCAAGTCCTATCTTCTGCCTCCTAAATGTGTCTCATACCTGGTCCCTCCTCTCCATCTGCACTGTAATTATGTTCTTTCAGGTCCTTAATATCTCACTTTACAGTAATAATTTTTTAATTGGTCCCCATGTCTACATTCAGCTACCCTATTTTATCCACATGACCATAAGATTGATCCCTCTAAAACAGTAAATGAGACGATGTCATTCTCCTGCTTAAAAACAATAACTTCCCACAGGCTTTAAGGAAAAAAATATTAATTCCCTCATGTGATATGCAAACCCTTCTAGGATCCTGCATCAATCTACCTGACCACTCTGTCTCTCCATTCCACCCTACCCCCCTACCCTCCAGCCATGCTGAACTGGCTTATATATTCATTCCTCAGTGGCTTTAAACATAAAGCTTTCTACCTAGAGTGTCTTTCCCACTGGCTAAATATTCATCCTTTTAAGCCTCAGCTCAGGCACCATCTCTTCCATGAAGCTTTCTTTGAGTGACATTCATTCATCTCTCCATCCAATCCCCACCTCAGTTTGGATTACACCTCTCCCCTGCCATGTGCTCTTACAGCACCCCATGTTTAGTTTGTTAATAGCACATATCACACTGCATAATAATTGTCTTGTTCACCTAGTTGATTAAGTTCCTTGGAAACTATAATTATGTCTTCTGTTTGTATAGTCAATGCTAGGTATATTAACAGACACTCAACTAAAATTTAAATAAATACATTCCATGCTATTCTCTAAACAGTGGCTCTCAAAATTTAGCATAGATCAGAGCTACCCAGAGGTATATAAACCTAGACTGCTTGGCCTCAGCCCCGGAGTTATAGATTCAGCTGGTTCAGGGTGGGACGTAACAGGTTCCCAGATGATGCTGATGCTGTCCAGGAATCACATTTTGAGTGTCAGTGCTCCAAATCTATGTTCTCTCTTCCTAGCTCCAGGATTTAGAGTCTTTTCCTAGCTACCTCCAACTCTGCCTACTGCAATGCTAATCTTTTTAGACCCAGCTCAATTGTCACCTCCTTCATAAAACTTCCCCTAATCCCCAAAGAAACTGATTTTGCTCTTTCCTCAATTTCTGTCCAGCTTTGTGTATATTATTCATATGGTAACATGCTAACTTTCTTTCACACCTATGGCACTTGTCTCATGTTCTCTACTTAAATGAAGGCAGGAAACCTGCCTTAATCATTTTGATATCCTCCACAGCCTGGCAGAGTAACCAGTGAAATGCAGACGAAACCTACAAGTATTTGTTCATCTGAACGAATCCCTGCAGACTGCCCCGACTCTGGGCCCACGGTCTGTCTGACTGGCTTAATCCTCCTGGCCCAAGCTGACTTCTTACACTGCCTTGTACTTTTGCTTGCCTTACAACCTATGACAGATGCCTGATCCTCGCACACTTGTCTGTCCCTCTCTCATTGCTGACTGATCCTTAGTCAGCTTCTTTGCCTTGTACTCTGAACGCTTTTATTTTCTTAACCACTACGGGACATAGTAAATGGAGAAATTTTCTCTTTATGATTGATCTGAATTTTAATTCTGCTGGCCATAAGACAGGTTGCTTGCTTTTTTCTGAAGTAGCCTTTCTTGGTCAGAGAATTCAAACTAAAATATGCTGTGTACAACTCCAAGTGCAGTTATTGTAGACAGCAATAAATGTGTTTTAGGTTCTATTTACAGATGGTGGAGATAATTGTAATACAAAGTTTAAAAACACAAAAACATAAAGAAGGTCACTTATGATATGTAAGGTTGGCCTAAGAAACAAAACTTAAAAGAATAGCTAATTATTTATGCACTATGTTCATATATGCATCCAAAACAAAATTTGTATTACCTATTCCAACGAAAAAAAGATACCAAAACACCTGGTCATATTTCTGAGTTACACTAATGACACAGTAAAAACTACATCTGATACATAAAAAGTTAACTGTTTCTAAAAATGCCCCTGCAAGATTTACTCCTTCAAAAATTACTGAGAGACTGTTTTCAATCACACCGATCTAAACATTCTACTTGATTATTTTATTCTTATTTTACCTCTGTGTGTAACACTTAAGTACTCTATCTAAATCTATACATACCTACCTAGAGAAAATATTGTGATGATATATTTATTTCAATAAATAAACATCCATTTATTTAATCATAGACAACTGACCAGTAATGGTTCAAGAAAAATTCTTTGGAGCTCAGTACTCACATTTTTATATGCATATGCATAATTTTCAGCCCATCTGCTCAACAGTTTAATATGACCCAAATAGAGATGAAGGGATATAACAGGAAAAAAAGAAGTAGGCTACTTTTAAGGTAGCAAGTAAAATTAATACCTGTCAAAAAAGATTCTTGATAGGCTCAATTCAATCTCTAAGCCTTTTTACTTTCCCCTTACTTGAATTAATCACTGATATTCATAAATTAAAATCTGCTGACAAAAATGTATGTCCATAACACTCAGTAAAAGTTATAAAGATTTTCCAAAGGGAATGAAAGTTTTCAGAACTGTATGCCCAATTAACAAGATAAATGAACCAGATCACTCCAAAGTCCAATTTATTTGAATTAATCAATATTCCATATGGCAGAGTTGAGCTACAGTCCTGACACTTTCGAACCAGTGCTATATTCAGCAGACCAACATAATCCTAAAAGTTGAGGGGCCACTGTCACAACAAATTATGTCCTGAAATGTTATTGAGAGGACGACAGGAAAAAAAGCCAAGAGTGAATCAGAAAATAAATACTAAAAAGGAAACTGTAAAGAAGAGAGAAATAATGACCTGGAAGAAAAAAATCTCATACGGTGATTTTAAAATATTTTTGAAAAATAAGGAAACACTGAGTATCAGGAAGATAAATTTAAGACCTAAAAGAGAATTTTCAAAATTCAGCGTGTTGTTCAAGAAAAAAAAACTATTTGGAAAGCAGATCATTCTGCTATACACTGCATAAACAACAAGACTAGGTCACTGTTCCTCAAAACGTATCATTTATAAATAAAGGTAAAAACACTGGACAAAGATCTTCAAGATCTGGACCTTCAGGTAAAATACATGTATAGAGAAGTTGTATTAAAGCACTAAAGTTCAATTCATAACTCCAAAAGATTATGCAAAAAAAAAAAAAAAAAAGGCTGCACTATGAATGGCTCCGCTCTAACTTGTTTTCTGTAAGTCTCGAAAAGCCTAAGTTTTGACTCGGAAGGCCAAAATCGTCTCTGAGCTGCCTCCGAAGTTGGCAGGGTAAAACTTCCTCTACATATCAAAACCACTAATCATTTATTAAGTCTGCTCCTAATCTGAATTTTAAGGACACTAATAGGTGCGCTTAATCATTTGTCCTGTTTTAAATAAAAGCTGACTTACTTGACTAATGTCACTTTCTTCCCCCCCAATCACACAAATTGATCCCAAGTTGCAGTCCACAGAATTTCTCTCTTCACTCACCCACCGCTCTATTTTGAAATGCTTAATATCTACATACAAGGTGAAATAAATGCAATTACAAGGTGCAAGACATTACGCCAAGCAATCCGTCGAAAAATCTTCGGACAACTGTTCAAAGACTTGTAGAAAAAGCCTAACGACCAAATCACCTGTTCGGATATCTGATATAGATGAAAAAGCACTGCAAACTTTTTCTACTATGCATGCAATTCTTGATTACAAAGAGGAAACTGCACCGGCTAGCCGGAGCGAGAAAACCGGTAGGGTAACAGGCTAAAAGGGCGTCGTTGATTTCTTGGCTACAGTGACAGAGGCGGGAGACACACCCCTAGCGTCGGTCGGAAACACTACAGCAGTGAATTCTACCTAGGGATTAATGTGAGGCTAAGGAAAGACAAATTTAAATCGCCATGATTCAAAAACAATCAGCACAGGAGAGACTTACGAAGGTAACAAAGAAAACGAAAAACCCTTGGCAGTAAGTAAGCACTAAAAAATAAGTATCTCCGTTTATCACAAACCGAATTTAGACTTGTTTTCATGAATCTACACCTTAGACCTCTCCGGTTCGCCACTGCAGAGTAAAGCAGCAGCGAAAAACAACCAAAAAACAAAAAACCTCGTACGTTTGCAAACAGCAGTGAAATAAACACGAACTGGAGAGGGGGAAGTAAGGCAGAATTCCTTCCAAGGCTCGTTGCTTGAAAACAGAGTATGAGTGGGAGAAAGAGCAGCCCTGGAGAGAAAGTGGGTCTTATATAAAGGGCCATTTGCCACACATGATTTCCACAGGATTCCGGAATCTCCCCGAACTTGAGAGAGTGAGTCTGGGGGTGAGGGGGGGGCTCCACGTGGAAGAGGGTCCGGAGAAAGGGAAGGCAGGCCGATCTGAGGGCTGTCCGGAGCGGACGGCCCGGGCAGCGGGGTGTCGAGGCCGGGGCGGAATCCCGGGGGCGCGGGGGGGTGGTGGTGCGGAGGGGCGCCCCGCGGAGGCCCGGGGGCGGGCGGCGGGGCCCCGCCGTTCTGTCAATAGGCCGCCCGCCGCCCCCGGGCCGCTGGGGCTCTCTCGGGTCTCTCGAATTTTCCACCGGGGGAAGCCGCCCCGGGGCGTCCGGACTCGCCCCCGCCCCTGGAAGCGGCGGGCGGGGAGCGATGGTGCGTGGGGAAGCCAAAGGCTCACCATTTTGCTGGGCGGTCGGCGGCTCGCTCGCGCGGAGGAGTGTCGGCGCTCAGACTGGCTCCCGCAGGAAGCTGCGGCGGCGGCGGCGGCGGCGGCGGCCCAACTACGGTCGGCTGGGGCGGCTGCGGCCCTCGGGACGCCCGCGGGGGAGGGGGTGCGGGCTGGGGGAGGGGAGGCGGCGCCGCGGAGACCGCGCCGGCCGGGTGACTGGGCACACGCGGGATCGGGCAAGGAAAAGAGAAATTAAGGTCGAGATTCAGAGAAGGAGAGCGCGGGAGGAGAGACGGCGAGAAGGGGGAGAGACAGAAACTGGGGGGAAAGGGGGCCAGGAGGCTCGGGGGCTGCAGCCTCGCGCTCGTGCTCGCGCCCGCGCAGGAGCCGTAACGGACTCACTGCAGTGGCTCGCGCTGACCCGCAACCTCAAGGCACGAAAAAGGGGGAGGGCGGGACAGGGAGGGGAAAGCGGAGCGCAGCGGCGCTCTGGGCGGAGGGCGGGGGCGCGCGCGGAGCCGGCAGCGGGGGCGGGGCTTCTGCGAGCGCCGCACATCCGGGAACCCGCGCGCCGGCTCGGCGGCGGCCGCCGTGGCGGCGCTCTGGCGAGCTCTGGTTGGGGAGCTCGGAGCGCGCCGACCACGTTCGCCCCTCCGCCGGTCGCCCCCTGCGTGCGGGGCGGGGGGAGCGCGGGGGCGGGGGCGCGGACGTTGGTGACGTCGTGTGGCGGAGCCCTTCCTGTCATGTGGCTGCAGGCGGGCGGGGTGGGAGGGTGAAGGGGGGAGAGGCAGGGCCGGGAGCAGAAAGAGGAAATACGAGGGTGCCCGGGGAGGGAGGAAATGCAAGGGGTGCGCGAGCATCGGGCGAAGGGAGCCCTGGACCCTGGAGTGGGAGCCTCGTTGGGGAGGAGGAGCAGATGAGCGGCCTTAAGGTCGGAACCACCCAGGTTCCTCACCAAAAAAAAAAAAAGGCAATCCCGGTCCTGGGGCTAGAGGGAATCAGTTTGCACTCGAAGACAGGTATCTTTGCACCAATGTGATGGCTTGGACCCCCTACAGAATGCATGTCGCATCTAGACAGTTGTCACCCCGGTGCAGCACCCGCAGGCCCACACTCCAATATGGGTTGGCAGTCAGGAGCCGGGTTGGAAAGACAGGAGAAGAGCCAGAGTTGGCCGCAGCTTGAGGCGCGGGGAGTCACAGGACAACCGAGTAGAGGGGCTGCTTCCCACTGCCGCAAAGCCCTTGTCACTCAGCTCTGGATTTTCCTTAAACCCTCCAGGCTACCTTTTGACACGGGGAGGCAGTGTTTGTTTTGGAAAAACGCTATAAAACAGATTGACCACTTGTCCCTTTAGTCATGCTGTATCCACTGTGGTGGCAATTAGCATTCCCGGAAAATTCAGACAGCGGTGGGAAATGGAGTACAGAAAAGCATAAGGAGGAAAGTTATGAAAAAGCTGCCAGGAGAGGTGTGATAAACATAATGAAGAAAACATTTTGCAACAGTTTTAACCACTTCTTTTCAAGTCTGGATAATCTCCTGCGTGTGTGTGTGTGTGTGTGTGTGTGTGTGCGCGCGTGTGTGTGAGTGAAATAGAGCAAGAGATGTTTACTGAGTGGTCAGAAACTCCTTATCGACAAATCCTTTTGAGTAGTTTTATCAAAAGCTATAGTGTTTTTAAAGGCAGTCTGTTAAAGCTCCTTACGTGAGAGTTTTATTCTTATGCGCTGTGATAAGCACTCATCTTTTGTAACAGAAGCTCAGTGATGTGCGCTAGGTCTCCCCACCCCACCCCCGTTTCTTTAAGAACTACTTTGTTTCCGTGTCAGAATAAATAAGCAAAAGTAACTTTGATGACAAGCTGTATCACACAGTGAATGTATCAAGGAAAGGCCAAGAAATGACCCTGTTTCTTCCACCGTTTAAGAGTCTTGACTTAGATATATTGTTATTTAGATTCTAAAATGTATTCCAAAACGGGGAAATCCCTAAGGCAAATTGTCATTTACGTTTTCTAGGTATATTATTTTTCATTAGTTTTTCATCATATAATTAAGACAGGCTCATTTTTTTTAAAGTGCAATATTTTAAGCATTCCTCCCCCTCAGCTCCACATCTCAGAGATAATATAATCACTGTAACTGCGTTTGTGTGTCCCTCAGACATATTTAATGAAAATCAAATTTATCATTTTGACTGAGGATTAAATACTAAGAAGGAATTTGAGCTATATGGGATGCAGTAGGTTTAGAGTAACCCATAATTTTGTCATGATTTGAGCCAATTCAGAGTATAATCATTTAACAGATATCTATTGTGAACCTAAATCAGGAATTCAGGAGCTCAGCACTGTGAAAGGTTGGTTAGCCTCTGTGACTGATGAAAGCAAGAGACACAAGGCCAGTTCACTTGTTTCTTCCCATCCTGCAAAGGTACCAGAGTTCACCACTTACATTCTCCCAGCTTTGTGTATACTGCATAAAATACAGACACATAGCAGGTAACATCTCTGACACTGAAACAAATTATTCGGAATCCATTAAGAGAGGTAAATCCAAAATGCACCTTTAATACCCTTGTTTTTCCCCTGAGGTCAAAAAAGAAAGTATGATAAATAATCACTCTCCTTTTGTCATTTTCCACTAAGGCAACAGGTACCAAATAGCCCTGCCAAAAACGCACATGTTTTTAAATAATTAGAAAAGTGAAGAGGCAAAGGACGTATCTAATAAGTGGATTGTTATTCCTAGAAAACTTAGCAACCAAAAGATGATTCTTGGGAAGCATTATGGAGGTGAGTTGGAAGGAGAGACACTTAAGATAGAGTTACCAGTTACAAGAATGGTAACAGCTAGGCATGCAGTAATGAGACGTACCAATGGTGGACAAAGGAAGGGGTCAACAGGAAAGACATGGAGTAAAAATGGACTGACTATGCAACTTAGCAGGTGTAGGGAACAAGAAGAGGGAGAAATATAAGATGACTAGTTTTAGTTTGGATGACAGAAAATAGTGTTACCGTTGAGAAAAATAAAGAAATCAGGAGAAGTTTGATTGCTGAGTGAAAGAGATGAGATTGGATTTTAAAATGCTAAATCTGTGTTGCTGGTGAGATATCTTTGTGGAAGCACCCAAGTAGAAAGAAGCCGGAGGTGCAGGGTAGAAAGGGAGAGAGATGTGGGAATCAACTGAAAAATAGAGATTGTAATTGAAATCTTCAAATGTCCCCTCACTTAGTGATAAGAAAAAGAAAGGACCCCAAGATCGTAATAAAGTTGCTAAGTAGAAAAAAAATTTTTTTAAGTTTTAAGGGAGAGAGAGAGTAATGTTTACAGTCATATTTGACCACAGCAGCTTTAGGCTTCAGTATCTCCATGGTTATCTTTAAGAAGTTAGATATGTCACAGGTAATTTTATCCAGATCGTTGTGATATCCAGAAATCTGCCTAATAATAAAGGTCTGATTGCTGTTATTTACTTATATATCATATATAAGAGTGGCAGAGGAGCTAAATTACCACTTCTGTAGTTATTTAAGACATTCCAGTGCAGTATTACCCTAAAATACCCACTTTCATTCATGATTATATTGACTAATGTCAACGAGAAACCACATTTAATTTTATACACGTACATGGGAAGAAAATGCCAATTGAAAAAGAGACTCAATTAAAACAACTTATCAGTAATGTCTGTTCCTTTTTAGTACACATAACATACATGTTAACATACATTTAGAGGAAACGTCTACCTCTCCTCCTAGATAAAATATATATGTCCCAGCTCAAGAAGCCAAGATTTAAGAATATTTTGTACCCTTCTGCCACCTAGTTTCACACACAATTCTCTTTGCTGTGGGCACCAAGGTTGCATGGGGAAGAAATCACCTTCCTTCCCAGAATCCCTTTTTATACTGAGAAGAAAGCAGGGATGCCAGCTAGCCCCCTGCTCCAAGGTGTGGTTGAGCAAAGGTTCCTTGGCACCTGAGATGGCAGGGAAGTGGCTAGCTCCCCTCTTGCTAAGCAGCAGAGGTTTGAGCCAAGGATTCTGAGTTCCATCTGGGAAACTCATTTCTCCATAGAAACCATTTCACAGAGAGTTCTATAAACAATGGCCTTCTTAACAAAAGCCTACTTAAATTATAATGTAGCTGAAACTCTGTATTTGCTATTAAAAACACAATGATAGAAAACAGTGCTGTTAAAAATATATAGCTTTATGAATTAATGAGTTTAAGGGAAATGTATACCAAGTGCTGGATGGAATTTTTTTTTTTTAATTTTAAGCATAACTACTTTTTAAATTATGGAGCATATGCAACTTTAAAGAGAATTAATAATATTGAATCTGTTCAAAATAAAATCTTCTCTATCATTTACTTTTCAGATGAAATCCAGATTAGAAATATTTCTTAATTAGGAAAAGTTTCCAAAAATTATGTGGTAAATTGGCTGTATAAGTTATTCCTGTATTATATACTGGACAAAAAAGGAAAGGGGGTGAAGGAGCTTCCAGAGATTGATTCCTGAACCTCTTAAATCCACATCTAATTCCATGTGCTGAACAAAGAATCCACAGTGTTTTTAAAGGCAATATGTTAACACCTTTTACATGATGCACTTTATTATATTTCTATACTGATTATTTTTCTATATGATAAGTACATTACAATTGAGTAATTATATGCATAAAGATGACAGTTGAAACCATGAGAAAGAGGACAGAAATCAGAAAGCATAGAAGCAATAGGGCCAGACCAAGGGCAGAACCAAAGATAACATCTACATTTAAGTGGCTGAAAGAGAAAGAAGTGACAGAAAAGAAAATGGACTAGGCAGAAGGGCAGGAGACCCAGCAAGGATGCTCAGGAAGCCGAAGGAGAGGGGTTCGAGAGAAAGGGGTGGTCCAGCAGTGTTGTCAAAGAGGACCAAGACAGATGGAGTAGCGCAGGGAATTGGTTTACATTCATACATATCCATTGAGATGTCCTAGAGTGTGTCTTGAAATAGTTTTTCTGAATTAGAATTCTCACTTATTTCTTTGCTCTCTTACACATAAAAATGAGGACCAAGAAAAAGCCATTTATTTGGACTCTGATAGTATTTCCATTTTACTAGTTTACGAAGAGTATTTACCTTATAGCATTTACCTAAACAGTATTTACCTACACATAACAGAAAATATGATTTAAATGAAAAACAGATATAACACTAGAGAAAACCTGTTTGTCATACTTGTTAACTCTCATATATACTTGCACACTCACATTATCCCCACATGCTCCACACAAGACAATGTGTAGCACTAGAGTGAGACCCTACTTCTGATCCCACCTCTGGCTCCAGTCCACTTCTGAATGAATTATGAATTTTCCGTTTATGAATTTTGGATAGTTGTTTAAATCTAAGTCTGTGTTGTGTAGTGTGGTAGCCTCCAGCCACTTGTGGCTGTTTACATTTAAGTTAATTAAAATTGAATAAAATTCAGTTCTTCTGTCTCATTAGCTACATTTCAAGTTCTTGATAGCTGTATATCTAATGGGTATCATACTGGCCATCACAAAAAGTCCTATCGAACAGCACTCATCGAAGTCCTTTACCTGAAAATATTCATCACCAACCAGTAAATAATGTTTGTTTATTAGGAGGGTAAGCAAATTTCAAATACAAGTTAATTGAAACTAGCTTAGGTGCCCTTGGCATTTGAACAAACATGTAATAGACACACACACACACACACACACACACACACACACACACACACACACACACACACAAAACAGAAAAGTATATCTGAACAAATGAAAATGTACTAATCTCAGGAAAAAACTGCAATGTGGATATATTAGAGAGAGAGAGAGAGACTGAAAAATTAAAAATTTAAAGATTATTGTCAGTACTTTTACTGACAAAAATGCATATATTCTATATTAAAATGTTTAACATAGCTTTTTCAACATCTAACTGTATTGCAACAAACATAATAAAAAATTTAAAGTTATAAAAATATTTTTAGCAACTGCATAGAATTAATAGTTAATTTACTTTGTTTTCATTAAAGACATTTTTAAAAATTTATTTTTTTTGGCTGAGTTGGGTCTAAGTTGCTGCGTGTGGGCTTTATCTAGTTGTGGCAAGTGGGGCTACTCTTCATTGCGATGCGCGGGCTTCTTATTGCGGTGCGCGGGCTTCTCATTGCGGTGGCTTCTCTTGTTGCAGAGCACGGGCTCTAGGCACGCGGGCTTCAGTAGTTTTGGCTCATGGGCTCAGTAGTTGTGGCTCATGGGCTCAGTAGTTGTGGCTCACGGGCTCTAGAGCGCAGGCTCAGTGGTTGTGGTGCATGAGCTTAGTTGCTCCGTGGCACGTGGGATCTTCCCGGACCAGGGCTTGAACCCGCGTCTCCAGCACTGACAGGCGGATTCTTAACCACTGCGCCACCAGGGAAGCCCAAAAGAGTTTTATTTTTTACTGTAATCTGATCTCCATATTTTACCCACAGCATTAATACAGATTTCAGGTAGCAATCAGGACACTATAGAGAAGTTTTAAAATGCAAAGCGAATGTATAAGGGATAAAGTATGAAACCTGTCATCTCACAGAGATTCCTAAGAGATCTTTAGTAAATAAGGGATCAGGGTTTCAGTTTTATAGTCCATCTAAAAATAACATTCCTTAGTGCTGAATCAGGACTTTGAGCATACAGCATACTGCATCCTCTTCTTTCAATGACCGGGGTTTTTCTCAGGGAATTTTCAAGGTAGGCCTTGGCTTCCAAAGGAAAGGAAAGGAGTAAGCTGGCAAAACAAGATTGGTTTGGCATAGAATATCCATTCACTGACTTAACCCAGCTGATATATGAAAAGGTAGGCACACAAGGATCAGGCTAAGCCCTAGAAAAGGGAACAGTGTTTTGCAGATTATAACCCACAGGTACTAGGGATTACTCATTTTAGATGGCAGATCTCAGAAGTGCCCCCAGACTTCTCCTGGGAGTGAGGAGGCAATGCAATGCCATTGCAGTGCCATTAAGGGAAAACCGTGCCCTTACGGTATGGTAAACCATACCTGGGGCATAGCTTAGGATGGCATTTCCTAGACGGATGCGTGGAGAGTGGGGAACTCTGAAGCTCAATACGAGGCATTAGTAACCTGTCCTTTACCTCCATTGTTTCCACTAGAGGCAACTACTCTGAACGGTCCACTTTTGAGCAAGCCTGGTTCTCGCTTTTGCGTGCCACTGGACCCTGGGTAATTGTTTAGTGACATAAATGGAAGAGCTTAATTCGAAAGGGCCCCTGGGGGAAAACCATTGGATCAATAACATGGTTATTATGGAAAACGTTTTACATACAGAAAATTACAAAAAAGAAAAATCATCTGTAATCATGTTAGCAGGAGATATCATTATTTATATTTGGACGTGTATCCAATCTTTTTTCTATGTATATACACAGGAAAAAAATTATGTATGTATAATATATAAATGTATATGATATATAAGTATATTATATATATGTTAAAAATTGGGACCTACTGTCATATTTTTCTACTTACTATTTTGGAAATGTTTCCCACACCTATACATATTCTTCAAGAATGTGGTTAATTTTTATATATTCATTAATGTTAATGTATGCCATAATTTATTTAATGACTCCAAAACTTAATTTTGATTTTGGTTGTTTTCAGTTTTTCCTATTACAGACAACAGTATATTAAACATTTTTGTAAATCTTTGTGCACATCTCTGATTGGTTTTTTAGGATACGTTCATAGTAGTGGAATTATAGAACGAAAGGGTGTAAACATTTTAAAGGTTTTGTATCATATATATATAGAGAGAGAGACAGAGAGACAGAGTCTCAGATTACTCTCAAGAAAGTTTGTACCCATTGTAGACTCCCACCAGCAGTGCACATTTCCCAACAACTGTACAAACTATGTATTGAGATTTCTTTTTTTTTTTTTTTGCGGTACGCGGGCCTCTCACTGTTGTGGCCTCTCCCGTTGCGGAGCACAGGCTCCAGACGCACAGGCTCAGCGGCCATGGCTCATGGGCCTAGTCACTCCGTGGCATATGGGATCTTCCCGGACCGGGGCACGAACCCGCGTCCCCTGCATCGGCAGGCGGACTCTCAACCACTGCGCCACCAGGGAAGCCCTGAGATTTCTTTTAAATGTAGGTTTTTAAAAAACTGGCACCTCATCATAATTTGCATTTCTTAGTTTACTGGTAATATTGAACATTTTTCTTAAGTTTTGATCTTTTAACTCAACTGCTGAGAATATATTCCTGTGACATACCTGTTCATTGCTCACTTTTCTTGGGGAAATTTGTCATTTTTAGTGATTTATAAAAACTTTTTGTATATGAAGGATATGATCCCCTTATCATGTGTTAGGATGATTTCCCCCAAGCTTGTAGTTTGACTTTTGATTCTATTTGTGGCATTTTTAAAGATTATTTTTCCATTCTGCATATGAGGGGGAAATAACATATGGATGACAATTAAAATGTTCATACCTTTAATATATAAATATCCTTCTAGTTAAGAACTTTTTTCATATAATTAATCTATCTTTCCTATGCTGAACATTATAGAATATATATTCAATGGTTAAACTGGAAGGTAGACTATCTAGTAAATTACCAACCACTATTTACTTACAGAGTATGTGTTAATTAAGGCTGACTTGACAGTGGCTACTTACTCTGTTTTCTATGGAATAGCGAATCCAATTCATTCAAAACTTCATTTGACCTTAAGGAGAAGCAAAACTGATCTGTCAATCATATTCTTCAATGAAGAGGAAAGTAACGTATGAAAACGTTGCATCAAAGCTACGTAATGAACTATACATGCAACCAAAAATTAAATCTTCAGAGACTGAAAATAGCTGAAGATACCTTCTGAAATTGTCAATGACCTAGGGTCAACTGTGTGCATTATTTTGTCATAATTTTGTATCAGTTGCACACATAGCCTATACAATGTATATGGTTATAAAATGGTATGTGGGATACACATTACTTTATGTTTTTTCTCTATCAAGTACATACACTACTCAAAAAATTACACAAAATTGTATATCGTATTTTTCTTTCTCTCCATGGTATCCTAAGTAAGGTAAATTACAGAAAATTAAACCAGCCTATTATTTGTACATAAATGTAACTGCAACATAGTTCCTCTACATTTACATTTTATGAATACATGAAAACAATCTGCTTCAACAAAAGTAACATCATAACTAAATATAGTCATAAGCCCAAGATCCATTCTGGGTAGTTAATTCGCATTCTGTTTTTCTGCTGGAATGGGTTCTTCCTTGTGCAATATTTTAAATTAGAAATATCTTTGGGGGACTTCCCTGGTGGTCCAGTGGTTAAGAATCCTCCTTCCAATGCAGGGACATGGGTTCGATCCCTGGTCGGGGAACTAAGATTCCACATACCGCGGTGCAACTAATCTCTAAAGCCCATGCACCACAACTAGAGAGAAGCCCACGCGCCCCAATGAAAGATCCCGCGTGCCACAACTAAGACCCAATGCAGGCAAATAAATAAATAAAATTTTTTTAAAGAAATATCCTTTTTATAAAAAAAGAATTGACTAGTTATATCAGTTTTCCTTGTAATGATTAATTTATCATAGAAATTCGCTTTTTCAGGACAAACTGGTTGGAACAAAAATTTGAATTTTTCACTAGCATATTCTCTATAATGCTGTTCTTCCAGAAAATGTAAGAGTAAACAAAAAGGCATATTTCATTTTTAAATTTTTTTGCGTTACGCGGGCCTCTCACTGTTGCGGCCTCTCCCCTTGCGGAGCACAGGCTCCGGATGCGCAAGCTCAGTGGCCATGGCTCACGGGCCTAGTCGCTCCGCGGCATGTGGGATCCTCCCGGACCGGGCCACGAACACGTGTCCCCTGCATCGGCAGGCGGACTCTCAACCACTGCGCCACCAGGGAAGCCCAAAAAAAAGCATATTTTAAAGAAATAAAAATATACAATGTAATGTTGTAAATTAAGAATATTCAGTAAATGAACCATGCCTGCATATTCAAGACTGTATCATTAAAATTGAGTATGCTTTTTAAAAGTAATTTCCTCTTTTGAAAAGAATTTATGAACATATATGAGATACAAAAAATTTATAATACTATAAAATAGAACTTGTTCCATAAAATTGGCAAATTAAACTAGTGTTAAAATTCTCAAGGTCATAGCTTGAAATTGCAGTGTAGATATATTTTATGCATTTTGTCAGATTGGGGAAGTTGACTGTATTTCTAGGAAAGTGTTTTAATTAAAAAGTTGTATATTTTTGAGTAAGGCTGAAATGTTTGGTAAATAAGTTTCGTCCAGTGAATTCTGTTTTCCGTGATTTTAAAGAGCATCTTCAGGTCTTCATGAAATCAGATAACATTCTCTTAACCACTCTGAGTGACAAATCAAAAAGAAGAGAGATGTTAACATACAAGCAGATCACCTTTGCCCAGAAGCAATTGAGTTTCAGGACCCATTCCACCCTAGACACAAATTTTGTCAATGATGATTGTGCTTAGTCTCAATTAGCTTTTTCCATTTTTTTTTCTTAAATAGCTGCTCATATTAGTTCCAAGACACTACTATAATCATTAATTACTTCTTCTCAGCAGACAAGACTCTCTCTTTCACTATCAAAGCATTTACAATTAGCAGGATCTTTGTCCTCTCCCAGCGTCAGCATCAGTAGCCTTAGAAGCACAGTTTGCCAAGAAACAAAAGGACTCTGCAAAAGGCAGTGGGGAACAGTGAAGAGTAATAAGAAGGAGGAAACAGTAGAGCCTCCGGTCCAGCATAACAACTGCATCCAGGTCCACCCAGAAATCCAGATTCTAACTGTACTCTTCCTGTTCACCACCTCCTCCTTTCTCGCCCCTACGCTCATCTCAAGCTCTGAGCTTTGATATCCTCAACTTACACTCTCTTCCAACCCACAGTCAGTCCCTGGGTCTCCCTGTTTCCTTGTTTCCTTTTATGGGATTCTATAAAACACTAAAATTAGCAATTAGAATGTATCCACCCAAGAGCCAAAGGATGGTTTTATTTGCAGAAAGCAGGTTACAGAAATTTCTTTAAAATTGATTGCGATGTCTAAATGCCGGGGAAATACTTGGCTATGACTGAACAGAACCTGTCCGTCATGCAGTTGAATAAATTGCAAAGTAAGAGCACAACCCATCATGATATATTTTAATCTGCTATTCACTACAAAACAATCTTGATGCTATAGAAGAAAGACTTTCTTCTAACAGAGAAGGCTGAAACCCTATGGTCCTTTTAAACTGTGACTATATCTCTCATTTTTACCTTTTCTAAGTTATGCAGCAAAACAGGAAACTCTTCTTAATGATATAGGATAAAGAAGGGTTTGATAAAATGAAAACTTTTTGCATAATAGTAGTCATTTTAAGTTAACTAAATATGTCAAGATCTGATTAGTAATGGATATTTTCAGTGTAGAATAAAACCTCATTAATCGGGACACCAGAGATGTTGAAATTCATCATTTGCCTTTAGTAGATGCCTTGAGGAAAAGACTGGTCTTTGGAGGACGAAGACAAAGTGGTCCTGGTGCTCAAAGGGTGTGTGTTTAAGAGTAAGGACTTAGAGGGTTGGGATCAGGAAAGGGGGCTCAGCAGACTCAAATCAACTAGTGGCTGAAGTGCGCATGTTCCTGTCATAGAATGAATAGGCGTTGGACAGGCAGGGTCTGCAGGATGTTTACACAGTGGTGGGTGGAAGAATTAGGCCCTATAAAGACTGAGTTTAAGAACTGTGAACCTCAAAAGAGTGCTCCAGTACCAAGCGCTGGTGAAGCAAGGAGGGATCTGAGCTTGGCTGTTTAGCAGGGTATAGAGAATCATAGGTGTTACTGGAAGGGCATGGGAATGAGTATGAACAATTTGTAAAGATACAAACTTAAGCACTTTGAAACTCGTACCATATTTTTAATCTTTTTAGTAGACTGAAAATAATTTTGTGGGTCTAAGAAGAGTGGAGGTTAAGTTCTGGGCCTGGAAGTAGAACTCAGGTCTGTGTGACGCCAAAACTCAAGCTTTTCACCACTATGTTATACTGCTGTTTGGTGCATAACCATGGTGTATGCCTGTGTGAGTGTGTGTGTGTGTGTGTGTGTGTGTGTGTGTATGCACACATTCACCATTTTTATGTGTTTGATTTTCCTTTTAAAATAAAATAATAACTAGGCTTCCCTAGTGGCACAGTGGTTAAGAATCCACCTGCCAATGCAGGAGACACGGGTTTGATCCCTGGTCCGGGAAGATCCCACATGCCGCGGAGCAACTAAGCCCGTGCGCCACAACTACGGAGCCTGTGCTCTAGAGCTCGTGAGCCATAGCTACTGAGCCCACGATCCACAACTACTGAAGCCCGCAACCCTGGAGCCTGTGCTTCGCAACAAGAGAAGCCACCGCTTTGAGAAGCCCGTGCGCCGCAACGAAGAGTAGCCACCGCTCACCGCAACTAAAGAAAGCCTACGCGCAGCAACAAAGACCCAACACAGCCATAAATAGATAAATAAATAAATAAATTTATCAATAAAATAAAATAAAATAGGATCTAAATGCTGGAGAGGGTGTGGAGAAAAGGGAACCCTCTTGCACTGTTGGTGTGAATGTAAATTGGTACAGCCACTATGGAGAACAGTACAGAGGTTCCTTAAAAAACTAAAAATAGAAATACCATATGATCCAGCAATCCCACTCCTGGGCATATATCTGAGAAAACCGTAATCTGAAAGGATACATGCACCGCAATGTTCATTGCAGGAGTGTTTACAATAGCCAAGACATGGAAGTAACCTAAATGTCCATTGACAAATGAATTGATAAAGAAGATGCAGTGTATGTATACACACACACACACACACACACACACACACACAATGGTCAGCCATAAAAAGAATGAAATAATGCCATTTGCAGCAACATGGATGGACCTAGAGATTATCATACTAAGTGAAGTTATTCAGACAGAGAAAAACATATCATATGATATCACTTATATGTGGAATCTTAAAAATGGTACAAATGAACTTATTTACAAAACAGAAATAGAGTCACAGATATAGAAAGCAAAGTTATGGTTACCAGGGGGGAAAGGAGGGGAGGGATAAATTGGGAGATTGGGATTTATATTTACACACTACTTTATATAAAACAAATAACTAATAAGGACCTACTATATAACACAGGGAACTCTACTCAATACCTGTAATGACCTATATGGGAAAAGAATCTAAAAAGAGTGGATATATGTAGATGTATAACTGAATCACTTTGCTGTACAGCAGAAACTAGCACAACATTGTAAATCAACTATACCCCAATAAAAAAGTTAAAAACTAATAATCAAATAAAATAAGGTCATTCTGTCTTGTAACTCTTTTGTTCATGTAACACACTAGGCTTTGGAGAGGTCTGGTAACAATGGTTCCAGGGCCCCAACTCTAAGCCTAAGAAGCATATTTAAACAAAGGTCAATTCCCTCCATAAAGAATCATCCCAGAAGGCCATACTAAAGCTACCAATGACTTGAGCCTTTAGTCTGTCAGATAGCAAGCCCAGAAGTTGAGATGAGGGAAAAGACAATGGTCCAACTTCTCTGACTTTGTAAAAACAGCCAAATCATGGATACATTTGGGAACATTCATGACCACAGACTCACCAACTTTTTCTCATTTGGAATTTTTTTCTTATTTGGAATGGGGTATTATGTAGAAATAGCAGAAATAGAATCTTCTCCTCTGTCTTCTCAACTAGTGTTTCTACCTAGTAGATAATCATATGTAACAGTAAACTTTAAAAAAATCACAACTTTGTTTATACAGTAAATAAATGTGTTTCCAAGATACACAGGAAGCAGATATATGAAGAAAGTGAATTTTTAAACTATCTTTTTTTCATTTTAAACCCAGCTATGGTTTCCTTGCTTGAACACGTAGCCCTCCATAATACTGTTTTATTTTTATATTTCATGTTTGGAGTTTGTGATTATATAAAGTACATCAGAGAGTGTATTTTATTAATATGGAGGTTGGTGAATCAGATCCAGGTCCTTAAGTTTTGTCCAGAGTTTTGCTCTGCGTTTGCTCGCTTTTTTCAGGGGAGCAAAATAGTCCTTCCCTCCAATTCCTCCACCATGTGGATGGAGTAATCACAACAAATTTGGGGGTCCCTGTGTGTTAGTAGGGTATAAATATTGTTGAAATGAACCGGAATTTTAAAAATGGCTTTAGAGAAATAAAAATAGAAAACATGCCTCTCAAGATCACAATCCCTACCTGGGATGCATTTTCCCATCCCTAACATGAAGGATTTAGAATAAATGAGGACTAAGCCTCATTCCTTCCAGCTCTAAAGGTCTATGCTTCCATTGTTTCTAACAGACCTTGTGAACCTACCAGAACAAAACCCAGCAAACTCCAACTGCAGCCTCTGAGAGAACAAAGAGGCTCCTCTTTACTTCCTGGGCTCAGTAACTATTTCACTTCAGAATCTCATTTTAGTGGCTGCAAAACTGGGACCTGCCACTTTCATTTCAACCAGGATCACGTGGATCAAAGTCAGAGAGAATCGGGCATTCTTATTCAGGATATACGCCTGAAAATAAATTTAAAAACTAAAGCTAGGGAATATACTGATAGAAAAAAGTTCCCATGACAAAATAATTTTTTAAAAAAATATTTATTTATTTGGCTGCACCAATCCTTAGCTGTGGCGTGTGGGATCTAGTTCCATGACTAGGGATCGAAGCTGGGCCCCCTGAACTGGCAGGCGGATTCTTAACCACTGCACCACCAGGGAAGTCCCCTGGAGCTTTTTTAAAGAAGGAAGTCTACTAGTAGATTAGACTCTAATGTTCCAAGAGAATCTTTGGCGTAGAAATAATTTACAATGCCCGTACTACTAGAAGAGTAGGTGATAAATGGGAGAGAAAACAGTTTGAAAATCTTTATAAATAAAGGTCTCCTAAAAAAGCACACACACAAAAGGAGAATTAGTTAAAATTTCATGTAATCACTTAAGGTATTTAAAGGCTCTGTTGTCTTCCTTCACTTAAGCCCACATAAATTTCTAGAGTTTTAAAAACTCAAAATAATTTATTCTGTATTTATTTTATCTGTATTCAATTATTACGCAATGAAAATGTTTCCTAAAGATTCCGTCAGCGACACAGTGTGTGCATGGCACACATGCCATAGTATAAATTGTTCTTAATCGATGCTATCAAAAATAAATCGAATCCACAACCTAAGAACCAATCTGGAATCTAACTTCTCTGTGGTGGAATTAGGTGTGTTTTAATTCCAGGTAATTGATTAGGTCTAATTACCGAAATAGAAAACTTCTAATTTGCCAGCAGTCAGTGTTATAACTGGGGTACACCACCAGAAGGTAGCACTGGAATTAAATCATAGACCTGAATGTTAATTCACCCACGTTCTGCCTACTAGCCCCATTCTCCTCCTGAACTACACCCCCATGTACCTTTTGCATGCAGAGCTCTCTTTGAAGCTGTAAGAGCTTCATGCGTGGGAAATCAGGGGAATTAAAGCTGCCTTATACAAAAGCATATGATTTGGAGTCCAGGGGATGCTGAAAATTACTACATATTAGTAGTCTCCTTCTGGGGAGCTCATCTGAGTATGAGACCCTCACATTTTGCATTCCTTGCACCTAGGGTGTTTAAATTGGTGGCCTCAGTCCTGTAGCACCAGGGTTTGTTTTCACACTTACTTAGTTCCCCTGGATTTTTTTTTTTAACTTACTTTGACAAAAAAAAAAAAAGGAGCAAAATAGGAAAAGAAGGCAGGGGCGGGGAAAGAATAAATCATTACACAGCTCTCAACCTCCACAGGGAAACAGCAGTACAAACCCACAGATCCAGAATTGTCAAGCAATGGGGCTGTTTGTTTACAAGTCTTAGAATCAGTTATGTAACTAGACGAGTTAAGGAAATCAAGTGAGTGTTGGAAGGGGAGGGAAGGCCAATACTTTCTGAATTAGTCAAAAGACTTGTCTCTGAAATAGATTCATAAAGACTTTCTGTTTACTTATTTTTAGTTTCTTTATGAATTTCATTTTTGAGTTAATTGTACCAAAAATACAGTGTTTCTATGCAGATAATGACCCCTCATTCTTGATCATTGATTTTGGATACTTGAAAGCACTTTCCCACCGCGGGATTTGTAAAAGTGATAGCAAGCATTTATAAGGGAAATTGGAATAGCTTTTTATCCACTGACCCGGAATTCCTCTGTCTGATTTAGCAGGAGGACGTATTATATGATCAATGGATTAATTCTAATTCCTCTCCAACCCTCACCCCGTAACTTCTTTTTTAAATTGGTTATTTGTTTTATTTTTTAAATTCTGCGACCATATAATGTTTACAAAATGAAGACCTTTAAACCTATTTCTTTTTCTTTTATTTATTTATTTTTGGCTGCATTGGGTCTTCGTTGCTGCGCGCGGGCTTTCTCTCATTGCTGTGAGCGGGGGCTACTCTTTGTTGCTTTGTTGCGGTGCGCGGGCTTCTCCTTGCTGTGGTTTCTCTCTTGTTGCGGAGCACGGGCTTTAGGCGCGCGGGCTTCAGTAGTTGTGGTGCGTGGGCTCAGTAGTTGTGGCTCGCAGGCTCTAGAGCACAGGCTCAGTAATTGTGGCGCGCCGGCTTAGTTGCTCTGCGGCATGTGGGATCTTCCCAGACCAGGGCTCGAACCCGTGTCCCCTGAGTTGGCAGGTGGATTCTTAACCACTGCACCACCAGGGAACTCCCAAACTTATTTCTATATAAATAAATTTGGGGGAGAACTGAAACAGTGTAAAAATTTCAACTCTAAAGAGAAGTTAGAAAATCAAATGATTTAAATAAGTCATTATATTGGACTATAAATTTCATAAATAAGTTACTCTCAACAAAGCTCTTAAATAAAAAAGTTCTTATGATCTTTTAAATACCTGCATTTATATTTAATACTCTTTAAAAATATGATTTTTTTCCCTGAAATCTTACAGCCAGGATTTAGTGCTATGAGTATAATTAATCAACTTCTAATAGCAGGTTAAATTCAAACTACTGAGGTTTCAGTCAGTAAGTTTATGGAACATTGTTTTTTTTCTCATCTAGCTAACTTGTCCTTCAAATTGAGTTGGTTTAGTGCTATATGTTACTCCCTGGGGAAAACCCTAAGGGAATTGTTGGAGAAGAATTATGTTTTTCACCAGGCAGATAAAAGATGAATTCAGGCCCTCAGAGGATCTCCTTGGGGTGTTTTCTGCTAATGGTGCCAGAGCCCCATGACCAGAAGGGAGCTGCACAGCTGAGACATGGTGCCCAGAGGGCCGCTTAGCTGTTGTACCTGCCACAATAGACACTGAGAATAGGGATTAAATCCAAGCCAACCTTTCAAGTTAGTATATGGGGAATGGCTACTTTGTTTTCATTTAATTTGAGTCTTGGCATAGGGCAGGATATTTGGTGGCCTATGTCCTTCTACCTAAGTTAAAGGTAGGGTTGAGTTGATTCATTGTCTAGAGAAAAGAGGAGTGCAACCAACTACAATAAAAGACCTCTGCTCATGGGTAATATTTCAATAAACATGTGTTCCCAGTCCAGGAGCATCACTGAGTCTCCGTAATTGGGGGTCTGATATTTACCAGCCTACAACAGTGATGTGAGTTTGATAAAGGGTCTCCACCCATTTAATTGTGAGTGACTATTAAACAGGAATATGAGTCAAAATGAAAGGACAAAGATGAATATCTACTTAAGACTGACTTCTCTCAATTGCTATTCAAATTCTTAGGTACTTCTGCACTTTAAGGCCATATCATTCCAATAATAGGCAATGAAGATGATTTATTCCATTTACGTGGAGGTAAATTTTGTGCATATTTATACATTGTATAGGTTGTTAATCACTGTTTAAAGATAGTGATAGTGTGCCTACAACTGTTTAATTATCTTTATCTTGTCTTGCCTGCTGTCCAAAGACATAAGAAAATATATTATTATCATGTAAGTGATAATCACAATTATAATAATGCTTTACCAATAATGCCTTAATGTAAATAATGAGCTTAACCTTTCAAAGCACTCTTAGGTATATGAGCTAATTTATACATCATTAGAGCTCATTATTCCTTATATACATTTTTCTGAGATGTGAAATGGCATCTTGTCTTCACAAGATGAAGATGGGATGGATTTTAGACATCTCAAAAATTAAGTATACTTTATTTCTATATGTGTATTATGCTTCAATACAAAGTTTAAAGACTTTGATAATATAACATGCATTTTGATTCGGTATCAGAAATTACTAAGACTGAGTGGGCTAAGTCAATTCTCAAGAAAGGATATAGGTAGCTTTTATTTTTCCTTCAATAAAAATTTATAAAAGTGTCTTTTTTTATTTAAAAAATTTTTTTTGGCGGTACGCGGGCCTCTCACTGTTGTGGCCTCTCCCGTTGCGGAGCACAGGCTCCGGACGCGCAGGCTCAGCGGCCATGGCTCACGGGCCCAGCCGCTCCGCGGCATGTGGGATCTTCCCGGACCGGGACACGAACCCGTGTCCTCTGCATCGGCAGGTGGACTCTCAACTACTGCGCCACCAGGGAAGCCCCAAAGTGTCTTTTTTAAAGTCATAAACTGTCTATCCTTCAAAATAAGTTTTACCACATGATTTGGAGGTGCTCTTGGGCTCTCTGGGGATGGGATTGAAGTTCTGTTAGAATATCTTAGTTTAATTTTTAAGTTCAGAGAGAAGATGGGGACAGAGAAGAAACGCATGTCTGTACAGAGCAGGGGAACTTTTGGTATAACTTCTTGGAAGTGGCCGTTTCAGGTGGTGAAAAGAGCATGGACTGTCCAGTTGTGCGGGTTTCAATCTCTGCTCTGTTATTTAAGCTCACCGAGCCTCGGTTTCCTCATCTCTAATACGAGAATGTGGCTTTGCAGAGTAAGTGCTCAATACCATTACTGCAGGCAGGAGACATCAACCAAACGACCCCTTGGATGTCCTTTAAATGCTAGACTTAAATCACTGTAAAATAGACAAACCAATTCCCTTTCAATAGTGAGTAGTTGAAAACATCCCCAAAGATGGCAGAATAAGCTATTAAAATGGGTTTTATAAAGAAAAAAAAAACCTTCTTCCTTTGGCTTTTATCAACTATAAATGAAAGCTACTCTATTCATAGTCTAAAGCCGAGGAAATAAGCTTTTGTAACATGCTAATATTTTCACCTCAGGAAAATAATTGTTCCTAGGAAAGACAAGTGTTCCTACGCTTAACCCTACTGTTTGAAGTATAAGGATTTGTTATACTTTTTTTGCCTGAATCGAAAAACCAAGGACGGTTTGAAAAACTTTAAGCAGTGATCAAGTGCCATGTAATTCTGAGTTATGAATTATCTGAGGACATTAATGGAGCACGTTATAAATATTAATTAGTTTTTACCAACACCCTGTGGTAACAGCTTTATTACCCCTCCTCCCCTTTTAACAGCCAGGGAAACGAAGATTCCATGAGGCCAAGTGCCTTACCCTGGGGATATGAGGAAGAAGTTGCCCAGCCAGAAAAGGGAATCAGAGAAGGTTGGAATCAGAGCCCTGTGTGTTTCCAACTTAAGAAGAGACTCGTTCCTTATGTATAAAAACATTTCTGCTTCTCTTCAGATTGATATAGTTGAGGGAAAGTGGTTTATGTGTCCTCCTGAGACTCTCAAAAATGTTAGCTATTTGTTTCCAGGACCTGCAATCACAAATCATGTGTTGGTAGTACTAACCCTTCCAACTTTGAGATCTAAATTTACTTAGTAAATTTCAGATTGTTCCTATAAATGGATTAAAAATGGAATTTAATAAAAACAATAAAAATCAAAAGCAACAAAGAAAATAAAAGATTTTCTCTCTAAGCAGATAAGTGATTTACATGTTTATTGTGGTTTTACTTTTAGATATTTGTCTCAACATTGTAACTTGTAAGGTAACCCACAGATTATTTTACAATGTCCTCTTCTGAGTGTTTAAAGGGCACTCAGTAAAGACTTACTGGTTGAAACACAGATACCCCTCCCAGTTATAGATCGACCAGTGACTAGTATAGAAAGTTTTATAATTGATAACACAGTGTATACACAGCTACTTATTCAAATATTCAGTTAATAAAGCACATTTACTGGTTTAACCAAGTAAGTTGTGATTAGAAGAGCGAGCCAGAATTAGCCATTATGACTTCAACTCAGTTAACTTTGATAAATAAACACCTCGTGTGATTTCTTCTTCAAAAGATAAAACTTTGACAACAGGAGTCTGATGTATGACTTTTAAAAAACAGAAAGAGATTGAATGTGTCAAGAGTCAGAAAAACATACATTGTCCAAATTTTGTTTTCCAAAAAATCACTTATCCTAGCCAAGAGTAAATAACAGAGGGTCCTTGATCATCAGTATTGGGTAGTATGAAAGATGGAAATCACCATCACTGGGTAGGTTTTTTTCCATAATAAACTACAATATTGGTTTATGTAGCATCCATATAACTCTTTTCTGTTATACTTTTGGAGTTGTCGTGTTCAAAGTAACACCTGGAAATTGTTGACTATAATACAGAAAAATAGAATTGAATTTGGTCTTTTTTTTTTTTTCTCCTCATTTATTGAATTTGGTCTTATGAGCTAGGATTCAGCGTCGAGGTACTGCAGCATACTTCTGAAAATAAGCCTTGCAAATGTTTTCCACTAGAATATTTATGGATATAGTAATTTAGGCAGTCATTCCCTAGAGTAGATTATGACATGCCAGTAGCTGAAAGATGAGAATAAAACCTAAAGTGTCCAGTTGCAACTAGAGAGAGCCATAAAAAACCCACATTAAAAATATTTTTAAAAAGAACCTTTTTTTTTTTTTAGATTGGTACTAAGTTAAAAAGATCCACACATTTGGGAAATTGTCTTTATGACTTTTTCTCACAGACCGCTTTCCTTCCTGTTTGTCGATTAAAATAAATAACGCCTGAGATTTTAATTTTAGTTTCTCAAACAAGACAAAACCAGTTGAACTGCTTTATATTGTCTCCTGAGCCAGGAATTGAGGTCAACCGTCACGAAAAAATAACCACAATTTGACTTTTTGTGTTTTGTAGGTTAATACCAGCAAAGAAGGGGGTGAGTTGTTTATATCCTTAAAAATAATTTCAGAAGAAATGAAAGTCTTCAGCTCACTATTAATCATATTATTTCCCCCTTTTTTTTCCGGTGAAGAGTTTATAAATGCCAGTAAAGGCCTTACTTTGTAGAAATTACTGAGTTTAAATACATGTGAAATGCCATTGCTTCGATAGATAGCTTCATAGACAACGAGATCAAAGCTGTTAACATACATTTCAAGAGCCTTGGCCGATTGATGTTCTTATAACCGTCATATTTTAGAGACCTTTCTAAATCATGAGTTACATGAAATAGAGTAAAGAACCTAAGAAAAAATTAGGCAAGATTGTTTCATTGAGCTGTCCCTTTCCCCTCTGGGGCCTATTAACTACTACACAAACAAGGCTGCCTCTTATTTCGTCTTATTTGGCGTTGGTACACACCTCTAAGTGAGTGGAGCCAGTCCTCTAGAACTGGCTGTCTCCTCTTGAACAGTTTGTTATTCATATTTCAGTCGCTTTTTTTTTCATGCCTCTTTTTCACTTCATGACGTCAGAGTATCTGATACTGATCAAATCAATGGAGGTAGCCTAGGGTACAAGCATTTCAGAATAGGATGTTAATGCAGTACTGGGTATATCTCACTCACTGGCACAAGCTTTTTGATGTTGGAGCAGAAAAAAACTGTTCAGAAATGTCTCCTTGCCTCCCTTGCAGGGTTATAGTGGTTTACCAGGCCAAGAATTAAACAGAGAAGAAAGGAATCCATTTTTAAAGGCACATCCTTTAGATGACAGATGCAGAAGCCACATGTATTGGCATTTCATTACTTAGAATCTTATTCGAGTATCAACGTTTATCTGAACACAAAGGAGGAAGGAGCCAAAGATTCAAACTGTGTTTAATTTGGACTCACGTAATTCATGCTTGGGAAAAACTTAGGGGTACGGAGTCTTCTGCCCATTCACGTGAAACACCCATTTACCATTAATAGGGATAACCATATTTGTTGAAAAGAAAACCTGTCCTTTAGAACTAACTTAGACCTTAGGGACAGAAAGATGTCCCCAGCTAATAGCTGATGGGAATTGTACAGTCTCCAATTTGCTCCCTGCTGACCTGGCATCACTGAATTTGGAAAAGCAGAGCCAGGTTCACCCGGGGGTAGCAGAGAAGAAAACTGTTTTGAAACAAAAAAAAAAAAAAAGAAAGAAAGAAAGGTGATTATACTTCAGGCTTTTAAATTGAGTCACAGAAGTCCCTGCCTAATTATATCATGAAAACAAGCTCCAAGTTCCTAGGAAAGAGAAGGTAGTGGTAGATTTATTCTTGTTTACTCCTTTCAACCAACCACACTTGAAAAGGTTTTCTTAAAATAATGAAATTAGACTCATCTGATTAGATGAAATATTTCAATTTGGAAACCAAATGACATTTCATTTTCAAGGATTCATGGTAAGGGAAAACAGATGGGAAAAATAATCTTGACCCACAGAAAATCACAAACCTTGGGTTATATCCTATCACTAACCTTCTTGACCCCAGATGTGAACAAGAGGCCAGCCAGTCACTGAGGCAATACAGTATTAAAAAACCGTTGTGGGTGGAGCATATTGGGAGGTGCTGAGGGGAGACAAGAAGTAACGGAAAAGCATAGTTTTTACCTTTAAAAAGTGTATGACGGGGCTTCCCTGGTGGCGCAGTGGTTGAGAGTCGGCCTGCCGATGCAGAGGATGCGGGTTCGTGACCCGGTCTGGGAAGACCCCACATGCCGCGGAGCGGCTGGGCCCGTGAGCCATGGCCGCTGAGCCTGCGCGTCCGGAGCCTGTGCTCCGCAGTGGGAGAGGCCACAGCGGTGAGGGGCCCGCGTACCGCAAAAAAAAAAAAAAAAAAAAGAAATGGAATCAAACTAAATATTATGGGGTGATTTTTTCCCACTTCCCAGATATCTTTTTTAATTGAAGTATAGTTGATTTACAATGTTGTGTTAAATTCTGCTGTACAGCAAAGTGACTCCGTTATACATATATATATGTACATTCTTCTTCATATTCTTTTCCATTATGGCTTATCTCAGGATATTGACTATAGTTCCCTGTGCTATACAGTGGGACCTTGTTGTCTGACTTACCAGATATCTTTAAACCTATTCCCTAGCACAGCAGAAGCTATCACCAAAGGGCCCAGACATGACAATATGCTCACAAGCTCCAATGTCAGGTTGGCTTTCAAATTCTGAGCAGGAGGAGGTATGTGAGCATTGAAAGTACCTTCCCTTGGATGAGCTTCTTGACTCAGAATGGCCCTTATCACGTCCCCTGCTGGATGTGTACCAGCCTCGTTCCCTGTCCTGAGCTCCAGCCGCTCTACCTCTCCATCCCGTGGCCTGAGCTCTCTCCGTATTCTCCTCAGAGACCTCTCTGCCCCCACGTGCAGTTGTCTGGGTTTGGCCTCCTCACCCCTCACCGTGGCAGATGCTTCTCTTCTCCTCTCCCTGCTCCAAACAGGGAGATCCCTCTATACCACACACAGCATCTGGTCACTCTGTGCTTCAAATACTCCTGCAGCTTCCATTTTCTACAGGGCAAAGCCAAAGCTGCTCAGCCTCTGTGCAAAGCTCCCCATGGTCAAGGCTCTGCCTCTTTCCTCCTCCACCATCCCCTGTGCTCCAGAATCCCTTCTTCTGGAGCGGATCGTATGCCTTCACCTGCGATACCCTGTCACACCCCCTCTATGCCCCAGATGTGCTTTCTCTCATCCTCCTGAAGAGAATCATTTGTCAAGATGCAGCTCCAATACCATCTACGAAGCCACCTTCTATCTCCTGCAGGCTCCTCCTCTATCCTTTCATGTATTTTGTATCCCCTTCTAGCAGAGCGTTTACCACATTTAATTATAACTATTTGGCGATGAGCAACTGGAATATTTATCGTAGTACCCTCACCATTTCCTGTCCCACAGAGTAGATGGCACACGAATGTTTGTTGAACAAGTAAATGAACATTAAAGAGAAGGACTACAGTCAATAGACCTTAGGGCAGTGGTTTCTAAACTTTACTGCGATAAGGATCATGACGGTGCTTGTTAAAATGCAGATGCTTTTTTTTCTTATTGAAGTATAGTTGATTTACAATGTTGGGTTAATTTCTGCTGTGCAGCAAAGTGATTCAGTTACATATATATATATATATATATACACATACACATTCTTTTTTTAAATATTCTTTTCCTTTATGGTTTATCATAGGATATGAATATAGTTCTCTGTGGTAGGACCTTGCTGTTTATCCATTGCATACATAATATCTTACATCTGCTAACCCCAATCTCCTACTCTATCCCTCCCTCAACCCCCTCCCCCTTGGTAACCACCATGCAGATGCTTTGGAATTACTCTCATAGAGTCCACCTAATTTGTCAGGTGTGAAAATGTAGAGCTCAGGAATCGACATTTTAACAAGCATCTGAGATCACTCCGATGGCCTGTGAGAGGCCCTTGCAGATTATTAATGCAAAGCAAATAATCTGAAAAAAAAAAAAAAAGAAAAAGCAAAGAACCTTTGTTCCTGGAGACGGCAGACACTGGAGAATGTGCTTATGCCCATAAGGGATGCCTTGATGTAGTGGTTGTTGGCGCTCCTGAGAATAAATGGATACTAGCCTAAGCTGAAGAAGACCACGGTGCAGTGAACTCCGTGAAGACTCTCACGAAGCACCAGGCTCTATGCATACAAGGCCTGGACTCTTTCTTTTTCAGACCAATTGTCGTCAACTCCCATCTGTTTGTTTTGTTCCAAGAGTCACTATTTAGCCAGGCCCAAGCTGTTTTCATTAATATATTGCATTTCTGACAAGCCTCTCCCTGGATGTTCTCCAAGCATTTTAGCAGCTTTCAGCCTGTCTTCTCTCATTCCCTGAGGGAGGAACAAGTACAAGTTCACGCCAACGCATTCGAGAGGCATTGCTCAGAGCAGCTCCTGGGGCACCAGATGCAGGAGGGAGGGAAAGAGTGGGATAGCTCCCAGCCCCCTCTCCTCTGTTCCATCTCCTTTCCCCACCCACCCTGCCAAATGCTCCCTGGTGTCTTCAGCAGGTGGCTCCCACCCCTGCCTTCAAGTCTGCTCAGGCAATTTCCCTCCTGAGATAAATGAGCTCCGAAAAGATTCACGGGCTCTAGACGGTGCGGGACTGCCAAGAACCACATGTATCTGGCCAAAGTGAAGGCTCGAAACCACTAAGCAAAGGGCTCTTGCAGAGACAGAGGTGGACACGGGTTAGGCTCCTGTGCAGAGGTGGGACTTTCAGGCAGCCAATGTCCACCGGGGGCAGAGCTCCAGTTCTCCGGGGTCCAGGCGCTCCAGCCTCGGCCACGTGGATCTGCCTAGACTTGCCCTGACTTCTCATTCCTGTGACTTTCCTTCCGGTAAACGCCTCTCAGCTCTACAGACTCTGATTTCCTCAGATCCACTGAGGTTAACCCAGTTGAATTAACCCAGTTTCTGATTTAGGTGCTTCTCTGACCCACATTTGCTAGGTCCTGCCTTCTCAGGCGTGGCCTCCTTGGCCTGCCTGGTCTTCAGCCTCATGACTCCAGCCTTGATGAAGACACACAGAGGATCAGCAGACCGTCTGTGGAAAACACTGAACTCTTCTCTGGTTGTTTATGAGGAACATTTGACTTGTCAGTTTTCCGGAAGGATTTATATAAATGAAGGAAAGAGGAGAGGACTCCACTGGCACCTACCCCTTGGAAGTCTGTTCAGCGGTCTGCCCTCTGGAATTGTATTCCCTGATGCTTTGTGGAGATGGTTTGACCCCGACAGCTTGATTTCTAGTCTCAGGGGCCCTTCTGCATCAGTGTCTTCAGGTTTTGAAAAAGTAAACATACAGTAGAATGAACTCTGTGTGTGTATGTGTGTGTTGCGTCCATTTCTATGAGTTTTAACACCTTTATAGATTCATGCAAATACCACCACTACCAGGATACAGAACAATTCCATCCCCTAGGAAACTCCCTCATGCTGTCCCTTTGAGTATCCAAGTTTTATTTTAAGGCCTTAAATCTCATAAAGATCACTAGGGAAAGGTTAAGCTCCATAGCAAAGTTAAAGAAGGTAACCTGTGTTCAATATTTGAAGGGAATGGTCATTCAGGACTGAGTTACTTCTATAGGATGAGGACAGATTCTCACAATCCCAAGTTCTAAATGGGTTCTTAGGTTGTCTTCCCAAGGAAGTTGGCTCAGCTCTCCCTTCCTACTCAGACAAGCAAGAGCTACTTAGCTCATGGGCCATGTCTCTCTGTGGACAGCCTTTTCAGTGGGAGGGAAATGTCAGCTTCTGGGGCTGTCAGAGATCAAGGGTTCGTAGACTTCTTTTTTTTAACATCTTTATTGGAGTGTAATTGCTTTACAATGGTGTGTTAGTTTCTGCTGTATAACAAAGTGAATCAGCTATACATATACATATATCCCCATACCTCCTTGACTTCTAGTGGAGGATAAATGTATTGGAATCATTTGGGTTTTCATTCTGCCTCTTCCACTCACACTAGCTGTGATATTAACCTCTCTGAGCTTAATATCCTCCTGTTAACAATGAAAATCTTATGTATATTATGGGGTGGTTTGAAGGATGTCACAAGATCCTATACATAGAACATCTGCCACAAAACAGGCGCACAGTGAATGTGATTTTTTGCGTTTCTTTTCCCCATTTAATCCATCCCCCCCAGCCCGCCTCTAAACAGAACCCTCTCCAAACTAGCTCAGTCAGCGTTTATCTTATTTTTAAGCCCATAAGAGAAAAAAGATGGCTTAATCTTTCTCCTAACTCATCCCAGGATTTTTAACTTTCCCTGGCAGGAAATGATTTCTTAGAACTAACTTAAAACAATTAAAACCAACTTAAAACACTTTTTCTTTTTGGAGTAGTTCCACTATAGGGTCCTCAGCAGAAAAAGAGAGTAGCTGGCCGGGGCAACTCAGATGCTGTAGAGAAGAAAAGGCTGGATTACGTTGTGATAATATACAACCCCCAAATCTCAGTAGTGTTTTACAATAGTTTCTCATTCTTCCCCCCTCCAAAAAGAGGGATTGATGTAGCATAGAGGAATGGATGGATGGATAGATAAGTGATAAAGCAATGATAGCAAAATGTTAACTATAAAATCCAGGTGATGGGTTGTGGATTTTGGTTGTACACTTCTTTCAATTTTTCTGCCTATTTCAACATTTTTCACAATAAAAGTTTAGGGAGAAAAGTTTACTTCTCACTTATGCTCTAGGTCCAGTAAAGTTTGGCTAGGGTTCTGCTTCATGTCTTCTCACTCCAGGATGCGGGATGATGGATCATCTTGAAAGCGGACGGTTGCCATGGCAAAGGGAAAGAGAGCTCTGCTGGGTATTGCACAGGCGGTTGGCTGTTTCAGCCTGGAAGCAACACACATCGTTTCAGCTCACAACTCATTGGCCTGAGCTCCTCTCAACTGGCCCTACCCCAGTCATGAGAGTGCAGTCCTGTCATGTGCCTAGGCAGGGGAGGGCTGGAAACATTTTGTGGGTAGCACAAAATGACGACCCTGACATAAATAGACTCCTTCAAAGCACTGCACACCTTAACCCTGTCATCATTAATAATACTAACATGAAAAGGCATATTCACTTCAAGAAACATCAGAGAGAAAACTCAGATGCTTTTTCTTACTCATCTACCTGCCTTCTTTCAGTCTCCTTTAAAGGGAGCAGGACTAACCCATTAAAGGCTAATATATTCCAAACTCCTTGGCTTTTTTTTTTTTTTCCCAGCCAGTCAGCCATCCAGCTAGCTCTTTCCAGAATCTCATCACTTTTTTTACTGAGTCAGCTCATTCTCACTGAGTCAGTCAGAAAACGTGGAAGCCATCCAGAGAACTCCAGAAAGGCAGAAGTTAGATGGAAGCTGGTGACGCTTTTCAGAAACGGGGTCATCAAAGAAAATATCTGAATAAACACGATTTCAAAATTATTCTTGACTCGACATTTTAGAGGAGTCAGGAGAGACTTCATAGCTGACGTGACATTTAAGTTGGCACTTGAAGGCATCTGCTAGGAAGAAAATGGAGCAGGGCATTCCAAGCAGAGGGTACAGGCTGTGCAGTGTCGAGGAGACTGTCCCAGCTCTGAATACCTGAAGGAGAATCAGAAATCCACCGTGGGCAGAGGCTAGAGTGCCTGTCAGGATTACTATTCCAGCACAAGAGTGAGGCCAAAAATATTGTCATATTTTTCATTGGTCAGCAAATGGGGAATAAAATACCATACTTGCTAAAAAAACCCAGAATTAGTCTTATCTAGTGCTCGAACACTAGTTCCTATGACTTCAAGTAGTCAAGGTCCTCTTCAAGTAATTTGCTGTGCAGAGAGCTATAGGTTTCTAACTGAATACAGAGTTTCTAGAAATGGAATGCTTTTATTTATTGACAATAATTTAGAGTCATCTATATAGACTGAATCAATTCACAGTAATTTGGGGGGGGGGAAGGCATTGATCTAGTAGACTGCAAATAAAGGAAGGCAAAACCACCGGTTAAAAAAACAAACACGGCGGGAGTGTGGGCACAGGATGAAGTCGTTTTAAATAAAATGCATCAGAAGGAGGGTGATGAGGAGAGGAGAAGGAAGGTGTTTTGCTTGTGACATTATTTAATCCTAACACACTCTGAAGTGGATAGTATTGTCACCATTTCACAAACGAGAAAACTGAGGGTCAAATAAAGTCATTTCTTGTAAAATCAGCTGTTTAAACTTGAGCCTTATTTTTCAAAATCTGAGACATTTTTCTTCCGTAAAACGGACATATGACATGCGCTGCCTACCTCACAGAGCTGTTGGGAGGATTAAAAGACATAACAACTAGGAACTTCCCTGGTGGCGCAGTGGTTAAGAATCTGCTTGCCAATTCAGGGAACACGGTTCGATCCCGGGTCCAGGAAGATCCCACATGCCGCGGAGCAAGTAAGCCCGTGCGCCACAACTACTGAGCCTGTGCTGTAGAACTCGTGAGCCACAACTACTGAGCCCGTGCACCTAGAGCCCGTGCTCCACAAGAGGAACCGCCACAATGAGAAGCCCGTGCACCGCAATGAAGAGTAGCCCCCCGTCGCTGCAACTAGAAAAAGCCGCTGTGCAGCAACAAAGACCTAACACAGCCAAAAATAAATAAATTTATTTTTAAAAAAGAAGAAATAACAAATAGAACTTTTGACATCACTCTTGACATTTCTCAGATTTTAAGTTCTCTGATTCTGTCCGGATGTTTGCATATTATTAAGAACTGGGTCTTTGTAAAAGAGACTCTATGGGCTTCCCTGGTGGCGCGCAGTGGTTGAGAGTCCGCCTGCCGATGCAGGGGACACGGGTTCGTGCCCCGGTCCGGGAGGATCCCACATGCCGCGGAGCGGCTGGGCCCGTGAGCCATGGCTGCTGAGCCTGCGCGTATGAAGCCTGTTTGTGGAGAAAGTCTTTCCCTAACATACCTTAAAATACATTACTTCAAACTATTTATTTTTAAATAATTAAAAATATTGTCTCTACATACATTCTCCTTCTCCTTCTTCTCCTTCTCTTCCCCCTCCCCCTCCTCTCTTTCCTTCTTTTCCTTCTCTTTCTCCTCCTCCTCTCCTTCCTTCCCCTCCTCCCCCTCATCTTCCTCTTCCTCCTTCTCCTTCATCATCTTCTTCTTCATTTTTTTGTATAAGACCAGAGCACAAGCTTTGACCATCACCCATGCATGCAATATTCTTTTAAACACCTTCAGTTTTCCTCTTTGCATTTTTAATACTTTTGTTTAAAAATGTATTTTGTCCTCTCTGACTTTTTAAACAAAATGTACCAAGTAATAATGTTATGTGCCAGTCACAATTTTATCTACATTAACGTATTTAATCCTCACAACCACTCTTTAAAGTAAATATTTTTATTATCTCCATTTTCCAAATGAAAAACTTTAAACTCAGAACTTCCCTGGTGGTGCAGTGGTTAAGAATCCACCCGACAACGCAGGGGACAAGGGTTCGAGCCCTGGTCTGGGAAGATTCCCACATGCCACGGAGCAACAAAGCCCGTGCGCCACAACTACTGAGCCTGCGCTCTAGAGCCCGCGTGCCACAACTACTGAAGCCCGTGCGCCTAGAGCCCGTGCTCCGCCACAAGAGAAGCCACCGCAATGAGAAGCCCGCGCGCCGCAGCGAAGAGTAGCCCCCTCTCCCCGCAGCTAGAGAAAGCCAGCACGCAGCAACGAAGACCCAACGCAGCCAAAAATAATTAATCAGTTTAAAAAATGTAAGCGCAGAGATATTCAGTGACTTGTCTAAGGTCACACAGTTAATAAGGATTTGAATTGCGGCATCTCGGCTCCAGAATCTGAACTCTTAAACACTGGGTCATGATGAAACATTTGTGAAAATAATGGATAATCTTCCTAAATAAGAGTCATGATGATGCATATCAATTTTTATTTGATATCCACAGAAACTATTGTGGTTTAATTCAGGATTATGTCCCTATCTATTATAATTTTTGACTTATTTTATCTTCTTTCAACATTTTTTCTTGGTCCTCTCTCTGTGAAAAAAATTTATTTTCAGTATATCTGTCTCTACAAATTGCCTTCTTTCCTCTAATTATTCTGCATCCAATTTCCTAAGAGCCAGACACTAGATCACCTTATAAGTTAGAACCGTCTTTAAAATACGAGTCATGAGGCTTTGAGAGAAGACCCAAGCCTTTAGTGGATGGACTTGGTGACATCTGTGACAGAGATCTTTACTTTTTGGCATGTTTTCTGTTCTCCACTGGGATCTGGATGGCTTAGATGGTTGGATAAGTGACTTCTCAATAAGCAAGGTGTCACAAAATAGAAATTCAAGGCATTTCTACTCTCCCACCTGTTCCAAAGTGTTTCAGTCATCATAATAATTAGAAGGATGGCCTAGTTCCTCAAGCTTCTGGGTAGCCACCCGATGCTTAGAAGTAGAGAGACATGGCTACAACTTGTATAAAAATAGCCTTCCAGATGGCTGAGGGGCAAAGTTACAACTCAGCAGCTTGATATAGCTGAGCACTTGAATCTGGAAGTAGGAGGAGAGCTATGCTGAGAAGTAGCCAGAGAGACTGGGCTTGAGTCCAATCATAAGTAGAACAGTAGATGCCAGGAGAGATCACTTAAGGTGGCAGATTAGCTGTTAAGATTTCCTGTTTACTTCATCTCCATCCCCTCCCCACCTCCCTTGATTCAACCTTACCTCTCAGCCTCAAGGGAAACATACACACATGCGCGCGCACACACACATTTAAACAAAATAAGGAGAATAAAGTAGAGGTACAAACCATAAATCTTAATGTGCTTTAGAAGTCTACTAGCCGAACTCATCTTAGCCACAAGAAGAATGATGGTGAGCAGTTGAACTCACCCAGTGTGTCTCTGGGACTTCGATGCTCCAGCTTCTGGGCTGGGGCTCTTCGGTGGGAGGGTGTGTCCAGTGACATGGGCCATGTTTCCCCCAGCCCTGCCTTAAGTCATTCCCAACTCAAAAATGGAAATGGGCAAAAGCCGCAATATTGCTTCCACCCCTCAAGGCAAATACTAAGACTCTGATGGATGAGTCACTAGCTTGAGAGTCCGTGTTTCCCAAATGAAAATATTTACTCATCAAATGTTTCAATAGGCTAAGATATGTAGTTTTCACATTTGCCCACCTTCTAATAACTGCATTTCCACTGGATATTCTGGAATAAAACTTAAGCCTCTGTCTATGGTAAACCCATTGCTTTAAATATCTCAGTGTTTGAAGAGTGTTGGCTTTTAAAATACAGTAATTAGGAGCGGATTAGCGCTTATATTTAGCAACAGTTAATAGACACTATCGTTTTTTGAAAAACAAGCGAATTGAGAAGCATACTCCTCTCTTTTAACACCGCTCGTGATTAGCCCAAATCCAAGGCATTACTGTGCCCTGCTGGCAGCACAGCCTCATTGCAGGTAAGTAACACAGGTGCAGAGGGTTTGGGGCCAGCCTTCCAAATTCATTTCCACAAGAAACTGATTCTTTGCAATAGTCCCATTAACCTTGCATATTCTTACCTGGAAGGTTCACAGGCAACAAAAAAACAAATCCCCAACTAACTTTTTCCAACCCAATAGGATTTGTGCTTCCCAAGTGAACATTACAATGTTGTTACCTTTCAAGAGAATGTTTCTTTGCTTCTTAGGGAATTCATCCTCAATCTACATGGAGTACAGGCTTTGTGCCAGGTACCTTGCAGTGCCTGGGAGCAGGCAAGGAGGTCTCCATCCTGATGCACATGCACTGTTACAGCATCACATCCTAAAGCTGCTCAGCTATATAGCTGGCTGATAGGGGTGTGGTCACCCTGGAAGGAGGAATGGAGAGAGGACAGGAACAAGCATTTTTTGATTGTCCACCAAGAGCCCAAGCCTGTGCTAGCTTTGTTGCAGCCGGTAGAGTATTCCCTGTTTAATGGTCAGAATTGATCTATGAGTTAAGTGTGCTATTTCTACTCCAGGTATATCCCCCTCACCCTGCAACACAGATGGTGGTCTTGTAACAGAGAAGAACAAACCTGACTCCATATTGGATCTATTCCTTTAGCTCTAATCCTTGTGCTCTGTTGCCTGTGCTTGGTCAGGCTGGCTCTGCACCTTTGGTAAAAGAATGTTGCCTATAGTCTGAAATATACAGGATAGCCCATTCTCAAGGCTCTGACCTTTAAAAGTGTAACACTTTCCCAATCATAGAGAGATTAAAAAGTTGCAGAAGAGAAAATAACATTTGTTTTGTTGGAGGTTTACAGGAACATCGTGACCTGACCTACATGGACAGCTGCAAGAACAAAGGATTCCGGCACCAAGAAGTTTGCAACAAACAGCCACACTGCCTCCCCTTTTAATATAAAAGATGCCTGAATTCTAATCTTTGGGACAGTAGTCCACCATCTACCTGGTCTGCTGGCTTTCCGAAAAAAGTCGTTATTCTGTGCCCCTCCACCTCATCTCTTGATTTACTGACCTGTCGTGTGGTGAGCGGTACCTGCCTGGATTCAGTAGCAATCTTAGTAGAGCTGGCCTGGAGCAGAGGTCCACCTGCTAGACAGATATTGCCCAAATTAAGAAGGCAAGTCAGGGATGATTTTCAATGCCTTTATTAAGAAATATCAAAAGTTGATTATAGTTCCATACACAGTTTTACAAAGTTCAAGTGGAGGGGAATGTAGGGAGGCCATCAGCATGCCTGTTTGGACACCACAGTCACTTGCCAAAGAGTTAACCCTGTCACTTTGGTCACCTTGTTTAACAGTGGTCCACACAAGGCTCGTTCCCACTTCCACTAGGCCACGGCACAATACCTTACATTATTTGAGTTGTAATACGTTATAAACACTTCTTAAATATTTGCCCTTTTCTTTCGTCATTATTCTTCCCTGAAATAGCTGAGCTGTTTATAGAAAGCACAACACTTGAGTCCCATTGACTGCTGTTTGCATCACATTTTCACAAAGGCTACTTTGACACAGATGGAAAAACATCCCAAGTTACATGTTACCCTTGCACACTTGGGATGGAACCCAAGCACACTGTTATTTTTTATTTAACATTTAACAAAAAAGAGCGAAGCACTCAACTTGGAAACAAAACAGCACAGTCATTCAGTGGAAAAGTTAAGTGTGGGACACAGCCTGCGGATTCCACGGAGCTCCTCCAAGTGGCCACCAGCATGAGCAAGAGCAACTGGAGGCGGGAACACCAACACAGAATACAGAAAGGGAGTCTCTTGGGCAGGGTACATCATGACCTTTTATGTCAGGGACATTGCATCAGAGGGGAATTACACATTCAGAATAATCAGGGCTAGTAGATAATTGGCACCCAATGGGAGACAGCAACGGAGTGGTGTGCCTTGGTGAAGGCTTGTGCTGGGTTATCTAAAAGTGGATCTTTGAAGAGACTGTCCAACAGCATCAGAAAGCGCCATCTTTAGAGGAAGGACTCCTTGTTCACCCACATGAGACTGCGGGTCTCATTGGGCTTGCATTCGTACTCAATGACGGAGAAGGGGCTTCCCCACTGGCAGTGATCTCGCTTGTGGTAATTGTAAAACTTGACCTGCCACACCGTCTCGAAGGTCCCAATGTCAGTGAACTGAGGGAAGAGAGACATGCCCCATCAAAACCTCATTCTGCCATGAGCAAACATAAGAGTTGATGTTCGTGAAAGAGATATAATGGGGAAGAACAAATCTGACTCCATATTAGATCTGTTTCTTTTACTTCAACCTTTGTATTCTATTGCTTTTGCTTCGAGTTAAGAATGTTGCCTATGGCCTGCAAATACAGGACGGCCCATTCTCAAGGCTCTGACCTTTAAGAGTACAACACTTTCCCATTCATATAAAGATAAAAAGTGCAGAACAGAGAATAACATTCGTCTTGTTGGAGGTTTACAGGAACATCGTGACCTGACCTACATGGACAGCTGCAAGAACAAAGGATTCCAGCACCAAGAAGTTTACACCAACCAACTCCCCCTTCACCCCTGCCCCTCACCTGTTAGTATAAACGAAGCCTGAATTCTGACTGGGGTAAGATGGTTCTCTAGGACATTAGTCGGCCACCTTCTCAGTCTGCTGGTTTTCCAAATAAAGTTCCCCCAATAACTTGTCTCCCGACTTACTGCCTGTCATGCAGCGAGCACAGTGACTTTAGACTTAGTAACAGATGTACTGTGTAATGAGGTGTAATCTGTGTAATCACTCCAGGCTCTTGTGGTCTGAAAGCTTAGGCCCTTACTCTAATGAGCTATCTTCCTTTATTGTGAGAGAGATATTCCTGAAAAGCTGTCTGTAAACCATTTATTTCTCTATAAAATCTTATTCCCATCCCACTCATGGCATTTGTTATCATATTGCCTTTAATACAAATAACTCCCCAAATGTATCTGTTTCCCATATTTAGGTTCTGGAAACTTCTCTTAGAATCTCAGAATTTCAGAGGTTGCCACAGAAGGGAGATTGGGAAGAGAAGAGAGGGAATGGTGTTTAATGATTGTCTTTGGTTTCTTTTACGAAAAATATCTGTACAAAATAACACGTGCACAACGACACGAAACAAAAGCTACAACTGCCCTCCATCGCTAATTTCAATTCCAGGGAAAACTATGTTATCGGAAGCATCTGTTTGTTAAAGACCCTACTTTAACTTTCAAATACTATTGAGTGTTTATAAGCCATGCCCATGTCTCAGGTTCTGATTTTACATTACCCAAAACCCTATGTGAGTACCTACTGTGTGCCTCGTACATAGAAAAATTTGTATAAGGCATGATCCTTTGCTCTCAAGAGGTTTGCATTCTACTTCCAGAAGGTAGGCCCTGCAAACACTGCACGGAATTCTACGGAGTCCTGAGCACACAATTCTCATGTAGCTGAGAAGAGGGCACAGAATACCCTAGAGGCCATTGGGCAGGGGCTCAAGTGGCCTGTAGGGTAGCCTGGCCCTGCCACTGCCTCCTGCAGCTATTTAGGGGATGTGGCAGTAAACAGCATGATGCCTGTCGTTATTTTCTCCTCTGACCCACCCCCCATCATGGGAAGAGGCCAGGCCTGACTTAGCAGGGTTCTTAGACTTGTCAGGAGCCAGAAGACATCGTGGGGGAGGGCTGTGAGCAATAGGAGCCTTATGCTTGCGGCTGCTACAGGAGGAGGGCGATCAGGCGCTCCCCAGAGAGCCTTCCAAGATGCTCTCAAAATCATAGCCTGCCCCATTGCCTCATCCTGCTAATCGGACCCTAAAACAAGGTATGGCTTGCCTTTGAGAAATCTGCTTGACCTGAAACAGTAGGTGATGTACCTAGAGTCCACAAATCTTCTCCCAGGTAAGAAAATGAAGGATCTCTTTTTAGAGAGTCGTAGCTTAAAGACCTGTGCACATATATGCAGCTTTATTCACAAAAGCCCCAGCCTGGGATCAACCCAAATGTTTCATCATTCACCTGCTGATAGACACATTTTGGTACATCAGTAAAATGGCTTTCTTCTCAATAAGAGAACATACTGATTCAGGCAGCAACAGTGATGGATCTCAAAGACATGCTGAGCAAAAGAATCTAGACCCCAAAGAATACATGTACTATATGATTCCATTTATATCCATATATTTTATAGCTCCATATAATTTATAGTGATAGAATATAATCTATGCTGACAGGAAACATCTGTGGTTACCCAAGTTACCTGGGGTAGGAGGAGGGAATTGATGATAGATGAAAATGTGCAAGAGGGAACTTTCTGGGGTAATGGAAACATTCTACATCTTGATTGGGGTGGTGGTTACAAGAGTATATGTATGTGTTTGTTAAAACTCATTGATCAGTATACTTAAAATGGGTACATTTGTTATATGTAAACTATACAACAAAGTTGATTAAAAATTAGAACTATGGATTTTTAGTGAGCACCAAGGAAACAGGTATTCTGAACACTGCCAGTGGGAACTGAATTACATAGCCTTCCGGAAGGGTAATTTGTATCAAGTAAAGGTGTGAACATACTTGGGTCCAGTAATTTCACTTATAATTTATCTTAAGAATACCACAGGGTTTCGAGTAGTGAAAAATTGAACACTAACTTTCCATCCTTAATTAATTATGGCATATGTGTATAGTGGAATACTATGTAACAATTCTAAATGTAAATATTTACTAAAATTTTTCTAGTATATCCTATATTGTCACCTGAACTAAGCAGAGTACCAACAAGACTGTCTAGTGTTAATTCCATTAAAATTACACATGTGAATGCTGATGGAATAAGTTTTATTTTCTTCTATGTATTTATTTGTACTTTAAAAATTTAATGATTGAATTTTACTTTTATAATCAGAAAACATGTTAAGGCAAATTGTAAGTATTTACAAGTATGACCAAATAGCTAATATCCTTAATATAAAATATTATATGAATTAACTAGTAAGAACTACTAAGAACATTTGGATAAAACTGGACAGTTCATTAAAAACTTGGCTAACATCTGAAAAATATTCAAATGTAATATTATTAGTAATTAAAGAAATACATACTTTACAGAGATATTATTCACCTATCAACTTAGCAAACATTTCCAAATACTGGAAGCAATTTAAGCATCCAACTTTAGGAAATTATTATGAAAATGGTGGAATATCTGTACTATGGATTTATATAATCACTAAACAGGAATTTAGTTTTAATGATGAAAGAAAATGATTACAATTTTAACCGAAAAACGATTAAAACACTTTATATACATTATGAGTTCAAATACACAAAATAAGATGTACAGAGAAAAGAAAATGAAAAAATATTAACAATAGCTCTCTAAGAAATTGTTTTTATATCTTTTCTACTTAGGTTTTCTGCAATAAATAGTTACTTTTATAATCAGAAAGAATAGTTTAAGTGGTGAAATGGATCTATCACCCCTGAAAAATTAACATATATATCCCTTGAACCCAAGGATTTAATAAATTCTATTAAGGATACATATATGCTAATGAAAATATTACAACTTTGTTTACAATAGGGTAATGGTGGTAATAACAAACCGATATCTCATTTTACAAATCACCAAGATGACTTATGATTATTTTTGACCAGCACAGGACACTGTACATATTAAGTGCAACTGAATTAAATTAAGTTATAAAAATATTTTACAAACACCAGCTAAACTTTTGAGGGAGCAGTTTGATATCAGGCTAGGTAAGTGGGAAAGACAATACCTTTTCTGAAACAGATATAAATAAAAGTTGGTCACAAAAACAAACAAAGATGATCACGACCACAGGCAAAAAAAAAAAAACAAAAAAACAAAAAGGCTTAAGGCACTACACTTATACCTGAATGACCTTAAAATTAATAAAGTCTCAATCTAAGAGTTCTCAGTAACACAGGAGACCAAAATAGAAGTCTGCTGACAGCAAGTCACAGCTAAAGATATGGGATGCTTAGGTGCTTCTACTTTGTTTCTCTGTTATTAATGTTGGACCCAAGGTCTTATTAAAGTAAACTTAACTGCTAAATAGGCATATGTCTTCCTCTCTCCCACACCTTAGTTGTTTTAACTTCCCATTAACTTTCTTCCTATTCTTCCTTCTAGAGTTCTATTTCCTGGGCATCTCTCTACCTAACTCAGGATTTCTTCTCTTCTGGCTAAGAACAGATGTGCTATCCAAAGCTGACATTACTCTTGAAGAACAGAGGAAGCAACTACAAGCTCTCCATTCCCTCCCAACCCATCTGTGCCTTCCAAGGAAAATTTATCCGGGCAGGCTCCCAGGTTATGCAATTATACATGGTATAATTCTGTGCATTTAATAGCTCTTTTTTTTAATACAATTACTTTCACATATGTCATTGCACATTGGTGTTGTGACTGGTTTTAACATCTCCATTTTAAGGATGAAAGAACTAATATTCAGAGAGGTTAAGTGAGTTGGCCTAGGTCTACACTGTGCAGCCAGCTAATGCTAGAGGCAGGTCAAGAAGCTAGGTTTCCTAATTCCTATCTAGAAACTATAATCAATGTACCAAATTATTTATATAAGCAAATGAGCTAAAAGGTACTGAACGGTTTTTCTTTTTTCTCCCTGAGAAGAACATCTATGAACTGCCGTGTGTAGAGTGCTTTAGGACACTACTATGGACTGAATGTTTGTAGCTCCCCAAAATTCATATGTTGAAGCCTAAATCCCCAACGTGATGGTATCTGGAAGTGGGGCCTTCCAGAAGTAATTAGGGTGTGAAGATGGAGCCCTCATGAATCGGATTAGTGTTCCCTATAAAAATAGACACGAGAGGGATGATCTCTCTCTTTCTCTGCTTTCCTTCATGTGAGAACACAGCAAGAAAGCAGCTGTCTGTGAATCAGAAAGATTGTTCTCACCAGATACCAGGTCTGCTGGCGCCTTGATCTTGGACTTCCAGCCTCCAGAACTGTGAAAAATAAATATTTGCTGTTTAAGCCACCCAGTCTATTCTGACACTGACACTCTACTACGTACCTGGACATTTTATTTGCCTTAGTGTTCTTATAAGTTGCAAGGCTTGGTATACTTTTATTTCACAACCAATGTGAAAGAGAACCCATCAGCTTCCAAAGAGAGGAGACTCATTTGTTGTGCTCAGTAACAAATGAAGAATCTGAAGAACTTGTTTTAAACAATTTCCATGGTGGTCTTACAACCAGATGCCCTAGAATCCCCAGAGTACTTCTCTCTACTCACCATTCCACCCAAATCCACTGGAGACATGTGAAATTCACCAAGAATAGAGTCACTTAGAAATCCACTGACTTGGGAGCACAGAATGAGATTATATTGATAGAGACATGATGTTATTTCCTTAGTAAATAAAATCAGTATAAATAAGCATCTTGGGGCTTCCCTAGTGGCGCAGTGGCAAATCGAGGCAACACAGCTTAACCATCCATGTTACAAATAAGTTTTTCACCAACCATCGTTTGCCTTTTAATTTAAATTGCCTTTTAAGGAAAATTTAACTTTGTTTACAATGTTTAACAGGAATTTTACATTTATGTAATCAAAGCTTTCCATTTTCACCTTTGGATTTCTTCCATTTCTTTAAGGTTTTAGATTAATTCTGTTCATTTTGATTTTTTACAAAGTTGACTTTTTACAGATAACCCTGGGATCCATCTGAAATATCTTTTTGAAGTATGGCATCCAGAAAGAACAGCAGTGATGTTTCCCCCAAATAGCCAGTTACCCTAGCATCATTTAGCCAATGATTTATAAAAATCTGACAAACTACTCTGAGGTAACCTTAGACTCATAAGAAGTTGCTTTGGTGCACCTTTAATTCAGCTTCCCTTGCTGGACTCACCTACTTGATTAACTGCATTTACTTGGGGATCTCAAGACTTCCTTATTACCTGTGAAAGTGGTTGTGTCTGTAATTTACAATACTTAAGCTTGACAAAAGTCATAAAATAGTGTTAAAACATATGTAAGGCTTTCATCACTAGAATGAAATTTTCAATTAACATTATAGCCGCTGACTTGATCAGGAAACCTTCTCTAATTTCAATTAATAATAATTCTAGGACTTCCCTGGTGGTGCCGTGGTTAAGAATCCGCCTGCCAATGCAGGGGACACGGGTTCGAGCCCTGGTCCAGGAAGATCACACATGTTGCAGAGCAACTAAGCCCGTGCGCCACAACTACTGAGCCTGCGCTCTAGAGCCTGCGAGCCGCAACTACTGAGCCCGCACACCACAACTATTGAAGCCCGTGCACCTGGAGCCCGTGCTCCACAACAAGAGAAGCCACCGCAATCAGAAGCCCGTGCACCACAACAAAGACCCAAGGCAGCCAAAAAATAAATGAATAAAAAGTTTTAAAAATAATACTAATTTCAATTGGAATAGAATCACGTATTACAGATAAAATACAAATGCATGGCCAATGCTCACACCAAAAGCTGTGCGATCACTGTTGGAACAATCATTCACCTGCTTCTTCTAGAGTGGAAATTATATTTAAGAGCCTAGGCTTTGCTGCTGGGACTCATAAAATGCTAAATACCAGCTTAAATCTTTTGGAAAATGATGTACAGTATAAACATATAAATCAAGTTTGAATAAGAGGAAAGTTAAATCTCATAAAATCCAAAACTATGGGAAAACCAAAATAGACTTTCAACTCTATGGGAAAAATAACCGTCTTCATTTTAAAAGAAGAAATCATAACAGAAAATGAAAATTTTTAATGTAATTATATTTCTACACAATGGAAAATAAAAATAAAGCGATAGTGAGAGAAATATGACAGATACGACAGATTGTTTATCTTTATTAGGAGTCTGAGTTTTTTAAAAAATAATTTCCAACAGAAGTATTGATGAAACATGAAAGAATAATATACACAAGAAGAAACAAAATTAAATTAACAAGTAGAAATGTTCATTCTTGTGATAGTGAAAAGTAAAATAGAAAATCTATTTTTTTAAAGTAATTCTCAATGATGTCATAATTTTAACAAAGCCAGTAGACTTTATTGCTAGTAACATTGTAAAATAGTTGTACATCTTAAAAAAAAAAAAAAACACCAAAAAGGCCATATGTGGGAACAGCCATAAAGATTCAGTTCTTTTGACCAAGTATTTTTACTCAGATTGAGGTAACTATATGCACAAAACTTTACATTATAGCACTTTTTATGATGGGGCAATCAATATATCTAATATCTGGGTAAGAGTGTAATCATTATGATATATTGTGATAGAGTCTTATGTTACCCTTAAAATTATAAAAATGAATACGTAGAAAGTTGTACCAAATATGTATTAAAAGCTATTGCAACTACAGAATGTATATATGTGGAAGGTAATCTGAAAATGAGCCATATCAAAATGTAGGGATTACTGGTGCTTTAAAAGTTTATGCACATTTCTGAACCTTGTCATGATATTTTACAATTTTTTAAGAAAATCATGCAAAGCCCTTGAAATGCTGGGATGCGTCCCCACACTTCTCTGTGAGTCTGTGCCCAACCAGAAAGGAATCCTACATAAATTTGTGGGATTTCAGTCCTATTTGGTGTGATCCTAAATGACAGTATTTGAGAATCTGACTTTCTTCAGCAAACAATTAGTACCACACCCCTAAAGATAAGTTTGTAATTTTCACACCATGTTAGGGCTGACTGTGGTCTTAGTGATCAGATAGCGGAATCCACCTATTTGCATTGAGGAAACAGGCCCATTGAATGAAGGTTTGCCTGGAATCACAGTTAATTACAGAAGTAGATGGCATCCCAATACCTTTATAACTTCCAGTTCTAATTCTGACATTCTAGACGTTTCCTCAGGCACCCATAGCACTGATGTTTCCCTTGGTGAAGAATGCAAATTTAATAATCCAGGAACTTCCTGCTTAATTGATTGCATTTACTTGGATATTTCAATGTTTTGGTGTTGTCTGTGAGAGTGGGGTATGTCCATACTTTTTAAAACTTAAGTTTGAAATATTGGTAACTTAAAAACATTGTAGGATAATGATGAAGGCTAGCTGAAAGCTTCACCACTAGAATGAACATTTGAATTTAACATAAGAGCTGCTGACATGATCAGGAAACCTCTAATTTCAATTGTTTTCCTTAGAATCAGCCTATTACAAATAAGATACAAATGCATGGCCAATGCTCAAACCAAATGATGTGCGATCATTGTTGGAACAATCAACTATCAATCACCTGCTTCTTCTAGAGTGGAAATTATATGGAAGAATCTAGGTTTTACTGTTGGGACTCAGGATTCATTAGTTACAGCATAGAGATCCTTGTCAGTACAACATCCTCCAAAGCATCTAAAGGCTCTGCAACCTTTTAGCCGTGCCTGGACAGGCAATCCAGACTTACGGTGAGTAAGAAAATCTTTCGTTTCATGACTCGGTCTAAATCATTCTCACATTAAAAAAATACCTTTGTTTCATTCTCATTCAAAATTATGTAGAAGTTCTCACTTTACAGATCCAATTCAGAAGTGTTTAATTGAGTTCTTTCTAAAATAAGTTAATCTTCCTCCCTAGGGTTCTGTTTACACCTATAGCAAAAGAAGTATGACTCCACCCTTCTAAAACCAGAGCAAGTTATACCTCTGGTCCCCTCAGCCCATACTGGTTCCAGGGAGAAGGTGGGGAGGTCTGCTCTCCTGCTCTGTGACCACAGATGGGGTACAGTCTCATCTATGGTGACCACTCCTGCACTTGACCCAGTGCTCAGTACCAGCTCAGTGAAAGAATGAACAACTTAAAGTTAGCTCACTGGCCCTTGGGCTCTCATTAAAATTCTGACAGATGGCCAACAGGCACATGAAAAGATGCTCAACATCACTAACTATTAGAGAAACGCAAATCAAAACTATAATGAGGACCACTTCATACCAGTCAGAATAGCCATCATTAAAAAGTCTACAAATAACAAATGCTGGAGAGGGTGTGGAGAAAAGGGAACCTCTGTACGGTTGGTGAGAATGTAAATTGGTGCAGCCACTATGGAAAATGGTATGGAGGTTCCTCAAAAAACTGAAAATAAAACTACCACATGATCCAGCAATCCCACTCCTGGGCATATACCCAGACAAAACTATAATTTGAAAATTATAAATGCATCCCTATGTTCATAGCAGCACTATTTACAATAGCCAAGACATGGAAATAACCTAAATGTCCATTGACAGTGAATGGATAAAGAAGATGTGAGATATATATATATATATATATATATACACACATACATACACACACACACACAATGGAATATTAGCCATCAAAAAGAATGAAATAATGCCATTTGCAGCAACATGGATGGACCTAGAGGTTATCATACTAAGTGAAATAAGTCAGAAAGAGAAAGACAAATACCATACGATGTCACTTATACGTGGAGTCTAAAATACTATACAAATCAACACATCTATGAAACTGCAGACTCACAGGTATAGAGAACAGACTTGTTGTTGCCAAGCGGGAGGGAGAGTAGGGGAGGAAAGGAATAGGGGTTTGGGATTAGCAGAGGCAAACTATTATATATAGGATGGAAAAACAACAAGGTCATACTGTATAGCATGGGGAACTATATTCAATATTTTGTGACAAACCATAATGGAAAAGAATATGAAAAAGAATATATATATCTATATATATGTATAACTGAGTCACTTAGCTGTACAGAAGAAATCAACACAACATTGTAAATCAACTATACTTCAACAAAATTTTAAAAAATAAACAAAAATAAAATTCTAATAACTTTATTTTTTTATTAATTAATTTATCTTTGCTGTGTTGGGTCTTCATTTCTGTGCGAGGGCTTTCTCTAGTTGTGGCAAGCGGGGGCCACTCTTCATCGCGGTGCGCGGGCCTCTCACTATTGCAGCCTTTCTTGTTGCGGAGCACAGGCTCCAGACGCGCAGGCTCAGTAGTTGTGGCTCACAGGCCTAGTTGCTCCGCGGCATGTGGGATCCTCCCAGACCGGGGCTCGAACCCGTGTCCCCTGCATTAGCAGGCAGATTCTCAACCACTGCGCCACCAGGGAAGCCCTCTAATAACTTTAGTATTTGCAGTTCTGCTTCGAGTTAATGTTTCCTTTCAACTCTAATTACATATGCTATTCTCGATACACTATGGTAGAAGGACACTTATTTGATTTAAAAGAGATTTATTTTGATCCACCAGCCCTTTGTTGGATGTGTGATCTTCAAATATTTTCCTAGAAGTCTAAAAATACCTTTTAAAATGTGTTTCTGTAGAAATTGATGATTTCCTCAGAAAAACAACTAAAATTGACTCAGTAAAATCTTCAAAGCCCCCCAAAGGCAAACATTATGGACTAAGTTGAAAGTTAGGGATATTCCTTCCAAATACCATTATTTTGGATCCTGACTTTTATGGGGAAATTCTGTCAGACTTTCAAGTAACAGCTAAATTCTATGCTATGTAAATTGTTTCAGAGCACAAACTATGAAAATGTGCCCAATTCATTTTATTAAGTTATTAACCCTAACACCACATCTTAAATGGTGAAGAACCTTCTAATTGTCCTTTGCCTATCTCCTACATATTGCTACTAGACCGATTTTAACAACATGCAAATCTTGTCACATTATCAGGAACTGGAAGCCCTACATTGAAATGTTTTTAAAAATGGCGAGTTGGTGGGTGAAACTTACGTAGAGAATTAGAAAATCTGACAAAATATAAACAAAAACTATTTGAAGGCTTTAAAAAGCAACTAAAAGCAGGACAGAAACCAGAGTTACCCGTGAAAGATCTCAACTATAACAGTTAAGAATTGTCCGTGCGGCTTTTTTGCTTGAGGGTACTCCCCAATCCCCCGGCAGTTCTGGCCCAAGTAAATGGCAGCTTTATCTGCGAGAAGTGGCAGAAGACAGTGTTCAGGGATGGCAGAGCAGCTGGAAATTTAGGGAGAAAATCCTGGAAACAAGAGAGCTACGGAAGAGGTGAGACCCAAAATCTGACTATAACTCTGCCATATTTCTTCCCTAACTGCTTGTATGGGCTGGTGGGAGGGGGCTTTTTCTGCTTGAAAAAGCGGACAAACCAGTAGAGTCTTTTTTCTTTCTTTTCCAAACAACAGAAGTTTATTGTCTCACAGTTTGAGAGGTTAGATGTCCCAGATCAAGGTGTCAGCAGGGTTGGTTTCGTCTAAGAGAAGACTTTATTCTTGAAAGAGAAAATTATGCTGAATAAGATTTGTAAGTTCACTTTTTTGTTTGTTTGTTTTGTGTTTTTAATTGAATGCATTCCCAAACCTGAGAAGTTGGAGTCTTACTGGTTTGAAAGTATCAAAGCAAAGGGCTCAGGACTGGCAGAGCAGCTGGAAATTTAGAGAAACCTCAGGGTGGATGGATCCCAAAATCTTAGTATAAACTGTCCAATTCCTTGGCTGACTGCTAAACTCCACTGGAACAAGGGAACCAGGCTAGAAAAGCAGCAACTGGAAGTTGAAAAAAATTAAGCAGAGATATCAGCTGCTACCCTGCTGAGAAGACAGAATTTGTAGTTTGAGTCCAGCAATGTTACTGCATGCTAGAATTTAAAAAGAGACTAATCCTCAGAAGAATAAAAGAAACTAGAATCAATAATATATTATCTACAATGTTTAGTTTCTAATCAAATATTATCAAACATGTAACAAAACAGGAAAGCATGACCCACATTCAGGAAAAAAAGTCATTCCTACTCTAAATGGGGCCAGATACTGGATCTACCAAACAAGTATTTCAAACCAGCAATTATAAATATGCTCAAAGAAGTAAAGGGGCACATGGTCTCAATGAGCAAACATAGGGAATCTTGAGCGATGCAAACTATAGAAAATACAAATAAAAAACTCTAGAGCTGAAAAGTACAATGACAGAAAAAATTTCAGAAAATAAACACAAGAGTAGCCTGGGAATGGCAGAAGAAAAAAAATCACTGAGCTTGAGTATACATCAATAGAAATGATCTAATTTGAACAACCAATTTTCTTTTCTTTTAGAAAACTGGACAGGACTGTAAAGATCTGTGGGATAATACAGATGTGTCCAATGTGTAATTGAGGAACTACAAGAAAAGAATAAAGTTGAAAAGAAATTTGAAACAAAATAACAGTTAAAAATACCCAAATTTGGAAGAACACTAACTTACAGATTCAAGAAATTCAGTGAGCCCCAAGAAGAAAAGATTCAAAGAAATGCACACTTTGGTGCATATAGTCCAACTATGGAAAACCGAACTGTACAATATACAAAGAGATCATTTTACTCTGTGTGTATATGTGTGTGTGTGTGTATAGCCTCAATTAAAATACCTTAATGCAAACAAAAGAAGGAAATAAATAATTAAGATAGGATCAGGGGACTTCCCTGATGGTCCAGTGGTTAAGACTCCAGGCTCCCAATGCAGGGGAGCTGGGTTCGATCCCTGGTCGGGGAACTAAGATCCCACATACCACAACTAAGCCCATGGGCTGCAACAAAGACACAGCACAGCCATAAATAAACAAACAAACATACAAATAAAAACTAACTTTAAAAAAAAGATAGGATCAGAAATCAATGAAACAGAAAAATGGGCCAGTGGAGCATATGAAAACAAAGCTGGGTTTTTTAAAAAGCCAATAAAATTGATAAATCTCTAGCTAGACTGGTTGGTGGGGGGGGGGCATGGCAAATTATTAATATCAAGAATGAAAGAGTGGACATCATTAGAGATCCTAAGACATCAAAGAATGGTGGAGGATTATTACCAACAACTTTGTGCCAACAATTTGACAATTTAATTGAAATAAATCAATGATATCAAACACCAATTACAAAAATTAACTCAAGGGACTTCCCTGGTGGTGCAGTGGTTAAGAATCTGCCTGCCGATGCAGGGGACACGGGTTCGAGCCCTGGTCCAGGAAGATCCCATATGGCACAGAGCAACTAAGCCCGTGTGCCACAACTACTGAGCCTGCACTCTAGAGCCCACGAGCCACAACTACTGAGCCTGCGTGCCACAACTACTGAAGCCCTCACGCCTAGAGTCCGTGCTCCGCAACAAGAGAAGCCACCGCTATGAGAAGCCGGTGCACCGCAACGAAGAGTAGCCCCCGCTCGCTGCAACTGAGAAAGCCTGCGTGCAGCAACGAAGACCCAATGCAGCCAAAAATAAATAAATTTATAAAAAAAAATTAACTCAGGGCTTCCCTGGTGGCGCAGTGGTTGAGAGTCCGCCTGCCGATGCAGGGAACACGGGTTCGTGCCCCGGTCCGGGAAGATCCCGCATGCCGCGGAACGGCTGGGTCCGTGAGCCATGGCCGCTGAGCCTGCGCGTACGGAGCCTGTGCTCCGCAACGGGAGAGGCCACAACAGTGAGAGGCCCCAACAGTGAGAGGCCCGCGTACCGTAAAGAAAAAAAAAAACAATTAACTCAAGAAATAAAACCTGAACAGCCCAATATCAATTAAGGAAATTGAATCTGTAACTAAAAACCTTTAGACAAAGTGAAATGCATGCTTTTATTGGTGAATTCTATCCAACATTAAATAAGAATAATATTAATTCTATACAAACTCTTCCAGAAAACAGTAGAGTGAACAACTTTCCAAATAATTTTATGCAGCTAGTATTATTACTCTGATACCAAAAACCAGACAATGACAAGAAAAGAAAACCATAGACCAATATTCCTCAGGAACACAGATATAAAATCCTCAATAAAATGTTAATGAGGGACTTCCCTGGTGGTCCAGTGGTTAAGAATCTGCCTTCCATTGCAGGGGACGCGGGTTTGATCTCTGGTCGGGGAACTAAGATCCCACATGCCATGGGGCAACTAAGTCCGTGTGCCACAACTACAGAGCCCGGCCACAACGAAGAGCCCACGTGCCACAACTAAGACCCGATAAAGCCAAAAAAAATAAATAAATATTTTTTAAAAAATGAAAAAAAAAATGTATCATACATAGAAAAGCTTAGGGATTCTACAAAAAAAAATCCCGAACAACTATTAGGACTAATAAGTGAAATCAGCAAGGCCTCAGGATTCTAGATGAGTATAGAAAAAAATCAATTTTATTTCTACATACTAGTAATAACCACCATTTATAGTAGCATTTAAATATGAAATACTTAATGGTAAATTTAACAAAGTACGTATAAAATCTGTACAGGGAACACTGTAATACATTATAGAGATGAATGAAAGAAAACCTAAATAGGCAGATATATTCATGTATCAGAAGGTTCAACAGTAAAGTGTCAAATCTTTCCAAACTGGCATTTAGATTTAATGCAAACCCAATTAATACCCCATTTTTTGGAGAAATTGACAAGCTCATTCTAAAATCTATATAACAATGCAAAGGGCCTAGAATAGTCAAAATAACTGAGTAAACAAAGAGGGAAGATTTAGGCTATCTGATTTAAAGACTACATTATAGACCATGAAACAAAACTGTTTGGGCTCTTCTAGGTCTTTTGCATTTCCAAATTTAAAAGATTGATATATAATTAAGTATGTAAAGTAACTGGAATTCTCATACATTGCTGGTTGAAATATGAAATGGTACAGCAGTCTGGATATTTCTTATATGGTTAAACATGTACTTACCATGTGACTCATCGAATCTCCTCTTAGGTATTTACTCAACAGAAATGAAAACATCCTCACTCTAAAACTCATACTCAAATATTCATAGCAACTTTATTCATAACCTCAAAAGCTGAAAACACCCCAGCTGTTCATTTATTGGTGAAGGGACAAATCAACTGTAGTATATCCTTCCCATGGAATACTACTCAGTGATAAAAGGAACCAACTATTTATGTGACAACATTATGCTACAATGACGTTATACAAGAACATTATGCTAAGTGAAAGAAGTCAGACACAATGCTACGATTCTATTTACATGAAATTCTAGAACTGTTAAAACTAAGTTATTGAGACAAAAAGGTCAGAGAGGGCTAAGCCTGGGGCCATCGATTACAGATGGGCCTGGAGGAATTTTTTGGGATGACAGAAATGTTCTATATTTTTGTTGGGGTGGTGATTATACAGTAGTTAAAATCTATGTAACTGAATACTTTAAATTGGTGTATTAATGTATTTACATACAATTTGTATGTAAATTGCTTATCGAAGTTGACTTACAAACCTTCAATGAATTCCCACAGGCATTAAGATAAATTCAATAAGGAAAGAAGGTCCTGTAACATCTAAACCCTACTTTCCTCTCCAGCTTAATCTTTATTTTTTTTAATTTTTAAAATTTTTATTGGAGTATAGTTGATTTACACTGTTGTGTTAACTCCTTCTTAATCTTGAGTCAGTCTCTGCCTCACTGTCTGCTCCAGCTCTACAGGGCTTCTACTCATTCACTGAAACACATTCTGCTCTCCCCCAACTGTTGATCCTTGTACCTCCTTTTTCCTCAAATGCTCCCTCTTCCCTCAACTCTTACATATCTTTAGTTCTTTCTCAAGAAACCCATCCCCTAAATCTTGAGCTAGACTAAGACCCCTGGTATATATCCCAAGGGTACCACTACTGTTTCAGTACATTTTGTCTAATAACAATTAACTACTTTATTATCGATAATCATGTATAAAGTATGTTTTCCTCCTCTAGATAAGAAGCCCCATGAAGCCAGGGATATCTATTTTGTTCACCACTCTTCTCCCAGTGCCTGACATATATAGGAAATCCTTATATATTTGCTGATAAATCAACCAAACAAACAAAAATTTTAAAACCCTAAATGAAATATTAGCATATTGAATGTGGTAATATATTACAAATAATAAATGACATTAAGTAGGGTTTATTTTAAGAAATAAATGGAAGTTTAGTATTTCAAAGTATATTTTATATTTATTCCATTAATATGTCAAGGAAGAAAAACTATCTCCATAGATGGGAAAAGGAATTAGAAGAAATTCCACACACCTCCCAATTAAAAAAAAATACCTCTTAGTGAACTAGAAACAGGATGCTTTAACATAATAAATATTTGAAACTAACATTGTATCTAACAGTGAAACCCTGGAGACAAGGATTACCACTATTAGTAGGCAACATTATTCTAGAAACATTAGCCAATGCAGGAAGGCCAGAAAAAAAAATCAAAAAATGACACAATTATATGTAGATTATGATTGTCTACCTGAAAAACCCAAGATCGTCGAATGAAGAATGTTAGTAAGCAAGTTCAGTAAGATGACCAATTACAAAATACACAAACACATACTGTAAAAGCAATGTATTTAAAACAATGCAGCTTTGGCATAAGTGTAGACAGATCAATGGAACAGATTACAAAAATGTAGGGAGAGACTTAAATTTTTGCCACATAAGAAATTACTATGAAACTGATCCCTGGAGAAGCATGGATCATTTAATTAATTGTACTTGGACATTATGAACAAATATATTCGAACATGAAACCATGAATTGAAATAATGTTTCATATTTTCTTTTCCATGGTTTCCACTTGCCTTGGCACCACACTCCACAATCCCAGGCAGGCCTTACCGGCATGGTGATCTGGATGGGCTGCCGTTCTCCACTCTTGGTTGGGGCCACACCTTCTGTTTCATATGTTCCTGTATATACGATTCTGTCCCCATCAGGCTCTTTAGACTTCAGTTCCAGCGGGACAAGCACACCACCAATGGAAATGTTCCTGCAATGGACTTGAGTTGACCACATATGGTAGGAATTAGCTTAGGTGCCCTGTCCTGGTCTGGACCACAACTCCAGGCAAAAACCCCATAGGGTGTGGCTAACAGAGACACTGTGGTGTGGCTGAAAGTTCTGAGAGTTTAGGGGGCTTGACCTCCCCAGCTAACCAGTCATGTGACCCTAGGTCAACTACTTAATATCTCTGGACTGACATCAGTATTCTCATCCAAAGTACTTGCACAAGGCTGAGTTATACTCTGTCAATGGTCTTCCTCTTTAGTTTCTCACCTGTGGAGCTATTAAAAACCTACCTATACCCACCCCATCTCAAACCCCAGAGAATAGGATTCAGTTGGTCTGGGGTGTGGTTTGGGCACTAGAAAATTTATTTTAAGGTTGCATAGGTGATTCTAATGCACAGGTAGGCTTGAGAATCACTGAACTAGTTCTCTAATGGTTTTTTCTTCTGTTCCAACAATCAGGGGTCCCATAATTTGGGGTACTCTTCCTCAAGCCAGCCACACACCAAAAATTCTCACTGGCATCATTTCTTCATGTTAGGGTAATGGTTCTCAAAGTGTCATCCCTGGACCAGCAGTATCAGTATCACCTGCCAACCATCAGAAAGCAAATTCTTAAGCTCCACTCTAGATATAATAAACTAGAGTTTACTACATCTAGGATGGGGCTCAGCCATATGTGTTTTAACGAGCCCTCCAGGTGATTCCGACGTAGACTCAAGTTTGAGAACCACTGGGTTAGGGCACTGAAAAACTTTGATAAAATTAAAGTGTAACCAAAAAAAATAGTTTTATCATTAACACAAATTTGTTTTTACATTAACTTGAAAAATAGAGAACTATCTTGAAGGAAATAGAACAGATAACTTGGTAGAAGGGGTTTTGCCAGGAAAGAAGGGAAAGAAAAAGTCTGCATTATAACCAGATGCACAGAACACTGGGGAATGTGAGGATAATGGGTGCTTGGAGCTATCAGTGATGGGGACAAGGAAATGGACCAAGAGCATTAGACACAACTCAGGTTTGGCTCTAAGTCATTCAGTTGGAGCCTGGCATCTAGAAGGCCAATACAAGTTTGTTGAATTAACAACTACTGGAGGACACTTAAGCTATAAAAGGTGCCAGGTGGAGTCAAAGCCCTCTCCACCCCACCTCCCAAGCTCAGCCAAAGGTAGATACAGTATAGGATGGTTTATTTCCTCTTTCCACACTGGACTTTACACCATGCTTACGTGGAAGCTGAGAGGTAAAGGGTTCCAGTCCTGGATACCTCCCCATAAGCTACTGCACCCTCCTACACTGACTTGCCAGCCAGAGCCTACTGGATGCATCAACCTCTGGGAGCAGAGAAGAGATAAACCTGCCACGAATAAATAAGTATAAAAAAACCATCCTTTTGTTGTCAGGATGTTGCTAATCACCAGGCTGAACAGACAATTCGGGAGAAAAAGAAAAACCCCAGGCAAGGAAAACCGGGAAACTAGGCCTAAGCAGAGGAGGCTGCCTTCCGTCTTGCTCTTCCAGTTCCGGGGTCCCAGGCTCATAAGGGTTGATGGAGGAGTGGGGAGCATCCCTCAGGGAGCCCCAATAATCACCCGCCCCCGACTTTACACCTCATTCCTCAGCCTTTCTCCTTCCTTCAGCCTCACAGAACGGGGCAGAGGACCGAGATTGCGGTAAGTGAACCCCGCGGCGAGCTTCTCCCCTCTGCCCCACCCCGGCCGCCTGCGGGTCCGCGCCGATGGCTGCACAGAAGGGATGAAAATTCTACAAGGAAAGAAAAAGCCCCCAACCCCTGGCTTCCTGTCGCTGTTTTAAACATCCCACCCCGCGAGGGGTGGAGGGAAGCGAGAACAGCGGAGACAGTAGTGTAAGGCAGAGGACGGGACCTAGGGTGCAGGGAGCTGACCTTATACCCGCCCCCCACTTCCTCCCCGCCAACCTCCTGGGCCCGCTGGGCGCGGTGCGAGGCAAGAGGTGCCCAGGAGAGGCTCAGGCTGTCCCGGGGGCCTCGGTCCACCCCGCGTACCCCAAGTGGGGCCGGCCAGCCGCTGCGCGCGCCCGCACTCACTCGACCTGCAGCGTGGTGGGCTTAATCTTCACCTCCACCTTGTAGGAGGAGCCCGTGAGCAGTTTGATGGTGCGGTTCTGGCCGAAGCGCTGCCCGTCCACCTTGTAGAAGACCGGGCCGTCGTTAGGCTGGATGCGCAGCGCGATGGAGAGGCGCACAAGGCCCGGCAGGTCCCCCATGGCTGGGCGCGGGACGGCGGGCGCAGCGGCTAGGGGGGGCGGAGGACTGCGCTGGCTGCGACCCGGCGGCTAGAGCGCGGTGGGCGGAGAGGAAGCGAGCGGAGGGAGAGGGAGGTGGTGGAGAGAGGCTGCGGCTAGGAGCCCGAGCCGTCGCGGCCGTCAGCCCCGGCTTCCGAGGAGCAGCTCCCGAGGCTGTGACCCCCCGCCCCCCTTGGCGAGGAAGCGTGCCCCAGGGACAGCTCCGAGGTCCCGAGCTCCACCATCCCCCGCTTCCCGTGCCTCGCCCTCCGCGCACCAAGGGGCTCGCTCCGGCCCGCAGGCCGCGGGCTGCTCAGCGCAGCTGGGTGGGAGAGAGTTAATCCTGTTTACGCACTACAATCCCCTCCAGCTGGGGAAGAGGACATTTTGACTCCTCCTAGAGCGGCGCGGGGCGGGGGGAGGAGAGGATTGGGAGGGAGTGGGTAGGTCCTGGGTTTAAGTGGCACTACACCAAAGGGCGACACCTCGGAATCTGGACACCCCCTCTGTCAGCGAAGGACTGCGGATACCATTGCTTGCAGATCGAGCCCCAACCAGGCAGGAGGAGGCTGAGAGGCGAAAGGGAGACGGGAAGCTGGGCTGGAAACCGTTAGCCAGTGATTTTAATCTCAGGAAACATGTCTTTCCAAAGCTTAGGGGACATGGCTGAGGGAAGGCGCAATTCCATCTAATGTGGACTGCACGCCATGCTGAACTAGGAATGTGTGCAAGAAAAAGAAAATAACCAATATATATTCAAGGGGCTACATCTTCTCATGGGTGTTTATTTCCATTATGCATGTCCTTGTCTCAAGAATGACCGTGTAATGAATCACATATATTTACACAGATCTTGTAGGATGAGCTATTAATCCTGTCACAGGTAACTGGCATGTCTCTAAGGCATACATAGGTGGTGACAGTGGCCAAGGGGAGGGATCGGTCAAAAGATTAATGGCAGGGTACCCGGTGCGACACCCGCAGAGTTTAGGTTTGCATATTAAGCATGAAGTCAGTTGACAGCTCGCGATTTTGGAGACAAGGGGAAACCAAGGGTGTTATGGCTCCACTGGGAATGACTTCGGATAGTGGAGCGTGATCACCTGCTTCAGCACCGCCTGGTGGATAGTACCAGGGCCGGTGAGCACACCTGGGGAATGGAGAAACGGGTTAGTGAGGACGAATGGGTAGGGATGCGTCTATTTGGTGGTTTTTGTTTACTCAAGGTAGTACTACTTTTCTTTAGAAATAGCATCATCTCGAAGGTGTGATTTGTCTCTTGGAAGTGGTTTTCTCATCTGTAAAATAGAGGGAGGGAAGCAGATGCTATCTTTTTTGGTAGGATTGTTGTGAGAATCAAATGAGAGAATGCACATTCCAGTGCCTGACTCTAATATTTGCAATTATTATTAGGTGGAAATGCAAATGGTCGATAAGCATATGTAAGGATGCTCACCATCGCTAGCAGAAGAGCCAGAGGAAAGCAGATTGAATCAGTAATATCAAACTATTTGGCCTATCAGCTTGGCAATATTTTAAGACTTAAAATTCAATGTTGGTAAAGATGTAGGGAAATCCGCCCTCTTAGAAGTAATCCGATGAATTTATTAAATTAAACCATATATATGTGTATATACCTATATCTGTCTATCTATATATCTTGAGTCAGAAATCCTACTTTAAAAAAACCTGCCCTTCAAAAGAAATAAAGGCATCATTACATTGTATATAATTGGATATATGTAATTGTAATATGGGTGTTTATTGCAGCATTGATTGTGAAAATCAAAACCAAGCATAAACTGAATGCTAACCAATGAATAAATGGCTGGAACAGTTCTCATACACCCATACTATAGGATTTATGCCACTGTTAAAAACAAGTTGTATGTTCTATTGGCAAACATGTATATTTAAAACTATTAATGATAAAATTGGGGCAGCTACACAGTGGCAAACTGTGGAAGGCTGAGGGCAGGCATTTGTGCCTGTGTCATTCATTGCTGGATCCCTAGAATACACAGAGTAGTGCCTGGCACATAGTAGGTGCTCTGTAAATATTTGTTGAATTGAATTTCTGTCCTTGGTTTTTTTTTTTCTGCGGTACGCGGGCCTCTCACTGTTGTGGCCTCTCCCGTTGCGGAGCACAGGCTCCGGATGCGCAGGCTCAGCGGCCATGGCTCACGGGCCCAGCCACTCCGCGGCATGTGGGATCTTCCCGGACCGGGGCACGAGCCCGTGTCCCCTGCATCGGCAGGCGGACTCTCAACCACTGCGCCACCAGGGAAGCCCCATTTAACCATTTTAAAGTGTACAGTTCTGTGGCATTAAGCACATTCACTGTTGTGCAACCATCACCAACATCCATCTCCAGAATGTTTTCATCTTCCCCAGTTCAAACTTTCTTTCTTACTCAGTGAATGCTCAGAACAGTGGCAGAATGTCTGGCTGTAACACTATTATAGGTTGTATCTGACTGGTGAGGTGTTTAATACTAGGTACATGATAATAACTAACAGATGTCTTTTAACATGCAGGTGTTATGGCAATTTTAATAAGTTTTTTCACAAATGCAGTAATGTATTTTTAAATGCACTTTAGCTGAAAACCACATAGTGCACCACCAGATAATTGATTACTATAATAATTATATTTGCAGACTCTTACATAATTCTGTACTTTTTTCTTTTTAGTATGACTTATGTTTCCTATTCTTTTACTTACACCACAATACTACACCTGAATTAGATGGGATTCATTTGCAAGTGGTTGCAAGTAAGGTAACTCAATTCTAACCAGTTTAGGGAAAGACTGTCTGGGTATATTATGTAACAAAAGGCAGAGTGGATGAAGCAATATATAGCAGAGGCAAAGGGTCAACTGGACCTCAGGAATAACTGGAACTAGAATTTTTAGAACCAAATGTTTGGAGAGAGAGAATCATTTCCCAAAATAAGGGGTGCTGTTTCCCAAAGAAGGCCCAGTGAAGGTGCTGGGCAGGAAAAAGAAAAAAAATACATGAACAAAAATAAATGATGGAGGGGTATTTGAGCTGAGAGGGTCTAAGTCTGGTGCCCAAACTCTGAGCCTAGTGCCTGGTAACCCTGTCATCATGGATAGCCCTTGTCAAGTTAGTCAGATTCAGCTCCCTTGACCCTGCCTAACTTTGTAGAAAATATGACGATGGAGTTCAAAGACCAAATGGGAATTTTTGATGATCTCTTGAAGTTTATTCTGCATTTAGAGTTCTCTGATTAATTAAGAAACAAATTGAATAAGGGAAGTTAGAACAACTGGCTGTTTCCCACTTCCCACCCCTCGTCTCTCTTCTCCTCCTGCACACATGTGCCCACACGCTCAGGTGACTGAAACCCCTTCACACTGGAACCGAATGCACAGTCCCAGTCACTTTCTAAATGTATAGGACGTGTTTGTGGACATAAAGAAGTTCCAGTGCCCTGAAACCACAGAATACAATGCGATGATTTCCTGCTAATTGCTGGCCTGGCTCCAAGCTTCTGTTAGGATCATGTGATTGACTTGGCAGAGTGATCATTATTTTCTTGCTTTTCCTGCCTTATGTTTTTCAAAATGTCATCTTGAACAATCACAGGACCTTTAATACTGACAAGTAAGAAGCAATAAACAGTGGGATAGATTGTGCATTGTCACTTAAAGCACCATATACTGTCTGCAAAGATACTGAAAAGAGTGATTGAGGAGAACTGGAGAGTTACACAGCAGGTTAAGAAGCAGTGAATAAACTTTTTTTTCTTGAGAGGGAAAGATGCTTTAAACCACAAAATTCAGAAAATCTGACCAGTGTTTTATGGAAAATAATGTGCAGGAAAAAATTCCCCCTCTTCTTTTACTAGTTCCATATGTGACACACAGACATTCCAAAGGCTGGAGTTAAGTCTTGGTTTCAGGGAGTGTCTTAGTACAGCAGGGTTCGTAGGCTGGGCACCCAGACAAGGGGTTGGGTTTTGAGTCAGAGCAGAGGAGTCTTGAGAGCAGCAATACGTGAAGGGTTAGTGTTAGGAGCCCAACAGATCTTGGTCTAACATAGGTGCTGTATTAATTAATATGCATGCATAAAAAATTACCCCCAAACTGAGCAGCTAAAAACAATACATACTGATTATTTTACAATTTCTGTGGGGTTAGGATTCTAGGGTGATTTTATTGCAGAGTCTCCTCTCCCATAAGGTTGCATGCAAGCTGTTAGCTGAGGCTGCAGTCATCTGAAGGCTCGACTGGAAGAGGAAAATCTGCTTCCAAGCTCACTCACACGGGTGTTGTCAGGAGGCCCCAGTTCCTCTCTGATGTTGGCTGGAGGCTTCAGTTCCTTGCCATATGGGCCTCACCACACAACATGGCAGAGATCTGAGAGAGAGAGCATGCATCCGAGACAGAAATTTATAGTCTTTATAACTTCATCTTAGAAATGACATTTAACATCACTTCTCCCACATGCTATTGTGATATGGGAAGGGACTACACATGGCCCATGAACTAAGAATGATTTTACATTTTCAAATGGTTGGAAAAAAAATAAAAAGAATAATTATATTTAATGACATGTGAGAAGGACATGATTCAAATTTTAGTGTCCATAAATACACTTTCCTGGAACACAGCTATACTCACTCGTTTAGGTATTGTCTACGGCTGCTCTCACTCTGAAATAGCAGAGTTGAGTAATTGCAACCAAGACTGTATGGCCTGCAAATTCTAAAAGATTTACCATCTGGCTCTTTGCATAAAAAGTTTGCCAATCCCTGATTTAAAAAAACATTTAAAATAATGTCCTTGTTACTCATATTGGCAAAAGAATATGAAGAACTTTAAAAATTGATAGTAGAGTATATCTTAGGGATTAATATTTGTGTAATGACATAGGAATAATATATTAACTCTTATAGGCACTCTGATATTTCTACGTTCATTCGGCATATATCCAATTCAGATATTTAATGGACAATGTGCTATACTTCAATAGATAATGGGAGGCATTATTAAACACTTCTGGTGTTTGATGAGAACAAATTCTCCTTATTTGTTGTATTTAACATCGATTTAATCTTTATTTTTTAAAAAATAATCTTTAAATTGTCATCTATTTTGTATAAGTTGTTAACTTTTTAAATATATGTATTACAGAAAAATCAGAGTATAATATCAAAATCAGAATATAATAAAAGCAAAACAAAGAAAAAATGTCTACAGTTTCACTTACCCTGTGGAATATAATCACTGTATATTTTAGTGTATATATTTATATATTAGAGAGACAGGACAGAAATTGTAACATTTCCTAGATCCTTTAGTTTGATACAGTACATTTTGCATATCCAAAAATATGATATAGTATACAGTGTTTCCCAAATGTAGTTTGACTGCCAAAACTCTTTCCTCAAAATTAATATTAATATCACCGAGTGCACTAGTGTTCTATAAATGAGTGTTCCCATAAGTATTTAGAAATACTGTGTTGGATACACATCTGGGGATGTTCTCTTTTAAGTGTCATTTGTTGAGGGTCTAGAATAGACTCACATCATCTACTAGTAAGTTTTAAAATAAATAGAATCAACCTCTATTTTGCTTTAATTATGTGTAATGTACTTAGGGGGACTGTGGCCTCCCGTCCAGTGTGGACTCCCCCTTCTCTCCTCTGGGTCACCCAGCTCTCTTTGGTGGGATGAGAGGCAGGAAGGGCATGGAGGCAGCAGAAAACCACAGTCCTAAGCAACTGATACCCAATCAGGAAATCCACCAGAATGAGAGTCAGCCCAGGGTTTCTTTCTCACAGCAGTGGCGATAGGTGTGGGGCAACATAAATTCATGAACATTTGACTGTGACCACACAAAGGAGGAAAAACAGGTGGCCCAGTGGTTTGAAACACTCCTTTTTATCCACTCTGCTTTGACTGTAACAGAACCACCGCACATCCATTTGCACGGGCTCTCAGGCCCTGCCTGATTCCCTGCAGTCTTAGTGGGGTTGCCAAATACAGTGCTCCGTGCTGGCCAACATGCAGGGAAAAAAAGCAGTTTGGAGATGAGTCCTAGGGAGATGGTGATTTTCACTGCTGTGGGCTGAGGGCCACCAAGGTTCCCGTGCTTTCTGAGGCCTGAGCATTCTACTTGAACTATGGGAACTTACTAGTGTCCTCCTAATAAATACTTTTTATTATTTAAATAACTGAAGGGTAGCAGGATTTGCCACCCCCAGATATGGCACTTTGGCATAATGATTAACTTGAGCCGAAGGCATCTGAGAAGAACTGATACGAGAAAAGCTCTCTGCTCTCCCCTATTTGCCTAAAAGTAGGACATAAGTTTATAAAGATGTACCCCACTCCTCTCTCTATCAGGAAGGTCAGAAGTTAACCACCGAGACTATTCTAGACCCTTATCAACCCAGAGAAGGCACCAGAAGAATCTACATAACGAACCTAGCTGAAATTAGCTCTTATCCACTATTGACTTTCCCATATGTTTGCCTTCCCATAATCTGCTGCCTGCCCCTAGAAACTCAAAGTCTTTTTCTTTAATCTTGTCACTTTACTAGAAAATTATTGTTCTTTGCTAAGATGCTATATAAGCTCTCTGTGTATTCCCAGGTACAAATGCGATATGCCTGTCAATAAGCCTCTGTTTGTTTTTCCCCTGCTAACCTATCTTTGTCTAATTTGCAGGATCCCAGTCAATGAACCTAAGATGAGTAGAAGAAAATGAAAATTTCCTCCCCTGCATAGGTCAGAGTCAGTTTTTCTTACTGGCAACCAAATAATAATAAAGTGTGGATGGGTGTGGGGATGGTCTAACCAGGGAATGTACACTAATGTTTCAAAAGTAACAGTTGCTATTTTTCTTCATTTTTTGTGTCTATATTTCCCACAATGAATAATGAATATTGTATTAATGTATTGCTTTTATGATACAATATGAAAATATAATCATAAAAGCAATAATGTATTGCTTTTATGATACAATATGAAAAGATAATCAAACTACTTTTACAATTGGGATCAGAGACAGAGATGGGGCCGGGCAGCTGGGATGCATTGGTGACCACAAATGATTTTAATTTAGATCTGACCTTTTCGGGAGTTAAGGGAAAAAGTTGAGACAGGAAACACATGGGTTACTTAGTCTGATTAAAAGAAGGACACATATTTTTCTAAGAAGACAAGGTTTTTCCTGGCACTGAACTTGAGGATGAATTTTGTTTGTGTGGGTTCTTGTTTAAGGTACACTGAGTAATCTAATAGATATCTTAAGATGTGTTTTTGCAAAAGACAGAATGTTCTTAAGATGATTTTTTTAGATTAGCACGCTGTAAAAACTATGAGACATCTTAATATGGGGGAAACATTTCTGCCAGAGACCAAAATAATAAGATCGAAGTAAGTTTCACTCTCCAGATATTACCCGATACAAGTAATAGGCCCTGGCTCCCACTCTCACCTACCTCAGAGCCAAATTCAGAATTTCATTGCTTCTTCCAAAGTAGATCCAAATTCACATTATTATAAAAAATGGACATATTTGTGGTTGGTTTGTGATTCACATCCCTCACCAAACAGCAAGAACTTAATCAAACTCATCCAGTAGAGTTTGTTCCTCTTTCCAGTTACTCCATTTTGTCCTTTCTCTTCCCCAGATTACTACAAATACTCTCTGTGTTCCAGGTTTAGCTTTGTCCTCAGTTGAAGACAATCCAGCTCTTGTCTGTCTTGTTCAATAAGACAAAAGCCTAGTTTGGTTAGTGGAATCATTTCCATTTATTGTTCTCAAGCAAGACCCTTAATGCCTTACCAACCTACCAAGAAATGAGATCTGAAAGTCTTCTGCTTTTGACATGATGGTGGACCAGATATCTCCTCTTACAAAAAAACCAGAACTTACAACAAGCACAATTTTTATTATATTGCTTGTATCACAGCAAACAGAGAACTTTCCAAAGGAAAAAACAAAACCTCAGTGACTCTCGTGCCTCTGAGAAGACAGAGTTGAACAGGAGGGAAATGAAATTACAATATCAGCCCTGCAATCCAGAAACTAAGCTGTTAGGTCAGTGGCAAGATGGAGGAGGGAGAGGAAGGGAGGGATGAGCCCAGGACTCCTGATGGTCCAAATATGGGTTAAAAGGGGTTGCAGGTTCGCAGCAATCCCAAGCTCCTGGAAGACGTGAATAAAAATCATATCTGGAGGAAGCATCCTCAACTTGGGCCACAGATTTTAAACAGATGAATATCAACCCAATGTCAGCTTACAATCAAAGATCACCAAAGCCATCTAGATAAAAGAAAAGAATGAGATTCCATACAAACAATAAACAACAAATTTAGACTACCAAGAACTCCAGATATTAGAATATCAGACAACAACTATAAAATAGCTATGGATGAAATGTCTAAAGAAACAAAAGATGAAATCACGATGATGTGGTAGGTCAAAATAGACTCAGGTGGCTATGAAAAAGAAGTTTAAAGTCAATGAGACCAAGTAGCAGCAATCCCTTTCCAAAAAATATTTGGGGATAGAATCAAATATTCACCAGCAGTAGAATGGATAGGTTTTGGACAATAAAATACCATACTTCAATAAAAACTAGAGCTATATGCAATAATATAAATGCATCTCTCAATGCCAAACAAAAGAAACAAGATCCTCAAGAAATACAAATAATAGGATTCCATAAAGTTCTAAAACAAGCAAAATTAAGCTACAGTAATCAAAACCGTATGGTACTGGCATAAAGACAGACATATAGACGATAGAATAGAATAGAGAGCCCGGAAATAAACTCTTGCATATATGCTCAAATGATTTTCAGTGGGGCAAAGTATAGTCTTTTCAACCAACGGTGTTGGGAAAACTGAATATCCACATGCAATAGAATGAAGTTGAACGCTTAACTAACGCCATAAAAAATTAACTAAAAATGAATCAAAGCCTTAAATGTAAGACCTAAAACTGTAGAACTCTTAGAACAAAACATAGGGCAAAATCTCTGTGACATTAGATTTGGCAATGATTTCTTGAATATAACACCAACAGCTCAGGAAATAAAAGTAAAAATAGATTAATTTGACTACATCAAAATTAAAAACTTCTCTGTGTCAAAGGACACAATCAACAAAGTGAAAAGGCAACCCATAGAATTGGAGTAAATATTTGTAAATCATATACCTGATAAAGGTTAATATTTCAGAATATATAAAGAATTTCTACAACTCAACAACAAAAACTCAAATAACTATTTAAAAATGGGCAAATGACGTGAATAGACATTTCTTTAAAGAAGATATAAAAATGGCCAATAAAGTGCAGCCACTGTGGAAAACAGTAGGCAAGTTCCACAGAAAACTGAAAATAGAACTACCATATGATCCAGCGATCCCACTCTTGGGCATAAACACGGACAACACTATAGTGGTTAGAGATACACTTCTGTGTGTGCATTAACACGTGCATATAAATTACAAAGGAAAACACAGTTATTATCAAACAGTCAAGATAATGGTCATCTCCAGGAAGAGGGAGACGTTTATGCTATGGAAGGGCGTATGTGGTTTCTAGGCTGCTGAGAATATCCTATTTCTTGACTTGGGTGATGGTTACACACACATTCACTTTGTAATTTTTCTTTAAACTGTTCCTATGTTTTATTCATATATATAAAAGTTTTAATGTTTTTCTTTAAAACGTGTGTATACATTTACACATATATATGTGTATATATACACAGTAGTGAATAAAACATAGAAACAGTTTAAAGAAAAATTACAAAGTGAATGTGTGTGTATATATGTATATGCATGTATATATGTATATGCATGTACATATGTATATGCATATGTATATATACATATCTATGTATACGTATGAGTTTATTTCTTTTTCCTTCTGTAACAAATTACAACGAAGTTAGTGGCTTAAAACAACATAAATTTATCTTACAGTTTGGAGCTCAAAATGTTTCTTCTGATGGCTCTGGGCGATCCCTTTCCCTGCCTTTTCTAGCTTCTAGAGGCCACTTGTACTCTTGGCTCGTGGCTCCATCATCTATCTTCGAAACCAGCAACGTAGCATCTTCCAATGTCTCTCTCTGCTTCTGTCATCACATTGCCTTTTCCGGATTCTGACCCCCATGCCTCCCTCTTACAAGGACCCTTGTGGTTACACTGGGCCCAACTGAATAATCAGGATAATCTCCCATTTCAAGATCCTTAATTTAATCACACTTGCAGGGGTTCTCTTGCCATGTAAGGTAATAGGATCATATTCACAAATTCCAGGGATTAGGCTGTGGACATCTTTGGGAAGCCATTGTTCAGCTTACTGCAAAGTGTTTAATTTTGGGGGGTCAATTTTTGTATTTTTTATTAAGTTTTGAGATTTCTTCATCTGTTTTAGTCTTAATACAGAAGTGATCTGCAAATGTTTTCTCCGGATATATGCCTTGTCTTTTCATTTTCTTAGTGGTGCCTTTTGAGGACCTCAGTTGTTAATTTTGAAGAATTCCAATTTGTTTTTCTTCTGGATCATGATTTGCTGTCATAGCTAAGAAATCTTTGCCTAATCTAAGATCTCAACAAAATTTTTTCCTATTTTTCTTCTGCAAGTTTCTTTTTTTAAATTAATTTATTTATTTCTTTTTGGCTGCCTTGGGTCTTTGTTGCTGTGCGCGGCTTTCTCTAGTTGCGGCGAGCAGGGGCTACTCTTCGTTGCGGTGCGCAGGCTTCTCATTGTGGTGGCTTCTCTTGTAGAGCACGGGCTCTAGGCACACAGGCTTCAGTAGTTGTGGCTCGCGGGCTCTAGAGCGCAGGCTCAGTAGTTGTGGCACACAGGCTTAGTTGCTCTGTGGCATGTGGGATCTTCCTGGACCAGGGCTCAAACCTGTGTCCCCTGCATTGGCAGACAGATTCTTAACCACTGTGCCACCCGGGAAGCCCAGCAAGTTTTTTAGTTTTAAGCTTTACATTTAGAGTTATTATCTATTTTGAGTTAATTTTTATATAAGGTGTGAGTCATAGGTCTTAAAAAATTTAAGGTTTAACCTTATGGTATCATTTATATGTGGAATCTAAAATATGACACAAATCACCTTATCTACGAAACAGAAACAGACTCACAGACATAGAGAACAGACTTGTGGTTGCCAAGGGGAAAGGTAGAGGTGAGGGAGGGATGGATTGGGAGCTTGGGGTTAGCAGATGCAAACTATTATATATAGAATGGATAAACAACAAGGTCCTACTGTGTAGCACAGGGAACTATATTCAATATCCTGTGCTAAATCATAATGGAAAAGAATGTGAAAAAGAATATATATGTATAACTGAATCACTTTGCTGTACAGCAGTAATTAATGCAACATTGTAAATCAACAATACTTCAATAAAATACATTTTAAAAATAAAAATTTAAATCTTGAATGAATGATGCAAAGACCAAAATATAGTGAGAATTTATCAGCTGCAGGGGTGGTTAGTATTGGATGCTCTATACTAGCAGCCTCTTGGCCATAGTATTCCTTCCAGAACACCTAGGTTTCTGTCTTCAAGTATGACAACTATACTGAAGATGAAAATTATATTTGTGTTCAACAAAACATAAAAAATCCCTAAACAATGTCCCAAAATAACAACAAACAAAAACACCTTCCTTAGAAACCAGTTTGTGATGATAAATATTCTTTTCTCTACCACATTTTAAAATGTTTAAATAAAGGATTTATTACAGACACTAAACAAGAATAAGACCAACTTACATTGTACTCTTTGTTTGAGGAGTTATCTAAGGAGACCTGAAGTGAACAGTATAATTTTTTCTATCCCGGTGATATTTAAATCGATGTCTTAGAATATAGCTTGTTTGGCTGGTCCCTTAATGCATCTCTTTGTTTATGTGTCTCTTCTCAGGTTTCCATGATGGAAAGAGATTTCCCCCTTATTATTATATTCTAATATTTTGATCTTATTTGGTTGAAATTTGGGAGAGGAGGGAAGTGAAATAGGAGTTCTCAAAACACTCTGGACCTTTAAATGCTTGAAAAATTTTTTTATGTCTACGTCTGCCTTTTTGATGTTGTCCACTGTGTTTGCTTTATACAAATAGTATAAAGCAAATACAGATAATTTCTAAATGAGCACTCTCAAATGCTAAATGCTACAGGATCAGAGATGGGAGAACATGGGTCCTGGCACTAGGTAGGTCTGGGCTTCAATCCCAGCTTTGGTGCTTATCAGACTTTAGAGAGTTTCTTAGTCTTGCTGAGCCTCAGATTTCCCTTCTGCTAAATGGAGAAAATTATACCTTCCTTGGATGCACAGACTAGGTGCTTTATAAACCTAGTTATTTGGAGGAGGCCATGGGGCTTGAGAGGAGGCAGAATTCGGGGCTGGATCCTGAGGGATGGATGGGATGCTTTCTCTGACTTTTGCTTTTCACCAGCTTCTTCGTCTCTGTGACAAAGTAGCATCCCTCCTCCACTGCCTGCCTTTGCTGTTACCATGGTGATCCAGGTTCCATTTAGCCAGAGTTTGTGACAGGACAGATTGGTTTTGCGATTTGTGAAATCTCACTCTCTAAAATAAGGACCAGGCAGTCACGGCAGCAGTAACAACATGGTGTTGGGTAGAGCTTCTGCAACCCCTCAGTCACACAGTAAGTGGAGAAGCTATTGTCAGCCTGGGTTGGTGCTGTCTTCTTTTTAATATATATATTTTTAATTTTTTTGGTTGTGTTGGGTCTTTGTTGCTGCGCGTGGGCTTTTCTCTAGCTGCGACGAGTGGGGGCTACTCTTCGTTGTGGTGCATGGGCTTCTCACTGCGGTGGCTTCTCTTGTTGCAGAGCACGGGCTCTAGGCGCACAGGCTTCAGTAGTTGTGGTGCGTGGGCTCAGTAGTTGTGGTGCTCGGGCTTAGTTGCTCCGCGGCATGTGGGACCTTCCCGTACCAGGGATTGAACCCGTGTCCCCTGCATTGGCAGGCAGATTCTTATCCACTGCGCCACCAGGGAAGTCCCGGTGCTGTCTTCTTATTTTTTTTTTTAATTTTTATTGGAGTATAGTTGATGTACAATGTTGTGTTAGTTTCAGGTATACAGCAAAGTGAATCAGTTATACATTTACATATATCCACTCTTTTTTAGATTCTTTTCCCATATAGGCCATTACAGAGTATTGAGTAGAGTTCCCTGTGCTATACAGTAGGTCTTTATTAGTTATCTATTTTATATGTAGTAGTGTGTATACGTCAATCCCAATCTCCCAATTTATCTCTGCCCCACCCTTATTCCCTGGTAACCATAAGTTTGTGTTCTACATCTATAACTCTATTTCTGTTTTGTAGATAAGTTCATTTGTACCCTTTTTAGGAGGGGCTGTCTTCTGGACTGATAAGATATAGCAGTTGAAGATTGCCATTAGCTTTTGTTTCACTTTCCTTCAGTTTCTTTTTTACATCACATGCCTTCGTGTTCCGCCCTTTCTACCATTAAAGGCCTGCTCTTAGCTCATTTGTTCTTACTCAGTTGACATAGTAGAAGTCATGTAGTGGGCCTTAAACTTAGAGGTTTCTTAGAATTGGTTTCAGAAAACTTTTTATTATGGAAAATTTCAAACATTAAAAAGTAGACACTACTCATCACCCAACCTCAGTAATTATCACTTCTTGGTCAATGTTTACCTCTTTGCAATTTCACCCTCACCCATATTTTTGAAGCAAATCCCAGAAATTGTATCACTTAGTCCATAAATAATTCAATAGAATCCCTAAAAGATAAGAATCGGTAAAAAAAAAAAAAAAAAAAAAAGATAAGAATCGGTGTGTGTGTGTGTGTGTGTGTGTGTGTGTATGTGTGTAAAACAGGACCACAATACCATTTACAATGACCTTGGAGATACCCTTCATCACTCTTGGAGAAATTATGAAGAATAAAATTATTGACTTGTGTTTCTTCTCATGAAGGTTTAACTGCAACAAGAATTTCTTTCCTGTAGCAAAAAACTAGAAAATTAAACAAAATATATGTGACAACTATTGCTAGACAGTGGATGGCAGGCAGCATAGGACTGTGAAATACACAAGGGGAGCCCTATGGTGGAGTCCCAGCTTGCCGTCTGTGGCCACTTCCAGGCTGTGGTGCAGGAAGGAGGATGGAAACAGAGCCTAGTGGACACACTGGATTGAGGAGCAGAGATCAGAATTATTGGAGACTGGCTAGAATTTGCAGGGCAGAATATCAGTGAGGGGGGGATTGGCAGGGGGACTGGTGGTGGGGAGAGAGAGAGAGAATGAGGATATCTGCAGGGCAGTCACTGAGAATCTTTGGCTAACTGATCGTGTGGAGTGAAATTCCATGAGATGAGGAAAGAACCACCAGAAAGCACTAGGTTGAATAATTCCTGGAACTCACACAAGGCTGGGAATGGTTTGCATTGCTAGCAACCAGAGTGGAAAGACCTTGTAACAGTTGCAGCTCCTTTGTTGTACATTACCTTTGATTTGGTGAAAATAAGCAATTAATGGGCCAAAGTCTATAAAAAAAAAAAACTTGTGTAGATAAGTATTGTCTGAATTAGAGCCCTGATACAGAGCCCACCCTATGATAACCGGTTAGCAGGAACCGTCTTCTATTAAATCTCATCATTCTGAGTGATATAAAGATAGGCAATGCTGTAACCCTATCTTTTAAGTTTATTTCTCAATGAATTTTAACAATTTTTGGATCAGCTGTAAGCTTCTCCTCATCTGTCCATTTGTTATATAGGAAATAGAAAAAAATATGTCTTTCTCTGCTTCAATATATGTACTTTTAGCTGTTATCTAACTATGATCAGAAAGCTTAATACAAACACCTTAAAAGCCGTTATTTTTTATCAGCATCCCTCCGCTCAAAATTATTGATTGGTATTCAACAACTTCATAGGGAAGACCAAGATGATTAATTACTTTTGGTGTATTACTTTTCAATCTTCTGTCTTAGTGGGATCACTATGATTCTGTGTTGTTTAACATCCGCCTATCTACTGCATCCCACTCCCAGCTTTGTTCAGGGCCTTTTTTTTCTTACTGTGGCATGTTCATGTCCCTAAGAGCATCTAGAACACTATACTTCGGGAAGCAGATAATAGAGCTATCCTAATAATGTCTGCTTTTGTACTCTTCTAGTTCAAAATCACTATTGCCTATGATATACAACCTTGATTAATCATTCACATATTTATATATATGGTAGAGTGGACCACCAACTGTTTTCCAAGAAGAATCTCTGTCCTGGCATAAAAAAACCCTGCAACCACCAAATGCAGAAGTGGTATATTCATCTGTAAGGTGTGAATTATTTGTGCATTTGACTGGAGTTAGCCTGTGAAGATGGAAGCAATATTAATCTTTTTACACAAAGGATAATATGCAGTGTCATAGTTGTGTACCCTGCTCTTTTCCACTTAGCAACGTACTCATTCATCCATTCATTTATCATTTAAATATTATTTATAGAGTTCTTAGTATGTGCCAGGTCCTGTTCTAGATGCTGGGCATGCAGCCTGCCTTTTGATGTTTGTCTTGCCACCAAGAGTAGCTCCTGGCAATCCAATTGGCAGGACTCAATGGGACTGAGTCTAGCAGTAAGGTTACTCTGTTGATGGAAACAGGTCATGGAAAGCAGCACACAAACTTCTTTGGGCTCATCAGTGATCCAGTAGGGAGTCCAAACATAGTTTCCATGAACAAGGTCAGGGTATGTGTGATTCATCTTGAAAAAGAGACTTTTCTGCCCTAGTTCCCCTCCTGTCTCTTTATACGATTCCAGTTATGTCAGCCCAAGGCTCGAGTGCCCAATTGCTGGTCTCTCAGTAAACAAGACAGATAACAAAAATGTAGTATGTAATGGTCCACATTTATGCAAGGAAGTAGAGCTGTGAGGAAGCAAACCCGGGATCAGCTCCCCAAGCAAGTCTGCTACTCACCCTTCACTTACACACATGCACTCGAGGGGGAGACAGACAAAACAAATTGTGTATCGGTAGATGCTATGATGACCAAGAAGGAGAAAGAAATAGAGGATGATGCAAGGTGCTACTTTATACTTTGAGGAGGGGAGTCCTTGTATACTTGTTATTCGCACACCGGTAACTATATCCATAGGATTTTTGCTCAGAAGCAGATTTGCCGGGTCAAAGAATATGAGCTTTTTGGAATTTTGATTTAGCCAAATTTCCTTCTGTAGAGTTTGCTCTCCTTTATACTCCTACCAGCCACGTGCCTATTTCCCTACATCTTCAGCAACACAGGATGCCATCTAACTTTTGACTCTGAGCCATCTGATATGTAAAGAATTGCATCTCATCTTTTTTCGGGTTCACACATTTTTCATAAGTTTAAGAATCATTTGAACTTCCTTTCCCATGACCTGTTCATGTTCTCTAACCATTTTCTATTGTCTTTACCTTATTTCTTTGTATGAATGTTTAGTACATCAAGGAAATAATTCTTTTGCCTGGGATATGTAATAAAATATTTTTTTCGATTTGACACATATTTTGCTTTTTTCATACATAGTTTTTTTTTTAACTTTTATGTAATTTAATCTATCAACCTCTTATGGCATCACCACTGTGGGATTATAAAAATAATTTTATCTCATGTTTTCTGAGAGGAATTTCCAGATATCATTTTTACTATTTATATTTTGATCCATCTCTGGAATTTATTTTGACATAAGGTGTGAAATGTAGAATATATATATATCTGTAGAATATATATATCTGCTTTTTCTATATGTCTATCATCACTTTGATGTATTGAATAACAACTTGATATAATTTCAGAGCATATACATCTGCTCTTAATTGGCCACCTAGAATATGCACGCTTTAGGCCTTTGCCAAAGATTATAACCTCAAATTTTTACTGCTAAACTTTTATCTTAAGCACTTTGATGAAAGATGATTTACATGGAAGACTGTTTAAAGGATATTCTTCTGAGATTTTATATAGGTGTGTGTGTGTTCAAGTTTTATTTCTGCATTAAGACAGAGAGTTTTATATATAACTCCTATTGGTTTTTGTTTGTTTTTTTTTTTGCGGTATGCGGGCCTCTCACTGTTGTGGCCTCTCCCGTTGTGGAGCACAGGCTCCGGACGCGCAGGCTCTGCGGCCATGGCTCATGGGCCCCTCCGCGGCATGTGGGATCTTCCCGGACTGGGGCACGAACCCGTGTCCCCTGCATCAGCAGGCGGACTCTCAACCACTGCGCCACCAGGGAAGCCCTAAGAAGGTGAGCCCTTTGAAGGTGAGCATTTATTTCCTTACCTCAGATTTGTTGAGAGATTTTAAGAAATTGCTATACAGAATCCAAGATTGCATTTATCGTAGAGATATTTTATTCAGTGACTTCTGTATAGAAAACACAGTAAGCGTTTTTTTTTAAAAAATGAAGAGTCAATGAAGCTTTGTTTCTTCTTTTGAAATGGTGACTCTTTTTGGGGTGGGGTTGATGTGAATTTAATGATGGATTTCTCTTGGCTGCCAAGCGCCTGAGGGATGGTATGCCAGGTATTGTGTGGAGCTTGTAGGCTCTGGAACGAGACAGATCTGGATCAAATCCCATCCAATTGTCCTTATGAGCTGAGCTGCCTTGGGCAAGCCATTTATTTATTTATTTGTTTATTTATTTATTATCTGAGTGTTCTCATTTACTTTTATGAATAATGTTTGTCCTTTAAATAATTTTTTAATTGAACAATAGTTGATTTACAATGTTTCAGGTGTACAGCAAAGTGATTCAGTTATACATACATATAGATTTTTTTCCATTATAGGTTATTACTGGATATTGAATATGGTTCCCTGTGCTATACATTAGGTCCTTGTGATTTATCTATTTTATATATAATACTGTGTATCTGTTAATCCTGAATTCCTAATTTATAACTCTTCCTCCTTTCCCCTTTGGTAACTATAAGTTTGTTTTCTGTGTCTGAGTCTGTTTTGTAAATAAATTCATTTGTATCATTTTTTAGATTCCACATATAAGTGATATCATATTATATTTGTCTTCCTCTGTCTGACTGACTTCACTTAATATGATAATCTCTAGGTCCTTAGGCAAGTCACATAACTTTTCTGTGCTCACTGCCTCACCCGCAAGCCAGGTATAATAACCAGTTGCCTCGTTAGATTGGGAGGATTAGATGAGGTTAAAATAAATGAAGGGTTAGCACAATGCCAAAACATAGTAAGCGTTCAATAAATCTTAGCTTATTATTATTATTGATTCGTGTTGATCAAAGTGTTAAGAAGTATGCCATTTTAAAAATGGTTTATAGCATTTGGAAGATTAACGTAAGTCTTAGATGCATTGACATCTGTCCTTCCCAGGAGGAGCTGAATTATTTCTCTTTTGCTATTGTCCTTAACATCCTAGAAACCAGGGGCTTGAAAAAGGTCAAACTGTCAAAAAACAAACAAACAAAGCAAATGTGAGTGAATCCTGTTCATTTCATAGCATCATAGAATCTAGGTGTCAGAAAGGAATTTAGATGTTATTTGGTCCAGTTTCCCTTCCCAGAGTTATTTGCTAAATATTTAAATAAACCCCAATTTTAACTTTTTTCCCCTATAAATGAGACTAAGGTGTCTTTTTTTTGGCGGTACGCGGGCCTCTCACTGTTGTGGCCTCTCCCGTTGCGGAGCACAGGCTCCGGACGCGCAGGCTCAGTGGCCATGGCTCACGGGCCCAGCCACTCCGCGGCATGTGGGATCTTCCCGGACCGGGGCACGAACCCGCGTCCCCTTCATCGGCAGGTGGACTCTCAACCACTGCGCCACCAGGGAAGCCCTACGGTGTCTTTTGAAAGAAATGGGAAGTCAGTTTGAATCGGAACGAAATGTATATTTATTATTTCTAATTTGTCAAATATTTACAGAACCAAATCAGGATCTGATATTTCACTTGGTTTAATTCTTTTGGGAAACAATTTCCTCCATCTTTCATGGGAGGTTAGCTGCTAGCGGGTGGGAGATCTCACAGCGCTCCTGGCACCCACTCAGATCTGGTACCCACTGTGGTCCTGCACAACCAGGCAGTAATCAGCAACCACTGCCGCTGCTGCAGAGAGGACGTTGTGCTGACCCGGGAATAACAGCTCTGAGTTGATGATGTCAGTAACTTTTAAAATAGCTTATTTAAAAATCTCTTCCGTGACCTCAGCTATACTTAATGCCACTTAGCTCATCTAGACATGGGCAGGAAATGTAAGAAGGATAGGTGACAACTGGAACTCCAAGCAGCTATATCTTCAGAAGCCCATTTTAGGAAAGAACTTGTCTGAGCAAGTTGAAGATTGAAGATACACTTGGTATCAAGTGACTGTGATGTAGATATAGAACTTGTGTATCCCCAGCCCTGCAAGTCTGGGGAAAATCTAGCTATACAACAACAGTTGTACATGGTATTTCTCAAGCTCTGCACATACCTTCTGTGATGGGAGCTCTGGCTCCCTTCTCTGGTCCCCTGTGTGTTTTGGAAATTCTGCAGAAAATGATTCATGGGGACTCATGGACAGCTCTATCAGTTACCGTGTGTTTCCCCCGTTGGCCCTTCTTAGCATTCTCTCCTGCAGCTCAGGCTGCCACCGCAGCAGGCCATGCCTCCCTAGGTCTGCTGCATCCAGGCTGAGGATTCGTAATGCCAAAGGTGCTGATGTCTGCACTGAGAGCACGTCCCCCACTTGCATAGCCACTTGCAGAGGGTGCCACTGCCAGTCCCTGACAAGCTGTGCTTAGTCTTCTGGAGCCTTCAGTGTAGCTGAAGCAACTCCAAACCAGAGGGCATATTTATCTGTTCATTGGACACCAAAGCTATACCCCCAAATCTCCAGCAATCTATACCTGTTACTATTAAAATTTTTATAGACCATTATTAAACATGCTCTTATTAAAAAATCGACAGTTGATTCCACAGCACATAGATCATCACAGAACTCAACAACTTTTCAGCCTAATAAAAATTCCAAGTTTGGGGCTTCCCTGGTGGCGCAGTGGTTAAGAATCCTCTTGCCAATTCAGAGGGCATGGGTTCAAGCCCTGGTCTGGGAAGATCCCACATACCGGGGAGCAACTAAGCCTGTGCGCACAACTACTGAGCCCACATGCCTAGAACCCATGCTCTGCAACAAGGGGAGCCACCACAATGAGAAGTTCATGCACCACAGCGAGCCCTGCTCGCTGCAACTAAAGAAAGCCCGCACAACAACGAAGACCCAACGCAACAAAAATAAATAAAAAAAAAATTAAAATAAAGTTCCCTTTAAAAAAAATTCCAAATTTGTTCTGCAAAAATTAGCACATAAAGTTTTGAACTGGTTCACGTCCTGTTTTTTTTCCCACTTATTTCTATTGAATGCCTTTATTTCAGTCTATACATGCTTTGTAATTCATTTAACCAACATTTTATTCTTGCACATTTAGATTTCCCCCTAACTTCTCATTACAGTGGTCCCTTGGTACCCGTGGGGAATTGGTTCCAGGGACCCCTCTCAGTTACCAAAAATTGGCAGACACTCAAATCCCTTATATACAATGGCATAGTATTTGCACATAACCTATGCACATCTTCCTCTATACTTTATTTTTTTTAATACATTTATTTATTTATTTTTGGCTGCGTTGAGTCTTCGTTGCTGCTCACGGGCTTTCTTTTTAGTTGCAGTGAGCAGGGGCTACTCTTCATTGCGGTGCGCAGGCCTCTCATTAGGGTGGCTTCTCTTGCTGTGGAGCACGGGCTCTAGGCGCGCGGGCTTCAGCAGTTGTGGCACACGGGCTCAGCAGTTGTGCCTCACGGGCTCTAGAGCGAAGGCTCAGTAGTTGTGGCGCACAGGCTTGGTTGCCCCACGGCATGTGGGATCTTCCCGGACCAGGGCTCGAACCGGTGTCCCCTGCATTGGCAGGCGGATTCTTAACCACTACACCACCAGGGAAACCCTTCATGTATACTTTGAATCATCTCTAGATTACTTATAATGCCTAATACAAAGTAAATGTTATGTAAATAGTTGCTGGTGCTTAGAAAATTCAAGTTTTACTTTTTGGAACTTTCTGGAATTTTTTTTTCTGAGTATTTTCTATCTGCGGTTGGTTGAATCCTTGGATTTGGAACCTGTGGATATGGAGGGCCATATTATAAACCACACTGCACAGAACATCCTCATGGCTATATTTCCCCCTCACAACTATAATTATTTCCTTAAGGGGGAAAATTCCTGATTGCTGAGTCAAAGGAGTTGTATTTTTTTAAGGCTTTTGCTATACACGATCTAGTCGCCCTCTGCAATGGTGGGACTGATTTACACTCCTACCACGCTCTTGACAACTCTGAGTAAATCATTAAAATAAATGCTTTCTTCATTTATATGTAATTACTGCAAGAATACATGCACACTGTAACAAGTTCAAATCATAAGTGATTAAAGTGGAAGGTGAAAGCCTTCTGACTTCCCTGACTTCCTAAAACATTTGGGGTTGTGTTAACAGTTTTTTTTTTGTTTGTTTGGTTGGTTTTTTAGTTTTTAGTTTTTTGCAGTGAAAGCACAGGGTCCTAACCACTGGACTGCCTGGGAATTCCCAAGGTTAACAGTTTTGTGTGTTTCCTTCCACTTTCCTGAGCAGTGCACCTAGAAGAAGGCAGTTCTGAGACTTTGGCATTTACCTGCTCTGATGTGATGAAAAAGACCCTGTTGAAATATAAAATCACTGCTTTTAATGGAAAACACTTAAAATATCAATTCACCCTCTTTCATTTCCATATTTATTTCATTCCTTTCTGTACTGTTTAAAATGTTTACTGGTTTGTACTATTTTGATAATCCAAAAAAATCTGTGAGTATATTTACAAATATATTAGAATTGGGATGACCTCTAAGGGATGTCGCCTGTTCCCCAAAACTATAAAAAAGAAATTTGTTGTATTTATTATAGTGTATGCATATGACAGAGTGCTGAGAAAACTGTTCGAAATTTAGTTGAGGGGTTTTCTGTTGCTGTCCAGAGTTAAGGACAAAGGATCATACTGTAGTCTGTTCCCCTAACCTGCAAAAAGCAGGCGTTCCCTCCCTCAGATTAGGAGAGGACAAAATGGCAGGCACATGGGCTAAACTGAGCTTGCCACCTGCTTTTAAATGGCCTGCAAGCTAAGACATTTTAAATAGAAAAATCAAAAGAAGATTAATATTTAGTGATACACGAACATGGTATGAAACTCAATTTCAGAGTTCACACAGAAAATTTTACTGACACATAGCTACACTCATTCATTCATTCACATATTGTCAATGGTGACTTTTGCGCATTTAAATTTTGAGAGGTACCAACCACATTGTTCCCCAAAGAGATTTTTACTAATTTATATTTTCACTAACAGTATATGGAAATACACTCATGCTCTCACCATTATAAAAAGAAATTTAAGTCTGATGGGCAAAAAATGGTACATCCTAATTGCTTGAAGTTGCATTTTATTTTTTAATTGAAGTGTAGTTCATTTACAGTATCGTGTTAGTTTCAGGTGTACAGCAAAGTGATTCAGTTATACATATATATGTATATATCTATATTCTTCTTTTATTTTTCTGATTCTTTTCAATTATAGTTTCAAAAGATATTGCATATAGTTCCCTGTGCTATACAGTAAAACCTTGCTGTCTCTTAGGTTGCATTTTAAAAATTACTACTGAAGTGGGAATTTTTTCATCTTTATTGGTCATTTATACTTATTTTGTGAAATGCTTTTTCATATCTTTTGACCCTTTTTTTCTCTTGGGTTTTTTCCTACTAGATTGGTAGGAGTCCTTCTTGTATTATGAAGAGTAATTTTTTGTATTTCATACTTATTTCAAATATTTTTCCAGGCTACCATTTATGCTTTCACTTAAAAAAAAAACAAAACCCTAGTATTTACTAAGCACTTACTATTCAATACATACCAGATACTCACCTAAGAGCTGTTCATACATTACCTCATTTACTTCCCGTAGCGAGTTTGAGGTGGAGACTATTATTTTATTTATTTATTTATTTTTTAGGAATTTATTTTATTGAAGTATAGTTGATTTCCAATGTTGTGTTAATTTCTGCTGTACAGCAAAGCGGTCCATTTATACATACATATACATTCTTTTTCATATTCTTTTCCATTATGGTTTATCACAGGATATTGACTATAGTTCCCTGTGCTATATAGCAGGACCTTGTTGTTCGTCCACTCTATATATAATAGTTGGCATCTTCTAACTGAGGCAGGGACTATTATTTCCCTAGTGTTAAAAACAAGGAAACAGAGTCTTAGACCACATGGCTAGGGAATAGTCGAGCTGGGATTAGAACCCAGACAGCTGGGTCTTGTGCCATAATCTTCGCCACTCGTCCATATGGCCTTCTTTGCAGGCATCACCCAACATCTCCTGTCATCTTCACAATAGTCCTAGAGGTGGGTGCCGTTGCTATCTGCATTTTACAGATGAGGAAATGGAGCCTCAGAGAGGTCAGGCCATTTGCCCAAGGTGAGAGGTATAGCTGGAATCTGAAAGTGAATCTGTCTCCAAAGTCTGTGTTCTCACAGTTTCCCAGCATCTCCCACTTTGAGGACCTTTCCCAAATGGAGGAGCTCTCAGCAGGGTTGGCTAAGCTCAGAAGGGCTTGGGAAGACCTTGCTAGGAACTGCAGGAGTCACAAGGCTTTGTGTTCAGGCCTCCTGAGCTCCTTTAAGCCCCGCCCAGTTTTCTGACCTTGCTTATTTAGAAAACTCCCTTCCTCCGTCCTAAACTTGCCCATGCATCACAGTGGGATATGGCATTTATGCGCTGGTCAGTCTCTAATGGGACCCTTGAGTCTGTAGGACACTTGTATCTCACAAGGCCCCTTTCTCCTTGTTCTGGACCACATCCTGCCTCCTACCTACTCTTGTTTTTGGAAACAAAAATTAATGTGAGAGCGCGTGGGTGGTGCTTGAATACACCATCTGTGTGAAAGGAGATTTCAGGGTCTGTGTTATGGGCAGCCTTCAAAAACAGTCACCTTATGGTGAGAGCTGGAGCAGGCATGTCAGGCCATGGGATGGAAATCATGTGTCAAGGACGTAGAACAACCAGATCAAAGGGGGTCTGGATCCCAACCCCCCAGAGCTGTATTGAGACACTGGATTGTTTAGGTTCAGCTTGTCGTATGAGAGAGGAACAAATGTATCTTGTTTAAGCCTCTGTTTTATTTGCTTTATTTATTTATTTATTTTTTGGTGGTATGCGAGCCTCTCACTGCTGCGGCCTCTCCCGTTGCGGAGCACAGGCTCCGGACGCGCAGGCTCAGCGGCCATGGCTCACGGGCCCAGCCGCTCCGCGGCATGTGGGATCTTTCCGGACAGGGCACGAACCCGTGCCCCCTGCATCGGCAGGCGGACTCTCAACCACTGCGCCACCAGGGAAGCCCAGCATACATTATCTGTCAGAGGCAATAGAGTAAATATTTTAGGTTTTGTGGGTCACATGCTCTCTGTCACAACTGCCAAACTCTACCTTTTAATGTAAAAGTGGCCGTAAACAAGACAGGGATGAATAAGTGGCTCCGTTCCAGTAAAACCTATTTATGACCCTGAAATGTGAATTTCATAAAATTTTCATGTGTCACAAAATCTTCCTTTTTTTTTTTAACCATTTAAAAATGGAGAAACCGTTCTCAGCTGATAGGCCCTACAAAAAGCAAGCAGTGAGGGGGCTATGGCCTACAGGCTGTAGTCTGCTGACCCCTGCGCTAGACTATTGACAGAGCGCTTGTAAAAGAGGCAGACAAGCTCTACTCCCATCAGTGATCGCCCGGCTCCTGCCTGAGTATTGAGATTGGAAAGGTTGGGGAGATTTCCTCGGAGAGCCGTCCGTGTGCTGTACTCCCATCCCACTTCCCCATCCCCCATTTGGAAAGGGAGGACATGCTCCCTTCCCCTTGGACCAAGTGGAGAGGATTCAGGGGTACTTTCAGAGTGCTCCAAACTGGAAGTGTTTAAAGAAGGGAGCCCTTGGGCGGAGTACTTCTCACTAGGAGGCAGAGATGAAAGAAACGCACTGGAGCAAAGCTGCAGTCTCTCTGCCTGGAGGCCCAAGAGCTTGGATTCTGGGGCCAGATGCAGACCCCTTGAGGGGAAGCCTGCCTGGGGTAGCTTAAGAAGGATCCTTTCCACAGAGACCAACAGGAAGGATGAAGGGACCCTTTAAGGACAGCGTATCTGGTGAAACTCCAGAGGCTGCGGGGTAATGTCAGGGAACATCCAGGAGGGAGACCTTGTCCACATGGAGGGGATTGTTGCCATCATCAGCAATGGCGGAACCAGGATGTACATCTTGGGAGAGAAGGAGCCAGGCACAGTGCATCTGCCGAGCGCCAGCGCCAGCTGGTAGCTGTGCCCGTCAGGCAGGACCCAGTCCAGGGCTGACACAAATGGGCTCAACGCAACTGAATGAGTGAGCAGGGCTGCTCATGTGAGTGAGTCCACTGGAAAGGAATCTGCACCGTAGGGCATCTTTCATGCCCTTTAGGTTATCATGAAAAGCAGAGTTTTTCAAATAGTTTTAATGATGTACAAAACTGAGGAATTAAGGCACAGTGCCTAACAGTCTCTCCCCTCCCCCTAAGGCCAGGAGCTAAGGCAGATGTCCGAGATGTTTGACCCAGGGTCAGGCCTGATGATGTATCTTTCGCCATATCTACGTCCCCCTTAGATCCCGGAGAGTCCAGAAAAACCTGACCTAGCAAATAAGATTGGAGAAGGATAGGGCGAAGAAGCTGAGCAGAAACTTCCCTCTTCACTCCAGGGTTCAAATTGGGGCTGGGGAAACTCTGTAAGTTAAACAAAAATGTTTGGAGTATTTAATATTAGACTGGACTATAGTTAATACGATTTATTAATCAAGTTAATACAATAGGCTGATTTGGGTTGTTTGTTTTAAAAGCTAAGAGTTCTTGGGAAATACGTGGAAACTGCCCAAGATTTCACCCAAGGGGCCGAGAAGGAACTAACTGATTGTCAGAGTGGAGCTTTGAGAAAAAGAATAGGTACTTTGTGATTGTACCCTACTGGGTCTAGCTCCTTCAGGAACATGTTACAGTTGGCACTATCAAATCTTTTCAAATGTGCTGATTTTTTTGTTTGCTCGTTGTTCTTTAAGAGAGAGCTCTATATCTTTCAGTGTCAGAGTTGAAATGAGCTCTATCCCTGTTCATATCTTTCAAGCCCATTTCAAGGAAGTAGAAAAAATGTTAGATTTACTAGTGTTTTGTTTTAAAAGACCAGAAGCCTACTTGCTTGGGATAGCGGCAAGGAAATGGAAGCGAGGAGCTTCTGCAAGGTTCTGTTTGAGTTGCCGCTTGGTAGTTGTTGGGGAACTCCTTTGGGCTGCAGCTAGCCTGTGAAGGGTCTATTGTTCATGGCAAAAGGCACCCCCTCTGGGCCGAGCAACCTCAGGATCACGGTGCTTAATTGGAGGAGGGTACTATTGCATACAAGAAAAAGGCATCCCTTCCCCAGGGCAGCAACGCTGGAGGTCTTGTCAGACACCTTGAATCTCAGCCTCCGATCGCCGCTGTGGCAAACTGTGCGCGTGTTCTATGAGCCTGCAGCTCCCGCTCGCCCACCCTTTCATCCAACAATTGCCCCTATCTACAGGCAGCAGTAGCATTGCCCCTTCTCCTCCTTCAGATCCACTCTCTGTACAAGGAGTGAGCTGACAGAAAGTGCCCAGCAGCGCTGTTCCACGGTGCTTGTTTTCCTGCACTTCTCCGAATGTGCTGGTAGGACTGGGATTTGGTTGGCATCGACCTTCAGCAGTCCATACTTCCGATAGCTAGTCCTCTCAGCTTGGCTGTATTAGTGGGATTCTTCTGGGGACCTATCCTCTTAGTTTTTGGTTGTCATTGTTGGTGTAAGACCTTTATTTAATAATATCTCTAAAAATCTGAAATTTGAGTGCTTTCCATCTTTAGACAATTAGAGACTTACACACTGCATTAAAATCTTGAGATCACAAAGGTACACTCTTTTAAAAAGCAGTGTTCTCTACCTCCATGATCTTTACAGGGAGAGGAAGAACTGACAAAATGAAGTTTCCACTGCAAAACAGTCCTGAATGAATTTAAAGCCTTTCTGAACAAATAGGATGTAAACCTAACAATACGGAAATTTTTCCGTCAGAATCTCCATCTGAATGGGATAAAAATTAAGAAGGTGAAGATAAATCGGAAATGCTTTCTTTTTATCACAGTATTGAATACATTTTAGAATAGTTATAGATTTACAGAAAAATTTAGATAGTACAGAGAGTTCCTAAATGCCCTCTATCCAGTTTCCTCTATTATTAACATTTACATTAATATGGCATATTTGTCACTATTCATTAACTGATATTGATACATTATTATTAACTAAAGTCGATACTTTGTTTAGATTTACTTGGTTTTCCCTTAATGTCCTTTCTCTGTCCTGGATCCCATCCCATGTTACATTTAGTCCTCATGTCTCCATAAGCTCCTCTTAGCTGTGGTAATTTCTCAGAACTTCCTTGTTTTTTGATGACCTTGACAGTTTTGAGGAATGCTGGTCAAGTATTTTGCAGAATGTTCCTCAATTGAGGCTTGCCACATGATCAGATATCAAGAGTGCATACTTTCAACCTGACTTATCACCATTGATGTTGACCTTGATCACCAGGCTGAGGCTGTGTCTGTCAGTTTTCTCCACCATAAACTTACTCTTTTTTTCCTCTTTCCATGCTGTACTCTTTGGAAGGAAGTTATTATAAGCGGCCCATGATTAAGGAGTGGGAATTTAGGCTCCATCTTCTTGAGGGTGGAGTATTTACACAAATTAGTTGGAATTCTTGGGATAGATCTGCCTTTTCTCCCTCATTTATTTACCTGTTCAATCATTTATTTATCTATTTTATTCTTTGGGCTATAGTCCAATAGTGCTTTATCTATTTTGTTGTTTGAATTGTTCCAGCTTTGGCCATTGGGATCTCTTTCCGTTGGCTCCTGTGTCCCTTTGACGTAACCCATCATTGTGGTTTTATTTATTTATTTAAAAAACTTTTAGCACTTCCTTGCTTTCTGACACTACAAGATGCTCCAGGCTCATCTTGTATATTTCCTGTCCCGGTCCTAGAATCATCTGTTTCTCCAAGGACCCCTAGTTCCTTTCATTGGAGATAGTGTATCAAGATCTGGGCACTAGTGTCTTGATCAGTTTAGGTTGCTGTGACAAACTACTGCAGACTGAGTGTCTGATAAACAACAGAGATTTATTTCTCACAGTTCTGGAGGCTAGACATCCAAGATCAGGTTGTCACTGTAGTTGGGTTATGATGAGGGCCTTCTCCCATGTTGCAGACTGCTGTCTCCTCATTTTACCCCCACATGGCAGAAGATCAGAGAGAGAGAAAGCAAGCTCTCTTGTATCTTTTTATTAGGTCACTAATCCCATTTATGAGTGCTCTACCTTCATGGAGTAATTACCTCCCAAAGGCCCCATCTCCTAATACCATCACATTGGGGATTAGAATTTTGGAGACATATAAACACTTAGTCCATAGCACTGTGAACGCTGCTACCAGGGTGTTGTTGCTTCTAGGCTCTCAGTTGACAGAGCAAGGAAATATATGTGAAGCAAATGGGTATATGCATATATATACTTTTATATTTCTTTTATCATTTCCACATGAATTCTGTGTCTGTTGGGAAGAATTGCTTAATATGTGCTCTCAGTTATGCATTTTGAGCTGGAGGCCCATTGGGCAGCAACTAGATATTCTCTAATGGGTTTAAAGAAATCAACAACTTAAGGCTTTTCTTTCATTGGGAGATAATTCTCCATGGACCTCTTGTGCTTCTTCACAATTGACAAGGAGAGACACTATCTTTTCAAGGATATTTGTACAGTGAACAATAACCTTGGGAGATGGAGATAGGATCTCTCTGCAGTGCAAGGGCAGATTTGTTTACTGTCCAGTGTAATGAGGATAATGTCTCCTTCTGAGGCAAAGTTTGGGCAGGTTTGCTTGCAGCCCATGGTCAAAGATTTGGGCTCAGTAAGCTCCTGTATGTGCAGCATCCCTTAGGCTGCTCCGTCTTTTCTCACAGCAACTGGGGACAAGAGGAACGACACAAACATGAAGCCTATCCTGCCTACTGTGTTGTGAGTAACAAAGTCCTTTGTCACATTGTAAGGTCCGGAAGTCTGGTGTCTTCCAGCAGCTTCCACAGAACTGTGCAGACTAATTGTAAGCTTGCACATAGGTACACCTCAGACTTTTCTCTGGTTCTGACACCTTCATTTAGGTTGAGTACTAACAGTATTCCGATATTTCTCAGCTAGATGTAAGCCTTTTTTGGAGTCACCAATGCTGAAGAATAAGTTTTTAAAATTTTAAATTAAAAACATTTAAAACGTTTCAAAATAAAATCATCACTCACATACGATAAAAGGAAAATTTTATTTAGCTCATGAATTAAAGTGGGAGCCAGCCAGCTGTCACGACTGGTTCAAAGGAGAAGTCAAACACAAATTGATATGGAGTAAAGGAACGGTAAAATCAATTTACAAATGGACAAAAAACTGGCTTTTTCCACAGGGAGTAGGGTGGGGTTGAACCTCCACCAGACAGAATTTATTTGCATGTCCATAGACAAGAATTATTTGCATTGTTATCAGGTATCCACAATTTATAGAGTTGTACAACAATTCAAATACATGGAAAGCACAAACTCCATAGAATCAGATAACCTGGAAAGGTGTGCTGTAAATGTTGCCTAGTTTTCCACTGGAGACATGCAGTAATCTTTTTTGCTTATTCCAAAGTCTTAAATATTCTTTACACCAATAAAATGTACTGTAAGAATTGTTTCCAAGGTATTGATCCAATGTGAGAGAATTAAAAGGAGGACAGAAAGAGAGTTTTAAAAGTAATCCTAGAAATATACACATAAAAAAGATATTGGAAGAGGTTCTAATTATCTGATCTGGGAATAGAATCCATCAGAGCAGAAGAGCATTTGCCCAGACTGTCCAGTAAGAGAAGGAAGTCCTAATATGTCATTGATTCAGACAATTCCCTCTAGTGACCACTAGGGGTCGCTAAGCAGGCATTTGGACCCCTGACCGGGGAGGCAGGGGTGGCAGCATCTAATCCAGCCATGGTAATGCTCACCTGATTAACACATTTGGGAAGCTCATTGGTGGCAAGAGATTTTTACCTAGTCCAGGGCCTGGCACATAGTAAGTATTCAATACATATTTCTTGAAAAGAATTATTCAGGATGCAGGGGGTGCTTTTACACTGTAGGCATCTAAGAGATATGATATTTCAGAGTAAGGATTCGTTAAGACTTCTGGTCATATTAGGAGAAAAGGAGAGAACATTATAAATTAGAAGTCACTAGGTTAATTAAACAAAAAGAGATACATTTAGCCATGAAATTAGACTTGGTAAATCTGTGAACAGTTTCCATTGCCTGTACAAACACCAATGCAGCAAAATACTTGTGTCAATGCGGACCTGACCGTCCTCCTTTTCTTTGTTTCTATGTTGCTCAGATGCCATCAAATGTTGATTCTTCCACTCCTATCCCCCAAAACTTTCTAATTTCTTACTGATTTTGGTGCAATGAGAAACTGATGGCAAGTCATCTATAATTCTAAGGAATCGATTAGGATAAGATGAAAAGTGAAAAATAGAGGGGCAATGACTAGGGGTTAGATCCACAGCTGGAAGGAAGGAAGAGAGCGAATCAGGAGGCTCTTAGAAAACCCCAGGAACAGATCTTCTCCCTGCCCTTGACTTTCTGGCTCCTGACACGCCTTCTGTAGACATCTGTTGTTTTTGCCTGCCTAGGGGCCCTTCCCTCTTCTACTGTTAAGAGTGCCTTGATTTTACCCTGGGGGGATGAGCCCCTCCCCGACTGGACGGGGCTGTTCGTTCATGCGCTCCCCCCATCAGATGACTGAGGGGTGAGCCCTAAGCCAAACTAGGCCAACCAAAGGCCCGGTCACTGGAAACTCTTGTAGAGCCTGAAAACCACCGGACTTCTTTCAACTTGGTGTCTCAAAGAGACCGTCCATTACTTCTTGCTTTGTAGAATCCCACAGCTGTGCTGTTTTCCATCCTTTCAAAGACCTGAGTCTTTATTTTTTCCTTCAAGTCCATGAGCCACCCCACATTCATCTAGTAAATTCCTATTTGCCTATATAAGCCAGAGTTCGTTTCTTCGTGACTGCAGCCGAAGAATGCTGACTGATGTAATGGGAGAAGGAAACTAGTCAAAAACCTAGTCCTATGTTACTTCTATAATCTCAGTTGAACTTATCATTGAAAAGGACTAGCCGTAAGGAAATGGAGCCTCCTTGAAAATGAGGCATTACTAATGTTTATAGACACATTATGTTCTAGACACTTTTCTAAACATTTACAAGTATTCTTATTTAAGAATACTTACCTAAGAATGACCCCATTGAATAAATGTTATTTTTTCCCATTTTACAGATGAGAAAACTGAGGCACAGATGATGAAATAACCTGCCCATTTTCACATGGCCAGGTTAACATTCTCAAAGTTTATTCTGTAGAATACAAGTTTTTCAGACGTGTATTAGTTTCCTAGGGCTGCTATAACAAAACACCACAAACAGGGTGACTTAAAACAATAGAAATGTATTGTCTCACAGTTCTGAAGGCTAGAAGTCTGAAATCAACTGGCAGGGCCATGTTCGCTATGGCTGCTTTAGAGGAGAATCCCGGCCTGCCTCTTCTAGCTTCTGGTATTTGCCGGCAATCCTTGGCATTCCTTGGCATGTAGAGGTATTCCTCCCATCTATGCCTCTGTTTCTCTCTGTGTGTCTCACTCCTCTTCTCCTAAGGACACTAGTCATATTGGATTAAGGGCCCACCTACTCCAGTATGACCTCATCCTAACTGATTACATCTACAATACATTATTACCAAATAGGGTCACATTCTAAGGTACTGGGGGTTAGGACTTATTTTGAAGGTCAGTCATTTTTAGATATTCATGTTAAATATGTTTTTGAGGGTTTTTTTTCCACTTTAACTCGTCACAAGAATGTTGATAGCGATTGCTCAAAAAAAGAATTATGTGGTCAAATAAATTTGAAAAACACAGGATTAACCACCATTACAGTAGGATTCTCAGCTGTAGTGCTTTGGGAGGTTCTTTAATTTGTTAAGCTGAAAGGGAGCCAGCAAACTGGGACTGTAACACACAATTTCTCAAACATGTTTGGGTATGAACTTCTTTCTACTGTGGGGTTAGTGGTGTGTGTGACACAGATCACAGGCCCGATGCGAGGTAGCAGCCCCCTGTTAAGGACCCTTCCTACTCTTCTGGTCCTTAAGACAACTGCTTTCTTCTCTGAGCATGAGTTTCCTTATGTCTAAGATAGAGGCAAAAATATCCTTTCCCCTGTGGGTTTCTTATAAGAACTATGCTAAACGAGGTAGGCTGAAACACACCTAGGAGAACACCTGGGACAGAAGTAGACATTCACTTAATAGTAGTTGCCTTTGTTATGCTAACCAGACAGTTTTGAATTTCTGGGCATTTTGATTCAGCCTTTCTAGATATAATTCCTAAGCCAGGAAAATTTCCACCAGTAGGGTTTTCTTGTTCATTTTCCTTTTCCTTTCACCATTTTTTTCTCTTTAGGAGAATTATTTCCTTTATGATAATAAAAATTGACCTTAGGTAAATATTCGACCCAACTGTACTTTTGACAAATCTCCAATGTTCGCAAAGAATGGGTTGTTTCACTCTGCAGTTCCTTATTCTAATCTTCCACCCCGGTGAGGGGAAGAGGATGTGATCACGCGATTGCCAGCAGAGGGGAAACTGTGAAAGGGCCCTCGCTCTAGAAAAGCAGCCCACAACGGCCCCAGCTCTCAGAGGAGGGCGAGCTTCTGAGGCGACTTCTGAGGCGGAACTCGGCCATCTCTTTGTCCGTCCGACATGGAACCAAAGCGGATCAGGGAGGGCTACCTTGTGAAGAGGGTAAGCAAAGTGCCACCTGAAAGGGTGTCCCTGGAGATAGGGTGGGGGAGGATTGGAGTCCAGCTTTGCACTCTCTACCTGCTGAACCTATTGGGCTGAAACGGGAGAGCATCGCAGCCTGTAGAAGGTTGGAGTGGTGCGGAGAAGCCAGTACGTGTTCCGTTGCCTTCTGGTTCTTCAAAGTGAATGAATCCAGCTCAGGCGTCAGCACAGCTTGATTTTATGGGGCTGAGAATTCCAGACGACAGGGTCTGGAAATCCTTCAGGATCTAAAGCATCCTTTTCAAGAGTCACACATGTGTGTTATGCTAGAAGACTGAAACTCTTCTTCTATAGAGGTTACTAGGAGAAACTATTCATTTGTTATTTAAATTCTTCTTCCCCTCTTTTTTTGTTTTGGAAAAGAGGAAGAAGAAAATATTAAAGATGAGCGGATATAATGATACAGTAATGGTAGCTTATTCATCCTTTTTTTATTGGACTGAAATCTCTTCACTCACAGTTCTTAGTGAATTTGTATAACGTGCTGTTAAGGTGGTAGGTAGATTAACCATTTTAAAGATTAGAAAACAGAGACACAAGTTTACTCAAAAACGCTTGGTTTCACTGGTGTGGCATCAGGAAATTGAATTTCATTAGCACTGCTGGTTTTTCTCCTGATGGTGGGTGTATGCTGTGTCACTGTGATACTCCCCAAGAGGGTGAGTTCACACATAGGGCTCGTTGGCATCCTGTGGACAACACCTATAGGAACATGTAACTCACACCCACCCAAGTGAATTCAGGGCGTTAGAAGTGAACTGAACTCAGTACGTTCCAGTTTTTAATTGAATGAGAGCATAATGGGACTCTGTTTTAGGCCATCCATGGTTTAACATTTTAACCTGAAAATTCTACTAAGAGGAGGTTAAACTGCTCACAGTGCTGCCTGATTCTGTTTTGATTTAAATCTGGAAGGGGCCTTAGACCGTCTGACCTCATTCCCTCATTTCCACAAGAGTAAGCTGAGACCCAGAAGCTGGGTGACTGCTCCAAGTCACATGGCTGTGACAGATTTGGGACCAGAAACTCACTCCCTGACTCCTGGCACTGAGCTCTGTCCAGTACACTGGGATTTTCATTGAGTAAATTCAATCAAAGTTAGGGTTTGTAATGTGTCCATGGTCGTGAGAGTTACGAGTAGATGCCAGAGAATAAATGAGCCCTCAGCTGGTATTCTTTCTAGCTAGCCATATTTTGAAACATCCTTTGGAAAAGACACATGTATATACACAGAGGTGTATGCAGACTCTTTGCAATGGGCACTAATACTCTCTTGAGAGCCAACAGTAATTAATGTTGACATTTCTTTCCTGGTCACTTAGGCTAGTATCCTGAGAAGAACAGGTGAATGGAAACATTTTCTGCAAAGGTTTTTTGTTTGTTTGTTTTTTTAAAAAAACAATTTAAGCATTTTGTAATTAAAATTGCTGTTATATTGTATACTTACATTTTAAACTCTATAAATTACAAATGATTAAAAGACTCAATCTCTAATAAGTGAATCTGTCCCACTAGAATATGACGATGAAAGAGTTAGGGTTGGCAAGCATATGGGCTTAAATTAATAAATTTTTAAATCAGTGAGAGTAATTCTCTCAGATCATAGCCTGTAAAAGTCAGTCTAGAAAAAGTACCTAGAAAAAAACATGGTGAAATTTCATGTTTATTTTTCCAGTTTATATCTCCCATAATTTTCATGTCTACAATTTACATCTTCATACTTTTTGCATTTTTCTCTGGGGCCTTTTGAACACTCTCTGTTATAATGTGTTAGGATTCTCTAATTTGTTATTTTAAAGAAATACTTGATTCAGAGATTCCCTTTGTCAGCTGCAGAACTGAAGTCAGAATTTCCCAGTAAGGTGCTAAACTTCCTAACTTCTTTAGACATCATTTTGTTTTTTCTTTCAGGTACTTCATATACATGGGTTAAAAAGTATTTGTCAGGAACCTAGCACACAGTACATGGTACCTAAGTCACAATGATTATTAATATCAGTATTGCTATATACTTCAGTAGATAGGCAGTCCTCTCCTAGACGCTATTGGTCATATGCCCTGCTTCCTGGATTGGTTGCCAAGTTAACAGTGAAGAAAAGAGCATGAAGATCTTTCTCTGACAAGTCTGGGAGATGCCTTGACTATAGTCATTGATGTTAAAGCACGACAGGCGATAATATATGTCTTCCTCGGTTCACCTTTTTTTCTTACGCAGTTTAAGATATCTGGGTGGTAATAGAGAATATATTTCTCCTTATTCTTGTTTTATGAAATAATTTTATTGGATATAAAGATGTTTTGGGTGGAAAAAATGTAACATTAGAATATGCTAGTACAAGGATTTTGTCAAGTCAGTAATCTTGGGGTCGGTAGTCAATGGTATCAACTGTATAATGTTTCTGCTTTTCTTCTGTGCAAGATAACTGTCCACATTTCACAATTCAGGTTTCCTCCTTTGCCTCCCTCCTGAGATCTTTAAATAGAGTTGATGGTTAAGAGCAGGAGGGAAAATACATGATTCTGTCATTTTGCAGCTTTTTCATTCTAAAGAAGACCCGGATTTTCTTGCCTCAAAGTCTTGCCACTTTGACTTCAAAAAAAAAGAGCACTTAGAGCCTGCCATGTAGCAGCTAGCCACTGTATGAACTCCATCTCATTCAATCCTATCCACCCTATACCCTTATCCCCATCTTACAGATGAGAAACTGAGGCTCAGAGAGAATAAGTGGCTTGCCAGTAAGAGGACAGCCTGGGATTCAAACCCAGGCTTGCCCAACCACAAAGCCCACCATCTCGTTGATCCCAGGAAGCCTTCTGAAAAGCAGGCTTCCCAAGCCAGCAAAAGGGAGGTGAGATGAACTTTGCAGAGCCAGAGTGGGGCCTGGACAAACTGTACTGTGGGCAAGAGTGTGTGTAGTGACCTCAACCTCCCTTTTCCTCTGATTAGGGGGTTACTTCCAGCTAATAAACATATTTTGGAGGTCCTTGAAAATATACTACTGATTTGGATATGTTTATAATCATAGCTTAAAAAAAGAGAGAGGAGCAGATTACACGCAACCAACAACCTAGACTCCACCAAGTCACGTCACCAACCAGTCTCATTCCTAGAGGTTTATGCAGCCAACTGTCGTTTCTATGACAACAGCCAGCATGTTGAGTGGCAGGGTTGACCCAAGGAGTGTTTTAGGAATTTAGGTGGCCTGTGAGGCTGGGGGAAAGCACAGGAATCGGGGTGGTGAGAAAGAGAAGGACAAGAGGCTTGGTCAGGAAAGAAAGGGCTGCAAAAAAGATGATGTTCTGATAGAAGGAGGAAAGCCTGGGGCAAAACAGAGGGCAGGACTCAGGGGTCTCTGCCCAGCAATTCTTTTGAACGGCTAGCTTGTCTTCCAGACACCATGAAATAATCCCTCTTGATTCGCACACATTGATTCATTGTCATCAGAGTAGCCAACATATGTAGAGCTTACCCTGCAGCAGGGACAGATCTAAGCATTTAATGCATTAATGCTATATATATATATATATATATATATATATATATATATAGTGGGTACAACTATTACCCTTACTTTACAGTGGAGGAAAGTTAGGTACAGAGAGGCAAAGGGCCTTGCCTAAGGTCACACAGCTATTCAGTGGCCGAGATTGACTGGAACCCAGCAGTGTGGTCCCAGTGTCACAGAGAGCTGTGCCTAACCGTGTTATACGTGGCCCTCATGGGCTCAGATTGCAGTGATTTTCTCTTCCAAAGCACTGTTGCTGTGATGTGTGGTGCCCAGGAGAACCTTAGGTCAGAATGACTTCATAGTATTGCCTACAAGACTGTGTCATCTTATCTGCCTATATGGTTACCATTTTTTGAGCACCTACTACAAGCTAGGCATAGTGATCAGCCCTTTAAGTGTATTATCTTATTTAATCTTTAGAACAATGGGAAATTGGTAGTATTATTATTTTCATTTTATAAGTGAGGAGACTAAGTTTTGGAAAAATGAAGTCGCTTGCCTAAGGTCACACAGCTTAGAAGAGGCAAAGTTGAAATTTGAACCGAAATCCCAAAGTTGAAATTTGAACCGAAATCCAGAAAACATGCTGTTAGACACTTTGTGTCATTTTTCTATTGCTAACCTAATATGTTTTTATTGAGAAATTGTCCAACCTGGAAGAGTTTTTTGTTTTTTTTTTTTTTGCGGTACGCGGGCCTCTCACTGTTGTGGCCTCTCCCGCTGCGGAGCACAGGCTCCGGACGCGCAGGCTCAGCGGCCATGGCTCACGGGCCCAGCCGCTCCGCGGCATGTGGGATCTTCCCGGACCGGGGCACGAACCCGCGTCCCCTGCATCGGCAGGCGGACTCTCAACCACTGCGCCACCAGGGAAGCCCTGGAAGAGTTTTTTTATGTAAAAACTATTCTACTGAACAGATTCGTTTCCTTGCCTTCAAAGTATTTAAACTGGCACAAAACGACCATTGATCTGGGATGTTATACAAGTGATGTCATAGATCAGGTTGGACAACTGGATGAAGCAATTTATGAGGTAGCAGAAATAAGGACTTCATAGAAGCAACACCAACTTAAAATAACATGTCCCATGAGTGTGGGAGAATAGATGATACTCACTCACAGTTCTGCTTTTGTTCAATATGTCGTTTTGACCATCATATAGTTTTCCTTTAAAGTCTAGCTATATGTCAACATAGGAAAAGAGAAGTTTGAAGAAAAGGAGAAGTGAAAGGAGGTGTCTTCACTTGGTGGGAGATGTCTGGGAGGGGCTCGGCACCACAATCAAGCTGTCCCCTCCCTCGGCAATGAGTCATGGCTTCTTTCTGTGAAGCCACACATGAGCAGGAAGGCCTGTCTCAGTTTGTGCATTCATCACACCGCCCTGGAGTTGCAGGTCAAGGTCACTCTCTCCCCTGTTAGATTGTGAACATCTTGAGAGCAAAGATGGCGTCTTGTTCATGTTTATTCCCCAACACCCAGGCCAGTGTCTGAAGCATGGGAGCTGCTTTATCTATCATTATTTGTAGAGAAACCAAAAAAATCTCGGGGGTTCATATTATAGTAACTTAAAAAGAAAATTTCTAATGGGGTCATTTTTAGGTATTCATGTTAAATATGTTTTTGAGGGGATTTTTTTGCAGTTTTGTTTTGTTTTTGCTTGCAGGTGAAGCCCAAGTGTTCAGATGAAGGCAAGGGCACCTGGAATTAGAAGACTAAAGGCATAATAGTAATAACACGTTTTTAGAACAGACGTGTAGAATCTGAGGATTGAAAGGAATGTAACATATTTTAATAAGCATTTAATTGAACTTCTCATCTGTGGCCTGAATTTCTTTTACTACTCTGTTCACAAGCATGCTAGCAGACCTCTTGTGCCAGGGAACTCACTAATTTAACTTTCTCCCTTAAGTTATGCAGCAAACTGTTTTTTTTCTGAAACTTTCACCTACTGAGACTTCAAAACAATCGAAATGTTTCACACCCGTGAAGACAGTCCTTATCTACCCTGCCTGTCCCTTTCTGGGCTAAAACCTACCAGTTCCAACAATTTCCCCAAGACGGATGCCATCCTGTCACTCTCTTTTGAACAGGCTTCACTTTATCTGTAGCTTTGAGGTTTCCTGAGGTCAAGTTCATTCTCCAGGTGCAACCATAAGTACAGAATTACAGGGACTAGATAGTATTTATTGGGTGCTCCCTATGTTCTGGATATTGCTCTAAGCAATGTTCGTGGATTATTTTATTTAATCTCCCAATCATCCTAAGAAATAGGTGATAGCATTATCCTCATTTGCCAGATGTAGAAAATGAGGTTTAGGGGCTTCCCTGGTGGCGCAGTGGTTGAGAGTCCGCCTGCCGATGCAGGGGACACGGGTTCGTGCCCTGGTCCGGGAAGATCCCACATGCCGCGGAGCGGCTGCGCCCGTGAACCATGGCCGCTGAGCCTGCGCGTCCGGAGCCTGTGCTCCGCAACGGGAGAGGCCACAACAGTGAGAGTCCCACGTACCACAAAAAAAAAAAAAAAAAAAAAAAAAGCCTGGGCCACCCAGCTCCATGGTCACCTACCGGTGATGCTCCATTTAAAGTTAGAACGTTACTTTCCTATGCTTCTATTTATATAGCCTACAAATGACTTTAGTTTTTTTGATAGCCCACATCAAACTGCTGACCAATAGAGCTCCATTTTTTTTCCCCACGTGCCCATTTTCCCAAATCTTCACCAATACATTTTATAAATCTTTTAAAAAAATGTATTGAAGAATAAGTTTATATTTTGTTTAATTTGCATTTGTTTAAATGCTGTTGAAGCAGTACATTTTTATGTTTATTGGACCCAAGCATTTCTTCTTTTGAGAATTGGCTGTTTCTATTGTTTGTCCATTTAAAAAAACATTGAGAGGGTTTGTATATTTATTATTAATTCTAAAGGGTTAAAAAATATATTAAGGGGCTTCCCTGGTGGCACAGTGGTTGAGAGTCTGCCTGCCGATGCAGGGGACACGGGTTCGTGCCCCGGTCCGGGAGGATCCCACATGCCGCGGGGCGGCTGGGCCCGTGAGCCATGGCCGCTGAGCCTGCGCGTCCGGAGCCTGTGCTCCGCAGCGGGAGAGGCCACAACAGTGAGAGGCCCGCGGATCACCCCCCCCCCAAAAATATATATATATATATTAAGGATATTAACCTTTAATTATATGATACTATATTATAAATATTCATACCTTTTAATTTGCTTTTCAGTTGTTCAGGGTTTTTTTTGTTGTTGTTTGTTCATTTTTTTTTTACTGTACAGAAATTCAATTTTTTTAAGTGGTCAAATATCTTGAGCTTTAAGATTTCTTCTTTTGGTATCATGCAATGTCAGACTCTTATGCACTAAACTAACCACTTCCATGATGATGTACAGTGACTCACTTGGAAACTTTAAATTTGACTCAACATTTAAAACCTGCCCATTCTGACATGTAATTGTATAGGTTTTGGCCTATAATGGAGGAAAGCAGGCATATGCCACATATATATTTACTTACATATATAAACCTTATATATTTATAGTATCATAAAACATATTATATAGGATCATATTATGATGTGATTTACAATTTAGATGTTTTATGATTTTATGTACACACATATACACATATATGAGGTTATATATATATAGCTGGCTAAGTGGCCTAAAAATTGATTTAGATTCAAGAATGACTCAGTGAGAACCAAAATGAAGATGGTGTCTAAGGGGAAATGGAAAGAACATAAAATTAGGAATCAGGAGGCCTGGATTCTAATCTCAGTCCCACATTAACTGGTCAGGTGTACTAGGCCCAGTCACTTAAAGTGGCCTCAGCTTTCTTACGTGTATGATGAGGCTGTTGGTAGATGATCCTAAATGCCTTTCTAGCATGGGCAGTCCGTGATCACACTTCTGGGTTTGCTCTTGGGTGAGCACCAAGAAGGTTAAGGACAGAGAAGGGTAAATATAGCGATCATGGAGAGGAGGTGCTGTCAGGTTATCCAGGGAGAAGCCAGCAGGTGCAGAGGAGAAAGATGACCCAGAATTCCATCATCCTAACCTAACTAACCACTACCAAGACTGGAACAAAGTCCCACTTTATAAGCTGTCTGATTTCCCTTGTTTTACCAATATCAGCCTCCTCAATGCCCCTGAATCCCAAATGACACATCCTCCACCCAGTGAGCTGTCAGACCCTGAGGCTGCATTTGAATTAGTAAAGCACAAACTCATTTTGAATAGTTGGCTCCGGAGTAGTTTTATTTTATTTTTATTTTATTTATTTATTTATTTTTGCGGTATGCGGGCCTCTCACTGTTGTGGCCTCTCCCGCTGCAGAGCACAGGCTCCGGACGCGCAGGCTCAGCGGCCATGGCTCACGGGCCCAGCCGCTCCGCGGCGTGTGGGATCTTCCAGGACCGGGGCACGAACCTGTGTCCCCAGCATCGGCAGGCAGACTCTCAACCACTGCACCACCAGGGAAGCCCGGGAGTAGTTTTATTTTAATGGTCTACGGAAGGAATGTAGTGCTGGCTGACGTCTCCTAATTTTATCCCGGTTCCAAGGTCAAAAGCCCTGAGTGACTCTGGCAGTTATAAATCTTTGATAGGTCAGAAGTGGAATATAAAATTTGAGACTTGAAAGGCATTTCAGCAGTCATCTAGTCCAACTTCTTACTCCTAGCTCTGTGAATAGATCTTTTATTAATTTCATTTATTTAAAAGTTTTTAGACTTGTCTATAGATTTCCCTAAAAGCACATCCCAAATTTTAGTATGTAGTAGTATCATGTGTTGTTCATTTATTTATTAATTTTTCCCAATTATTTTGAACATTTTCAAACCCACAGAGAAGTGGAGAAAATAGTATGACTACCTATATACTCTTTCCCTAGGTTTATGAATTGTTAACACATGGCTACATTTGTCTTATCTCTGTATTTCTATATAAATATACACACATATTTTTATGCTGAGATATTTGAGAATAAGTCAGCTTATCATGCTCCCTCATGCCTAAATATGTCAAAATATATCTTCTAAGAATTAGAACATTCTCCACAGTTTTCCAAATTGGATGTACCATTTTGCACTCCTGCCAGCCACGTATGGGAGTTCCAGTTACGTCCTTGCCAAGTCTTGCTCTTCTCAAGCTTTCAAAATTTTAGATGCTCTAGTGGGTGTGCAGAGGTATTTCATTGTGGTTTTAATCTGCATTTCCCTGATGGATAATGATGTTAAACACTTTTTCAGAGATTTTTTTTTAATGTAGTGCCTCTTCCAGTCTTTTGCCCATTAAAAAAAATAGATTATTTGTATTTTTTCTTATTGATTTGCAGGAACTCTTTATATTCTGAGTTTCTCTCTGATAGATGTAAAACAGAAGGACATTTGATTGAAATTATTTCATGTGTTGGCATAGTGTCTGACCTTGCCCATTTTTTCAAAAAGGGAAATAATTCAGTGCTAGCATGAATAATTATTCTGCATGTTCAGAAAAGAGATAGTGTGTATTAATTTAACACTTTTTTTTTCAGTCACTAAAACAAAGGAAACACTTGGACAAGCAAAATGATAGTCCCACAAGTATTTATCTTCTTTGCATAAATAGTCTTCCTTTTGGGAAACTGGACCTTTATATAGAGGCTGTTTGTATTTTAAGATAACCAACAGGATCTTCTGGGAACTGGATGATAACCCCATTTTGTGGTAGTCATGACAGGGTGACATCGTGGGTTCAAAGATAAGAGGCATAGAACCCTGTTCTCTTCCTTTTCCAAAACCCTCCCAAAATATAGATAAAAAAGAGAGACTTCCTTGATGTAGTCAGAACGGTTATCTGTTGATAAAGGGACAGTTGGCATTAATCCAAACTGAAAACTTTTTAAGTAAGGATATTCCTAAAGGCTACACTGACATGACAGCATCATGCTGGCATTAGAGACGGTTCTGCAGGTGATTTTCATACCTCTTAGCCATGCTGTACACAAGGCTGTGCTCTGAGTTACAAATGCGGGTCGCCTGTGTCCACACTGGCCAAAGCTAGGCTATTTATCAAGCCCTTTGCCACCTATAGAAGAGTTTTAGAAAACATCATTACCCAGCTCTTTCTGTTGTCATTACAGGGGAGCATGTTCAACACCTGGAAACCCATGTGGGTTGTGTTGTTAGAAGATGGAGTTGAATTCTATAAGAAGAAAAGTGATAACAGCCCCAAAGGAATGATTCCCCTGAAAGGAAGCACTCTGACTAGCCCTTGCCAGGACTTTGGCAAAAGGATGGTGAGTTGATGTCGTTAACCACCATGAATACCTTGTCAGGGGCTGACCCTTGAGACCATGCATAGCCTGCAATGTGAATGGAGCTTCCTGGGCCAGTCCCTCTCCACACCACCCACCCTCTACCCTGGGCATTTGGGTCTTTCTTGGCCAAGCACTTCCAGAACAGGGTTGGCTCAACTGCTGTGCTTCATAAGAGACCTCAGCCCCTTGAAAGGAGTCATTCCTAATGGGATGTGTTTTGATTTCAGTTTGTGTTTAAGATCACTACGACCAAACAGCAGGACCACTTCTTCCAGGCAGCCTTCCTGGAGGAGAGAGATGGCTGGGTTCGGGACATCAAGAAGGCCATTAAATGCATTGAAGGAGGTCAGAAGTTTGCCAGGAAATCTACCAGGAGGTCCATCCGACTGCCAGAAACCATTGACTTAGGGTGATTTTCTTTTTTTAAAAATTATTTTTTAACATCTTTATTGGAGTATAATTGCTTTACAATGTTGTGTCAGTTTCTGCTGTATAACAAAGTGAATCAGCTATACATATACATATATCCCCATATCTCCTCCCTCTTGCATCTCCCTCCCTCCCACCCTCCCTACCCCACCCCTCTAGGTGGTCACAAAGCACCGAGCTGATCTCCCTGTGCTCTGCGGCTGCTTCCCGCTAGCTATCTATTTTACGTTTGGTAGTGTATATATGTCCATGCCACTCTCTCACTTCATTCCATGGGGTGATTTTCTATGTTTGCTTCCCTTCACTCTTCCCTCCTCCCACCCTGCTTCTTGAGGAAATCTCACAACAGATCCTGCTCCAAGGCCTGCTTTGGTCACCTCTGAAGGCTGTATCCACCCTTCCAGGTCCATAGTACTGGCCCTTGGTTTACTAAGATGTTTACCTGGGTCTGAAGGAGTGATTGTGGCTTCTCTAAGGTCTAGCAGCTGAGGAGAGGGGGCAGTGGAATTTAAGTTCCCTCATTTTGGGTAATCTTGGCAGAGAGAGAGATGGGGGATGGAGAGAGAGAGAAAGAGAGAGAGAGAGAGAGAGAGATGCATCATTGTATATATGAAGTAGCCATAATAAGTTACTCTTAAAAGAAAGCTTCAGGGTCTATAGGTAGGTAGGAAAAGGCACGGGCTGTGTGTCCTAGCAGGTAAGGTTTCAAGTTCAAGTTCATACATTCAGCAAGGGTGAACACCTCTCCTAGCCGGAAGCCATTTGTGCCTTGGCCTAGATTAATGACCTCTGATGTTGACTGGCCTGGAATTGCAGGTGATGGTTGTTGCCTAAAGGTGGATATCACATGAGCCTCTTTCTCTAGGAGTCTTTTTACTTTTTGCTGGTTTTTGCTTTTATGTGGAAGATATCCTGTAACAGGAGCCCTGCCAGGAAGAATTCCATATTGGCTACTTAAATTCCATATTGGTTTACAAAATGGGTGAGGGGAGTCCTTAGGAGGGGACTGAAAAAAGTCCTGTGCATGCTTCCTGTAGGACGTGGCAGGTCACAGGAGTCTGATGAAATTTGTGCATTGAGCTTAGAGAGAATGAGCACTTTCTCTCACCAAGAAAGCTTTTTGGTAAAGACCCAAGAGGAGTTGCCTAGTCTAGCTGTAGCTGCTGGGTGGGGTGGTCAAGTGACCACATTTCTAACCACAGCTGTCAGAGTGCGAATGATGCTTGTGCTTTGTGGAGCCACGAGATCCATGAACGTGGCCTTGGGTTTTGTTGCTTGCAATTTCTCTGATAAGGCTATCTTTAGTTTATTACTTCAAGGACAAAAATGAGAATGTCTCGCTGTTTTGCTTTATCTCCTAATTTTTAGGATAAAGGGATAAGCTTAGTCAAGACATTCACTTTCTGGGAGGCAAATGTCTATACCAGATGGTCTCTTGAAGGACACAAAGAAATGGGACATGAGGATTGAGCCCCAAGAACATTTCATCTTGGGCACCTAACTGGGGGCAACTCTTCATCTCAGACACTAAAAATTAAACCAGCAGAGTTTAGTAAATTTAAGAGACGTTAAGTACCTTCCCAGTACGTTTTGCTGAATGTTGCTCAGGCCACAAAGTTATGCGATTATGAACTCTGCCGTCTAACGATGTACTTACGATCTACTGGAGAGATTAGGCTCAGGGTTCACCTGGGGAGGGGGAGGCTTGTACTCAGGAGCCGCCCCTTCGAGGCGGCAAATCCCAGAGAGGACCGGCCATTCTGAAAAGCTCTTACTCACCCATGTGTTTTCCTCTGTGCAGTGCCTTGTATTTGTCCATGAAAGACACTGAAAAAGGAGTAAAAGAGCTGAACCTAGAGAAGGACAAGAAGATTTTCAATCACTGCTTCACAGGTAAAAGGCCTTGTGAGTCTGAAGTGGGGCTTCTGGGGCAGGCGGTATGGAGGCCTCGCTCAGCCTCACGTGTGGGTGATGGAGGTAGAGCATGGGGGCGGGGAGTGGGGTCATGGAATGCAGGCTGGTGGACATGATCATTGAACTTCCCCAACGTGGAAGGAGAAAGAAGGGTGAAACAAAACTTTGTCGTTCAAGATAAAAATCTCAGAAGTTCCAGCTATATCAATCAAAGGGTCATATTTTGTTTTCCAATAAATGGCAGGATGTGGAAATAGACACAGAGGTGAATAAGGTGATAAACAGGAATCAAGATACCCAATGTAAAATTTAGGTGGAAACATTCGGGATGTCTGAGGCTGCACAGGGTGAGGCATTATGCATTATTGGTTTAGGGAGGTGGTGTAGTGGTTTAAAACAGGTTCTTTGGAGGCAGACTTCCTTGGTTCAAATTCTAGCTCTTCAGCGTACTAGCTGTAAAAGCTTAGGCCAACAATTTAGCCTCTCTTCACTTTCCTTGTCTATCAAATGGGGATAATCGTAGTGCACCTACATTAAGCCTTGCTGTAACTGTAATGTGTTTAGAACACACTCTAAGTACTATATGGTACAAGCTCTCAATGCAGTTATTATGATTAAGGAGTCAGACATCTGCACAGACAATCAATTCTGTGTGTTCAGAAAAGAGAAAGAACTCAGGGGTAGTTGGGATGAATAGAAGATGGTGCCTAAATTCTACTCTGAAAGATGGGTAGAGTTTCTTTAAGTGTTTGTGGGAAGGAATTCCGATGAGGATAGTTAGGCTGAGCAGATGGTGAGGACAAAGTTATGGGGCTGAGATTTCCAGAATATTCATCAGGGAAAGAAAATGACCAGCCTGGTAGGACTGATGATTCCTTAGGGGAAAAAAAAATGAGAAGTACAGTTCGGGACTAGGTTGTCAGATGTCAGACATGGCTGACTTACGGTGGCAATAGAGGTCAAGAGAGGAAAACACTGAGAAGATACAACAGATGGAATCCGAAGGGCTGTCCAATCAATAGATAATGCACAAAAAACGGTAGAGGTCAATGTTCTGAAGGTGGAGGATAAAGGGTGTGATCTGGGGTAATGGGGGGAGGGGGTGGGTAGTATCCCAGGGGAATTCAGCCTCAGAGAGTCAAGGCAGTAGCCATTAGCATGAGAAAAGCCAGGGTTGAGATTTGGAATCCAGATACCAAGAATAAGGCAGGGCCCTAACTCAAGTAGGACCGAGGTCACTAAGACAAAGCCTCTGGAAAAAGAAACCAAGGGGAAGTTCTGATATGGATCTGGGCACAAGGTCCAGGTCAGACTTATTTCCTGTGAAATGTCTTACTGAGTCCCAGAGTACTGGGCTTGAACTACTTAAGTTCTATCCATTGAAGATCATACCGGATTCTAGAAATTCAGGTGGCTTGAGCCTTCCTGTGGGACTTCGGGTGGTCTCAGCGGAGAGACAAGTCTGTGGCTGAGACTGGGACCCAGGCACTGATGACATGTGATGGAGGACCTTGAATGTCAGGCGATGGGGAGATTAGACCGAAATTGTCTTTTGAGCTTCGGCATGCCTAGCTGAACACATATGGAATCTAGGATTAGAACACGTAAGGGAAGGCCCATTGCAGGTGTTAACTCGGGCCTAAGGTCACTTAAACCCTCTGAGTCTTAATTTTCTCATTCTTAAAAGAGGTCTGTAATTACCGCCCTACCTCTTTTACAGGGTCACTACAAGGATTAAAGTCAGAAATGCAGTATTAATTAGTTTATCCTTCTAGAGAAAGAAAAGTGGGCAAAGCATTTTGTATATGAAATTCATGGAAGGTACACTAATCAACCGCTTTCACTCTTGTTTCAAGGATGGCATATCCTACTGCTCTTGCTTTGATGACCTGGGACCTGTTATGTTGGCTCCCTGGTTGGCTACATTTGTACAGACTACATATGTGTGTGTGTGTGTGTGTGTGTGTGTATATAATGTTTGAAAGAAATTTGTTTTATTTATTTACTTATTTTTATTGAAATATAGTTGATTTACAATATTGTGTTAGTTTCAGGTGTACAGCACAGTGATTCAGTTATACCTACATATATATATATATATATTCTTCTTCAGATTCTTTTCCCTTATAGGTCATTACAAAATATTGGGTATAGTGCCCTGTGCTATGTGGTAGGACCTTGTTGGTTGTACAGAATATTTTTCATAAAATGTTTCATTATAACCTGCTAATAATCCAGTTGATGACTCCTTGCAATCCTCTCTTGAGGCAGAAGGCTGTTTGAATGGCTTCTCAAGGTCTCTGCTAGACCCTTGTCTAAGGTGTGACATTCGGTGCAAGGGACATCGCCAAATTCGAATTTAGGACATACACGTACTGTCATGGTGTTTTCTGCTTAAAAACTTGCAATAGCTCTTCACTGCCAAATATCCTAATGTACCATCAAAGCTCTCCCCACTCACACTGGGCCTTCCTCTCTCTCTCTTGTCATTGTTTGCCTTCTTTCCACCAACTCCTCCCCCCACCCTCCAGCGGGGCTGCCTCATGCCTGTGTGAGTCTGTTCACACTGCAGCTCCCTCAGCCCCTGCTGGTTCCTCTCAGCCCCTGCTGGTTCCTCTCGGCCCCTGCCTGAGTAGATGGTTGGCAAGCATCCAGTCAGTGTCACTTCCTCTGTGAAACTTTTCCTGATGGCGCGCACGCACGCGGTAGCCCTTCCCCCACCCACCCCTCCACGCCTTCCTGCAGATTTGACCCAGCAGCTCCCTGTATCCATCCACAGCAAAGCACTTGTCACAACACTTATCACGCAGATCCCCTTTTTAGATTCCCTGAGGAAGCCTCCCCAGTACCCATCACAGAACTTAGCTCCTAGCAGAAGTTCTAGGTCATTAATGGAATAAATGAGTGGGTTAGTAAAAACCAATTTTTTATGCACGCCTTGTTCCTTGAGGAGCATGTAAGTGTTTTTCAAAACATTTTACATGGTTCCTTTTGTTTCCAGGTATCTGTCCCGCGGATTTCATTTTTCCTTCTTGGAGTAACAGGGAAGATGAGACAAGTCTGACACTTGGGTCATCCGGAGCTCTCCAGGGGCAACTGTCAGTGGCTTGTTCTTTGGTAAAGAGAGCTAACATTCCCTCTGATGGTCCCATCCAGGTAACTGTGTCATCGACTGGCTGGTTTCCAATAAATCTGTTCGGAATCGCCAGGAGGGCCTGGTGGTAGCCTCCTCCTTGCTCAACGAAGGGTACCTGCAGCCTGCTGGAGACCTCTCCAAATACGCGGTGGACGGAACTGCTGAGAACCCTTTCCTCGACAACCCCGACGCCTTCTACTACTTTGTGAGTGAGAGAGCTCCCCACCTACTCCTCCTGGCTTGGGGGCTGCTCTGGGCGGGTTCTAGGTTGGTCTCAGTTCATATCCGCCGTGAAAGAAAGAGCCCAGCACTACAGCGTTGATCCATGTCCCTGACTTGACAGCTGTCCCCCTCCACCATGCCTGTCACATCCAATGAGATTGTTTAAAGGAAAATATTGTTCACTTGAATAGTTTTCTTTATTTACTTTTAAAAATTTGCTATATCTATTCTTATTCTAAGCAAGAATTCTTTTATAAAAACTTATTAGGCCCAGGGGCTTCCCTGGTGGCGCAGTGGTTGAGAGTCCACCTGCCAATGCAGGGGACACGGGTTCGTGCCCCGGTCCGGGAGGATCCCACATGCTGCGGAGCAGCTGGGCCCGTGAGCCATGGCCGCTGAGCCTGCGCGTCCGGAGCCTGTGCTTTGCAGCGGGAGAGGCCACAACAGTGAAAGGCCCGCGTACCACAAAAAAACAACAACAAAAAAAATCTTATTAGGCCCAAGTACATGACAGGCACCCACCTAGACAAAGGAGATACAGTAGTGGAAAGAAAAATAACAGGCAAAAATTATGGCCCTCTGGGAGCTTCCTTTCTAGAGGGAGATGTGTAAAATCCCAATGGGCCAGTTTTATATTTCCAAATAAACATTAAAATATGTGACTCAATGCAAAATGTGTTCATCCAGGTTCCTTCCCCCTGCACCATGAGTATCCCCGGTGGCATGCTTACCACAGATTGGGAAACACTGTATTGCACAATACGGACTTAATCTTCGGTTACATGAGAAATCTGGCAAAGTGGATTTCTAGGGGGATTCTGGCAGTTTTGTTTCTATTTGGGGTCAGAGCACAGAAGTAAGGAAGCTGCTTATAAAAATGAAGTGACTGTCACAGAGAGAGTTTCATTTCACTTTGGGGACGTTCCCCTGTCAGAATTTTTTTTTTTTCAGAATTTTGATCTGGTTGTTTATAGCCATTTAAATGTGGAACTCTAAAAATACCCAGCGCAGTGGCTCCTCTTCCTCTGTGTGATTCATTGCTCTCTTATAGCTGAGCAAGGCCCAGTTCCCTCCTGACCTCAGAGGATGTGGCTGGACACGTGCTCTTGGTCTTCTCAAAGTGGAGGAGCTGAGTGGCAGAGGGCGTTGTGGAGATTGTGTCGTGTGCACAGTGTCTTATAAACTAGCCAACTCTGCTTTCAGGGATTTGGCCATAAGATCCCAAGAGAAGAAAGGCTTTGAAAAAAGATGTGCTGAGCTAGACTTCCAATATAGCTTGGGGAACTCAAGAAAATGAAAGGATATTGATAAAAACCACACTTGAGCGGAGACAAGAGAGCATCTAGCAACAAGAAATAAGCATCTAGATGGGACTTTCCTGGCAGTCCAGTGGTTAAGACGCTGACCTTCCACGGCAGGGGGCGCCGGTTCAGTCCCTGATCAGGAAACTAAGATCCCACATGCCACGCTGCAAGGCCAAAAAAAAAAAAAAAACCCAGAAACTTTAAAGTTCAGGTTGGAATAAACCAATAAACCACAGGGGGAAGGAGTGGCTGGAGGGGAGAGGGAGATGGAGATGGTATACGTAGCAATATGCCTAAGACTGGAAAATAAATTTGCTCTTTGGTTCCCCAATAGCCAGACAGTGGGTTCTTCTGTGAAGAGAATTCTAGTGATGATGATGTGATTCTGAAAGAAGAGTTCAGAGGGGTCATTATCAAGCAGGGATGTTTACTGAAGCAGGTGAGTGGTCACTACTCTTCCATTCTAACCTTTCTCCCTTACCAAGTCCTTTGTATTCTAAATCACCAAATGGGATTTTGTTTGTTTGGTCAATAGTCAATTAGAAAATGACACCCACCTAGTGAAAGACAGATAGATAGTTAAGTAGATGATCAAAGTGGCATTAGGTCAGGAGGACTGAGGAAGACAGGGCAGAAGCACCTGAAAATAGGGGAATTCGGGACGTCCCTGACAGTCCAGTGGTTAAGACGCCGCGCTTCCACTGCAGGGGGCGTGGGTTTGATCCCTGGTTGGGGAGCTAAGATCCCACATGCTGTGCGGCGCAGCCCAAAAACTTAAAAATAAATAAATAAAATAGGGAAATTCTTCTTCTATCAATGTTTCAAGAAAATGCTGACCCTTTCATTAGCTGGAGGATATCAGCTGGCTAAGAGATGCCTTCAAAAGACAGGGATGTTTCATGGTGAAAGTACTTCCATTGGCCTATCCCTCCTCCCTGCAAAGTAACCAGGAAATAGGAACAGGCCATACCTGGAAGAGGAACATCATAATCCACTGAGAGCACGGAAGTACCATTTCAGACTGTGGGTGGGTCACGGTGAGACCAAATCCAGACAAGCTCTGCAAGAGCAGCAGCAGACAAAGGTCAAATCTGCTCAGAGGGCACAGACTCAGTCATGACCAGGTGTCCACCAGTACTGGCCACTGTCAGTCTGGAAGGCAGGGGCTGGGGTGAGCTGAAGAGCTCTGGTTAGTTACCGGGCTCCAAGGCACGGGATGCCAAAAGGTAAGAGAACACAAGGAGTGGAGCTGAGTGAAGAACTCAGGGCCAGCACCTCTACAGGAAAATATGCGAATATTCAGGGTGAAACAACTGAGGCTAGTATATGTTGTCGAGAAGCCAAAGCCGCTTTTTAAGGCCAAGGTCTTGCCCTCGTGGCTGTGCCGTGAGCTGTCTTAAAGGCACTTCTCAGTACGTAGCAGAGAGAATCTGGTTGCTGTAAGGAGATTTCCAGGCATTGTCTACAGGTCCCATGGGACTGAGAGATTTGACTTATAATAGGACCCTGAACTTCCAGGGTGAAGAGAGAAGAACCAAAGTTGAACGTATATTTATACTTAGAAAAAAGAACGTTGATATGGATTTTGAGTTTCACTAGGGGAAGTAGGGCATTGGTGTGGAAAACTTACCTTCACATCAGGTTTTGAGAGAACGAGGTCCTAGGGAATAATACAGCCACGGTTTAGAAAGGATTCTAGACGATTCTAATAACTTTTATGACAGGGTGCTCACTGACTAGGTTAAAGGACGAGCATAGGAGCAGGGCCAGCCTTATACAGGGAAGGATCGGGCAGCTGCCCATAGGCAGAGCTTGTCCATCACCTGATTTCTCATTTGTTCTGACAAACGTTCCTACGTTATCTGGCTCTTTCATCACAGGTGCTGAAAGGTGACTGTTAAAGCAGGAATCACTTGGGGGGAATTTCATTGTTTCCTTTTTGTTGATGTCTTCTATAGTTCTAGATCGTTATCAGCCATGAAGGACTTTTCTTGAGTTAGTTGATCTGACGAGCCTTAATTTAGAGCGGAGCCCGGAGGAAACTGAACATGAAGGTTGAAAAGGGGTAGACAGAGTCCCAGCTGGACTGGACTTGTGTATCCGTGGATCTGGAGGAAACGGCGTGGGGCAGAAGCCTTAGTGTCCTCAGCCCGTGGGCAGCGTCAGCTAAGGCAAAGAGCAGGCACTCATAACAAGAATTCTAGAAACTGACGCTTTACAAAAGCCATTCTGTATGTGATACTGCAGATAGAAATGTTCTCTGTTCTCCCATATGACTCTACAGCGTTCCTCGCTCCATGCTTCAGGCAAGTAAAAGGTTCTTTGGAGCTGAGCTCCTTGACCAGACGACCTGCCAAATAACTTAGACCCATTCCTGAAAGCTCTCTTTAGACTCTTCTGACCTGGCATTGTGAAGGAGACACAGTTTGCTAAAATCACAAACGTTTCATCACTTTCTACACAAGCGCAGTGAAAAATTTTGGAAAATTTGTATATGTGCCTCTTAACATGTGGTGCTTCAGAAATAGCAGACAATATTCTTCATATTGGCAACATAGAAACTATGTATTTTCTAATCTAACTTTTTTAGCTTCTGGAGTTGTCATTTGAATTTACTGTGGGAAATCATAGGATCAGGTTTAACATAACATTTTAAACAACTGCTATCAGCGAATTGAAATAACTGGGTAATTCAAGGCAATTACAAACAGATACGAAGGGGCTCCCGTGTGCCAGGCACGGTGCTGGGTGTGGGAGAAACAAAGATAAACAGACACAAATCCCGCCTCAGAACCCACAGTCTAGATGATGTCAATGGTTAATTCTATGGGGACGGGCCAAGTCCTATTCTTCATCATGTCTGTCACAACCACTATTGCTTCCAATTTCCATTGCTGCGACCCATTGTTAGTCCCTAATGATTTTATGCCAGGATTGTTGCAATCATTTCTTGATGATCTTCTTATTACCATATTATCTTACCCCTGGCTTATCTTTCATCTAGCCAGCTGGTCCATCCTGTATGTTGTCACCATATTAATCTTCCTAAAATGTCACTGTAATCTTTTCGCTTCCAACTCAAAAGCCACCAATGAAAATACCCCCATGTTTCATTTTTTACTGTTTGCTTCCACTTTTCCAAACTTGCCTCTGCTGTTCCTCATGAGCCCTGCCTTCTAGCCTGACTGAATATGCCTTGGACATTCCCACCGCTGCTTTTTTTGTTGTCAGTGGTCTTCCCACCCACCTCTTTCTCACCTATGTAACTCCTGTGTGTCCCACGTGGATAAATGTAGGTTTTTATGAGGCTCTCTTTGACATCCCAAACCCACAATTACATACCCTTCATTTAAATCCTTTGAAACCAGGACATACTGTATAGCACAGGGAACTATACTCAATATCTTGTGATAACCTATAATGGAAAAGAATCTAAAAAAGAATATATATACGTGTGTGTACATAACCGAACCAATTTGCTGTATACCTGAAACTGACACAACATTGTAAATCAACTGTATTTCAGTAAAAATTTTAAAAACCCAAAAAACCAAAAAAAAAACACCCAAATTAACTTTCCAAATAATAAACAATAAATATTTAAAGAATTCTTTGAAACTCATTACCTATACATGTTATTTGATTTGGACATTTGCGATTTTATATTTCCACATAGGTTATAAACTCTTGGAAGCACAGGGCCATGTCTTAAATCTCTTGATAGCGCCCCATTACCTAACACAGTACACTGTACATAGTACTGTCTTATATAATTCTAAAGCTGTAAGACAATCTTAGAAATAACTTAATCCATGATTTAATAACATCTATCTACTGCTATCTCTCTGACAAAGGTCTGGGTTGTAGCCTGGTTTCTCCTGGAGTTAGGATTTCATCTTTATTTTTTTCTTATTTCAACTCAACAAGACTTATCACGTAGGTACTAGGTGTACTGACTGATGCGAAGAACTCATCCTTTCTTTTTCTGTGTTGATCTTGGATACAGGGGCATAGGCGGAAGAACTGGAAAGTGAGGAAATTCATTCTGAGAGAAGACCCTGCGTATCTGCACTACTATGACCCTGCTGGGGTGAGAGGCTGTGCTCGATAAACCCATCCCACTAGAAGCCTCTGCTGCTTCTATCCACTGGGCTTCCCAGGCCCCTTTCTGCTCTGCTGAAGCCCCTTTCCTCTTCACGATCCCCTCTTCTTTTTCCTCACCCTCCTCTACCTTGTCCTACACCTTCTTATTGCAAAGATCTGAGATCGTAGGCTTTGAGGCCAGCAGAATCACAGGGATGGAAGAAAATATCACTCTATGGTCATTTATTTGGTCAACTCAACAGAATTTTCTTTGTTTGCCCCAATCTGATATTTTCAGAGGAACTCAACCAATCCAACACTGTGCTCTTGGCTTGATATGCAAAAAAGTGATAATTCCTCTTCTAGGCCTACTTCAGTGAGAACATTGTTTGAGTCCAGCCATTTGGGCTGTTGATTATTCAGAAGAGGGCTTTTTCCTCAATACAATGAGCATGTCTATCTGGACCGGGTCCTCAGCCTCTGCTTGCAGTGCAGGGCTCTTCGATTCCCTCCTGTGGAGGTTATACTACTATGCCTGTTGCCTGGGGCCAAAGGGCTCCGGAAACGTGTGGTCCTTCTCTCATGGGACGTGATGGTTCAGCCTCACTGCCTCCTCTGCCTGCCACTTTCCTCCGGATGTGAAGCTCAGATCGACTTGTGTCTCGTCTTCCAGCTTCCACACCCCCCCCCCGCTGTGGGAACTGAGGGATGGAGGCTCCAGAGGGGTTCTCTTTCATCTCTTTCTGCTCTTATCTACTCCACAGTGAGTCTGTGTGGCTTTTGCACCAACAGCATAAAGTATACCCATACATTTTACTTTGGAAACATAATGAAGGACTCCTCTCTCCTTTAGGGGGAAGATCCCTTGGGAGCGATTCGCCTGAGAGGCTGTGTGGTGACCTCAGTGGAGAGCAACCCAGATGGTAAGAATGAATTTTTGTGGGAGAGAGGTGTGTCTACCCAGGCTCCCTTCCCACACCTGGGCACCCTGAGTCAACAGCACTCACTCCATCACTCCCTCACTCAGGCATGAATGAATTTACTGTCTGAAAACTTTAGAGAGACCCAAAGCTATTCTCTCCCAACTGCTGCACTGGCTCTCCGGGCTTCAGGGACTTGGAGTGGTTTTGTGGATGCCTTGAATAAATCCTAGTGCAATGCTGAGAAAAATCCATCACCTCAGAACCGGCTTAGATGGAGACACTTGTTACCTCCTGATGCCTGAGACTGAGCCATGACGTTCCTTAAAGGGGACCTTTTACAGACCAGGAAATATCCCACAACAAAAGGAACATTTGCGCCGTGAGGCGGTGTGGGGAGCAGGAACTGCTCCTGGGTTAGAGTTAGGTCTAGGCTAGTTAGTGAGTGGCACAACTTTGCGTTGAGTTGCGTAACTAATCTGGGCTCTCCCGTCTCCTCCGAGAATGATGGAGTCGCACCAGATGACCCTTAGGTCCTGATCACAAGTCTATGATTTGGTGATGAAATGACCGTGTCTCCTCAGGTGTAGGGAGGAGTGGTGTCAGTGGGAAGATGTGGTTCAGACATCCAGACCCTGGTTTCTCCTTGTCATTTTGGGTTTATGAGGTTATAGAGGCTGACAGGAAAACACTGCAGCTGCAAAAGCCGAGATTTTTACTATTCCTGGATCTGCTCACTCGCCTCTCCCCGTAGGGTCTTCCTTAGGGTTGGGGTGGAGAGCGTGCTGCTTTGCGATCTGAGATGGATGTGTTTTAAGTCTTGTCACAGTACTGGAAAGTGTGCTGCCTTCCGATCTTTCAGCAAAGAGTCTCACTTAGCCCTTGATAAAAACCAGTTCAGGCTATACTGATGGCACTGGTGGTGAATCTGGGTTTTTTTTGATGTTTTAAAAAAATATATTGAGGTCAGCTCTTGGTTTATGTTGTGAGTGGAGGAAAGATACTCACTGGACACTATTACAGGGTTAAACACTATTTGTGTGCAAAAGTGAGAAATTTAGTTTGCTTATAAACTATAAAATGTTTCTCCTTGAATGTTTTACTTCTTAAACACACATACACACACAAGCACAAAATCATACTACATACCTGTATATATAAGCACTATATAGATAATCATATAATGAATATGTATGATCATACAGTGATAGTAAGTTTGAAAATCACATATTTAATTTTTTTGGAACGCTTGAAAAATGGGGACTTCATTGCTTGCAGAAGGAGGGTGAACTAGGGACCTTTCTGGTGCCCATGCCCACCGTCACTTTTTCTCTCACCAGGCAAGAAGAGTGAAGACGAGAACCTCTTTGAGATCATCACGGCTGATGAAGTTCACTATTTCTTGCAAGCGGCCACCCCCAAGGAGCGTACCGAGTGGATCAAAGCCATCCAGGTGGCCTTCCGGACGGGGAAGTGAGGACACACCGGCGACCTGCACCACCCCGCTTCCCGAGGGAACCTCATGGATAAGCTCGGTCCAGGACCTGGCCACTTCTGCGACAGATCAGCGAGAAAGGGCCCAGGGGTGGGACATTGTCATCTTCGGGGGTCCTGAATGTAACTAACCACGTGCTGCGTGATGTTCGCCTACACCGACCGCATTGCTCACTGAAGCCTCTCTGCCGCTCTCTGTGTCCCCCAGGCAGATATAACAAGCTGTGTGGCCTGGGGACGTTGCTTACCCTCTCCAGGCCTCAGGTTCCTCCTCTGGAAAATGAAGGAGTTGAACTAGGAGAGCCCTGAGGTCCTCCCTAGCTTCAAAAGCCCCACGATTCTAGCCCCACGATTCTAGGACCCATAGGACCCCGGAGTCCCTCTGTGGCCTTCAGAACCTGAAACAACTCTTCCCTTTAAAACTGTTGCCCACCTGTACTAAGAGCACTAGGTACAAACCTCTTTTTTTCCCTTTTGCTGCCTTCCCTTGCTCTTGGCCACAAGATCATATATCACGGTCAAGGAGAACCCTCTTCCTTCCTTGCCCTACCCAGAAACTTCCTGAGAGCCAGCGCCGCAGTGGTGGCTTTAGCTTGAAGCCTTGTGACGACAGCCTGGAAAATTATGTCTTCTGAGAAAAAGACCCGAGGAAACCAGGGTCCTCTCCATGTCCTGAAGCTGCCCAAAGCAGACGTGTTCCACTCGCACTGGAGACTGATCTGACTCGGGGCTATCTTTGTCCCTTTCCAGAGCATTTCTCTACCTTTTTTTTCTAATTAGGAGCAGGAACTCCAAATCTGCAAGATTCTGTTTCATTTGAGTGTTTGCAGAAAAAAGTGGCCAGAGGGGTTTTCTCTATGGGGTCTCTCCATGGGTGAAGGGGCTGGACAGCTGCCCGCCTGAAGTGTCCCCCCAGCTCCAGAGGGTGGAGGGGCTGGATCACAGGCCGGCTGATTGGCTGATGAGTTTATACAAAGACAGCTCTGAAAGGACTTACATCTAGACAGCACGTGGAGGTGGCCGTCACATTGTGCCATGCCTTCAATTCTTGAGTTAAAGATACTGTGGTTGTGCCTTAAAGCAGATGCTTTAAGGACAAGCTGTCCGGTGTCTCCTGCTTGGCCTCTGAGGGGCCTCATGGACCCATCATCAGCCAGCGGGATCTGACCTAGATTCAAATTGGGTACCTGCTTCCAATTTTTGACCCCGTCCACCAACTAGTGATTCTAAACCAAAATTGAGAAGGAAATCTGGTACGTTGTACAGGTGTATTTTCCAACTTCAGATTTTTAATTTTAAGGCCCTAGTAAGGAAAGGAGAGTAGAAAATTCTTCCTGGTTTTATCAGCTCCTCTCTTTCCCTCCCCCAATTCTACACAATATCCTTGAAGCTATTCCTACCTCCAGACTGTTTTCTCAGTGGCCGAGAGATGAAAGACTACCTTTTCTCTGATTCTTTAGTAAACTGTATTAGAACATGCATAGTAGTTTTTCTATATTCAGTGTTAAAAGTATTTATTAATATGAAATAAGTCAGAGAAAGACAAATACTGTCTGATCTCACTCATATGTGGAACCAAAAAAAAATGAACAAGCAAAATAAAACAAAAACTCTTACATACAGAGATCTGATTAGCCGTTACCAGAGGGGAAGGGGGTTATGAGATGGGCAAAATGGGTGAAGAGGGTCAACTGTGTGGTGATGGATGTTAACTAGACTCATGGTGATCACTCTGTAGGGTATAGAGAAAAGAGAATCCACTTGTTGTGGGCTGAAAAAATCCAGAGAATATAAATTACTACTTGTGAAGAGACTGATACTTTGTTTTTATTTTAATATATCGTAGGAAAATATTAAAGAGCAAATGCATGGCCATTTTCCTTTGATGTTCTCCAGAGTTCTACTTTACACTGTAATGCTGTACACCTGAAACTTATAAAAGAAAACAAAACTGCACAGGGTGAATTAGGAGGTACCACAAAGGAAAGGGTGGAGGAAAAAGAAAGTTAGAAGAAGCTCGGTTACAAGAATAAACTCCGCTTGAAATGATGGCCCTCAGTGATTCTGGGCCAGCTTCAGGGCAAAGGGAAGGTAAATTCAGATTTCACTGGAGGAGAGAAATGAGGATAGGAGAAGAGTGCTTATGACACCACATTTGCTACTGGACTTTGTTTGACCTGCACTAAATTTCAGGAGAAAGACGCACACGGGTGTTTCTGGGGCAATCAGGTGATACAGTGGGAAGTACAGTCATCCTGGAGCCTGGGACCTGGGTTTGAAAGCCCTGTCTGTGGCTTACTGTGTTTGCAACACGTCCAACTATTGGCTTCTTTATCCCTAAAATGAGAATCATAACGTCCCCCTAATAGGACTGTTGTTAGGACTCAGTGAAAGAATACCTGTCAGTCCCCTGGCACGTGTGGGCACTCAGCAAATCCTAGTTTCCTTCCTTCTGACCTTTATTCCATAGAAGCTGTTCGTGATAATCCAGGTTTTCAAGGCTCTGTAGCAACGGCTTTCAACTTTCGAATAATGTCAGAACAGCCTGTGGAATTCTTTGTCTGAGCCTCAGTGTCAGGGATTCTGATTTCCTAAATGTGCAGTGGGATCTATAAGTTTGCACTTCTACTTTTCAACAAAAACGAGACGTGTAATTTTAATCAACATTAAAGTTAAAAACTACCAATAAAGTCCTTCAATCCCCACTGCTTCTAGTGTAGACATGGAAGCAATAGCCTAGCTTTAAAGACTTTTCAAGAACTGGCCTCCACCTACCTTTCCTAACTGATTGCTCCTTTGCCCCCTAATCTCCACCTGCCCTCTCTCTGGGCCTTGGGAGACCAGCACCCCCAAGGGCACCCCTGAGGCATAGAGCACTCTGCTCCCTGTCTCTTTGGCTCTCTCATTTTTTTTTCTTTTTTTTTTTTGTGGTACGTGGGCCTCTCACTGTTGTGGTCTCTCCCGTTGCGGAGCACAGGCTCCAGACGCACAGGCTCAGCGGCCATGGCTCACGGGCCCAGCTGCTCCGCAGCATGTGGGATCCTCCCGGACGGGGGCACGAACCCACGTTCCCTGCATCGGCAGGTGGACTCTCAACCACTGCGCCACCAGGGAAGCCCGGCTCTCTCATTCTTATTCTTCCTTCAAGATCCAGCTCGATGCCGTGCCTTAGCTCCCCACACCTCTCCCTTGTTCTTCTCTCCAAGTCCATGGTAGACCTTTCACCTCTGAAATTCTCCATCATCTTTTGAATCAAGCATTTAGGAACAGTTGCATACCGTGTTGCTTGAAGTTACCAACCATGATTCCTGATTTAGGGTTTGTGTTCTTTGGGGTAAGAAACGTACCTGTGTCTTACAACTCTTTCAATCCCTCCTAACACCTAGTTGAGTGGTTTGCATAGCAGGCACACTATAAATAGCTGTTGGTTAAGTAATGTGAATGAAGTAATCACTAGTCACAGTCAGGAGGCTCCTGATACATCGCCTTGAGCTTAGGGAGATCACTGAAGCTGTAACAGCAAACAATTCCTGTCTGCTACCGCCATTCTAAGGACTTTGCAGACATGAACTCAGTTAATGTTCATAATAACTCTAGGACATTTATCCCACATTATCCCCATTTTACGGATGAGAAAATTGTGGTCCAGAGAGGTGAAGGGACTTGTCCAAGGACACACAGCTAGAAATTGTCAGAGTTGAACTTCTAGCCAGCTCTGGTTGACCCCAGAGTTCATGCTTTTAACCCCTACTTTAGACTTCCCCTTCATAAGAGCTGAAGTTTAATTAGTGCTGACTATGAGTGCTAGGAACTTGGCTACATACCACACAAGTTTGTCACTTAATTTGTACAACAATCAATTTTTTTAAAAAAACTGGGAGATCTATTTGAGTCCAGGTTCTGATTTTAACTTGCATCACTTCACTATAGTTAGTAGCAGTTTATGGTAGAATGACCCCACTTAGAATTAACCCAACCATGTTGTGATTCCATATCTGCCTTTGTCTAGATGAAGGCTATTTTGCATCATCTTTTCCGAATTAATCTGCTAAACTCTTGATAAATATTAGCTTCCTTATACTTAATCTACAGGTAATGGAGAGCATTATTATTATTATTTTTGTTGTTGTTGTTGTTGTTTTGTTTTCTTGGTGGTACGCGGGCCTCTCACCGTTGTGGCCTCTCCCATTGCCGAGCACAGGTTCCGGACGCGCAGGCTCATCGGCCATGGCTCACGGGCCCAGCCGCTCCGCGGCATGCGGGATCTTCTCGGACCGGGGCATGAACCCGTGTCCCCTGCATCGGCAGGCGGACTCTCAACCACTGCGCCACCAGGGAAGCCCGAGGGCATTATTTTGATTGGAAAGAAGGGCGGCAGGGAAAGAGAGAAGTTGCATGCTATAGAAGTGATGCCGTTGGCAGAGAGTGGAGGAACAATTGGAAATGGGGTAGACATTTGTTGGGCTGCGTCCCCAGTTTGCAAATGAAGGAAACGAGGTTAATCATATTGCTCAAGGGCCCCAAGCTGGTCGCCCAGTGAGATTCAAACACAGGTCAGCCTGGCTTCTGAATCCTGGTGCTCAAGTGCTCTGCTCTGTCGTGGATATATCTGGCTCTGACCACCATTTGACTCTCTATCTTGTTGCCATGGGAACACCCAGCTTACTACACCCACCACGCATGCTCTGTCAGCTGCAGCAACATTTCCCGTTAGTCCAGGGCCACCCTCTAGGCTTTTCTTTATCTAAAGGGAAACCTCTGTGGTTAGATACAGCTATGCAAATAGCTCTGCCCTCTTGATATTGGTTTTGAGGCTTCTGAGGATTTTATCCTCTAATGTGGCGAAACATTTTCCTGAGTTGATTACTGTGTACGCGTCTATATGTGTGTGTATATACACACACATATATACTTGTGCGCTTGTGTATTTAAACTTTTTTAACCTAACTGTACTGATATCACCGGGTGTATCACCGGAAAAACTGCTATGTGGTCAAAAGCCATGTTTTGTCAATAATAAGAAAACAAAACATAATAAAAAGGGGGACATTTTACTGAAGGCATGTGGTTGACAGATAAGCACATGGAAAGGTGCTCAGCGTCATTAGGCATGAGGGAAACGCAAATTAAAACTGCAATGAGATGCCAAGGCAGGCCTAGTAGGATGTCCAGAATTACAAAGACTGACCACTCCGGGTGTGGACAAAAGTGCAGAGGAACTGAAACTCTCGTAGGCTGCTGGTGGGAAAATAAAATATTTGCAACCACTTTGGAGAACAGTTTGAGAGTTTCTAAGAAACTTAAACATATGCCAGCCATTCCACTCCTGGATATATTTCAAGAGAAATGAAAGCATATGACTATGTAAAACGTATACAGGAATGTTCATAGCAACTTTACCTGTAATAATCAAAACCTGGAAACAACCCAGATACACAATAAAAGGTTAATAAAGAGACAAATGATGTATATTTATACAAGGGAATATTACTCAGCAATAAAAAGAAATGAATATTCAACATGGATGAATCTCCAAATAAGTGTGGTGAGTGAAAAAAGCCAGACAAAAAAGAGTACCTACTGTATTGATATAAAGTTCTACAAAATGCAAATGAATCTACAGTGACAGAGAACAGTGGTGGCCTGGGGACGCGGAGGAGGGCAGAGAGGAGTGGAGGTGGATAAGAATTTCAAAGGGAAAAGGACATTTTTGAGAGCGACGGATGCGTCCATTTATCTTGATTGTGGTGATGGTTTCGCAGGCGCACACATAGGTCAAAACTTACCAAGCTGTGTACTTTACATGTACGCAGCTCCTTGTATGTCAGTTTTATCTCAATAAAGCCATGCTTCGCACATGAGAGGCTTCATATTTGGGGTTTGGCAGACACAAGTGTCCTGTAGCATGAGTAGCTGCTCGTGACTTTTTTAGCTGGACCCCCCTGCTCTCAGCACTCCTGAGGGGCTAGTTCAGAAGTCAGCGGAATTTAAAGCACCTTCCCTTGTTTCCTTTCCTAGTGGAACGAGGAGCAGCTGAGAGTACAATCTGGATACCCAGAATGCTTTGGGAGTGTTCCAGCGAACGCAGATTTCTTGCTCTTTGTATATTAAGCGGGCAGCTTCCTAATATCAAGTGTTTAACTTGATAACCTTCCTAAAGCTGTAAGGCCAGGCTCCTGCCTTCCTAAGAAGTGCAGTGAAGCTGCCTGAGATTCTCTTTGCTGACTCTGGAGCTTGCCTTACTGGAGGTGGGCCTTCTGGGCTTCAGCTACCGTTGCCGGGGGTGGGGCAGGAGAAGGGAATGGGCAAATGCGGAAGGAAGTGGTTGCACCTGGACAGAGTCAGGGCACCACTAGGAAGCTTTCTCTGAAACACCTCATGCCCTCTCTCCGCCCCCAATCTCTTATATTGACCTGCTGTCTTGTGACTTGTGTCTTTATTTTAAACTGTAATATAGAAGAAAGTTCCTGTTATTTTGGAGTGCTGATCAGTTGGGTCTCGTCCAGTCAAGTGTTTCCTATAATTCCCATAATCAAATTTCCCTTTGAATGGCAGCTCAGAGGAAATAGATTGTCTGATGTGTGCAAATCTGTGAAGCTGAACACATTTCCAAGAAAGGCCAGAATGACAGAAAAAATGATGGGTTAGCTGATGAGCTCACATTAAAATTGAAGTGTGGTTGGCTTCATGTTCAGACAAGGAAGACTGTAGTTCCTTCTAACAGGGCACTTTTGACAGAAGATCAACCCACTGAAGTCGAATAATTTTAAATGACTGTGAATTTTTCTACCCCTACTACAGAAGGGAGTTTTATCTCCTAGTCAGTAGGCAGATCAAATGCCAGACCTCCTTCACAAGTTCCTTGCACATGCATCTGTAATATAGGGAGCCTTGCACATGCATCTGTAATATAGGGAGCCTTGCACATGCATCTGTAATATAGGGAGCCTTGCACATGCATCTGTAATATAGGGAGCCTTGCACATGCATCTGTAATATAGGGAGCCTTGCACATGCATCTGTAATATAGGGAGGCTGGCACCAACATTGCACCGTTGACCTGAGGATTAAATGAGATCATGGAAGTAAAATGATTTAGGCGGGCATGGATGGTCAACATACAATAGTTTAGCAAGATGTTAAAATGGGATTCTTTTTTGCCCTATTTGGCTGATGCCCTTAAAAAGTCCAGGTACTCCCACATCAAAATAACATAGGGGGCTTCCCTGGTGGCGCAGTGGTTGAGAGTCCGCCTGCCGATGCAGGGGATACGGGTTCGTGTCCCGGTCCGGGAAGATCCCACATGCCGCGGAGCGGCTGGGCCCGTGAGCCATGGCCGCTGAGCCTGCGCGTCCGGAGCCTGTGCTCCGCAACGGGAGAGGCCACAACAGTGAGAGGCCCTCATACCGCAAAAACAAACAAACAAAAAAAAACAACAACATGGGACTTGCAAAGGAAGGATGAAAGCCAGATGTACGACACTTTGCTCTTCTCCCATCTGGAAGACCTAAACGAGAAGAATTTGGAGAGATCAGTTGGAAATCAGGGAGACTGCTTCTTTGGGGAAAGCACTTGCAACGCAATGGAATTTTCCTTTTGACTCCATGGGGGTGGCGTGAGGGTATTTCCCTTCAGCCTAAGTAGACCATGAAAGGCTTTAAGAAGTCTCTGACCTTGACCTGTATCCGATGGAATCCATGTAGCCCGGAAGCTAGTGGCAGATCACACCTGGAAACAGCCTAAGTCCAGAGGCTGTGGCTGGTGTGCCCTGGTGGCAGAGGCAAGGAACAGAGGCTACTCTGGAATCAGCCTCTACTGGATTGTTGGGGCAAAGCCTGTTTGAATGAGTGCGTCCCAGTGTGGGTCACAGGCGAGAGAGGGCCACGTGGGGCTTTAAAAGATTCTGCCAGAGAGGACTGCCTGAACAGGAAGGATATGACCTCAACAAATGGAATGGGCCATCGGATCCTCAGGGGCTGAAGGAGAAAATGTAGGCAGCCAACCATGGGAACACACACGGCCAGCCTCATGAGAAGTGCATCTTAATGCTGCTTGGGGTAGATGGGGGGCAGTGTCTTTGGGAACCCACCAAAACCTCCCTGAAGAGGCAGCTTTGAACTTGCACAAGTTGAGAGGAGAGTAACACAAGATAAGGTTGGTAACAGGAAAGTAGAACCTTTCCTGTCCCTTGCCTTCCTCACCACCCCTCTCCCAACCCTTTTTACTTCTGGAGGAGCTGGAAGAAGCAGGGGCGGGGGTACGAGGCAGAGAAATGGAGCAGAACTTGCCGTACTGTCACCCTTTCTCCTGCAGGGTTCTCAAGACCCCCAGGCCTGATCCGTGAAAGGCAGACTCCTTACCTCTAAATGCGTTTTAGAGTATTGTACGGAAGGCTACATTTTAATTACCCACTTGAGATGGTTTTGTGACTTGAAGTGACTGGAGGACTTTTCTTTACCCCAGAGACTGAAAATATGATGGAACCGGCCTGAGAGTCCATCCAGGGTGGGGAAAGTTCTCGCCCCAGAGAACTGATTTGTGTTTTTTACAGTTTTTTTCCTGTAATTGATTTCTAGTCTCATAGCGTTGTGGTCAGAAAAGATGCTTGATATGATTTCAATTTTCTTAAATTTACCAAGGCTTGATTTGTGACCCAAGATGTGATCTGTCCTGGAGAATGTTCCGTGTGCACTTGAGAAGAAAGTGTATTCTGCTGCTTTTGGATGGAATGTCCTATAAATATCAATTAAGTCCATCTGGTTTAATGTGTCATTTAAGGCTTGTGTTTCCTTATTAATTTTCCGCCTGGATGATCTGTCCATTGGTGTAAGTGAGGTGTTAAAGTCCCCTACTATGATTGTGTTACTGTCAATTTCCCCTTTTATGGCTGTTAGCATTTGCCTTATGTATTGAGGTGCTCCTATGTTGGGTGCATAAATATTTACAATTGTTATATCTTCTTGGATTGATCCCCTTGATCATTATGTAGTGTCCTTCCTTGTCCCTTGTAACAGCTTTTATTTTAAAGTCTATTTTGTCTGATATGAGTATTGCTACTCCAGGTTTCTTTTGATTTCCATTTGCATGGAGTATCTTTTTCCATCCCCTCACTTTCGGTCTGTATGTGTCTCTAGGTCTGGAGTGGATCTCTTGTAAACAACATATATACGGGTCCCTTCAGCCAGTCTGTGTCTCTTGGTTGGAGCATTTACATTTAAGGTGACTATGGATATGTATGTTCCTATTACCATTTTCTTAATTGTTTAGGCTTTGTTTTTGTAGGTCTTTTTCTCTTGTGTTTCCCACCTAGAGAAGTTCCTTTAGCATTTGTTGTAAACAGAGAACTGATATGAATGGGTTATGGGAGAGAAAAAATAAAGACTTATTCTGATTGCTTCTTATGAGACCAGCTTTCCAACATAATGGTTACAGTAGCTATGGTTATGACAGGAAGATATTATTCCTGAAGGCGTATGTGACAGTCCTGAAGGCTGTTCACTCTCTCTTTTCCAGGAACCTGGTAGGATTGCCATTTCCCAGCCCCTCGGGGTTGGGTATTGTCATGTGACCTGCTCTGGATGGAGCATTTCATTGTGGTGTAAGACCCTCCGGAGTTCTCTTTTCTCTATCAACGTCCACATCCACCCTGTAGCCACTGTGTAGTGACATGGAAGCCCTGAGCACTTGAAAGTGACCAGTCCAAACTGAGATGTAAGTGTAAAAGACATATCAGATTTCTAGGACTTAGTAGCCCCAAAATTCTTGTAAATATCTTACTAATAATTTTTACATTTGTTACTTGTTGAAGAGATACTATTTTGAATATAGTGGGTTGAATGAAAATATCCTTAAAGTAATTTCATCTGTTTCTTTTTACTATTTAAAATATGGCTATGAGAAAATTTTAAATATACATGTGACTTGCATTATGTTTTTTAAAAATTTATTTTATTGAAGTATAGTTGATTTACAGTGTTGTGTTAATTTCTGCTGTACAGCAAAGCGTATAATGTTTTTATTGGATAGTGTGTTTCCTCCATCAGCTTGGAGGATTCCTAAAGTGCAGATGTCAAAAACATGGAGAAGCTCCTACAGTCAAACCATAATGAATGTGTAGTATAAGCAAGAAATAAAAGTTTGCTCTTTTAAACCATTGGTGTTTGGGGTTGTTTGTTATGGCAGCATTAATAACCTAGCTGTTCTGATTGGGTCAACATGGAAAAGAAAAGGCAGCAGAAGTGAATTTCCTGACTCTCCTATCCTCTCAAATTTCCATGAAAGTTTTTTTTTCTTCTTTGGACTCCACATCTCCATGATCAACGACCAGAAATGTCAGAATCTTTTAGGATTTTCCTTGTCTTCTGAAGTGGACTCTGGTCTAGCAGTCATTTAGAAGAGAATGGCAAATCAAATAACATTGTGTGGATTTTTCTTTTTTGGCAGTGTCTTGACGCACAGGAAGATAACCTTCCACTTGTCTCGTCTTTGGGTTAGTAAATGAGGTCAACATAAGGCCAGAAGACTCAGTGTCCCAGTTTGGTCATTTGTTTCCTGCCACAGTGAGTGATCCAGTTGGATAAACAGCCCACTCTTTCTGTTATGCTTCCCTTCCTATTCCTCTTGCTCTCTAGGCCCTCTCTGTGAAGTGTTTGCATTAGCATTTTGCAAGCTCATTCTGACCGCAGTGTGGAGGGTATTTGGAGCTGAGTATCCCTGAGACAACAGTGGCAGTCAAGCCTGTTATCGTAATCCAGGTGAGAGGTAACTGAATCACAGCCTCACGTGAAGGTAAAGCAGGTGAGAGTCCATTTCAGTCAACAGTTGGACAAATATTTACAAAAGGTCCATCGTATATCTGGAGTTGTGCTGGCATGAGAAGTAGCCTAGCCTTACTCTCTGCCCTCAGAGAGCCCCTAAGCTGATGATTTCAATACCCTGTGATTGCTGAGTGCTATTATGGGCGGATAAAGAAGGGGAAATGGGCTGTTTAGGGAACACTTCCCGTAGATCGTGATAACTGAGTGAAGTTTTGAAGGATGGATAAGATTTAGTAGGCAAAGAGTGTAGGAGACAGATTTGACAGATACTTAGGAGGAAGAACCAACAGGAAGGTAAGAAATCTAAGATGATTTCCAGTTTCTGACTTAGTGACCTGGAAGATGATCATTTCATTGATGGGTGTAAGAAATACAAAAAAACCCAGCCTAGTTAGTGGAAAGGATAATTTTTCTATTTAGATAGAAAAATACTGAATTTAAAGTCCTACTTAGAATCTAGGAATGACTGCCCAGTAGCAGTTAGGGATCTACAGGACAGGAGCAAAGAAGAAGGGTCAAAGTAGAATTTGAGGTTTTGGAGTCATGAGCTTGTCTGTGTACATTTGAAGCTGTAATAACGAATGAGAATGTCCAGGGAGATCAAGAGCCCGTGTATTCATTCACTCACACAGTCAATGTTTACTGTGTGCCCACTTCGTGGTAACTGAAGAAATGTGAGTTCTGCCTGGGTCAGTACTTTAATGACAAACAGGACTATAGACTCTTCTTTCAAGACTCTTGATGGTGCAGAGAAATAGATAAATAGCTGATAATTAGAAATGGGATAGAAAACTAAGAGAACACCCTTTAAGGATGAGAGAGACTTTATGTAGTTGAAAAATTAGTTGAATTTCGCCTACACTTGAAAAAAGATTTTTTGCCAGTGAGAGAAATGTAGCTTAAAAATTTCAGTTGATTGTACACGCAGTTGTTAAATCTGCAGAGATTTCAATCTTTATTAATGATTATAATAATAATTCACATCTATGTCTTATCTAATTTTTCTGTTTTGCAAATGGACATAGAAGACTTCTGCTTCAAAAGAAACTTGCTAGACAAACTTTAACTGACCATCTCCTTATGCAGGGGCAGAAGAGTCAAGACCCAGTCATGCCCTCTGGGCCACAGCATCTGTATAAAAAGCTTAATATGCGTGAACTGTATAGATGATCCCTGTGACGAGATTATACTTTCATTTAATACCATAAAAAGTAAGAAAGTGGAATGGTTGAGAAAAGTCTAGAAAACCGGCTTGAAGCTCTGTTTATACTGAATGAATAACTAAAGAATTAGAGTTTTCCCTTTTTCTTTGGAGGCAATGGGGAGCCATTTGTTCAAGGGAGCCTGGATTGGAGGTAGCTTGAGGGCAGGTGACTCAGGGGCTAGGAAATCAGTTAGTGGACTCTCGTCCTTTATCTGTATGGCAGGTATTAGAGTGTAGGCAGTAGAAATAAGGATGAACACAACCATTTCAAAGGAAGAATCCACAGATGGTAGTGACTGAATGAGATGGTGAGAGTTGAGAGGTACTCAGAGAGGACTGTAGTATTTCGATCCTCTGAGAATAGCAGTTCTTTAGCAGAAAAAAGAAAATCATAGCATGAGGGTGGGCTTGGGACATGAGTTTGTTGTATGGAGAGAGACTGGAGATGTAGGGGTCTGCTTAGAGTCATGAGCAAAGAATGCCTGCAGTTCTAGGAGGTGGGTTCGCCAAAGGGGAACATGTGGAATTAAGATGAACACAGCTTTATGTCGGGCAACTGGGAAGAGCCATGGATGGAGATCAGAAGCAGGAAGAGGGGCCAGCAAAAGGGTTGATCAGGGTGTGGTCAGGAGAAGAAGACTGTCAGAAGCCTAGGGAGAAGCGTGATTCCGTAAGAAGGCACGTGTGACATGCCTTCCACAGCGTCAAAACACGGTGGGTGAGAAGGCCGAGGCCTCCAGAACGCAGTTGGGTGTGGTCATGAAAGCACATGGTGACCTTCAAGGGAGAAGTTTCAGAAGGATGGTGTGGGGAAAAGTCGCAACACAGAGAAAATGGGGCGGGTAGTTAAAAGGGGAAGCAATGGTTGCAGATGACTGATTCATTCTAGAAGTTCGTTACAGTGCATTACAGGGTAGAGGATTGGGCTGTAGCTTCCAGAAGTATAGTAACTCATAGTAACTCATTCATTTATTTGTTCAACAGGCTCATATTAATTAGAGTCCACTAGTGCTTGTTCACTGCTAGGTAAATAAGGCAGGCAAGATCCCCACGATCAGGGAGCTTGCATTCTACTGTGGAGGGATAGTCCATAAACAATCAAGACAACTTCAGATACTGAAAGCGCTATTGACGAAAATAAAACAAGGCAAGAAATAAGTACATTCCAGTCTGTGGAAAGAGAAAGTGTATAGATCCTGAGGCAGGATTGAGCGCCGCCTGATCAAGGAACAAAAAGAAGGCCAGTGTGTCTGATGTTTGATAAACTAGGGGAGAAGTGATAGGAGACATCAGAGAGACAGGGAAAGGACTTGGGTTTTATTCTAAGTGCAAGAGGACATCACTGACGGCTTTTACAGAAGTGACATGATCAGATTGACAACTTTCAAGTTCTCTTTGGCTTCATCAAGAATGGACTACAGAAGGCAAGAATTAAAGCTTGCGGACATGGGAAGCTGCCGGCTAGTTCAGGCAAGAGGTAAGGTTGGTTTAGACCAGACGGGTAGCACTGAAAATGGAGAGAAAGGGTCAGATTTGAGATATGTTTTGGTGGTAGGATGATCCATTAAGATCTGCTAAACGACGTTAGGATAAGGGGAAAAGACAAATGAAGGATGACTCCTAGGTCTTTGACCTGAGTGACTGGACAAATGGCAGAGCCATTTGCTGATATGGGAAGACTGGGGGAAGTGCAGATGTGGGGTGTGGTAGCATCAGGGGTTTCATTTTGCTCACATGCGGCATGCTCTGAGTCATCAAAGTAGAGGTGAGGTCCAAAGGACTGGTTAAAACCAAGTGAAAGAATTTTTTCTTAGAGGAACACTGAATATTTGTAAATCGTAGACTGGGGGTAGGAATATGCTGGAGGGGAAAAGAAAGGAGGAAATGAGGAAGAAAGAGGGTAGAGCTTATGCTAACTGCCCTTGCCATCTCTCTAAAGCAAGAGAGGAAGTCACCTGCAGAGGGGGATTTGAGGGAGAGGAACTGTTGGGAGCTTGAGGAGAGAGATTTGGAATAGGTATTTCGGAGACTCAGTTGAGAGTAAAGAGCATCAATCTCTAGGTAGTGCAAGGAGGGAGAAAAGCAACTGACATCTTTCAGAAGTCCTTAGTGACCCTAAACAAGAACAAGGAATCCAATGGAAATGACCTGGGCACACAGGTTGGGGTAGAGACGCTAGAAGGAGGTCAAGGGTGTGTTGATAGACTAGGTTAAGGACATGTGTGGGATCCGGGGAGGGGATCTGGAGTAGCCAGAAGAGCCTTAGCGTGCTGAGTGGGGCTGAGGGGTTAGGTTCCTGATGTAGGCAAAAGCTGGGTGAATCCTCTGTGGGGTAGAGATGTGAAAGTGTGGCTACAAGTGTGGTCCACGGACTGGCAGCATCAGTACCCCTGGAAGTCTGTTAGAAATGCAGAAGCTAGAGTTCCAACCCAAATCTCTGAGTCAGAACATGAGTTTTAACTAGACTCATCAGGTGATGTCCTATGCATATTACAATCTGTAATGAGCTGCTCTAGGGAATGAGCTTTCAAAGGTTAAACACTTTTAAAAATAAGATCTGTGTATTTCTGCTGCAGATCAGAGGATCTTTCTTATAGGTTAATATATTTTACTTTTACATATATCTATGGTTTTCTGATTTTAAAAAAGAACGTATACTTGTTTTAGAGGTGGAAAATATGGATATGTGTGAAGAAAACCATAATTTGAAAAGATACACGCACCCCAATGTTCACTGCAGCACTATTTACAATAATCAAGACATGGAAACAACCTAAATGTCCATTGACAGATGAATGGATAAAGAGGATGTGGTATACACACACACACACACACACACACACACACACACACCCTGGAATATTACTCAGCCATAAAAAAGAATGAAATAATGCCATTTGCAGCAACATGGGTGGACCTAGAGATGATCATACTAAGCGAAGTAAGTCAGACAGAGAAAGACAAATATTATATGATATCACTTCTAGGTGGAATATAAAAAATAGTACATATGAATTTGTTTACAAATTAGAAACAGACTCACAGATGGAGAAAACAAACTTATGGTTACCAAAGGTGTCGGGGGGATAAATTAGGATGTTGGGATTAACAAATACACACTACTATATATAAAACAGGTAATCAACAAGGACCTAATGTATAGCACAGGGAACCCTACTCAATACTCTATAATAACCTATATGGGTAAAGAATCTGAAAAAGAATAGATATGTGTATATGTATAACTGAATCACTTTGCTGTACACTTGAAACTAACACAGCATTGTAAATCAACTATACTCCAATATAAAATAAAAATTTACAATAAAAGAACATACTCTTGTTTTAGAAGTGGGAAATATGGATATGTGCGAAGAGGCGGGTGCTCAGTCACATTCTTAGGGCCTGTTCCAGCAGTAGAATGAACAGAATAATAACTGGGAGGGTCTCTCAGATGTTCCGTCTCCCCCAGGAAGTAACCCTGGAAGGTGGTATAGCCGCAGAGCAGCTACTTCCTGGTAGGTGACCTTCTGTCAGTTACTTACCCTAGCCTCAGTTTCTTTATCAGAAAAATGGGTATGCAAATAATAGCACATAGGATAAATGTAAGAATTCCATTAAAAATTCATGTAGGGCTTCCTTGGTGGCGCAGTGGTTGAGAGTCCGCCTGCCGATGCAGAGGAAACGGGTTCGTGCCCCGGTCCGGGAGGATCCCACATGCCGCGGAGCGGCTGGGCCCGTGAGCCATGGCCGCTGAGCCTGCGCGTCCAGAGCCTGTGCTCCGCAATGGGAGAGGCCACAACAGTGAGAGGCCCGTGTACCGCAAAAAAAAAAAAAAAAATTCATGTAAATGCCTTAGGACAGTTCCCAGCACATAATCCAAAAAAAAAAAAAGCTATCATTATATAATAAGACTGTACCAGGATGAGAAATCACTAAGCAAAGCAAATTTTTAGCACAATGTAACAGATGCTCCTGCTTGGAGGTCTTTGGCCACTTCAGGTACAGACTATTGCCTTGAAGGTCCTCACCAGCCATGCCAGTTTAGGAGAACCCTAGAACCCTGGAGGACTGAGGAGACAAGATACACCCCTGATCTGAAGGCGCTGGTCAGGAAACAAAAACCAAGGTCTATGCAAAGGCGAACAAGATGTGGAAATTTTGATGTGGATAATTAGAAGCAACAGAGGGAAAGCCTAGGTCCTGGGATGGAACTCAAGGTTTTCCTGGGGCCTCTTCCACTTTTTACTTGTTGTATCTTTTCTTTTTGTTACATAAGCCCATAGCAGCAATGCAATCGCTTTTGTAGTAACCCAGTTACAAATGAAAACCAGAAAAATCAGGAAGTAAGGGGATGAGCTGCCCTCCACTGCCCCTGACTAGAGGGTAAGCAATTTGGAAATCTCCCATTTCCTGATGGTGGCGTGTCCATACATTTAAATGAGCACTGATGAAACACTATGTTACGTGTTCAAAGTAATGATGTGTGAGGCTACATGAAATGTTTAAATTGCCATGTGGCACATGTCGGGTAGAAAGAATGCATACCTTCTAAAACATTTAGTGAATATGTCCTTCTTTTTGAAATTTCCTCCGATTATAGGTTCTGCCTGAGCTAGAGCGATACTGTGTATATGCGTGAGAGAATAATGAAGGATCCTGGTCTTGCTTCTTTAAAGTCCTTTGTCTTCCTTGGGGGACGAACGACGGATTGAAGTTATTTTGTGGACTGGCAGATTTGTTTGCAAGGGCAAAGATGGTACAATTTGGGTGGGCACTATATTAAGCACATGCTTGCAGTTCTTCTGGGGGAAAATGCACGCTATCATTTTTTTCCTTGAGGTGTGACACATGTGATACTGGAGTTTCCTAGGATTTGAAAAAATAACAGCCATTTACAGAATATGTAGCCTGGGTCAGGAACTCTGCTAAGGACTTTGCAAGGATTGTTTTATTTCAAACTCCCTCTAAACCTCTGAGGTAGTTCCTCATATGATGCACATTTTATAGATGAGGGCCCTGAGGCACAGAAGGGTGAAGTAAGGTTACACGATTAGACTAGCAGAAATGGGATTCAAACCCAGATTTTGCACTTTTCATCAATGTTACGTTTTCACTTTTTTTACCCCTCACACTCTTCCTGGGCATGTCATTCAAATGCATCGCTTTCCTTAGCATCCACTATAGCAGGAATTCTCTAGCCTCTAGGGTTACCCTTTCTTTTAGCAGCGAAATAAAATGACTTAACCCTGTATAACTTTCTTTAGCAACCTCACCAATTTTTCCAAAAATTCTCAAGGGTAGGGGAGAAGACTGCCACTCTTTCATCCCTTCTCATTCTGAGTTCTTCTCCTGTCTTAGTTCTCATCACTTGCCCCCTAAAATACAGCAGTTATTATTCACTGTCTACATACAGCCTCATCCTACAGGTGCGCACAGTTCCTCCTCCTCCATTCCCTCACACACCCCGCTGCCAAAGGTCTAACGCATCAGCTGGGTTCTCTGGAAAGCAGATAACTGAGACAGAATCAGGAGTGGAGGAGGTTTACTGGGGAGGAGGGGGCGGAATCTCATGAAAGATAAAAGGAGAAGAAAGCAGAGCTGGGTAAGGAAAGCCTTCAGACTGCAATGCAAATCTGACTAGGGTGGCCTTGAAAGACGTGGTCGATGGACAGATCTTTGAGCTTCATGTGGAAGAAGAAACAGCCCAAGGTGATGATACATATGGGCACGTGAACAGTGGCAAATGGCCTGTACAGGTAGTCAGGGTCCTGCAAGGAAAAAGACTGGAAGATCAGAGACAAGAAGTTCTGGGGTAGTGGCGTATGGTCATATGGGAGTGGCCTGAAGTGGGAAGATTTCTGTTCGT